>NW_026294595.1:152118151-152718151 GCF_007827085.1 Peromyscus californicus insignis
TCAGGTACAAAGAACGTGGAGACAGGCCATCGGCCCACCGTACTCAGGCCTTGAACTGGATGAGTGGGAGAGCAGAAATTAAGCGGACTTTGAATGTTCTCAGTAGCTCCTCCCCTGGGGAGCTTGCAGGGGATTTCCAGCCCATCCTCCTCCCTTTCTTCAGAGCCTCCAAAGACAGCACCTCGTGGGGAATGGGGAGCTGGCCTTTCAAAGGACAGGTTGAAAGAGCTTCTGCAAGGGGAAGCTGGGAGCTCTAGCTGGGCTGGGTCCCCTGAGTGACAGCCACATCAGGGCACCATGAAAGGAGCCAGGGGACTCACACAGGTTGGTCAGTTATGTGCCAATGTTGGTTCTCAGGAACTCCCACAAGTCAGAGCTCTGAAAGCGGTTCTTTCCACAAGCCTGAGTGACAGTCCCCCACACCATTCCCAACTCTGTACACAGCAAGGAGGGTGCCCAGTTCAGGTAGCACAGACTCTGTTCTTGCCATCCAATGTGGGGGCAGAGCAGCCCAGCTGCCCCTCTCCCTCAGAATCTGAGAAAGCAAAACCCACAGAAACTTTCCTCTGCAGGAGCCAATGTGGTGAGGAGGTTTCTTCATAGGCAGCCACTGCCATGTACACAGATAAAACTGGTGACATCATGGGAGCCAGAGCCCAGGCTTGTCACCCTGACTTCCTGCTTCCTCCACTGGGCTCCAGGGTGCCTGAGCTCATGGTGTTTCTGGAGCTGGAATTTAGCATCTAGTCCTTGCACCAGCCCTTGAGACTTGTCCTGTGAGAGAATTCCTCTCCTGGGCATGACCTCCCATTTCATCCCATCCATGGTGGGTGGAGGAGATGCCCCTACCCAGCTGTGTCATCTAACAACACATACTTGCTGAGCCACTGGTACGGGCTGTGGCTGAAATGCAGATGACTTCTGCCCTGTGGGTATGGAGGGAGCCCTTTGACCCACACTTTCCTACCAGGGTGCTGACTTGTGTGTACATAGACCTCAGACTAGGTACAGAGTAGCTTTGCTACAGGCTCTGGCCATCTGGAAACGTGCCACTGTTAATGTGTTGGAGGCAGAACCCACATGGCTAAGCTGGAGCCACACGGCACCCCAAGATGCAAGCCCATTAGGACTGAAACCAAGCCCTGGGTAACTTTAAAGAACAGAACTGGGCACCCCTTAACGTGCTACCATGACTTCATCTCTTCTTCCTCCTGCTTCCTGTGTATCCAGGACTTTACCCAGCCTCCTTCCCGCCTCCTCCCCGCCTCCCCCCCCCCCCCCCCCCCCGCCATTCTCTCCACACTAGATTGGCTGCAGGGCAGGGATAGTGGCCTGTCTCGGGGGCCATACCCTAGACTAAGGCCTCAAACAACAGGATATATTCTGGGGTTCTAACATGGCCAAGGCCCCACCTGAGGCCCCTTCATGGCTTGTAGGTGGCCTTCTCCTCCCTCTGTCCTCATGCGGTCATTTCTTTATATGCTCGAGTTCTAATCTCTTGCAATAATGCTAGCCCAAGTGACTGAGGCCCAGCCCAGTGGCCTCAACTGACCTCACTGCTGTGGGATGGTCTGTATGGCAAATGTGTTGCTCTGATTGGTTGGTAAATAAAACACTGATTGGTCAGTAGTCAGGCAGGGGGAAGTATAGGCGGGACAAGGAGGAGAATAAAGCTAGGAAGTGGAAGGCTGAGTCAGAGAGACACTGCCAGCCACCACGATGACAAACAGCATGTGAAGATGCCGGTAAGCCACGAGCCACATGGCAAGATATAGATTTATAAAAATGGATTAGTTTAAGATATAAGAACAGTTAGCAAGAAGCCTTGTACGGCCATACAGTTTGTAAGCAATATAAGTCTCTGTGTTTACTTGGTCGGGTCTGAGCAGCTGTGGGACTGGCAGGTGAGAGAGATTTGTCCTGACTGTGGGCCAGGCAGGAAAACTCTAGCTACACCTTACTTCCATATGTGGTCCTATCCTGAGTCCTAGGGTTGAGGTGCCAGCATGCGAGCTGGGATTAAAGATCCGCTTTTGAGTTGTTCTCCAGCTCAGCCGTACAGTGCGTGGAGACAGGTACCCTGTCTGTACCCTGAGCACTTACTCACCATGTGTTCTCACCAGTGTCCAGTACTGTGAGGATGAGTGAGAACAGAGCCCACAGAAACATCATCATTTCTGCACACACCCATGGGTGGAGCTAGTCACATGGTCAAGCCTCACTCCAGAGGCCTTGCAGGGCAATGCCTTTGTAAACAGAAGAAAGGGATGCTTGGGGACTTTCGTGAACAGTAGGTGTCTCTCACGCCCCTCTCAGTTTCCAGATCCTCCCTCCGGCTCCTACACCCCCCTTTTCTGAGCTGTCAGGGGATCCGATTCCTGCTGGTGGGCAGGCACGGGCGAGACTGGAGGAGGAGCAGGCACGTCAGGTGCTGAGTAGATATCTCCTCGGGCTCCACCTCTGTTGCCCACTGTGTCTGTGGACCCAGAACAGGGCAAGGCACAGAGTGGCTGTTCAGGAAGCAGGGTGGGTGGACAACTGAAAGGAGGTGGATTGTGGATCTGGAGTCAGAGAATGTGGTTAGAAAGACCTTGCCTGTGGCTGCACAGTGAAGGAACTGCCTTTATTTGAAAACGAAAAAGCCTTCATGAAAAGATACATATGAGCCATCCAGACATGCATTAGGTATCTGATGCTTGTGCTCTGGGGTGGAAACAGATTGAGAAACACTCACAGTGTGCCTTACAGCTGAGCTTTACTGGGGAGACTTCAGAAAACGGGGACAGCATAGTCCCCAGATTCGGATGTCTACTCCCTGGGAAACTCATGCATCTAGCATCACTGAGACCCACGAAAAACTTCCTGTCACATAATGCCAATCTCTACGCTCTGGACCTCTGTTCAAATCATAAACCCCTACCTGGAGTGTTCGGTGTATAGTACTAGATACCATGGGTTCTCACAGGGACAACTGAGGTGGAGGTCTCTGGTCCAAAGATGACTCTTAAAGCTACAATGAGTGGCAGTGTCCAAAAGAACTCCCAATTTCTACGTATACTTCCACTTTACGTATTTGACACTGGCATAGAGCTTTTCAGGACCTTGATGATAGATATAAGTGGTAAGGCTGCATGCTGGTTTATTTTGTGCCTCTTTGAAGTAAGTGACAGAGATTTTGACACCCCCAGGCATGTTGCATTGGCCTTGAATGGGGAACTCAGTGGGTTTGCAGGTGTCGCTCTGACCTTCAGTGGTTCTGTTTACAGTGGTACCAAAGCAAGGGCCACTGCACTGGAGCCTTCCCTACCTCTTTCCAGGCTCTGGAGCCCAGGGTATCTTTGGATGTCTTACATAACGCATTCCCCTGGGACTTCTAGCTTACCTCATCCCATCACAGCTTGGGTGGGAGAAACATTTGAAGATCTCCCATGGAGAACTAAAATAGCCAATTAGCTGCTGTCTTACCTGTGCACAGGAAAGCTTGGAGAGGAAACTGCTGATCCGGAAAGGAAGATAAGGTGGAAAGGCATTCCCTGAATCACCTGTCTTTTTTGTTTTTTAAAGGTTTATTTTATTTTTACCTATGTGTATGTGTGAGCATGTGCATGTGCACATGAGTGAAGGTGCCCATGGAGATCAGAAGAGGGCGTCAGCTCCCCTGGAGCTGGACTTACAGGCTGTTTTGAGCCATCCACCATGAGTGCTGGAACCAAACTCGAGTCCTCTGCCAGAGCAGTACTCCCTTACCACTGACCCTTCTCCCCAGTCCCTGTGTCCCTTTCTACTGGCTGCCTGTGGCACCCCTACTCTTGCCTGCTGCTGGTACACAGAGACCATGCTGGGTTCCCACAGAAACTTATTTGAAACTCATAAACGGCATCATCTCCTCATCTGTTGCAGAGATTTTTTTTTTAACATCATTGCTGCTTTTGAGTCTCCTACATTCCTCTCAGTAGCTGTCCATCAAATGAATGTGCTGTGACATGTTCCTTTGTTGCTGCCACTTCCTGCCAGGATTCCTACCTCTGCCTGCCTCCTCCAGGGTGCCTGGAAGGATCTCCCTGTATTGACCCTTGACATTAGGGCTGACCATAAAACTACCTTCACGGTGAAATGTGAGTGGAAATGGTGCCTGTCCTTAAAGGCTAAAACACCTGCATTGTGAGGTTCTCATGTGAAAATCAATCAGAGCAAAGTTCTTAGGAATGCCAGCCATCCCCAAGCCGGGCAGTGGGTCCAGAGGGCTGCAGAGGCCCCAAGAGAATTACCTAAGCTGGAAAGAAGTGGGTATTGCTGAAGGTTGCTTATTACAGCAGCAGAGCTACCCTCTCCTGACTAACGGAGGCGGTCTGATCTTCTGTTGTCGATGTGGTGAGGCTGACCCTACCTGGGTCTCACTGGGTCAAAAACAATTGCATGGGTTCTGTCCCCAGCCAGGCAGCCGCAGGCCCTGTGCTCCACATGCTCCCTGTACATGGGAATTTGGATTCTCCGTGTCTGCCAGTCAGAGGCCTCTGAGTTACTTCCTTGCTTCTGTTAGCTGTGGGTCCACTCGTACAGCAAAGTTTCCTGTAGCAACCCTTTTAATAATAAATTTCATATTTCCACAATGCTAGGGGTCACTTTATATTAGTACAAAAAATAAAAATAAAAACATCCCTCATCAGCAGTGTCAACTTTTATAAACACATGGAGTATATTTATTAGCAAGAAACATAGACAGGGTTCTCCACACCTAGAAAGAGATACAGCAGCAGTGTCTGCTTACCATACGGAGTGAAGGTTTGCAGTACAATGTTGGCCCTTTGCAAGTGTTCCACAGACTCTCTAATGATGCTGAAAGTTCCTGTGACTTCGAAAGTGACAGTTTCTTTTGTCGGTAGGAGTGGGGATGGCGGCGTTTAGTTGAGTGATAAAAATGTTACATTCACTAATGTCATTTAGCTCTGCTAATTTCACAACCTTAATAGGATTCATTTGTCACTTACGACATTGCCAAACCGAGCAGTTTTCTTTCTAACTTAGTTATAAAATTTTAAAAAAAGAAAAGAAAAACACAAAGCAGAAAAGCTGATGGCACCTCTGATCTGTGGCTGCAGAGACAAGTCACGAGGTTGGAGCAGGGCTGCTGGACAGCAGACACCTCAGCTGTAAGAGAAGTTCTCCTGAGCCAGTGCATCAACTTTACAAGGAGCACATCCCACACACACCCTGAAGGGTCCAGCGCTGGCCCGCATTCCTTCCCATCAGCAAGGAATACTCCTCTACACACAACCTCTTCCTGGTCCGTAAAGAGCCCTTCGCAAACTCTCCTCCTCCATGCCCCAAGGCTCTGCAGCTGGTCCCTGGTGGAATGGATCACACCATCCTCTTTATATGCTCTTCAGTTCTGTCTGAGGACATTGGAAGTTCCTGGAGATGAGTGTGGTTGTCACTATGGTGAGTTTGGGGGCTCTAGGCATTCACAAGTACAGGTGGGGTGCTACAACACACTCTAAATTTCATAGAGTTGCCCAGCTCCAAATGCCACTAGTACCACTGAGGCTGAGAAACCCTGTTTAAGTAAGTATGCCTAGGTGGCCTGTGGAGTCCACGCTCTGCCGTGAGGGCAGCATGCTAAAAGGTCACTAGGAAACAGTAGCTGTGATGGTGGCCACAGAGACTGTCACCAAGTCTTTGACCTGCATCTATACTAGGACATCCTGAGGGCCACAGAGAACACCATCCCCTCACTGCTCTGCTTTCCTCAGCCCCACTACACCCCTCATTTCTTAGAATACATTGGGGACCAGAGGTCCAGTTTGGGACAATTATGGAGAACAAGAAAAATGAATCTGGCTTTGGCCCTAGGCAGGACACCTGCCACCCTATCTGGTCATGGGAAAGAAGGTCTTGCTACTGTCCCCAAGAGATCAGAGTCACCTAGCTATGAACCCTAAACATAGAGAAGGGACCTACCAATATTGGAGTCTCAGAACTTGACGGGTAAAGTGTGGGCTGAGCCATTTTACAAGCTGAAGAGTTAAACGAACCTATGGACTGTTGAATCTGCCCTCCAGACCCTGTCTCAGAGAGCAGGAGCCTCCGGATGCTGTGGGGTCCATGTGATAGTGGGCTCTGGACCATTTTCAGAGCCCAGAGCAGTTCATCAAATGGAATGCTCCACGTGAGCCTCGAGCTTTGCCAAACAGCTTCGGGACTACTGTGGCCATTTACGGCTCCCACATGAGAGTAACCACTGCTTTTTAAAAAGACCAAGTGGTCTGCAGTGTTAAGAAATTACCTTTAAAATGCTAAAATTATGGCCATGTCCAATAAGTGTGCATTTGGGAAGCGGCAGTAAATTCAGTGAATGGCCAATTAACATTTCAAGCACCACAAGCTGCTGCACACTGAAACTCTGACGGCCTGTCACCAAGAAGTAGGCTTTTCCCCAAGGGTTTGTCATGTCCACCCCCTTGGAACTTCCTCCACAGAGCTGGCTGTGTGTGCCACTGAGCACTGGCCTCCTCTGTATTAGGTGATGTCTGTGAACTGTGTCTCTCCTACTCCATCAAGTCTTGCTCTTATCAAGGCCAGGTGGTGATGTGGCTCCCTTTTCATGGCCAGTGTAGAAATCCTCTTCTCCTGTCGCCCTTCACTGTGCGGCTGCCAGAGCTTGACAGGAGAAATCAAGGCATTCCTGAGGCGCTGCCAGTCACCGGGCATGGGGGTAGGGGAGCTTGGCCCTACCACCAGGGACTCTGTGACTCTGTGTGTGTGTGTGAGAGAGAGAGAGAGACAGAGACAGAGACAGAGACAGAGAGAGGTACAGGAATAGAGTGTATAGGGGAGAGAGAGAGAAAGTGTGTGTGTGTGATACAGGAAGAGAGTGTGTGTGTGATAAAGAGTGTATGTGTGATAAAGAGTGTGTGTGTGATAAAGAGAAAGTGAGTGTGCAAGAAAGAATGTGTGTGATAGAGTGTGTGTGTTTATGTGGAGGTGAGAGATGAGAGGGGTGTGTGTGCATGTGCAAGAAAGAATGTGCATGTATGCAAATAGGTATGCGTCTATGTGTGATGTGTAAATGGAGTATGTCCATGCACATATGTAGGCTGCAATATGAGGTGTGTACATGATGTCTATATGCAGTGTGTATGTACATGTATGTGGGCTGCAGTGTGAGGTGTGCCTATGTGGATGGTATGTGTATGTGCATATGTGTGGTATGAGGTGTGTATGTGTGTGTATATGCTTGTGTATACGTGTTTGTTCATGTATGTGGGCTATAGTGTGAGGGGTGTGTACAAACAGGCTCTTGATCAAACTTACATTTTGTTTGGGACTAAAAAGGAAACTCTGTATGGTGCCTGACTCTTCCTGCAGGAGAAGGGGTAGTTGGTGGATGACCTGTGCCAGGGAAATACTGAAGAAATAGTAACAGCTGGGGGAGGGGGCCCACTGAGAAACTTCAGGAGTTTAGAACCAGGTGGGAGATCCAAGCTGTGACCAAGGGGTGAAGGGGAAGGGGTACAGGGAAAGAGAGAGAAGGAGGGAGGGAGGGAGGGAGGGAGGGAGGGAGGGAGGGAGGGAGGAGGCTCCAGCTTGGCAAACACCTTGCTTCAACTTGAAGCACAAGAGACATCTGTGACAGGAAGAGAGCGCGTGGACAAAGAGGCAGGAAGGAAAGAGCAGATGTGTGTTAAGACGGTATGGTTATGGTAGGGTTAATCCCTCCCACCCCAGCTCTGCGACATTTTAAAATTTAATTGTGAACTACTGAGTGGAGTTCTTGGGGCAACATTTTATTCAGATGGGTTGCATTTTCATGGCATAAAATGTGTATTAAAAAATTAAAATGTGTTTACAGAAACATAAATTCTCAGGGTGTCTCAAATGGATTGCCTCTAAAAGCTCACATCTCTTAGCCATTCAAAGGGAGCAGCCGAAATGAGCAGCATCTGATGTACAGCCCGGCCTCGGGAGGTTTTAGGATAATTAGCAGGTCCACTTGGAGGCGGGTCCTCCAAGAAGAGCCTTGGGGATGAAAAATGAAGACAAGAAAAGTCAGGACATGGCAAGAGTTGGCGGGTGGCTAGAATCGTCTCTCTAGACTGGTGGGACAGTGGCATGTCTGGAGGGGATAATGAGGAAGACAGAGCTGGAGTCTCCCTAGCAGGAGCCAGGCAGCATGCAGGCTTTGGCTCTGGAGCAGGTAGTGGAAGGCATCACCAGGGCGGAAGAAGCAGGACAGGATGGAGGCCAGCAGCAGTAGGTGGCAGGGCCACTCTCCTTGATGCGAATGAGCTGGCGCAGTCCCACACCTGCTTCGTCAGGATCCAGTGGGAATCACTGTGAAAGCACTCTGACACCAAGGTGAGCCTGGTGTGGGTGTGGAATGTGCCACCCAGCGGTTGGTGGGGCGTTGGTGTTCCTTGGGCTGGATGACAGGTGACGAAGGGGAACAGGGCACTACAACCTTGTCAACCACTCCATCACAAAGGCTGGGAGTTGGGAGGACAGTGGGCCTCTCCTTGGTGGAGCAAGGAGTGTAAGAGGGCACTTAAAGCTGCACACACTCTCCCGGACTCTGTCCACAAACAAGATCTGCTCCAAGAGTGCTACACCGAGTGCTGGTGTGTGTGTGTGTGTGTGTGTGTGTGTGTGTGTGTGTGTGTGTGTGTGTGTACATCAACATACTTGCATGCTTTTGAGACAGTGTCTCTCACTGGCCAAGAACTCAGCAAGAAGGCTAGGCTGGCTAGCAGGCCCCATGTGCACCTCCTCAGCCCCAGGATTGTAAGATCTCCAGCATACCTGACTTTTCATATGGGTTCTTGGGATTGAACTCAAGTCCTCTTGCTTGTGAGGCAAACACTTTACTGACTGGGCCACTGCCCCAGCCTAAACACTGCTTTTCTTCTTATACAACGTTAAGGGATTGGGTGAGCGGCTGAAAACATGCTTGGCTATAATTTGCATTCTTCGTGGACAAATTTAGAAATTTTGTGTGCTTTGTGGCTGTGCCTGTGTGTGGCCCAGCACATGTTTGATCGTTGTGTTTATCCACATCCCTAGCTGCACCCAACATACTGGAATTAGAGCCACTGCCTCCTGCCTTCACAGATCTTAGAGTCTGGGCACACGGGTACCAAGCATGTAGGAAACATTACCCAGATCATAAGCAGGGATGCTGGGACAGAAGAGCTGGCCCAGGACAAAGCCAGTAGATCTGGTGTCTGGATGAACCCTTTCTGGGCTAGCTGGTGAGCTCTCTGTTCCCTCCAGCCAAGTGCCAGCTAGCCACAGAGCCCAACCCCCCCTCTTCCTGAAGGCCTATTTCCTGCGGGGGCCCCTCGTTGAGCTTATTGCAGCCTGGTGTCCTCCCAGACACCCCTCCTCCTCTGACTGGTCTTTCTGTCTCTCCCTCTACCTGGGACCATGAGGAACTAGCCTCCGCTTGCCTCCAGAGTTCCCTGTGATTCTGCCCCATCCTGTCTAGCTTCCTGACCCCACCCAGGGCCCGCTTTCACCATGTGGGGTGACCTCTGTCCACCTTGTGGCCTTTGTACCCACCACAAACTCTTCAACTGGACACTTCTCCCCAGAGCCCCAGAGGCTGCAGGTACCTTGCAGCTCACACATCTTCCACAGGGCACTTACCTCCTGCACTGCTTCCAGACCAGGACCGGCCTCTGCCACTCCATAGTGGCCTCGGATCATAGTCACCATGTAGAAAGCAATCATGTGACCAGACCTCTTGGCCTCATGCACTGCAGCTTCCTGCAGCCAGGGAGGAGTGTGGAGGGAGCAGGGCAGAGAGTGGGTCTCACAAACAATGGTAGAGAGAAACCCAGGCATCGCCACCCACTAGATTGTGAACAATTCACTTAATCCACACATTGAGTTTCCTCAAATACAGAAAGCAAGCAGTTGACACTCCTCCTCCCAGACTCTCATAAACAGTTAACGGAAGGAGCAGAGAAGCTGTAGGCTCTGGTGTGGCCCATTACCAGTCCGTAGCTGTTAGCTGGTGGATGTGAAATTGCTCTATGTGTTTCCGAGCACAGTGTGTGTGGAGCCCGATAAATGTGCACTACAAGGATGGGATAGTTTGTCCCTCATTGTCTTGACTAGGCCACTCTTTGTTTTTCCTTTTACCTGATCAGTTTTATTGAAGTGTAAAATGATATAGGAAAGTCCATTACTCACCAGCCCACACCTCAGTGTGTGTTCATGAAAGAGGTTACGTGTGTAACCAGACACTGGTTCAAAAATAGGAACACTCAGAGCCCTCGAAGTCTTCCAGCTCCTCTGAGCTGCTGCACTGACCGCACAGCACAGGTGACTCTTGCTATTTGTGGACATGTGAACAGAACCCTCAGGGGCCACACGGGAAGGACTTCCTTACCCACTTTACACTGGGAAAAGTGGCCCTGTCTGCAAAATAATAGCCCATTGTTGAATAAAACAGGTGCTAAAAAGCCACAGTCATAGCCTAGTGTGGTGGCCTGGGCCTGTAATCCCAGCACTCGGGAGGCTGAGTCAGAAGTGGGGCCAGTTTAAGGCCAGCCTGGCTAAACTACCTATGAGACCATGTGTCAAAATTAAAAACACAAGTCAACAAGACAGGGTGCTGCCAACGTGAAGATAAACACATGGAGCCCTAGACATCAACCCTGAGTATAGAAGTAAACCTATATGTCAAAAATCCATGGCCAACTGGCTGTTGACAACTGGATATCCCCATGGGAAAGAGTGAAGCTGGGCCCTGGCCTCACACTATACACAAAAATTACCTCCAGATGGACCAAGGGACAGAATGCAGGAATTAAGAGTTTGAAAGTGAACCGGGCAGTGGTGGCGCACGCCTTTAATCCCAGCACTCGGGAGGCAGAGGCAGGTGGATCTTTGTGAGTTCGAGGCCAGCCTGGTCTACAGAGCAAGATCCAGGAAAAGGCGCAAAGCTACACAAAGAAACCCTGTCTCAAAAAAAAAAAAAAAAAGAGTTTGAAAGTGAAAGTTGCCAGATGGTGGTGGGGTATGCTTTTAATCCCAGCACTCAGGAGGCAAAGGCAGGGGGATCTCTGTGAGTTCAAGGCCAGCCTGGTCTACAGATCAAGTTCCAGGACAGGCAAAGCTGCTGCATAGAAAAACCCTGTCTCAAACACACACACTCACTCACACACACACACACACACACACACACACACACACACAGAGACAGAGACAGAGACAGAGAGAGAAGTATGAAAGTGTTAGAATTAGGCAATGAGCAATAACTTCTTAGATATTACCTGAAGCACAAAAAAGAAAATAACCATTCTTCAAAATTAAAAATATCTGTGCTTCAAAAGATGCCATCAAGAAGTCAAAAAGGTAAATGAACACACCAGAGGAAACATTTGTAAATATCACCTATGATGAGAGTCTGGTGTAAATGGCCCCTATAAGGAGGGTCTGGGACCTAAATACATAAGGAGCTCTGAGAACTCAATAACATTAAGTACAAATCCTTCATTGAAAGTGATGAATAGTTTGAACAGATATTTCTGCAAACAACAGCCATGAAAGAGGTTGGGGGGACGAATCAGAGAGCAAACACACTTGCTGTGCGAGCATGAAGACAGGGGTTCCGATCCCCAGGACAGGTAAGCTGGACACATAACACACATATGTAATCCCAGCACCCTACAGCAAAATGGGAGGTGGAGGTGGGAGGGTCCCCAGAAGCTCATGAGCCAGCTGGCCCATTGTCCACAGCAGGAAAAACCAGTGAGATCCCATTAATTTTTGAAATATTCTTAATTTCATTTTTATATAATGAGTGTTTTGCCTACATGTGTGTCTGTGCATCACATGCATGCCTAGTGCCCACAAAGGTCAGAGAGGCATTGGATCCTCTGGAACTGTAGTTACAGAGAGTTGTGAGCCACCATGTGAGTGCTGGGAACTGAACATGGGTCCTCTGCAAGAACACCTGGTGCTCTTAAGCATTGAGCTATTTCTACAGCCTAAGAAACTTGATTTCAAACAAGGTGGAAAACAAGAACCAAGATCTGAAATTGTCCTTCAATCTCCACACATGCAACATTGCATGTGCATACCTGCATTTACACACAACACACATACACACACACACACACACACACACACACACACACACACACACACACACACAAATATATATATATAAGTCCAATAAGCAAGTAGAGATATATCAGACATCTGGGATCCCAGAGTCAAATACATAGTTTCTTTTGAACTTCATTTTTCATAAGGCAAATGCAATCTGGCTTTGCCTCCGAAACCCAGCCAGACTGATCACAGGTGATCAGGTGCCTAGGGAATTTCAAAGGCAGATACAAGCCTGGAAGCTGCACCAAACAGGCAGCCCACAAGGGCAGCAAAGATGTTTCAGACCAGCCATGATGTAGGGTCATATGACATGGACATGTATGTTCAGGGGCCTGTGTGTATGTGTGCAAATGTGTGCACATCTGCATACATGAGTGCATATGAGAATAAATACATGTGTGTATGTCTCAGTAAGTGGGATTTTATGGTTTGGATATAAAATGCCTCTGAAAAAAGCCCCTGTGTTGATGACTTGGTCCTCAACTGGTATACCCCATACTTGAGAAATGGTTGGATCCCGAGGACCCTGACCCTGACCCAGGGCATTCGCACGCTGATGGCTTTGTAATTTTATGGCAGCAGTGGAAGGCAGTGGAAGTTAGGAGGTGGGGCCTGGCTGGAGGGAGTGCATCGCTGGGGGTATGCCCTGAGAATACAGACCTGTCTTGAGTCCTGTGCCATCCATCTTTGTGTTTAGGCACCATGAGGGAGGAACTGTGCTCAAATGCACATGAAGGGCCTTTCAATATGAGCCCCATGCACCCGTGTGCACACACCTGTGTGTACTGCACATGGTGTGTGCAGATGCTCTTCCAGAATGGACTGTGTGCATGTGTATACATGAGCACAAAGCACACAGAGGGCACACAGAGAGCACGCCACCCTTATGGTACACATTGTAAGCTTCTTCACATATGCGGCCCTGAGACCCAGGTGCCTTGTGGGTGAGTGACTCCACAGAGCACATGGAAGTTTTTCTGGATGAAGCTTATGTGCCCTCTGATTGCTGCAAGAACATGGGGTGAGGAAGTAAGGGCCCCAAGTTCCTCTTAATTTTAATAGATGGCAGAACTGCATGGCCCTTGACAGCAGCCTCGTGTCTCTTCAACTAGAGCAGCTGCTCCAGGTGACCTCTGCAGGAAGAGCCACAAACCGTGGCTTAGGCTCTCCCTCTGAGTCCTTGCTGTCTACCATCAGCTCTTCTGGATGTTGCTGTCTGCATCGCCTCATGCCCACAGGAAGGGCAGCCCTTTTCCAGCCCCTGATCATCTCTGGAACCATTTGTGCAGAGACTGAGAGGCACTCGACATGAGGAATCAGAGCTATTCAAACACTCTACATAAACAGAAGATCCACTGGGGATGAATGGGACCCACACATGAGTTATGGGCTCGTTAGCACAGCAGAGCATCTTCCTCTATCATATTAAGTTTATTTAAATCACACAGAGTGTTCGTTTTTAGAAACAATTTGCACTCTGCTTAAGATGCCATGGGTGCTGCCCCAGGAACAATGATGCAATCCTGTTTCTAACAAGATTCACACAGTTTGTGCTTGTGTGACAATTCGGTTGCATTGTGCCTGCCCTGTGGGCACAGCACAGAGTTATTGATTGCACATTAAACAGTATTAAAGAAAGCCTCGGAGCTATGTGCATTCCTCTCTGTGGGCTCTGAGCACAGACGTCTATCCCTGCTCAGAGACATCCTAGTGGGATTCCCTCAGCATCCCTGCCATGTGGGACTCAAACAACTTTCTTCCTCTCTTTTAAGGGCTCTCTGACCACTGGAGTCTGCCAAGAATGGCTTCCATGTTGGCCACAGGGATGGGAACTTGGGGTTTACTGTGCTTCCAGGGTTTGGATTTCTTCTAGGAAATAACCTCCACCCCATTTGGGAAGGTCTAGGTAGAGGGTAAGCCTTGATCTCATAGGTTCCTCGTGTTTGCTAGAATGTAGAGCTGTGGCAAGTGGTCCATCTTACAGTGGAAAAGAAAGGAATCATGGAGAGAGAGTGGCTGCTGGGAGTAGAGATGATTGGCCCCACACAGAACGACTGGGTGATGATCACCACTTCCATCCCAGATGCTCTGTATGCAGTCGCCAAACAAGAGAAGCACCTCTAAAAACAGACTGGCCAAAGCCCAAATACAAGCCCTCCCTGAGCCACAGCTGGGATCTGTGGGACTTGGGAGCCCTCTCCTCCTGTCACTGAGTCACTGTGGTGGGCAGCAGTCCCCTTGCCTTCCAGAAATATGTCGTGAGAAGTTCATGCGTCAAAATATCACTGTTCATGGGAGCTTCCTGTGCAGAGTTATAAGTTGGTCCTAGCCCCTCTGCTGAAGACCCCCTGGCCCTCATGACCACCTGGGGCCCCTGAGACACCTGGGTGGTGGACTTGCCCCAAGTACAGTCAGCTGGCTGGTCTCTACCCTACAGCCACCCATCCTCCTGTGGAAATCTGGTCTTGCTTCAATTTGGGGCCTGATGGAATAGAAATGTCACTGGAAATTGATTTTCAATTTAATCAAAAGGGAAATTTATTTCTGGGTTTTTCCAAATGGAAGGTCACCCTTTGATGAGCTGGTGGGGTTTTATTAAGTTTAACCTTCCCAATGGGCATTTCTAGTGCTGTGGTCCCGGGTGAGTGGGCATCCTGGGAATCCATAAGCTAATAACTAAAAAGGTCAAAAGTGGCCCCACAAAGGAGAGGCGCCTGGAGCTGATGGTGGCCCCAGCTCCCCAGCTTGTCCTTTGCAAGGCAGCAGACTCTCGATCCTGACAGCCATGCTTCCTGTCTTGGGCCAGATGCTAAAAGTACACTAAGCAAGTAGTGGATAAAAATGTTTACAAAAGTGTCCACCATCTCAGCTCCAGAGCTTCAGTTCGCAGATGGTTAGCAGGCCACGGGGACCCATAGCTCGGTGAAACTTTGTCCAAGACAACAGCAGATCTTGTGAAAGCAAATTCAGTTTGCAGTTTACCTCCAAGTGGGGCATCCATTTTCTGTGCCACAGGACCTTGCTCTGATCACTGTGGACTGCTGTTCTCACGCATATTAATTGGGTTTCTTAACATGATAGCTGTTACTCAGACAGCTCAGAGGAATAAGAAGAGATAAAATCCAGGAGTAAAACCAACTCTTTTATGGTCCTGTCAAATTGCATCTTTGTTTTAATAGAACCGTACACTTCCTAGAGGCTCTTGGAGTTCTGGAGTGAAGGGAGCCTTTGCGCCCCCCTGAAGGTCTGCACCATGGATGGATGGCTCTGCTGGAGCCTGAAAGTCTTGTTAACGACATTAACGTGTAGCTACCTGGGTTTTAATCATCAAAGACAAACTCCTCTCGCAGTCCCATGCTGGCAGAGCGTCACTAATTCTGGTTATACGGTAACTATGTAGCTCTGGGTTTTAGAAATTGGGCCTCTGAGACCCATCAGCCGTGTGGTGTGCCTTTGCTAAATGAATGGCTGTATTATTATCAAGGTAATTCAAAACAAATCTCAAGCTGTGACAGGGAAGTGGTTCCGACCGTAGGCTGGGGTTTGTGCTGAAATTGCCCGTTGGAATGAGAACAGCTATGCTTCAAGTTGGAATCCTGGTTTATTAATTTTATCTACTCATTTTCATTAAATTCTAACAAATTTTTAGCAGTGTGAATAATAGCAGCCTTGGGCCAACTGTGACTACGGGTTAATAATGTGACGGTGTCCCTCTCACCCCACTTAGCTGGTGGTGGCTCTTGATGTAAGATTACTGTCCTCTGTATCTAAGAGGAGAGAGAACTCAGCGCTTCCCACCAGTGACTCTGCCCTAGGAAGGAAGAGCTAGCTCCCCAATCCAGCATTGTCCTCCCCCACTGTGTGTTTGTGGGAGGGGGAGGTGACGGTGCAGATGTGTGTGGTATGCAGGTGTGTGTGCCTGTGGAGGTGCCAAAGGTCAACCTCAGGTGTCATTTCTTAGGAGCTGTGCATCTTGTTTTTTAAGACAATTTTTCACTGGCCTTAAGCTCACCAGCTTGGCTGGCCTGGCTGGTCAGTAAGCCCTGGGATCCACCCACTCCCACCTCCCAGTGGTGCTTCACCATGCCCAACTTTCTTGACACAGTTCTGGGGTTTGAACTCTGGTCCTCAGACTTCCAGAACGAGTACTCTATCAACTGAGCTGTCTCACAGGCCCCAGATCTCTCTTTTGAAAACCTATATGCTGTAGGTTGGACAAATGACTCAGTGAATAAGAGCATGCTTTTCCCTTACAGAGGACCAGAGTTCTAATCCCAGCACCCACATCAGGCAGCTTAAAATCATGTAACTCCAACTCCTGGGGACCTGACACCATTAGCCTCATGGGCATGGCACTCATGTGCACATGCCCACACAGACAAACATGTGCACATACACACAATTAAGTAATGAATTTTTTTTTAATTTTCATGATGTTGCACCTGGCTGCTCTATCTCTTGCTTGTCATTCGTGGCCAGGCAAAATGCTTCAGGAATAGCAGCGTGGGTACCCATGACGTCCTTCCTCTCATTGTGTGTTCTCATGGGCAGAAAGGAGCTGGGAGACTCTCCCTGGTCATTTGGATGTCTTTGTCGCTACACTTGAGTCTGTTTCTGCTCACATTTCCCTCTTGCTGCACAGTGTAGCAGATATCAGCAAACCTGTGGGGAGTAGCAAAGGTCATTTCCAGAACCATGTTTTGGGAACCCCTAGAGTGCTGTCTTGCATTCATGAGGAAAACTGTTCCTGAGGAGTTACATGTGGTGTACAGTGTGTCCCCGCCTTCGCTCACTATCCTTACCAAACATCAACACCCACTGGAGCAGCAGCCAACAACATTTGCTGATGTCCACACAGGGCACACGGCAGCCTCCCTCCCAAGAAGCTCTCCCCTCCTGGTTGCCAGAGAGCCACGGTCCCATGGCGAGCACCACAGGGGCCTCTCAATGTGTTTGTCAGCCACCAGCCAGCCCCATCCTCTCCATCCCCTCACTGATGAGTCCCCAGCTGTGTTAAGTGGCTTTAAAGGCTGAATTTTTCCTTCCTGCAGGGAAGACCTGTGAGAAACTCAATGGGCAGGCGGACTCCCCTGCTTTGTGGAATATTGATGGTGCTGTGATGTATGCTCTAAGGAAAGAGGGGACCCTTCTGGGTCACCACCAGGAGCCAGGGTGCTGGTGTGAGAGGAGAGGAGAGAGATGTGCAGCCTCTGGTCAGGCAGCTAGGGAAGTCCATGTGCTCTGGCTAGGTCTCATCTTCCCTCCTCCATGCACCAGCAAGTGATGTCATCAGCCTCCCAGGGCCCTCTCTGACGGTAAGGCAGTGTCCATGGCCAGGCATCTGCACCCACAGGGAGAGCTGAAATGCCCCAGCTGCTTCCCCTGTAAAACCCAGAGCACCCCACATCTGAGCTATGGTCCCTTATATCCACTGATGTCCTTGTTACACCATCAGACTGAGTTCCCAGCAATGTTTGCATAGAGGAACTCAAATACCCAGACTGTAAACCCAAGTGCACACTCCTGCTTCATTTCTGCAGTCGCTGTAGTAAAGGAAGAATTCACCTGGTTGAAATCCAGGCAACCTAATTCCCATCAGCACCTTGGACAGAAATCTCCATCGCCTACACTGTCCTGCAGGGAGACCTCATTATTAATTTTTTTAATTAATAATTTTTAGTCAGAATATAAAGTATTGGATTTCATTGTGGCATTTCGGTTCACGTGCATTGTCTTACTTTGTTCGTATGTCCTGCTCCCCCACTGCCAGCCCCACCCCGACTCCTCTCGCAGTCTCCTTTCACACTGCCAAGAGTTCCCACTCTGGCTCTGTGTCACGTGTTTCCTTACCCTCCCTTGTCCCCTCCTCCTCCCTTCACCTCTTGCTTCACTCCCATAGTCCTTTTTCTATTCCCATGCCCTACATATGTGTGTGTGCATGCATGTGCGTGTCTAAGTCTGTCTAATTTAGCTTAACGTGTTAATCTCCAGTTCCATCTGTAGCTGGAGATTTCTCCAGTCCCACTCTGACCCACAGCCACTCAGACCCAAGTAAACACACAGAGACTTATATTACTTATAAACTGTATGGCCATGGCAGGCTTCTTGCTATCTGTTCTTACATCTTAAATTAACCCATTTCTATTAATCTCTAAGTTGCAACATGGTTTGTGGCTTACTGGTACCTTACATCTTACTTCTCATGGTGGTGGCGGCTGGCAGTGTCTCCTGACTCAGCCTTCCACTTCCCAGCATTATCCTCTCTTGTCCTGCCTATACTATACTTCCTTGTAGCTGAAGTTTTCCTGATCCTGCCTGGCCCACAGTCAGGACGAATCTCTCCCACTTGCGTCTCCCAAGTAAACACACAGAGACTTATATTACTTATAAACTGTATAGCCATGGCAGGCTTCTTGCTATCTGTTCTTACATCTTAAATTAACCCATTTCTATTAATCTCTAAGTTGCAACATGGTTTGTGACTTACTGGTACCTTACATCTTACCCTCATGGTGGTGGCGGCTGGCAGTGTCTCCTGACTCAGCCTTCCACTTCCCAGCATTATCCTCTCTTGTCCTGCCTATACTATACTTCCTTGTAGCTGAAGTTTTCCTGATCCTGCCTGGCCCACAGTCAGGACGAATCTCTCCCACTTGCGTCTCCCAAGTAAACACACAGAGACTTATATTACTTATAAACTGTATGGCCATGGCAGGCTTCTTGCTATCTGTTCTCACATCTTGAATTAACCCATTTCTATTAATCTATAGTTGCCATGTGGCTTGTGGCTTACCAGTATCTTACATCATGCTTCTCCTTGTGGCAGCTGACAGCGTCTCTCTACCTCAGCCTTCCACTTCCCAGAATTCTCTTCTCTCTTTGTCCATATATATATACTTCCTGCCTGGCTACTGGCCAATCAGCATTTTATTTATCAATCAGTCAGAGCAACACATTCACAGCATCCCCAGCATCCACCCATTTTCTTGCAAATGTCATTTTTACATTCTATACTTTCTTTATCCGTTTATCCCTTGATGAACATCTAGGCTGGTTCTGCATCTAGGCTGTTGTAAATAGTGTAGTGATAAGCATGAATGGACAAGTCTCTCTGGAGTATGCTAACTTAGAATCCTTCAGTTAGCTGCTCGGGGGGCACAGCTAGATCCTGTGGCAATTCTGTTTCAGTATATTAAAGAACCTCTGCATTGTTGTGTGGCGGCTGAGCTGGTTTACACTCCCAGCATCAGTATATGAAGTGCCCCTTTCCCCAGCTCCTCACTGACTCTTGATGATAGCCATTCTGATTGGGGTAAGATGGTGCGGCAAAGCAGTTTTAATTTGCATCTCCCTGATGGATAGAGATGTTGAATACTTTTTAAATACTCATCAGCCCTTTGTGCCTCTTCCTTTGAGGACTGCCCGCTCAGTTCATTGGCCCATTTGCTGACTGAACAGCTTGTTTTGATGTTTGATTCTCTTGGTTCTTTCTAGATCAGGTTATCACTCCCTGTCCCATGTAAACTTGGCAAAGGCTTTCCCTCGTTCTCTGGACTCACTCTTCTCTCCACTAATTGTTCCCACTACTATACAGGAGACTTTTGAGTCCACATAATTCCAGTTGTAAGTTCTTGAGGTTACCTCCTACATTGTTGGGGTACCTTTCAGAAAGAAATTCCTTGCCTATTCTTGTATCTTGAAATATTTAGAGAAAAAGTATAAAGATCTGTAATTAGGAAAACTCCTCACTTCTGTCAAGAAGAGAGGTGAGGATATAGATGATTTTAAAAATGAGGAATCTA
This sequence comes from Peromyscus californicus insignis, assembly GCF_007827085.1. NCBI lineage: Eukaryota > Metazoa > Chordata > Mammalia > Rodentia > Cricetidae > Peromyscus > Peromyscus californicus. Next base: position 152,138,071 of record NW_026294595.1, read on the forward strand.
AGAAATAACTCTACATCAGGCCTTTGAAAGTCTGCCACAGAAGTTATTCCATAGATGTCTCTGGAGTTGCTATATCCCACTCAGGCTGCCCAGCCTAAGCCCCTGCCTGCCTGTTGTTAGTAAGTCCCCTCCAACTCCAGTGTGAACTTTGCTGTCTGGAAGGTGAGGCTGATGGCACCGGCCTACCTGTGGACTCTGATGGGGGATGAATGACTTGGTCCAAAGAGTTCTGGGAAACTCCTAGCATGCCTCAGCACACCTGTAACATGAACCATTCAGGGTATTGGCCACTGCCTCATTCTTGAGGACACACCACAGAAGGACCCTGGGGCATGGCTCCTCTGGAGGTGATACTAAGCATCTCATCAGCACACCCTGAGACATGGCAGGCTGCTGGAGCTCAGGCCCTTCAGACGTCATGCTGGACCCTGGAATACAGAAACTATCTGGCCCCTAAAGCCACCCCTACCCACCTGGGAAGGATGAGGCTATTTACACCGAGTCAGATGAGCAGGCAGGGGACGTGGCTCCAACATCAGCAGTGTGCCCACTGTCCATGTCCCTTTGCCTATGTCCCCACATGAGGATGAGTCAGGAGCATACCTGAGCTTTTGTTAATGAACCCTGACTTTGCTCACCATGACTAACCCCAGCCCAACCCCCAGAACCCTGGGAGTGTTCAGAAAGTGATGTGTTTCTTTCTGCATTACAGTAAACACGGAGAATTATTTGTCAGTTCTATTCACATCCTCTAAATGCTAAGCACACACATGAGGCACATCCATGCCATGAGGGCAGAGTCAGTGGTTCTGCCATTACTATGAGATATGGTGGGCTTCTAGGGCTTGGGCTCTTTAGCTATTATGCTGATCCCTGAACAACACAAGCCACCCTCCTCTATAGCGAATCCTGCCCACGTGGAAAGGATGAGTCAGAGGTCAACTTCATGACTGACTACTTGTACCCTAAAGAGCCAAATCTGGCCCTTACATATGGTTTAAACAAAGTTTTATTGGCACACACCATTTGTCTCTGGGGTGTCTGTGTCTGCCTGTGCTAAAATAACAGGACTGAGTAGTTACCACAAACACCAGTTTGTCCACAAAACTGGAAATATTTACCATCTTGCCCTTTACAGAAAACCTCTGTTAACCCCTGCTTTATCACCCAGACAGGAAGAGATACAGACACCAGCCCTCCCCAAGCATGTGAACTCTCCTTCTGTTCTGAGAAATCATCTGTCCCCAGCCATGGAAGCCAGAGGCGCCGTTTCTCTGGACTGTGGCAGTAACCAGGGAGGCAGCAGCTCCCTCCTGAGATCTTTATCCATTTCATCCACATGGGAGAAGGGGTGTGCCTGCACACAGAGCTGGGTGCTCACTTCTGATTGTGCCAGGTGGTGTGGGGACTGGAGGGGCACCACTCAGCCCTCCATAGCAGGGAAGCTGTTGCTCCTGTGGGCTGCAAGGATAGTTCTGATTTATTATTTTAATTAAGTGCTTTTAAGCTTTAATTTCAAAAGCTAAATAAGCTGTCTTTGTATGTAAATCAAAGCCAGCAAATTATAGCACATGAACAGGTGCACCATTATTGGAGGAGAAAGAGCAGGGTGCCCTGCTCCCTATATCCTAACAGCCCTGGTGCTGTGGTAGGGCCCTGGAGACTTAAGCTAACAGCTCAAGTCAGGAGCCTCTGGGAAAGGAGGCAGGCCCATGGAACCACAGTTCTTTGTCACACCTAGCTGTGCCCTCAGTACTGGCATGTAGTTCAAGGTCATAGATAGAATAGATATCCACTACAGTGTCACTGACCTACACAAACAGTCATGGGAGCTCTGCTCAGCCCTGCACAGCTGTAGCTCTGTTCTCACGCCCAGCCTCATCTCTTCCATTCAATCTGCCCATTAAGCAGAGCACATGGTTTTGTGTATTCTTGAGTGGCCACACGTGTGGACAGATGGGCTGGGAACACTATCACTGGAGGATCAGGTCTGTAAGCAGCAGTAAGATCAGCTGCAGCAGGTGGACGCTGGAGGGTCTGCACAGGGAGGGAGGGTTGCACAGACAGACCAATGTCCCACAACGCAAAGGAGTGACAGGTGACTGTCCAGCAGGGGCAGCTGGTACCCACACCCTGCCTGCCTGTAGGACACTCAGTCGGAGCAGATGAGGGTCTCTGGGATGCCCTCCTGCTATCTTACAAGCCCTCCACTGCTCAGCCCCAGCTGCCTCCCACTTACTTAGAAGACCCTCAACTCACCCAGTCATGATGTCTTCCCACAGCCACTGAGTCCCTAGTGCTTGGCCTCCTGTGTGTCAAGGGAAGTCCTAAGGTCTCTCCCTGGACTGGACCCACTGAACTCCACGCATTCCCGTGGAGACTCTGGGGAATGCCTCAGCTTTATAGATTCCTTGTGGCCTTCATTATCAACAGCTCGCATCCCCGTGTTCTTGATGCCCAGGTTCAAGTGCCCTTGTTGAGAGACATAGGCACGATGCCATGACAGTCCCTGGTGCTGCCACCATGCTAACTACCAGCCTCCTCCTTAGGGAGAACTAGCAGAATTCAGTGTTTTCTCCTGTTTTCATTACTTTTAGTCCTTCCAAAGATTTTGAAAAATTGAAATTGAGTTTCTGAGGCTTTGTTCTTCATCTTGATCCCAGGGATGATGAACTGAATTAAACACTGATGACAGGACAAAGGAGACAGCTCACTTGGCAAAGTGTTTGCTGTGCACACAGGAGACTCCACGCTTGATCTCCAGTGGCCATGTAAAAAGCCAGGTGCAGCACACGGAGCTAGGGGTGTGAAAATGAGATACATAGCAAACTGAATAGTAAAGGCGTTCGCCACCGGCAGCTGATGATTTTAGTCTCTTGGTGGAAGAAGAGGACCAATTTCTGCAGGTGTCTTCTGACCTCACACACATGCTGTAAGGACACACACATGCACACTAAATAATAAATGAATGAATGAATGAATGAATGAATGAATGAATGAATGAATTGAAATGTTAAAATAATAATAATAAATAACTAAAGTTGGATGACACCTAAAGAATGACACCAAAGGTTGTCCTCTGGCCTCCACAGGCCTGTGCACACATATGCAACACACACACACACACACACACACACACACACACACACACACACACACACAAAATATCCACCCGCTTTGTAAAAGTGAGTGTTCTACCAGCTGCCTGTGTGACCCATATACCTTTATATCTCCCTGCATTAGGGACCACTCTGTGTGTGTGTCTGTGGAACTAAGGGAGACTCTATTTCTGCCACGCTCTCTGCTCTATGAGAGAGAACTCAGAGGTCCATTGTCAGCATCCACAGGGCTCCATAAAACTTGAGCAGTGGAACATGTTCACATGGACATCACTAAATCACTCTAATTCATCAGTCATTGCCTGAGAGGCCCTAGGGAGTGGGAACCAGAAGAGCAGTTGGTGGGGTCAATTCTGCCCCAGGAAAGGGTCACTGGACCCCTACACAGCTCCATGTGGGACAGCTCTGTAGGTCTGACCCACTTTGTGGGGTTCTGCACTTGCCAACACGTCTACTGATAAGACATGATCCATGGGTAAGCAGGAAATAGAAGCCAGAACGTACAGCTCAACCTGCATCTCACCATCCTCTCAGCTCTGACACTGATGGGTTAGCCAGTTTCCCTGACTTGGGGAAGGGAAGGGGGTGAAGGGAATTATGTAAATGAGCTCCACAAGATAAAAAAAGAGCCCAGTTCTGAACTCTGTGCCCTTCAGTGAGGGAACCTACCCTTCATCCTAAATCCAGCTGTCTCCCAGCATGCCCTAGGCATGCCAGTGAAGGATCCTGCTGCTTGGGTCCGCAGACAAGTTTGTTCTCAGCTAAGGCATCAAGAAGCAATGTAAAAATAATATGGAATGCCTGGCTGACCTGGAGAGCATGCAGGAGCTGAGCTGTCTGAGCTGTGCTTAGCTGTGGTGCTACGGTATCACATGCTAGTTACCACAGGGCTTCCAAGAGTGTTGTCTTCAGTATGTCTTGCACAGATTCTTCTCTCAGAAAACATCAACATGGAGCTACCCTGTGTGCTGTGGGGAGGTGGGCATCATATAGTGGGAGTCTTTGTGCCCCCACAAGGATACAGCAGAACTTGGCTGCTGCCTCCACTGTCTGAGCAGACGGTTCTTCAGATCCTTCTTCACACCCGCCTCATGCACCAGCTGCACCTGCACTGTTGTGCCGGCGTCTGGGAACAAGGGTTGTGCTCTGTCCTTTTCTGCCCACCTGTCTGAACTGCAGTCTGGATAAGTGTCCCCTTTCTCTGCGTCCTCACCACCCTGTCCTCCCACAGAACCCAAACACCCACGAGGACAGCCATGTTTGTTGACACCCTAGGTGTGTGGTCACCATTACCTCAGAGGGATTTATCAAGAGCTGAAGAACGAACAATGCAGAAATCCAGCCTGTGGAGTGTGTCCAGTGGGGCCATTCAGGAGAGAGGGCTGTTGGCATCAAGGCCGCCTGGGAAGGAATGATCAGGACCAGGTACGGGGGGTGTCTTACCCCTGGCTCTATGACCAGAGTGGTTTCCTTGGTTCCTACACAGGCCCAGAAACATACAGCAGGCATCCTTGACTGGCCCTCTCCCAGACCCATCTACAAGTGTTGTGAAGAATCTGTTTGTGCCTTTCTGATGAAACCAGGGTGCTTAGTAAACCATTTATATCAAGGAATATTCTTTAGGATCTGAAAATAGCTAAACCACTCACTAGGCTGTTAAAAGGAAGTGCTTTCTCCTCCAGCCATGCTCCCTGCCTATTCTCCTTCTCTTTCTTCCTCTCCATTCCCAGTCTTCCAGAACTTTCCAAAGTCACCCCCACCAGCCCTGCATGGCAGAAGACCCTACGTCATACCGTTGAGAGTCACCACCTGTGCCCTATGAGTGGGCATCGTGGGTATTTCCATGCTTAAGAGGAAAAAACTGAAGCAGAGACAGTTGTGTCTTCCCCCTTCCTCACAGGGGGTCTGTCTGCAGACCTCACCTTCACAAAGAAGTTACCATAAACCAGAACCAGCTGTACCTCCATTCTGACACGACGGCCTCCAAACAGCAGAGTTGATGTGAGAAGAAACTAGAGGTCTCAGAAATGAGGGTGGGTCCCTTTCCAGCAGCAGGGGTCTGCAGACAGACTTCCCAAACCTTCCCCCCTCCACCCAACTTCTCCAGGACCCATCTTTCCCAGCCACCTAGCTGCACCCACCTCCTGCTGCTATCACCAGTCATTCACTGAGCCCAGGCACGGCAGAGACATGGCCCTCTGCTCCCACAGGTCACCTAACACACACATCAGATTCAGCAGAGCTCCTCACTGCAACCAGCTAGGGAATGTGCATGTCTTTACCACGCATGCACCAAGAGGAGCCCTGAGCCCTGCATGGCCAGTCACAGTGGAAATGCATATACATGTGTTCATGTAATGTGGAACAGTGGGGCACATGGGGAGTGGCATCCCAGCCTTCCTATTGCTGCCAGATCAGTTTTACACACAGCTTAGATTCTTGGACCCCATCCTGCCTCCCCCTGTCCCTGCCTTTCTTCCTCATTTGTTAACATCGTTGACACCATGTGGGTTTTGTTTAATTATAGAGAAAAACACTTCTATAACAAAGGGCCAAAACAAGAGGCCCCAAGACTACCTGGGCCTACACTCCTCAATTCTGCCACAGGAGGGAGCTGCAAGTGTTTCTGCTTCAGGGTGTGGTGCTGGCTCTGCCTCAGGAAGGCCGAGGGTGGAATCCAGGACTCACAGTGGAGTCCAGCATGTGTCCAAGCGGTGGTGACCTGGGTGCACTCACAGACTGTGTTCCAGTGAGGCAAAAGCAGACAGTAGAAGCTGAGCTGGGAAAAGGCCTCTTGGGAAAGAGCAGAGACGGCCATCAGTTCATCGGCAAATTGTACAATAATTTCCACGAAACAGAGTTGCGCCACATTAAAAAATGAGATTCTTGGAAAGTGACAGTACAGCCGAAACCTTGGCATTGTATTAATCCATCGCCATCACTGAGGCCGTCTTTGTGACAGATGCAGAGCAGCTGAGGGAGAAAAGTGAGAGAGAAATCCAGGCACAGCCTCAGGTATGGCTTGACCAGAAGGAGCTATCAGGCCCTGGTTTTTCTCCATCTCTGCTGTTTCCAGTTGAGCTTTCTAGTCAGACTCACCGCTCACTGAAATATGCTGGTGACGGGCACTCTAGATGTCCCCAAGGTTAAGTAAACAAGGCAGCAAAGGTCTTCCCTAGTGTTGGCACAAATCCCAGGGTATGGACTCATGGTCCATGTGGAACCAGGCTCAGTCAGTGCCACATTCCATGAGGATTTGTTGGGTGGGCTCCAGTGGGAGCAGAAGGACACAGAGCCTCTGTGCTCGATGCATTTAAATGTTAGTGAGCAGCAGTCAGTTAAACCCTAGAAAGAAGAAAAGGAACCAGAGGAAAGAAGCCTGAGTGGGAAGAGCAGGGCTCAGAGAGCTGTGGCCTCAGTGCTGTACATCTGACCCTCTGTGCTTATAAATAAAACTTTATTGGAGCACAGCCACGTCAGTGTTCCCACATTGCCAGCACCTGCTGTCTTAGTACAACAGCTGAATGGAGTAACTGCATGAACCTGAATACTAAGACACCCCCTGCCTGACCCTGCCCAGAACATGGCGCCCACTCCAGTCTTTGACATACAACGAAGGAACCAGACCCAGGCAAAGGGGCACAGGTGTCCTTGGAGATGTGTGGCTAAGAGGGTTGGCTCTGAGACATGATTCTCCTTCTAAGATTCTAGTTATGAGTTGGGGAGAGAAGGACAGAGGAAGGGATGGAAGAAGGTGTGGAGGAATCTAGAATGTGTGTGCCCTGGCTCCCGGTGTACGCAAGTGGGTGCGAGTTGCTGGGAAAACTGGAGCCTCCTGGGTGTGTGGCCCCAGGACGGGCTTCAGGTTGGCTTTTCCTCTGTTTGGGTGTGTACATGCAACAAAGCCCCTTCCTGTTGGTCTCCCACACCCACACCCCCTGTGTCTGATGCAGGGAATGGAGGGGATATCTGATAGGGACCACAGGGTCTGTGGACTGCACACCCACATCCCCTATGTCTGATGTAGGGAATGGAGGGGATATCTGATAGGGACCACAGGGTCTGTGGACTGCATGGATGTGGAGACAATTGCCTTCCTGTGGGAGCTCGGTTGAGTTGGAGAGCTGGGCTGAGTGTGCCTCTGAATGACAAACACCCTGCCTCTCCATGTTGCCCTAAAGCTCTACCAGCCAAAACAACATTTTTTTTTTATTTTGTAAAACAAAATGGTGAATTAAATTGAGTATCCTTTCTGGTATTTAAAAAAAATTGTCAAACAGCTGCGCACTTGAGATTCTTCCCATGTCTCCCAGGCAAGCTATGCCTTAGCAACTACCTTAAAACATAATGAGGGAACTGGAGAGAAGGCTCAGCAGCTAAGAGCACTTACTGCTCTTGCAGGGGATGTGGACTTGGTTCCCAGCATGCACTCAGTGGCTCACAACTGCCTGTAACTATAGTTCCAAGGATCTGATGACCTCTTCTGGCCTCCATGGGCACTGTGTGCACATTATGCACTTACGTACAAGCAAGCACATATACATACACACAAAAATCCACATAAATAAATAAATCAGTCTTTAAAAAGAATGACTCAAGCCATAGCAAAGGCTTGGCTGGTACAAAAAAGGAGCCTGTCAGATTGGTACAAAAAAATAAAAACCTATAAAGTCACGTCCAACTATTTTACTTATATCACATGTGTTCTTATTTTTATTTTCTAAGTGTCTGGGTAACGTCTGTATAACTCAGACATGTGGTGCTTTAGTAAGAAGCCTTAGAGACAGAAGATCCCCAAACTTCTGAGACTGGTCTTCCAGAGATGAACTAGTCACATAGAACCTGCTGCAGAAGCTGAGTCTTACAACAGAAGCCTCTCCCAGCTTTGCTTTTGGAGCACCACTCGTGAGCTGACTAAGTAACTTAGAGGCACCAAGCAGAGCTGAAATAGACCCCTACTCTAACGGTGTTTCCAAGTGAGCAAGGCTTGGATCTGATTCCCGGGCTATGGTATTGAGCAGCCTAGAGCCACACGGTGACACAGTGACTTCTGAACCAGAGGGCTTGGGGAGGTGAGGCCACCCATAGGGACAATATATCCTCAGCACAGGTTCCCAGCTCATCAGCCCCCTCAAAAAAAAAACCCACAGACAAGCACACATACCTGATGCTCAGGGGAATTCTGGGACATCTACCAAGTGCTAGAATTGGGAGAAGATGGGCGTGTCCACTCCTGGTGGCTTCAGAGGTGCAGAAACCCAGACAGCCTGTGCTAGTTGGGATTTTTATTAATGCAATGAAACACAGTGACCAAAAGCAAGCTGGAGAAGAAAGGGTTTATTTGGTTTACACTCTCACATCAGAGTCCATCACCAAAGGAAGTCAGGACAGGAACTCAAGCAGGGCAGGAACCAGGAGACAAGAGCCGATGCAGAGGCCAATGGTGGAGGGGGAGATGCTGCTTACTGGCTTGCTCCCTATGGCTTTCTCAACCTGCCTTCTTATAGAACTCAGGACCACCAGCCCAGGGGTGGCTCAGCCACAATGGATTGGGCCCTCCCCACATCAGTAACTGATTAAGAAAATGCCCTACAGGCTGCCCACAGCCCAGTCTTATGAGGCATTTTCTTAATGGCAGTTTCTTCCACTCAGTTGACTATACTTTGAGTCAAGTTGACATAAAACTAGCCAGCACAGACCACTGTCCTATGTCTGACTCCCAATCTCTAGGAATTGCCATGTGGGTGATGGTTCAAATGGTGCCATTTGGTATCTTTCATCTCTTGCTGTCAGAAGTACATTTCTGTGGAGTTCAGCCACCGGTTAGTAAGGCTGGGTCCCTTGGGGGCTCCAGAGGAGACTCTAAGTCTGTCCTCTCAAGCCTGCTCCTACTGAAGCATCTTCAACTCTCTCCCTTTCTCACTGCCTCCCCATCCCTCTCTCTGGCTGTCCTGCCTCTTCCTTCAAGGGCTACCAACATCACCTAGCTTCATTTTTACCCAGGGGTTTCCCACTTCAGCTCCTCTTTCAAGCCCTTTTTGCCTTCATGGCCATAATCAAACTGCATATATATTTCCGCAATGCCTGGAACCTTGTTTTGACACTGACCACCATGGCTGGGTCCCAGAATGTGCTAGACCAGCTCCTCTAAGCTGTTCTTCCCAGTAGGGCATGCCAGGCTGGTACAGGCTCCAGGTTTCTTCTAAAACCCTGCCTGATCCATCTGTGAGTTCTCAGTGTTGTGTCTGGCTGGGTTCTGGAGGAAATCTGTGGTAGGAAGTAAAGAAGGCAGGAAGGTCTGTGCTAGCCATTCTGGAGGTGTGTGGAGGACACTGCAAGGATCCAGCCGGTCGGTGATGCAGGAAGCCCAACCAGTGTCCAGCAGGAAAGGAAGGAAAGCTAGAAGGAGTAGTAGAAGTGGGAAAACGTTAGCAGCTGACTTCACACTCCCCTGCTCAGGAGCTTACCCCCCACCCCGTGTGTGTGTGTGTGTGTGTGTGTGTGTGTGTGTGTGTGTGTGTGTGTGTGTGTGTGTAACTCAAGCCTCTCACACTCTAGCTAGAAGTCACAGGCCCATCCATGGAAGCTGCTCGCACATTTTGTGGATTTTGAATGTTGGGCAGCTAGAGAAGAAAAATGGTCCCACAGAACTCCTGGCCAGGGCTGGGATAACTTGTGGGATAACCTCTGGCACCTGTTCAGAGCTCCCCCGTGAGTCTCAAATGGACAGGCCAGCTCTGGTTTTGCTGCTCGGAGCTGATGAGCTACACTGCCTGATGTCGTTTCCACCCTGCACTAGGGCACAGGCCATGCTCGTGGACAGACCAGACCTAGTGACTACAGGCCACCCAGATAACAGTGTGGTCTCTTCCTACTCAGTCCCTTGCGGGGTCTTCTGTCGCCCCCGGAATCGCACCTCAGTTCCTCACTGAATCCCTCCATGATCCAGCCCTGCCAGCTCTTGCTGAAGCCTTCTTGACCCTGACTCTACCCCAACTGGGGGACAGAGACAACAGGAACAGCTTCCTGTTGTCTCGTCCTCTGTCTGCAATGAGCAGTACATTGTCCAGTCACTGCCTAGTTATAGTGTGCTTGGGGCATTTTAGCTGGATGGATGCACCAACAGATTTTTTTTTTTTCTAAAAAGATGATAAAATGTATGCTAAACCTGGAAGATGCCCTGAGGAGGGATGTGTTTTCATGGTAGATATGGTGATGATGGTGATGTTAATGGTGGTGGTGGTGGTGGTGGTGGTGGTGGTGGTGGTGAGGAGGAGGAGGAGGAGGAGGAGGAGGAGAAGAGGAGGAGGAGGAGGATGGGCACTTGGACTGAAGGGAGCCACTAGAAGGAATTATAGGAAAAGCCTTCCCACCATGAGGAGAGCAGAGATCCAAGCCTGCAGGGGCCCCACACCATGAATGAATTGCTTACCAAGGCTACAGCTCTCCCACAGACACTCGGGTGTGGGCCAGCATGAGGGCTACTGAGGGGAGTATATTACACGATGGAGTGCTTGTAAGAAGCTGTGGTATTCTCTGGGCCCCTACACACATGCACAGCTGTGGTCAGGCACAGCTGTCCCTGGCTGTCTGTGCTTCACCACATCTACCTCACAGATAAGAAGTGGGGCTGAAGAGTATGAGAGTCTTGGCTCAGTAAACGACAGAGCTGGAGCCCAGGCATGGCTCTGCTTGCAAGTGTTTCAATAAAATGACTGCTGAGAAGCCCTGGCTACACAGGTGGGCACTGTGCAGGCATCTGAGGCTCAAACCATGGGCCTCCAGTTATTTCCAGCCTCTGCCTACACCTTGTAGAAAATTCCACAGCCTTCTTGCTGCCTTGCTAAGCCACCCCTGATTCAAAATCCAGGAAAATGGCTTCTATTTGAGTCTCATTTTTGGTGCCAGCCTTATTAGTTGATCTGCAGGTTTGTGTGTATGTGATTTTCAAAGCATTTTCTGTTTATGTGCAGTTTCCTGTGGTGTTTTTATTTTGAGGGGAGCTGTTTTTGGCAATGGGGGTGATGGACTCAGAATCCCACATGCTCTATCACCGAGACACACCTTCTTCCATTTTAATTTTCAATTGTCATATTGAGCAAGTTTTTTTCTTTCTATTTTGTCAAATTCAATTTTCTAGGATTTTAAGAATCCATTATGGGATATATGGATCCTGGTGGAGCATTAGCAATGATAATGATGATCCTGTTGTGGGTGGTGATGATAGTGTCGATGATGAAGATGATGGTTATAATGATGGTGATGATGGTAGTGATGGTGTTGGCAATGTCAGTAATTATGGTGATGGTGATGTTAATGATGGTAGTTGTGGCTATAATGGTGAGATGGGCAATGATGATTATGGTGACAGCAGTGATAATGATGGGCTGGCAGCAGAGTTGGTAGTGCTCCTGCTAATGATGATGCTTATGGTGATAATGATATTGAGGGTGGTAATGATGGTAATGGTGATGGTGAGGAGGAGGGTAGTAATGATGGTGATGCTGATGGTGATAATGATAATGAGGGTGGTAATGATGGTGATGATGGTGGTGGTGATGGTGATGGTGAGGAGGAGGGTAGTAATGATGGTGATGCTGATGGTGATAATGATAATGAGGGTGGTAATGATGGTGATGATGGTGATGGTGGTGATGATGGTCATGCTGATGGTGATGATGGTGGTGGTGATGGTGATGGTAATAATGATGATGAGGGTGGTAACAATGGTTGTGCTGATGGTGATGATGGTGGTGATGATGGTGATGAAATGGTGATTATGGGGGTGAGACAGGATAATAATGACGCTGTTAATGATAATGGTGGGGTAGTGAGAATGTTGATAATAGTAATGACAACTGTTACACCTCATACTCCGGTGCTGCTGTGTCCCACACAATCCTGAATCATTTGGTGCTCATTCCAGCCTTAGGAAGCATCTTCCTTCTGACAGATGAGGACCTTGTCTTGCAGGGGGTTGAAATGATGTCCCAGGATTCCCAGCCAGTGAGCGGCAGGGCTGGATCTGAACGCTAGACACCTGGCCCCACAGACTACACTCTTGACCACCACTCTGTGCATCCTTAGAAACCCCACCAGCCCACAAGCAGACATTATATCGCCCACACACACAGGATTAGATAACAGTTTATAAAGCAATTGGGCTGTTAATGAATGTACTCACTCATCTAACAACTAAGCACTCAGTCTGTGCTAAGCCTGGAGTTGAGAGTATCAGAACAGACATGCTGTGGGGAAGCTTGAGCATAGGAGGGAGTGTCTCTCCTGACCTCCAGTGACCACAGTTGTGGATTGGGATGAGAGTAGAATTACAGTGTGATTCAGGGCAAGGAACCAAGTCAGGGTTAGCCCAACTGCTCAGCTCAGGAGTCTCCATCTGACACAGAGGATAGCGATGTCAATAGGGTCGGGGGGGGGGGGGGGGGACAAGTGGATGCTCCTGCTGAACTTGCCTCTGGGCTTATGGGAGGGAAAAAGGAAAGTGAGGAAGGCTGGTGGCTTAAAGTAGGATCCCCAAAGTCCTCATCAGGAAAAGACAGGTGGACGCTTTGGAGTGCCTCCCTCTTTGTGGATCTGCCATTTCATGTCCCAGTGGCTGATCTGCTGGGATTTCAGCTCAGTTTCCAAACTGGTCCAGGAAGCAACACTAGGTTGTCCTGAAAACTTTCTATCTGAAGTGACTCATCCAAAGCAACCATAGGCTCCCAGAATGGGGTTCTAAGCACAGGGGAGTGGGCCCAAGAGCACAGCAAAACCACACTCATCACCTTCTGTTCTTGTTGATCTCAATAAACCCAAACTTGGAGACAGAAAGGTGTTGTACACTAAGAAGACTCCAGACAGTTCATTTTTCAGAAGTTGGAGACAAACCCAGGGCCTTGTGTATGTTAGGCAAGTCCTCTTGCACTGAGCCCCAGCCCCAGCCCAGGAAAAGTCTGTTTGTACCTCGGTCACCAAAATGGTAAACAGTGATGGCACCAAAGGGAGGCACTGGGCAGTGGCACGTTCCATGTTGCCGTGGCTCGCCACCCTGGGTCATCAGCTGTGTTCTTACTCCCTGAAGCAAGGTGGGGAGGCCACAAGGAAGGCAGGGCTGCCCATCCCTCCTCACAGCAAGGAGCAGAGGAAAGGAGTTCTGGCTCCTCATAGAGAAAGGCCAGGAGCACGGACCCCATGTCCATGACTGGTTCCAAACACAAGTAAACAGTGCTGACTCCACAGGGGAAACTGAGTCATCCATTGGCTCTGAGGTGGCCTTCTGGGTTCCCAGGACCATGATTCCCTCCTCCCATCCTGCTCCCTATACCATTATCCAGGGCTTTTCTCCAGAAGCTCCTGCCTCTTGTACTTTTTTGAGGGGTGGACAGGGTTCTGTGTGTATGTGTGTGGTGTATGTACATATATGCATGCATGTTCACATGAGTGTGGGCACATCTGTGCAGTTGCACATGCACAAAAGTACACATGCACCTGTGTGCGTGTGGAAACCAGAGCTTCATATCAGGTGTCTTCCTCAACCACTCTTCCATTTTACACTCAGACAGGTCCCTCCTTGACCTCAGAGCCAGCTTGGCTACTCCAGCCATCCAGTTCACCACAGTGATTTCCTGTCTGTCTCCCAAAGGCTGGGATTACAGGCCACTGCCGTGCTGGGCTTTCATGTGGGTTCTGGGGATCTGAACTCAGGTCCTCAGGCCTGCACAGCCAGCACTGTATCCACTGTGCCATCTCTCCAGCCTCCTTTGTATCTTTTATTCAGCTCTCCCCCAAGAACGCACCGTCCACGGTGGTTGGCAGTTCCTTGGCCTCTTTTTATGTGCCTGCCTTTCCCTGGAAAAGCACAGCAGCCCTTGCACCTCATAAATTTTAACTGCCTTTCGGCTGATGTGTTCCACGTCTGGATCGTTTTATCAGTCTCACTTTGATTGTGAGCCCGAGGGCTGAGACCTCATCCCGTTTCATCTCTGAACAGCTCCAAGCTCACTCTTGGCACGGGGCTTGTAAAAAACCACGAGAAGATAAATACATGCAAACATCTCTAATTGTTTTACTTACAGGCGTCTGACAATGGATCAGAGATGTGTGTCGTGCCACATCAGAGCCCCGTACCATTTCCTCCCATGCCTTAATCTGCTCCTTGGGTATTAGTGATTTGTAAAACATGATTTATTTGCTTAGAATTTTCTTCATAGCTTTGAAACTGTGCATGGTGTAAAGGAAAAACTTAATCTCTGATTCCTCGTCAGGGCTTGCCAAGCAGACTTCCTGGGGTTGGCTCTGTGCCACAGGAACTTTCTGTTAGTGATGATGGTGGTTTGGGCTTGGGGGGAGGAAGGGAGGGAGGGAGAGAGGGAGGAGGGAGATGATAGACAGACAGACAGAGGCATTTTACATGGCACTGGGGTGCGTAGGGATATTGTCACACAAGCATGTCATGTGCTTTGAGCATCTTCCCCGACCCCTATCTCCATGTTTGTCTTCTTGCCCTCAGCCTCCTTCCTCCCCTGGACAGTTCTGCTTGTCACACCATGCACATATACTTGATTTTATGTATCTATATAAAATCTGAGATCCATATATAAAAGGAAGCTGCTGTGTTTCTCTTCCTGAGTCTGGCTTGTTTCACTTACCTTGATGGTCTCTGGCCCCTCCCCTTTCCTGAAAACAACATCGTTTTGTTCATGTTTACGGCTGAATAAAATTCATTGTGTGCACAAACCACATTTTCTTCATCCGCTCCCTGGAGCTGGATGCTAGGTTGGCTTCGTAAGCGCCGTGGGCGATGCAGTAACAAAGAGCACCATCAGGTACCTCTGTGCGTGTTGACTTCGTGGCTGTTGAGTAAGCAGCAGGCATGGGGGGTCGTACTTTGAGGAACCTCCTCCAGACTGACTCCACAGTGGCTAGCTGACATTCCCACCAGCGCTGTGTCAAGGGTCCTTCTCCACCTCTTCCCTAGCATTTGTTGTTGTTTGTTTTCTTAATGGTGGCCATTCTGCTTGGCGTTTGGTTGGTTGGTTGGTTCGGGTTTTTTGAAATAGGATTCTGTGTTCAGGCTGCCTAAAAATCACTATGCAACCCAGACTGGCCTCAAAGTCATGGCTATCTTCCTGCTTCCTCCTTCTGAGCTGGTGTGACATGTGTGAGCCACCGTGCCTCCTGAGCTGGTGTGACACGTGTGAGCCACTAAGCCTGGCTTATCTCATGTATGGTAACTTTTAAAGACTAAGCATTTCTCTTAAGACAAAACCTAAGTCTTCCTTCTGCCTATGTGTTATGCTGTTAAAACAAAAGATTTCCAAGCAGACAACACACATGTATACCACAGAACAGACACATACATGCACACATATACATATGCCAAACACACCCCCATACACACATGTTACAACACACATGCACACATCCATACGCAAGTTCATCTTGGACTTTGGCACAAATGCACCAGCAGGAACCCCTAACCTGAGTCCCAGGTTGCTCAGCAGAGGAACCGTAATTGAGCCAACCTCATCTGCCCACTTCATTGTGCTTTGTTTATAATGTTGAAAACTTCCCAATGCTTTTCCCAGGAAAATTTTCTGAGTGAACGTAATATGATGTGACTCACATAATTTAAGAGGTGACAGCCAGAGGCAGAGGGAACACCCACCAGAAGGAGTTCAAACTGTGCCATTCTGTCCTCCAGACCATGTCACACAGATGCTCTATGCCAAGAAACATGCAGATGCTGAGACTTTAGGGATGGCATCAAATGACACATGTCTGGGGCCTGAGAGTCGAGCATGAGGACCTGCGTCCTGATCCCAGTGCACCCCAGTGCTGAGGTGGCAGAGACAGGAGACCCTGGAAGCGTGAAAGCCAGCCTCACCAAGTCAGTGAGCACTAGGCTCAGTGAGAGACCCTGTCTCAAAACTTACAGTAGAAAGCACCAGGGAAGAGACGGCATCAACCTCTGGCCTCCACACACGTGTGTGCACACGAGTGCATGCACACTGCAATGCCCCAGGGAACTTGCTGGTCGCCAGGAAGCAGAGAGCAATGGAGTGTCATTACAAGCAGAAATACCAAGTTGAAGGCTCTGCTGGTTGGGAGGAGACTGTGAGAGTGGGGTAGCCAGGAGTGTCCCTGCCCGCAAGCAGCAGACACACGGAAGAAGACTGCCCTCCCCCAGCCCATGGCTCTCTTGCTCTGCCATTCCCTGTTTACCCCAGCCTGTGACATCCTTCCCTAACCCTAGACCCTCTGTGTACTATAATTCTCTTAACAATTCACCAAACCACAAGGAGTGTTTGTGTATAAAACTCGGCCCGTGGATACTCAGAGCCAGACGTCAGAGCCAAAGTGTTTGAAAAGCAGTGTCTGTCTTGTCCTAAGACAGCATAAGATGCCCACCACGTGCCAACATAAACAAAGCAATTTATAAAACTGACCCTGTGTCCCCCAACAAGGCAGCGGAGTGAGAAGGGTCGGTGCAGACGTGTTTCCTGACCTCTCTAATGTCAAACTGTACAGAAAGTGCGGGACCCCCGTATTTGCCGTGGGCCTGTCATCATCGGGTGGGAATGTGGGAAAACCTCCGCCAGCTCTGGTGTGCAGACTGGGGGAGGAGTGTCGTATTCTCCCTGAGGATTGTGGGTATTCTCCTGCCATCAGCCGCTGACAAGAAAAAGCTTCTTGTTTCTTTAACTTTTTTGTGTATATATGTGCATGTGGTGTATATGCATGTTTGTGCATGTTCACAGGTGTGTGTGCATGTACACATATGTACACGTTCATGGAGGCCTGAAGTTGATATTGGGTGTCTTCCTCAATTGCTCTCTACTTTCTTTCTTCTTTATTTATTTATTTTTCATTGTATTAACTGAAGCAGTTTCCTGCTGAGCCCAGAGTTCACAGATTCTGGATAGCTAGTTCTGGGGAGCCCCTGTCCTCCTGGGGAGCTGGGGTTGCTGAGATCACAGGGGGCCACCACACCTGCCTGGCTTCTGCAGAAATTCTGAGGCTCCGTCCTTATGCTGACATAGCAAGAGCTCGATCCACTGAGCTTCCTCTGCAGTTCTGACGAGGGCTGACTTCTTCAAGGTTGGCTGAGATGAGGCAGCGGAAGCCGTGCCTGGAGCTCAGCAGAGAAAGGCACTGGCCTCTCTCCTCTCAGAACAGCCTGTAACCTGAACATGAAGGACCCACCATCAGAAACTTGAGTTCCTCAGTTAGGTGTCTGCTTCCTTGAACAGCAGCTTAGCCATCAGGCATCAGCAGTAGCACGTGCGTATGAGAAGCTCCGACAGATGCGGAAGCCTTGCTTGCCACGCCGGTGTTTCCAAGCTTCTTTGGCATGCAGCCATAGCAGCTGGGCTTTGCTCCTTTTTATAGCAGAATTGCATTTCATAGCTCGGTGTCATAGGCCACTTAATCACCCCAGAACCTGCAACCATGTCATTTCCCTAGCTATGGGGGCCTTTCCGTGTGACTGAGTCAGGACCTTGAGA
Organism: Peromyscus californicus insignis; assembly: GCF_007827085.1. Lineage (NCBI taxonomy): Eukaryota > Metazoa > Chordata > Mammalia > Rodentia > Cricetidae > Peromyscus > Peromyscus californicus. The sequence goes on from NW_026294595.1 coordinate 152,155,700, forward strand.
TGGGGCAAGGGTTCCTGAGTGGATATAATGAGATCGCAGGGTCTGATAAGAGAGAGGGGGTTCTAGAAGGAGAGTCTGAGAGAACTCAAGCTGAAGTCAGAGTGATGTAGGGCCACAAGACAAGGCCTCAGCAGCCAGGCTGACCCCATTTGGAATCCTGCCCTCCAGAACCATGCTCCAGTAGGGCAGTGTGAAGGTGTGGGCTGCAGCCCCAAACTCCCTTGATCGGTTCTGACAGCAGTAGGGTGTGCCATGCTCTGCCATGGGTGCTGGGTCACACAAGGCCACAGAGTTCCCTTCGGAGACTCCCAACACTGAGCGTCTATCCAAGCTGCTTTCCCCAAGGCTCAGAGCCCTCTGTGCCCTTCCAGGGATCCTGTGGTCTGGGAAGCCTGTGGGAGGAAGCCATGCTCATTAGGCCCCTTCTCCGTGTTGGGACATCCATGGCAACCTCTCTTTTGTGTCCCATATGAGCAACAGCTAAGAAATATAGAGAAGTGGATATTTTATGGTTTTCTGAATTTTCAGGGGTAGCGGTAGATTTTTATCAACTCTTTGTAGGTGTGAGAATATTAGATGAAATTCCTACCCTTCCTAGGTGACATGGAAAAATGACCTCCTTATATTCCCCCAAGGTCCCTGTCCACACCCTGCATGATATCACATGATTTTGTGGACTGTACTGAGTGTGAGAGTCAGTGCCCCACAGTGGGGCAGCAGGCTTGTTGGGGCTAGGGTTACAAAGCCACTGATTACATCTTCTACTCCAGCCACCTGCCAGGAGGTGTGGAGTGAGAAGCCACAGCTTCTCTGCCGGGGCACAGTGACCCACTCACAATGCCCATGAGAGGGAACGAGCTAAACTGGTTCATCATCTAGGCTCAAAGCTTCAAGTTCCATCTCACTTCCAGTGGGGAGTGCGTCAGGAGAGCAGAGTCACAGGGGCAGGTGGACGGGGACTCTGACCTTTCCAGTGCTGAGAAAGTGATGCTGGCCTATATTGGCACCCCACCTTCCAGCCAGCAAATGCTTGGTACGACTTCCTTCCTGGTTCTCCTTAAGAAGCTGGAGAGCAGCTGCCGGGGGCTGAGAGGATAACAAGGCCTGAGCCCCACCCCTTTCAACCTAAGAGACAGCCGTGGGACCAGGCTGCCCCACAGTCAAGGGGCCCAGCTGCCCCGCAGTCAAGGCCAGAACATTTGATACAATAGTCCCCCAAGCTTCTTTTTAGTAGAAGATGCACAAGCATAGAAGCTTCCAGAACTATCCCCGTACTGGTCACCCCCACCCCGGGTCCTGGGCAGTTGACTCTACAGCGACATCACCAACCACCTCCTTTTCTTCCCTAATGAAGCTGCCCCTGGGCAAAACTGACACAGCTTCCCTTACAGAGCTGAAACGGGGCGGGCCTCACAAGTGCCCTGAGGGAGCCAGATCCTGAACCAAAGTGACAGGTACACTGGTGTGGGAACCAGAGAGCGAGAGGGGTGGTGAGGGGTGGTTGTGATCTAAGAGGTTTTCTGTCTGAGCAGACTGCCTGACTACTCAGGACATCTGTCAGAACTATCTGGCTCAGGGATCCCAGTAAGTGAGCCTGGGCATGAGAAGGCTCACTGGGTCCCGGGGTGAGCATGGCTGGGAAACTGCTCTTTTGGGGAATGCTAAGGGGTGGATCTGGGAATGTGGTCCCCGGTAGAGCACTTCCCAGCATGTGCAAGTCTCGGGTTTGATCTCCATAACTAAAAATAAAATCCTAAGAAGGACTGAGTGGCACTCTTGGCAGCAAGGACGGCCCGGGTCATCCCTGCCGCTCCTTCCCTGCAAGGTGAACTCTGAAGGCTTGCCTTGGTGCTGAGCACAGCGGCACTTGGACCAGGGTGGAGCCTGGGTGAATTCTTCCATGTCACTGTCTTGGTCCTCCTCTCTGCAATGGAGATGCTGCTGGTCTTGTCCTTGTAATGAAATTCTGTGAGGTTCCCTGAGGTACCCATGAAATGCCTGCTTAGCCAGCAAAACTCTGTCACCACTGTTATCCTCTGGACTCTGTTCTAACCCTGCTCCCTTCATGGTGAACTCCTACTCAGGCTTCAACACCCTGTGAGATTGACCCTCCTGAAGCAGCTTCCCCAACATCCTGGACCAGGCTCTGGTGGCCCTGCTCCACAGGTATCTGGGCTTCTTTGGCCACCTGAGTCAGCTACCATACCTTGCTGCTCCTTGGACAGGCTGCTGAATTACCTTGAGTATTACCTTTCCCGCAGCCTGTTCAGGCCTGCTCCTGCTGGCCATGCCTGACTCCCTCTGCCCTCTGTGAGCATCTGTTTCTCCTCACATGACTGTAGCACACTATAGCAACTCTGGGGACAAATAGAAAAGCAGAGATTCCTTGGCCTCTCTCTGGCACTAGTTTGGTACATACAGCTCAGTCTCTGCCATCTGCTCAAACCTAAGCTTGCCTTCTGTGGGCATCTGCAGGGTCAACCCTGTCTATGCAATGGTGCATGGATGGGGATGGAGTTCAGGGTGGCACAGCCCAGATCAGGAAACACTCTGGTGTTCTCATAGGTGTAGAGCACATACACACACACACACACACACACACACACACACACACACACACACACACACTTCCACCTCCACCTGTGTGTGGACATACACCAGATATAATGGGCATTTTCTTTTCAAACCCAGCAGGACCCCCACAGTCCCTGAGAGCCATGCTCCCTGTGTTCCAGCAGAGACCACACGGTTGAACGGAATCAGCTCCCAGTCCAACCCACTGACGTCATTGCTTTCTTCCCTATTAACTTTTGTGTCCAAAGCCAAGAAGACAATATTTTTATGCCCTGGAGGAAGGATGCTGAGACAGTGACTCTCTGGAGAGTATGTAGCCAGGAGCCTTTGTAGCTGGCACGATGCAAACCTAATCACATAAGCGCTCACCCTGGCGGCAGCTGCTGCGCCTTCCTTTGCTCCTAATGAGCCTTTCTGGACATTGAGGCTGATCTCTGATGAGCTATTGATACTGATTTCCAGCTTGAATAATTGCACAAGGAGCATTGGATCTGAAATGGGGACATGTTTGACAGTTGGAGGAATGAGTCTCTGGCCTTGCCCTTCAGCATATTCCAGGCAGTGATGAGATTTGTTTTGGGGGTGATTTCCACACCCTGAGTCTGAGATAAGCAGGTTCCCACTCAGTATATCAGAGGAACATGCGAGCAATGACAGGTGCCTTGAGTAGAGTCTCCCTTTGCTCAGTGCCGGATCTCAGCAATGCACTCCATTCTCCCTGTATTTGAGCACACACACGCACATGAAGTACCCTACCCCCATGTCAACACACACACACACACACACACACACACACACACACACACACACACACACACACACACACACACGCGCGCGCACACACCCCTGTGGGTTTATTGTTTATTCTCTCAGACGAGAATTGTTGACGAACAAGTTGTCCTTCAGCCGCTTGCATTAGCAGTCAAATTATGAAGCGTTCCGTGTGTATTGCAGTGGGTGTCACCTCAAGGAGATGAAAGGAGACAGAAACCAGGCTGGTGTGGGACAAGGGGCTAGGGCAGGAGAGAGGCCTGGCCTGAGAGGCCGGGTCCATCTCCCGCCATCGGCACCTTATTTAAGAAGGCTGGGTTCAGGTTTGTGGGTGTCCTAACAGGTTCGTCATGAACGGTGTCAGATGCTGGGACCCTTCAGGTGCCTGTGGTGACCTTTCCAGGAAATGCAGTTCCACGGGGCAAAGATGGGTAGCAAGGTCTGTACAAGAAGAAACGCTGTTTGATGAAGCCCTGGCGGTACTCGGGGCATGAGGGCCCCTGGGAAGGAAGTGCAGCATCCTGCTGCCCAGTGCTGGCCATGTTCCCCCCGCCGCCCACTACCTTGTCTGTCTCTCTGCCTCTTCCTGTCTCTCTGGCTCTCTTTGACTCCCCCCACCTCTCTGACTGTGTCTCCCTCCCTCTCTTGTCTCTATGTCCCCCTCCCTCTCTGGCTTTCTCCCTCAAGCACAAGCTCCTCCCTGTCTCTCTCAGACTCTGCTTTCTCCGTCACTCACCTGCCCCCTGGACCACCAGCAACATGCCATTCGACAGTGTGATCTGGCGGATGCCACCCACAAGATGAAGTTTGTACATGATGTTCCCTCTGCACAATCTCAGGTCTGAATCCTTGTTCCAATGGGGGAAAGTTTCCCAGCAGCAACTGGTATGGGGAGAAAGAGGAGGACCTGATAGAGTGATCTGGAATGTGGTGGGCTACAGGGTGACTCTTCCCAGACGCCAAGGGCCTGGCAGACAGGTCCATGCCCAGCAGGCCTCCTCAGCCAGATTGGATGCTATCACCTCTACATTGTCTCCCAAGTACCTGCTGTGGTGTCCTGGGAAAGCCATAGTGTTAAGAAATTATTTTTCTGCCCACCCTGTGAGAATCAGGGTCAGAGGTCTAAGACCAGCTGGAAGGGAAAGGGAAAGGGGGCCAGAGCCACCTGCCTGTCCCTAGTGGGAGACTCTGCATATTTCCTGATCTGTCAATCTTTATGGTCTTGTTTGAACACCATCACTTTGAATCTGCCTCCACCACATGTCCATGAAATCCAGCTGCCAAGCCAAATACACACACCACGTGGAAAAACAAACCTGCCCTGTCACAGGGAGACCGGACCTTAGCGTGCACAGGGCTGCAGGCAGAGCTCTCCTGCCAGGGTCTGCCAGCCAAGAGGGTTTCTTTCCAGTGTTTGTTGGTTTTTTTTTTTCATTTCATGAAATCAGTAATAGCATGGCCTTCTAGAATGCAGAGTGGTTCATTATAAAACCCAAAGCATTTTAATACCACTTAAGAAAAGAGGCAGAGACAAAATGTGATCTATACCTGTGTTTCTGGGAAAGGCCTGAGAAGGATATGGGGGTTCTGCCCTATTAATCTCCACTGTACCCCTTTAAGACAGTCTCTCACTGAACTTGGGGCTCACCACTGCAGCGAGACTGGCTGGCCAGCCAGCTCTCAGGGGCGGACTGTCTTCTCCCTCTGGTGTTGAGGTTAAAGGCACATATGGCTGTGCCTGCCTTTTATGTGGGTGCTGGGGATCTGAACACAGGTCCTCCCTCAGCTTATACAGCAAATGCTCTTAACCACTGAGCCATCTTCCCAGGCTAATCCATGACTTTAAAAAAAAATCAGATGTGAAACTTGGCTTGTCATTGCAAATAGGAATGTGACTGTCCAGGAAAGAGGCGATGACATGATGGGATGGGTAAAAATGATGGACATGTCTAGGGAGTTTTGCCAATATGTAGATTCCTAGCAGCATCAGAAGTCTGAGATGAAACAGTATCAGCACTGTGGAACCTGAGCCACACCACAAACTCCCTTGGGTCAGGGATCTCTGCCTGGGCTAACCTGCTCTCAAAGACTATCCTGGCTCCTGGCCGAGCTTCCGTACAGTCAATTCAGGTCTCAGCTGGGAAGGTTTTCATTAAGAACAGGAAATGAGGACATTGGAATAGACGGAGGAATGACGTGTCTGAGACTTCTGCTCATGGCCAGTTTAAAGACCCAAGCCTGCGTGGTTCTGCCCAGGTGTGGCATGGCTGGGTCACCTGACTGCAGTGCGCTTCATTCCCAGCACTTAAATGCATGCTCTTAGCTCCCTTCTCTTCACCTCCTCTGCTGTTCCTACAGCTCTTCTCTCCTTGTCCCCTGTTCCTCCAGTTAAAGTGAGGCCTATCTCTCCCCTGAACTCTTCCTGCACCCCATGTCCGATGCTGCTGAGTAGAACAGACCAGGTCTAAAAACATCCAGTTGTCTGGATGCGTGTGACTTGTCACTACATTTGATGGGTCCATTCATCTGTCTACCAAGCCACTGAAAGGAGTTTATCTTTCTGCTGTGGAGTCCCTCCACACTTTCCTCTTTTACTTGATGCTTTTCAGGAGGTTTTATGACAGGCCATCACCCTGTGCCAGACCTGCCAGCCCCCATTCAGTGCTGCCTGCCTTTCCCAGGTGAGAGCAGGCTTGTGTTTAAGCCTCCCAGATTGGTCTAGAAAGCACTGACAATGTGTTCATCCATTATCATCAAATGAAGAGATAGCTGTCATTGTTGTGAGAACAAAGGAGAAGGTCCTGTCCATGGTTTAACCACTCATGAATTGTCTTTCTCTAGCATCATACTAGCCTTTTTCTTGGCTACATGGAGCTGCCATGATGCCAAGCAATGCCTGCCAGCCACAGCCTTGCAGCCGGAGAGCGGTTGTCAGGACCCTGGACAGAGCCTCCAGTCTTGACTGGAGGGGTCCAGGGCACACATGAGCCTGCTGCTCTTGGTCCTTTATCCACTCAGCTGTGCTTTATCCAGGGGCACAGTCTGTGACAGTGGCCTCATTCCATACACAGGGAAGTCTGCACCCTGTTCTGCACTGGTTCACAAGAGGCAGGCATCTCAATTGCAGGGGTCTCTAGAGGCTTTTGCCAATGACAGTATCACAAGATCAACCAACTGCAGGGCAGAGCATGACCTCCTGAGTCGCAGAGCAGATGTCCACACCCCATGTGTAGAGCAAAGCCTGGCAGCCAGGCCCTTGGAGGCAGCTACAGCATTCATTGTCTAGCACCCACAGCAAGACGTCGATGCCAAAGCCAGGCCAAGTAGCCTTATGATTCTGGGAGCACAAGGGCAGCTGCACACAAAGCCCAGGGCCCAGCTCTTCCATCTGGCTTTGGGGATTGTGTGAGACACTCCAGCATCATCAGACCTCACCCTGTCTCTCTGTCATCTCCTCCAAGGCAAGTGCAGGTGAACATTAAATCCTGCTGCTGTTGGTCACACCCGACACTGGCCACTGAAAGACTTGCACTTTCTGCTGTGTGGTGTAGGGGTGGTACCTGCCCCCCCCCCCGGGCGTTGCCCAGATGAGGACCCCTTAAGACCTGGGATGACTTACATGCTCGCTCTCTTTGCTACCTTCGCTCACGGTCTTGGATGCTGGTGCTGCAGATCAAGGCAGAGCTCTCCTGAGACCATGTTGGGCCGCACTCCACCCCTCCTGGATTCTGAGACCAACTCATTTATTCTTGTTGTGAGTTAAACCTCGAATAAATTCCTTTGACCTTCACATAGACTCCGTGGAATTATCCCATTAGTGGGGCCCCTCCAGGGTTCGTTTGCCTGGCACTCTTACTGAGATCATGTGACAGGTCCTGACCGTGTACCAGCCCAGATGGCTTCTGCCCTGTGCTACAGGTTGCCAGGGTCTTCTCTTTCTGGTTTTGTTCATTTGAGTGCTTATTTATTTATTTTAATGTAGCGCTAAAGGAGGGGCTTATAGTGACTAGCATCCTGCAAATAATGTGTTCAAAGTCAGCTGGAGAGGAGGGACCAGAGCTGGAGGGAGGGTGTAAAGAGTGAGTCTCAGAACTTGATAAATGCCCTGTGGGATCCAGGAGACCTGAGTGCCTCTCACCCTGGGTGGAAGGTGTGGAATAGGCAAGAACACAGCCCTCACTCACCTCTGGTTTCCTCTGCTCAGATGGTCACAAGGCACCTGCTGGCAGGCTCTCCCTGAATCTTCACCTCTATACACTCTCCAATATCACTGAAGACACCCAGGCTCCAGTTCTCCACTCCCATCCTTTGCAGTGTGTGTGTGTGTGTCTGTGTCTGTGTGTGTCTGTCTGTATATGTCTATGTGTGTCTGTGTGTGTCTGTGTGTCTGTCAGTCTGTGTATGTCTGTGTGTGTGTGTGTGAATCTGTGCATGTCTATGTGTGTGTGTGTCTGTGTGTATGTCTGTCTGTGTATGTCTATGTGTATCTGTGTGTGTGTCTGTCTGCCTGTGTATGTCTGTGTGTGTGTGTCAATCTGTGCATGTCTATGTGTGTGTGTGTCTGTGTCTGTGTGTCTGTGTGTGTATGCTCATGTGTATGTGTGTACCTGTGCATGTGAGTGCCCATGCATGTGGAGGTCTGTCAGCTGTCATCTTCAGGAACACTACCCACTTCCTTTGAGACAGAGTCTTTCAATAGGCTGGACTGGTGAGTCACCTGCCACTGTCTCTATAACCCAAACCCTAGGATTACATGAATGTGTCATGAAGCCTGTACATGATGAGAATGAAATTCAAGTCCTCGTGCTTTCAAGGCAAGCACTTCACCAATTGAACCATAAGCACACATGTGAGCACACATGGTTGCATGCATTTGTACATACATACACACACACACACACACACAGAGCCCTCCTTGGCATTTTCAAAATGGTTTTCCTTGTAGTCTTGCAAAGATTTCCTGGCTATTCAGCATGATGATTCTGACAGATAGTAAGCCCCCATCTGGCTATCACTGGCTGTTACTCATGGACTTATAAGTACAAAATGGCTTCATCCCATGGTTTAGACCCCAGGGTCTTATTCAAAGGCTCGCTTTGCCTGAGTCACAAACAGTGTGTCAGAGCCTTGGACTCTTAGGGCTTCATATGTTACTCTCAGATCTTTAACTGGCTCTACCATGATTGGGCATGAGTTAGGGATCACATACATTTCTCAACTCTGATTTCCACAGGAGGCCTTTGGGTGCTCAACCATTTCTTCTGCCTGATGTCTACTGCAGAGAACATAGCTCTGAGGAAGCAGCTGTTGTCATGTCTGTTCATGAACAAATCAGAAAATGACCACGAACTGCTGGTCACCTTCCAGGCTGCCATTACGAGTGTGGTGAGAGACTGGGGTTTGCAGAAAGCTGAGACCACACAGCCCCACCCCTCACACACCTGCTGGAGTTCCCTCTTCCCTCTCTCCATCTCTTCTCACCTGTAGGAGTTTCCTTGCGAAATCAGGGGTAATGTTTTTAGTCTTCCTCTGGCCCACTCTTGGCCTCTGCTTCACACTCCCACTTCCTTAACAGCCCCATCTTCACCCAAGTACTTCAGAAAGCAAGTATACCTTCAGAGTCATTTACAAGGAAAGACACTACTGCCCTCCAGGCAGGCTTTACCCAAGCGTCCCAGCAGCTGATCTGAAGACAGAGTAGACAATGTCCCCTCATTACAGAGCTCACTGGAGCCTGTTTGCATGTGTCAATTGGTAGGAGAAATCTCCGGGGCCAGGCAGCAACATTCGCACCTTTTAATGTTTCCTGGGAAGTACAGAAGTCTTCCGTACCCCGTGTTTTGTCAGCCACTGTCATTTCTACACTGTCCGTCTCTGTGTGGGATTCAGGATGTGGAAATGAAAGAAAAATCTGGGAGAAGGGCTTCAAAAGGAAAAAAGTCTAGTGAGCTGGATGCCCAAACCACCAGGGAAATAATTAATTCCAAGATATTAAAAGAACATTGCAGCTGCATCCGCTGTCTTCCTGTCTGCTTCTGCCTCCTAAGCTCCAGCCTGAAGCGGAGCCTCCCATCAGCCCTTCTCTGGGGGTCGCTTGGATTCACAGGCTTCCACTCTTTGCAGATTTTCTTTGGCATCCTCGAAGCTCCTATGAGGGACTTTAGGAGACAAGATTGTCTGTCTCCTTGTAGTGGCTACTGGATCTTGATTTTCCAAGTTCAACTTAAAGGTCTTTGCGGTTTAGCTCCCTGGGTTGGCAGACATGGCCAGGCCTCCTTCACCTCTCGGAGGCAGGGCAGGGTGCAGATGCAGATGTGTGGCCAGCTGATAAGACTGTGGCACTGTGAGGAGCACAGCTGACCTTAGTCCCCCAGCCCCTGATTGAGAACTCCTAAACCTCTTGGGAGAGCCCCTTCCTGTCACACCTGAGTTGTTGACTCAGACTTAGGCAGCAAGACAGTGGTAGGGTAAGGCTGGTCACCTGGAAGACCAAGAACCGAGTGATACCATCAGCCCACATGCTTGACTATAGCAAAAGATGGGGAGACGGATAGTAAACACCAGACAAACTCTTGGAGGTGAAATTCAGAGAGCTTCCTGGGGCCAGACACAGGTGCAGAGAAGGTGTCATACCCGAGTGGCTGTGAGGTCACAGTCTGTACATCTTGCTCTGTGTATCCCTTGTGTGTCCATAGATCTTCCATTACAACAAACCTGTAACCTGCTTTCCTAGGTTCCTTGAGTCATTCTAGATAATCATGGAAGCTGAGGAGTGGTTTTTCAGAGCCCCCAGGTCATAGCCAGTCAGAAGTGCACATCGCCTGAGACTCGAGGCTGATCTGAAGTCGTGTAGTCTCATGGGAGTAAGCCTAGAGTCTGCACCCAGGAAGGTAACTGTGTCAGAGCTGGACTGAGTTATAAGGGACTAGCTGCATGTTGGCTCATGGAAGGTGTTAGAGAGAACACTGCAATAATTTTAGAAAAACAGTGGGAGAATAAAAGCCATGCTTCTGTGGATGGCCATGGCTCAACCTATTTCTTAGATATTAGCGGTTGGCTTAGTCTCAGCCTTCCTGAAGACTGGAAATAGGAGTCACCTGCTCAGGTCCCAACTTCCTTTCACCCCAGCTCCTTCTCACACACTGTATCCAAGTTTAGTAGGACAACAATGAGCTCTGCCCACCCAGACCCTCAGGATATGGGGACCTGAGTCCCACCAGGAGCGCCCTGGTAGAAGCTCACTTTTGCCACTGTGATGGAAGTCCATACTTTGAACTCACTCGACCCCACATGTTTTACATTTTTTAATAAGGGAGCAACATTCCATGATAAAAACATTTATAATCAGTTAAGCCTCGGAGTGTTCAAGCGCAGCTTATTTATGGACTTTTGTGCCTCTTGGGTTCATATTTTATAAAGAAGAATGAATTAATGGCTGATGGGTAACCAGAATGCTGTCTGATGCCTCCAGTGAGTCATTCACAGTCTGACTTGTCTCTTTGAAGCATCCTGAGGAAAAACTATAGACCTGGGCCCATGAGCTCTCAACAACAGTGGGATTATTAAGTGTAAGGCTCAAGAGTTAGCAGAATTGATGATTCCAAGTCAGAGTGCACAAACATAAGGTCACTGAATCTTGTTCTTCTGGATTTCAGGATCATGAGGACAGTGTGGTTGGGGCAGTGGGGACAGACACAGACATTCTGCATTATCAGGGGCTCCACGGGGGGGGGACCTGTAGAGTGGCCTCAGGTGTGGAGAGAGGATCCAGCTATTTTAAAAAAAATAGCATCTGTGCCTGGCAAGTCCCCAGATCACCCTCTCTCAGACAGCCACGCAAAGCCTCAGAGCCATGTGGGATGAAGGGACACACTTCCCAGCTGGCCCCCAGCCAAGGATCCTATGCCCTTCACTCTGTTTTGGGGATTCCTGACAACCCAATCTGCAGAATGCAAATTTTAAGGTTATAAAGTGGTAACTAGAACCAGGAAATCTGGGAAGGAGAGACCCAGAGCCCAGGGGCCCTTCTGTATAACCTCATCAGGGGTCAATGCCTCCTTGTGTGCTTGGTAAGGTTGTAACTAGAGGAGACTCATCAGCCAGTTCATGGACTCACAGTGAGGCTGGCCCTGCATCCCTCCATTGAGTAGGAGTTCCAGTGCATAGAGGCCACACGAGGCATTTCATAGGAAGTAAGTGGTGTCTTGCGTGTGTAGATGACCCTGCTGCTGGTGGTAGACAAATTCCCACAAGTGACTTAGAAGTACTATACAGTGATACATTTCCCAAGGACAGAACATGTAGATATCTGTCTTCACACCTCTCAGAACTCTCTGAGAATAAGGTCTGTAAGCCCTGGACAGCAGCCTCTGACCCCAAGAGTCTCCTCATTGGCTACCTCCACTTCTAAATTCTGGGAATAAGAGGATACCCTGGGATATGAATTCCCAATGCACTTTTGAGCAGTAAGAATGGCTGCCAAGAGAAGTACAATACCCAAGAAGTGCCCAGGAAATGTCACATGACCCTATCTGCCCTGTACTGTGGGTCTCTGATAGACAGGTGCTTGCAGGGGGCTCACAGGCACTCTCGTGTTATAGAGCCCAGCTGTAGGTATCCTTCTAAGGGCTTGATACAGGAGAAAGGAAAAGGTGGGGAGATGGATGTGAGCCAGATGAGATCTCAAGGCTGAATGGAGGTGGAGAGCCAAGGAGCAAGGCTCTTAGTGAAGGTGGAAGTGGACAAGGACCAGCACCTACCACACAGCTCAAGGCAGCGTGGTCTTAAGAGCTTCCCAGCTCCTGTATCATCTGTATTGTTGCTACCTCTCCCCTTATTTGAGTCCGTACCACCCTGTACCTTAGAGAGATGATCTCTGACACCTGCCCATCCCCAGCATCTCCAGGACACCCTCTGCTACAGGGATACAGCCTGGTCAGCCATATTGGTACCCCTGTGTGTCTTTCTGTCTTTATCCATCATAATGTAGCCACCATAAACAAGGACACTACTCAGAACCCACAATGGCCACATGGACCAGACAGATAAATGGATGGATGATAATTCGGTGGGTAGGTGTGTGGATAGATAGGTAAACTGATAAGTAGACAGATAATGATAGATAGATAGATAGATAGATAGATAGATAGATAGATAGATAGATAGACAAACTGACGGACAGACAGAAACAAACAGGGAAATAGAGAGATTAATGCATCCCCATGCTATATACAGAGCAAGAACAGAAAGAAATGAGGCTGCTATTTGCCAATAGACTCCATAATTCATTAACAAAGATGTTAAAATTACTTTAATTACAGTCCATTTATTGAAAACAACATCTTTCATTTCCTTTTGTGTCTCCTGGAGAGGATCGGTTGGTTAATGACTCCAGAAACATACAATTGAAGCTCTCCTCCCTGGTGTACCGTACTGGCTTACCCACAGGAGACTCACACTCACTCCTCCAGCCCTTACTGGAGAGCTCAGGCCAGGCAGTGCCACATCCTGCATCCCTGGCCCATCCCAACCAGACAGTTGTTCTCCCTCTAGGCACTGTGGCTCATGGAGATATCTGGATTACTCTATCTCTCCTAAGCACTCAGGGAGCCCCTGGTCCACCCTTCTGTTCCCCACAATACTGCTGATACCCATTCCAGCCAGGGTGTTCTCAAGACTGCCCCATTACTGCCATGAACTGGATTTCTGTAGAAAACCCAGAAATGAGAGAATGAATCCCGGTCTGGGCACCGGGCTTCCCAAGGACCCTCCACTGCCAGAACCACCCTGTTGCTCCCCACATGGCTTTGCCAGTAGCTTCCCAGACTGCTGATGTCTGACATCCTGTAACTGTCTCCGGCTCAGCCTGCCTTCTCTGCTGACAGAGAGCATGCCTCAGAAGAAAGTTCATTAGTCTATTGAAACATCTCAACTAACTGCAAAGCCGGTACCCACACTGCCAAGTTCATATTCCATCTGGGCATGAACACAGTCATAAAGATTTTTTTGGACAGGTTAATTTGACTAAAATACCATGCAGTCAATCAGAGTAACAAAGTTGTTGATGCCCGCATCTGTCAGGCAGGCTTCCATCAACACTGCCCTTCCCTGAGAAGCATCCCTGGCTTGTGGGAGCTGGCAATGAGGCAGAAGCAAGAGCCCAGCTGCAGAGGAAGCGTTACGCGACGTGGAGTGCCAAGCAGCTGGGCGTTGTGCTCTGAGGGTGGATGATAGTGCAGAGTCCTTTCCAGAAGTAAAATGTAGTTATTGAGATCGAAGATGGCTGTAACCATTCATTCAGATTGCTGGTCTTATTTACATTTGTTAATTTTATATTTTTAATTTGTGACAGATGCAAAACCCTCTTTGGGATGAAGTGCATGTGCTTCTATCTGAAGATTCTAATACACATAGGTGTTTAATTTAAAAGTAAAAATAGCTTAAGTGTATAAACTATAATTATGGAAAATAGGCTCCCAGGCAAAGCTGCACGGTCCCAGCCGCGTAGGAAGCATCTCTGCAGATCTTCTGTTGCTGGCCGTTTTAACAGCTGACTGGGGCACTGCTTTGTGACTGGGCCCTGCACTATGGACAGGCCTCTGGTCCATATCTGTCCTTAAGGCCTGCTATAGCTTGCTTGAAGAAGGAGTGGTGCTGAGGGTCAGGAAACACAAAAAGTAAGAACTATCACAAAGTTCCAGCCCCATGATTACAAAGTTCAGGGGTGCTGGAAGCACCTGTGACGTGTTCGACATGCTGCCCGGCTCCTCTCACGTGCTTGGAGAAGGAAATGCCTAGTAAACAGACCAGGGGTGTCATAGAATTCACATACTAAGGCCACCTCCTCTTGTAGTTGGTATTTTTTTACTCTGGTTCTTTTGAGGGCCCACTACCCAGCTGCCAAATAAATACACAAAGACTTATTCTTTCCTATGAATGCCTGGCCTTAGCTTGGCTTGTTTCCAGCCAGCTTTTCTTTGCCTCTGGGCTTTTATCTCTCTATTCTATATACTTGTCTTTACTTCTTACTCCATCTTGCTGCATAGCTGGGTGGCTGGCCCCTCTAGTCCTCCTCTCCTTCTTTTGCTCCTCGATCCTCTCTTCCCAGATTTCTCCTCCTATTTATTCTCTCTGCCTGCCAGGCCCACCCATCCTTCTCATGACTTGCTATAGGCCATTCGGCTCTTTATTAGACCAATCGGGTATTTTAGACAGGCACAGTAACACAGCTTCACAGAGTTAAACAAATGCAACATAAAAGAATGCAACACATCTTTGCATCATTAAACAAATGTTTCCATGGCATAAATAAATATAACACATCACCGGGCAGTGGTGGCGCACGTCTTTAATCCCAGCACTTGGGAGGCAGAGGCAGAGGGATCTTTGTGAGTTTGAGGCCAGCCTGATCTACAAAGCAAGATCCAGGAAAGGCACAAAGCTACACAGAGAAACCCTGTCTCGAAAAAACAACATATACAAATACATGCATATATATATATACATATATATGTATATATATAATACATCTTAAAATAATATTCCACAACCCCCTCTCTTCAGAAAGCTAAGATCAAGAGGGCTGTGGCAGCACACATCTGTAATCCCAACACATAAGAGACTGAGGATTCAAGGCTAGCCTAGGCTGCAGAAGGAGACCATGTCTCAATATAAAACTATAGAAAAGCATAGAGCCGCTGTTCCCAGGGCAGTTTCGCTGGTGATGAAGAGACAGGTGTATCAGGAAATGAGACCTTCCTTTGCTGGCTGGAAGGGCTAAAGGCAAAACGTGATGGGATAGAGGTGACTGCACACAGCCAAAGGCTAGGCTTTGGTGGCCTGTGTCCACCAAACCAACATGAGATGGAAGGCTTCACAGCTGGCCTTTCTGTACAGATGTTTGGGACCCTGCTGTAGGAGACTGTCCTAGAACTCCATACCAAAGAAGCTTGACAAGAGGGACAGCCAGCCACTGGAACATCTCCCTGGCTTCTGCATGTGAGACGATGCATTATGGGGTATTGAGTCTCACCCCGGACTCTACCCGAAGATACCAGCAATACCTGCACACCCAGCTGTGACAAGTAAATTGTATCAAGACATTGCTGCACATTTTCCCGGGACAATATCAGACCCATAGAAAAGCATTGCATTCAATTTAGAAGGACCCTGAGTCATACCAGCTACTAGAATGACATACTAAGCAGCCTTGAGCAGCTTGTGGAAGGGCTGGATAAATGTTCAGTGTTCACTACAGTGCCTGGGTTGATGGGAGGGGATGAATTAGCCTTTAGACCACAGCCAGGCCTCTGATATCCTCAGCTGAACAGACAACCAGTCTGCCTTGAAGGCTATTTTCATGTCAGTTAATGACATAAAACATTTGGCTTGAAAAGTGATGCCTGGAAGTAGCTTTGAGGCAGAGAGCTTTCGCCTAGAGTGGAACCAGCCTGGCTTCCAATTCCTGCCCTGCCACATGCAATGGAGAGGCCCCGGGAAGGTGACCGACCATCCCTCTGCAGTAAGGATAAAGGAAAACTGGTCTGTCTGGAACTGACAGGTCTGGCTTTGCAGATCTAATGGGAAACATGGAGGTAGGAGCATTTCAGCATTAGTCCCCATGGAGCATCAGATTGCCAGCAATATAGGGGTTGAGATTAGTGGTTAACTTAATCTCCTGCTACATGACTGCAGGGTGGCCAATGCAAAACAGATTCCTTTGCCCGTTGCCCAGGCTGATTTCAAATGCATGCTGGAAAGAGCCTGGACCCATAGCTCGACATTGCATGTTGTGGCCCCAGTCATTCAACGTTACCTGTTCTGTCCTTGGGTATTTGGGATAGCATGTCATCAAAAGACAGCTGCCACTGTCCATGCTTGCATTACTGGGTGGTTACATCAGTGGTTGTTCCCCAACTAGGAACCCTTTTCAAGCCCCTTCCAAACACGCTAAAGGTGTGGACTGCACATGGTCTGGGTACAGATCACACCTTGCTTCAAAGCTTTTGGCAATAGTGCTGTAGCAGAAATGATTTCAAAAACAAACCCAGCAACCGAAAAAGCCTGAGAGTGAGCTGATGAAGCCACATGAAGAGAGCCCAATGACTAATTGAGAGCCACGTCCAACAGTCATGCTATCCTCCATACATTAGCCTCCTTTGTTGAAAGTGTGGCACGGCACATCTTCAGGTGGGGTTCTAGGGACCAGCCAGAAGACGTCATTAGGAGCAGAGTATTTTTTGTAACCAGACATAAAATGTTCATGGACTCTAAACCAGAAACACCGGGAAGAACACCCACCCTCTTTGGAGCTACCTAACTGACAGAATTATTGTGTTGGAAAGCTAGAAAGGGATGGCTACTGTGCAGACCTCAGATTTATCCCCTGAGCACCTTGCATGAGCATTATATTCTTTCTGGGGCTGTTCCCTTGTCTATCAGATGAGGTGGTCACTTCCCTCACTTTGAAAGTTGCCGCAAGAATAAAACTAGGCATCTCAAGCATGGAGTAGATTTCTGGACCCCTCAGGAATCAGGAAGATACAGACTCTACAGGACTCACTGAGACAGTGCAATCAGCCTCAACGTGTTCCTCCCACAGCTCTCCCTAAATGCCCGTCAGTGACTATTGGACAGATGTTGATTTAGGCTCCTGGCTTTGTCCTCTCCTGTATTCACAGAAGCACTGTGGGTGGATGCAGGCTGAGCCCAGCCAGGCTCTCTCTCTGGCTTCCAGGAAGGTGATTCCAGCAGACATGAAATCTGATTTGACTCTGTTCTCCTCAGATTGAATCCAGGGTGGACAGTGACATCTTCATGGCAAAATGGGGGTGGGAGGAATCAGCAATGTTTTTTCTTTTATTATTTTTTATTGAAAAAAAAGTTCAGACAGTTTATTTTGATCATGTTTTTCCCTTCCCCAAACTCCTAGATCCTTCCCACCTACCACCCACCCAACTTTGTGTTCTTTCTCTCTCTTTCTTTCAAAAAGGAAAAGAGAAAAAAACAAGAAAAACAAAAATGAAAATCAAAACAAATAAGAGAGACCAATAAAACAAAAAAAAATGCCAAAATAAATGAAAAGTCCACAAAAATACCATTGAGTTTGTTTTGTGTTGGCTGACTACTCCTGGGCTTGGATCCTGCTCTGGACTGTGGTTTATAGACTCAGTGACACTCCACTGGAGAAAATTCATATTCCTTTTTCCAGAAGGTATTAATTGCAGATAGCTTTGTGGTTAAGGGTTTGAGCTCTGTCCACTTCTCAGTGCTGGGACTCCATCTGGCTTGAACCTGAGCAGGTCTTGTGAATGCTACCACAGTCTCTGTGAGTTCATATGAGCATCAGTCCTGCTTTGTGTGGAACAGTGTCCTTAGAGTTATCCACCACCTCTTTCACACAGATTCCTGAGCCTTAAGGGGAGAGGTTTGAGAAAGACATCCCTTTTAAGACTGAGTGCTCCAAAGTCTCTCACTTCCTGCACATTCTCCATTTGTGGGTCTCTGTGTTAGTTCCCATCTACTACAAGAATATTCTCTGACATGGGTTGAGCAAAGCAATGATATATGACTACAGCAACATGTCATTAGGAGTTATTTTTTTTGCTATGATCCTTTAGCAGAATAATAGCATTAGGTTTTCCCACTATACTACCCGTGACCAAACTACTCTCAGGTTCTTGGCCACGTTAGCAGTGTCAAGCGTGGGTTCTATCCCATGAAGTGAGTCTCAGATCCAACCAGAAAGTGATTGTTACCCCCATAAGGTTTGCGCCACACTTGCTCTAGGACATCTTGCAGCAGGTCACTGTTGTAGGCCACAAGGTCTGTAGCTGGGTCATGATAATGATTGCCTTTCTCCTCCAATAGCATTCAGACACCTTCCAGCACCATGAATACTAATCAGTAGGGGAAAAACTCCTAGTTAGGCACCAGCTCGACTTTTCTATGTCCAACGGCATATGCTTGTGTTGTCTTCATCAATTGGGTCTTACCCTTCTGTTGTAGAGAGCAATCAACAGCTTTGTCAATGGCCTGAGGTTTCTGAGGGGTTCCATGTGGCCCCCAACAGTTCAACAAAATGTAACCCATTCCTGTCACTGGAGGTTTTACTTGGTGGCGTAAGGTGTCAAGTTGGGACATTGTCTCTCCTGTAATTTGGTGACTCTATTTAGATTCTTTTCGTGAATAGATTTTAGAAAGCTTCTACAGTAGTAAATTCCATGTGGCTTTTCAAATGGCCTTTGGTATCAGTTGTCCCTCCCCACAGTCCCTCTTTTAACCTTCTCTCCCATCCCCCTTCCTGTTTAATCCTCATATTCTAGTCTCCTCTTTGTCTCTCCATAACACTGCGTGTTCTTTTCCCTTCCTTTTGGAGAGTCTCTGCTCCCCCACCCCCAACACCACACTTGTTCCTTGCTAGGCACCTACCCTCTGTGGTTATTCGTACTGTAGTAAATATATTGAAAGCTTAAAAGCTAACATCCACACATAAGAGAAAGCATATGATATTTGCTTTTAGGGGTCCAGGTTACAACACTCCATCCATCTGCCTGAAATTGTGATAATCTCATTTTCCTTAATGGATGAATAATATTCTATTGTGTCATTGTATCACGTTTTGTTAGCCATTTATTATGATAGCCAGAAACTGGAAACAACCTAGAGTCAACATTCTTGATGATGATGGGACAAAGGTAAGGAAAGCATGTCTATTCTAAGGGAGGAAAGTCATCTGGGAAAAGAGCAGGGACAACAGGGGTTAGCCTGGGGAGGAGCTGAGGAAGCCCAGAGGAAGCTGTGAGCACGGTTGTGGCGGGGAGATGAGTCTTGTGAGGATAAAAGGACATGGCACCAGCTGAGAGTTAGCCCCTGCAGGAGCTCCAGGGAGCCCTGGGTCAGCAGCTCCCTCATAGACAAGTTAGTTCACTCCAGCCATGCCGTCTGAAGAACATGTAGCCTATGTCACTGTGTATGGCTCACCTGCTGACTAGGGACACAGTAATCATAGGGTCCTTACCGTGGTCATGGGTAGGCAGTGAGGCTCAGCCTGAGTGTGTTTCTGTGTCTGAGTCATGGGACTGGAGACTTCCAGGTCTGATTGGTTAGTTGATTGGTTGGTTGGCTTGTTGTCTTGAGACAAGGTGTTGTGTAGCCTGGGCTGATCTGGAGCTCACTATGTAGCTGAAGTTGGCCATGAACTCTTGATACCCCTTCCAAGTGCTGGAATGACAGATGTACACCACCACACCAAGCTATCCTGGGGTTTCTCTGGTCACCTTTTGACACTATTTAGAGGGCACTAGAATGAGACACACTGGGGGAGGTCTGAAGTCAAGATCTGTCCTGGGTGTGTCCAGGACCTCTGTAAGTTGGAGCTAAGCTCCCAAGGACCCCCAGCCCTGCTGACTCTGCTGATGATGGAGAAAGGTACCACGGGCAGATTTGTGTTGTCCTGTGTGTTTAATTAGCACGTTCGTTCACCATTCAAATATTTAATGAGATTGTTTTTTTCTCCTCTTGACAGCAGGAGTTCTGACATTTGCTGAACCAACTTGGTATCTTAATTAAGGATTCATCTCTATGATTCTTTGTTCCCAAAAGATTGTGTGGGAGTTGGAAGCCCAAGAAGCAGGCTACATTAGGGTCAGAAATAACAATCATCAACATATCATGAGATCCAAGTGCCAGAAGATCCACATAAACAAACCCGGAAGCTGCAGTAGCAAGCGGCATTGCTGAGAGGAAAAGCTGAACATTGTTTGGCCCTGGTGTTCCAGGTTCTGAGTGCGGGCTTCTGTATGCTTGGCTTTTGTCTGCAGGAACTGTTCAGGAGCTTGTGGATGGCGGATTCCACAAGACTGGTGTTCTAATAGACTTAAGCGCATCAATCACCATGTACACTTCTCTAAGCCGAAACAGCTACAGTGGCATTGATCCTCTTATCAGTCAAGAGAGGCCAAGGCTTGAGGAGATTGTAACCTCATAAGGTCCTATCACCAAGCATAGAATGTCCCAAGTCTTTAGAACATCCTCATAGCCTTGGCTTCTCTTCTCACCTGACTGGGTTGCCATGGGGATGAGACATGACAGTGTATGTCAAAGCTCACGGTCACTCAGAGAAGCGTCATATGAGCATCCACATTTTCCAGCAAGGTTCAGCCACTGGGGCAGTGCAGGGAGGCATCCTCTGCTCCACAGTGTTTAGCACTTCCTGTGTGTCACACAAACTCTCGGGTACAGGGAAACCTGCACAACCAAGAAGTGTGTTGCAAGTCAGGAAATCAGTGCTTCAGAAACAGGAGGTGGGCATGGAGTGTCAGCTGCAGAAGAGTTTTCAGGGAAGAGGGGACTGAGTAAATGGCGTCTGGCCCCTTTTTCAGAGCATCTGCGGTACAAGTCACAGTTCCTCGGGTCCCACTGTGTATGTACAGCATTCTGACCCTTTGTGCTCGACTTTAGGATGTTCCTAATGTTAGTTTGGGTGTGTGCGTGTGTGCACCCACAGATGTTCACCTGTGAAGAACTACATTCCTCCAGCTGGCGCAAGTCAGAATGGGAGGTAGCCTGGAAGAGGTAAAAAAAAAAAAAAAAAAAAAGAGTGTGGGCGTTGCTTAATAACATAGCTCAGAAGTGCCTCTCTGAGGTACAGGGATAGACTGGCACAGTTTCACTGGTCCTGGTGCCCCCTTGCACGTCTCCTCTTGGTCAGTTTTGCCTCTATGCCCACCATAAAGTATCTAGGACCTGGACAGTATTTGCCAGCTGTTGGGCAAGAGTGAAGACCCACCCCACTGGCCTGTGGTCAGATTCCTAGGCAAAGGTCTAAAACTCAGAATCTTTCCAACCATACCTGAAGAGTCAAAGAATCCAAGTTTGGGCCAGAAAATGAGTGATGTACAGAAATAATACTGGGTTTTCAAACCTGCCTTCCTAGCCGTTTGGTAACCACTACTAGTCAGGGCTTCTGAGAACTTGTGATCTGTAAAATGGGTGATGCACAGATGTGGTTGATACCCCAGTAAACTTATCTGGGGGTCAGAGAACAGAACAGCCACTATATTAAACATAGGTTTGGCAGTGGTAGCACACGCCTTTAATCCTAGCATTCCAGAGGCAGAGATCCATCTGGATCTCTGTGAGTTCAAAGCCACACTGGAAACAGCCAGGCATGGTAGAAGTGATGGCAAGAAGCAGAAAGGTATATAAGGCATAAGGACCAGGAACTAGAGCCCTTTTAAGCTTTTAGCTTTTAGCAGCAGTTCAGCTGAGATCCATTCAGATGAGGATTCAGAGGCTTCCTGTTTGAGGAAACAAGATCAGCTGAGGAATTGGCGAGGTTAGGTTGGCTGTAACTTGCTCTGTTTCTCTGATCATTCAGCATTCACCCCAATACCTGGCTCAGGGTTTGTTTTTATTAGTAAGACCTGTTATGATTCGTGTTATGCACAGAGCTGCAGAACGGTGCACGGTGAGAGTGAGGCTGCCCTGGAGGGTACTGAAGAAACCTCTCATGAGCGTGTCTTGATGGCACTGCTCAGGTGTCCACCATGCCATCCTGGCTAAATGGAGAGGAGGCACCCTGGGCTTTTCACACCATCATCTCCCTTTGAGTATGTGCCCACCCACGAGGCCCAGAAACTTGTTCTCCCTCATATCTCCTGGCAGGCTGGACACCTGTCCCCTCCTCCTTCATGGCCTTGCAGAGGTATCTGTCCCCCTCCTCATGCTGCACACAGAGTATGCCTTACCAGATGTCACTTCCAGGGACCTTCAGCCGTTCTCTGGTGTAGGGACTTGGCTAAGGAAGGGCCAGTTTGCTTCTGGCATTCCAGGCAGGTCCCCCTGCTGACCACACCCTCATGTGCTGCTACCTTTGTGTATATGTGTCCCCAGCCCACAACTGTAGACCATTGGGTCAGCCAGAAGATAGCCCAGGTTCTGTGTACAGAGCAGGTACCTGTCACTGCCTATGCCATGACTTAGCTTTCCATCCCCACCCTCATGCATCCCCCACCTCCAGCCTGGATCTCCCCCTATGACAGCAGTTCCTGCAGAATGGCTCCTCTGCCTCAGGTATCCCCACTGCTGGTAGCTCGTTCGGCAGTTCCTGCACTGGAATGTGTAATGAGTCCTATGAATTCATATTCTATCGGTGTTTGTTGAAGGAGAAAAAGCTATCTGCCCTGCTGGGAGCTCACTTCCCCTCTGAGTACAGAGGACCACCATCTGCAGAGCCTTGGGTCCTCCAGTGCCGTGGACCAGGCATCCTGGGTAGTTGCATCCCTGAGTCCTGTGTGGGATGGCTGTACACCCAGTAAGTAAACTTGTTGGGGTGTGGCCGCTAGGCTCGGGCTCTCAACTGAAATAAAACACAAAAATACAGTTATGTCTGAGAGCCACACACAGTTGAGAGGTCAATGCCGTAGATAGCACCTCACCTTTGTATTGCAGACCCTGTCTTAAGAGCCCCCAAACAGGGCTCCTACCCTCCCCCCAGCTACATTCACCTTCAGGCAGGAGGAGATCTCAGACTTTTTTCATCTCTCCATCACTGTCCCTGGCAGTTGTACCACATACAGTAGGGGCTTGATAAGTGCTTAATGAGTCTTTTCTGCAAGCCCCTCTTAGCCGAGGTGTACTGTAGGTTGTCCTGGGTCTCTCTGAAAGGTACAGCTGATCCTCGGCACACAGGCAGGAGTCTGCCTGAGCTGGCTCAGCTGCTGGCCCTGGCAGCCAGCCACCTGTCCTCTTTACAGGACCCAGGGGCCACTAAGAAGGTAGCTCTCGTCTTTGGATGCTGGAGAGAAAAGACTGCCACACAGACAGACACAGAATGGGGGCCCTTGTGGCTTTCTGCGCCTGTCATGCTACCCCGGGACCTACTGTGCCCCCAGGAGCTGCCGCCGAGGAGGGCTACACACAAGATGCTCTGGGCATTCACTGATGCCAAAAATGAAATAAAAAAAATAATTAAGAGCTTGGACTCCAAAGGTCAGGGGATTAAAAAGCCCCAAGGCAAAAATGAGCCACAATCAAAGAGACCGGGGTTCTTATCTGCCCTCCACACATGCTGTCCTGCCCCATGCAATTGGCTGTAATTATTGGTATTTCTTTTTAAGTTAAAGATGAATTTGAGACAGCAATGAACTTGGAAGGTTTATCTTCCAATTACAGAGAACCTGTTCATAATAACCACTTAGGGCAGCTGTGGCTCTTCCCTCAGTCACTGAGGTGGCTGGGAACCATGGGGGAGAACAGAGAAGCCACAGACTACAAGGGTCACCACATCCTGGATGAGCCATGTCCTTGCCACGTCTATCCCTGTGGGCAGGGCCTCGGCTCCAGGGTATCTTGTCGCCTGCACCAATTAGTCAGCTGTGTCTCGGAGCACCAGGAATACCAACACTCTGGGCATGAGTCTGCTGAGATCACTAGGGAAGCTTCACCCCTTCCCCAGCCCAGCTTACCCAGCAGAGTACCCACTGGACACCACTCACCCCTCACCACCAGTACAAACTGCCTCATGTTTCCTACCTTTCTATATTTTGATGTCGTGGCCATAGTTTGTGTGTCCAGGTGAGGCTTTAATGTAGAGGGCTTTGCAAAGTATGCACTCACCCCACCACCTGGGCCCTGGGGTGCCTGGTGAGCACAGCCCACAGTGAGGGGAAGGACGTGAGGACCTAGGGTCCTTGATAATACGTAGTGCCCATGGCCATGGACAGTGTTCAGCTCGGCACAGGAAAGGTGAGATTAGACTGGTGACTGTGATTGACAGCTGCCATCAAGGGTGCAGCCACGGTCCCTGCAGCCTCTCAGTGACCGTGGGCCACTGTCTCCGCTCTAGTGCCTCTCCCATCCCTGTCTGAAAGGAGCTACATTGCCGGAAAGTGATGTATATTACGATTTTAAATTCCCCAAGAGTCCACAACACTCTACCCTCATTGGGTTAGAGAGTGCAAGAGCCAGCCTACTGATCTGATCGTAGTTCTGTGGTCTGCTCGAGGTTCCTGAAAATCAGATCAAAGCAGAAATGAGCAAGTGGGAACAATGGGCAGGAAGTGAGGCGCAGTTATTTATTCAGCAGACGCTTTCAGGACCCTTGTATACATTGGTGCAAGGCTACAGCAGAGCGTGCCTCCCTCCCCCCCCCTTCCAACTCTGTCTCTCTTCTGCTCTCCCCTTCCAACTCTGTGTCTCTTCCACTCCCTCCCCTTCCAACTCTGTGTCTCTCTTCTGCTCTCCCCCTTCCAACTCTGTCTCTCTTCTGTTCTCTCCCCTTCTCTCACTTTTTAATGATATAAACTAAACTGTCTTGGGTTAAATCTTTTTTTTCAAGGGCTGTCTCTCACCTGTACCCTGTCCCTCAAGACTCTGTCTCAGAACATCCACAATCTGAAGTTTAAGGGGGCAAGCACACCACCCAAATTGTAGTGGCCACCAGACTGACTATCCAGGGCTTTAATCAGACATTAGGTGGAGAGAAAAATCACAGTGATACCAAGGGACACTCCCACGGGAGACAAACCGCAGTGATGGCCAAAGGTGGGAGGGGGCTGAGTATTGGCTGTTTCCACCATACCCAGAAGGACTATAGGCCATCTGCCATCCAGCATACGTTTTCTGAGACTCAGAAGGCCCTGCCTCTCCCTGACAGAGCCCCTGATGCCACCACCTACACAGCACTGTCCAAAGCCCCCTCCCTGGTAGCTGCAGGGCCTCTTTGGTCATGGTCTGCTAGGATCTGGAGCCCAAAGGGGAGGTCTGAAGTCAGGGAACAGGAAGACGTGTCCTTCCCTCAGGTGCTCGAGCAGTGGGGACTTGGGGACATGTAGAGCTGGAGCAAACTGCCGTCTGTGGGCTCCAGCTCAGAATTCTTGAACAACTCCTGGGACACCTGCAGCATCTCCCAACAGGCAGCTGGACCCTCTTACCTCTTGACTTTGTCTGGCTTATCGGGGTGACAGCACCATCCACTTGGGCCCAGGCCAGGCTGAGATGAAGCCCCTGTGCCAGCCCTCCACTGTACCCCTGCCCCCTTCACTTCCTGTCCCAGGAGCTGAATCTCACAGAGACAATGCTGCCCCCATAGCCTACACCTCTGGGGTTCAGTCAGCCCAGAAGGAGACGGGCAAGCTAGAAGAATGGGGGACAGCTGTGGGATGGAGTCCACACTGGCAGCTTTCCTGCACTGCTCTGAGCAGCCTGGACCAACTGGTCTCTGGCCCACTGGTTCCTATCTGACCCTGGCTGCAGGGTGATCATTAGAGCCCCCATCCTGCTCCTTCCTGGCTATCATAGATATCTGGGCCCATTGTGGTGTTGAGGACATTTGTTTTTATTTTTCTTTTCTTTAAATAATTTTAGCCTTTTGTGACAAAATTATAAATACAGATTCATAGGAAGCTGCATTGACAGAGCCACTTTTGCCCTGTCCCCAGCATTCTCATTGGCCATATTGCATGTCACTCATGTGGACTATGTCAAAGGATTGGCTTCCACAGAAATGTCCCTCAAGTACCTTATGATGTTCAGTATCTTAGTCACTGTTACACTGCTGTGAAAAGATATCATGAGTATGGCAACTCTTAGAAGATAAACCATTCATTGGGGTCTTGCTTACAGGTGCAGAGGCTGACTCCATTATCATCTTGGTGGAGAGAATGTTGGCAGGTGTGGTAGGCATGATGCTGGAGAAGTAGTTGAGAGCTACGGCCTGATCTACAGGCAAAGAGAGTGAGATAGGGTCTAGCATGTGCTTTTGAGACCTCAAAGCCCATCCCCCAGTGACACACTTTCTTCAAAAGGCCACACCTCCTAATCCTTCTAATCCTTTAAACAATTCCACTCTCTGGAGACTAAGCATTCAAATATATGAGTCTCTGGGAGCCATTCTTACCCAAAGCACCACATCTGGCTGACAGCATCCTGCAGTCCAACCCCAAGGCCAGTCAGGAAAGATGGTGTCACCTGGTAGCTCAGTCCTACCCTAGACCTATGCATGGTATGTGCACTGTGTGCCCAGCCTCCTGGTTTGAATTAGGGGGATATAGAGTAATGTTTCTGGGCTGAGCATCAGTAACAGCCAACTATATGGGGGTTTTTTTTAAACCTAAAGTGAGTCTTGGAAGACTATCCACATCTGCGGTCAGAGAGTCTAATCTCAGAGTCATGCTGCACCATCCTTTGTCCTTCTCTGTGAGCTGGTTTTGAGTCCCCTTCTTATGACACCAAAGATGCTGTATGGATCATGTGTCATGAACCAAAAATAAAATGTGATTATTGCTGCCAAAGGTCAAGTTCAATTCTCGAGGATTCCTACACTGAAGTTATGAGAAAAGAGCAAGAACCTTCTCAGGAAAGAGGGAGAGCCACAAATGGGCAAAGAACCAGGAGCACACAGGCCATGGCCCCCACAGTGGGAGAGAAGTGGGAGGGACATAGGGCAGTGGGGTGTAAAGGAAGAAAAAGGTTCATCACCCAAGAAGTGACAGAAAAGAGTCCCCACTGTGCCAGGGGAGGGGCTTAAAGTCAAGGGCAAGAGTTAGAAAGAAAGTGAGCAGGAAACAGTGAAAGGAGCGGAGGGGAGAGAACAGAGTATACAGTGGTGAGGAGGCAGACAGGCTTGATCAGGTAGAGCCTCAAGTCTAGTGTGGAGAGACTGTGGACATGGGAAGAAAGAGAAAGGAAGGACAGGAAGATGGTTGATGGGTATAAATGGATGACTGGATGGATGGGTAGTTAGATGAGGTGGGTGGATGGATGAATGGATGGATGGATGGATGGATGGATGGATGGATGGATGGATAAAATGTATAAGGATGGATGGATGGATGGATGGATGGATGGATAAAATGTATAAGGATGGATGGATGGATGAGTGGGTGGGTGGATGGATGGATGATGGATGGATGGATGGATGGATGGATAAAATGTGTAAGGATGGATGGATGGGTGGGTGGACAGATGGATAAAATATATAAGGCTAGATGGATAGATGGATGGGTGGGATGGAGATGAGAAATTAGGTTATAGAACATTTAAAGATGCAGGAAAAAATAGCACCATAGCTGAGAAAAGAGGCTAGCACCAGAGCAGGCCAGCCCATGTCAGCATTGGTTTGTGTATTTCATGCCCTCACAAGACCTCGTGGCATCATAGTGCCCAGC
This sequence comes from Peromyscus californicus insignis, assembly GCF_007827085.1. Classification (NCBI taxonomy): domain Eukaryota; kingdom Metazoa; phylum Chordata; class Mammalia; order Rodentia; family Cricetidae; genus Peromyscus; species Peromyscus californicus. The sequence continues at coordinate 152,183,215 of NW_026294595.1, forward strand.
ACCACACTGCAAGGGACAAGTGAAGAGCTTTCTAAGGAACATTGGAGAGGGATACAGTGAGGACAGAGTACAGCTGGGGGTGCTGGGGTGACCTGGGCACCTGGAGATCAGCAGGAGGAAGGACTCTATAGTTCCTGGTGAAGTACAGAGATCCACACAAGTTCAGGTGTGTTGTGTGTATAAGCTTTTCCCCTTCCCCATGGCCCACCTTGAGGGGACTGCTTCAGACATGGGTCACTTGCAGGTTTTGCTGCTACATTCAAGCAGAGTTGTTTTCTGTAGAACATGGAAGCAGAACGGACCCAAGCACTGATGGTCTTCAAAGGGTGTCCAAGATTTCCCTTATTGCACACAGCATGGAGTGGGGGGTTGTGCTAACTCTGGTGGGAGTCCCCCAAGGTGCCACCAGGCATGCTGGTATTGTAATGGAGAAAATGGAGGACACTGACACCCAGTAATGTTCATCTGTCATCAGCCCCTGTCACCTTGGCTGTCAGAAGGAATAAGAGCAGGTGTGAGTAAGTGAGGGAGCATGGGGACAGGAGCCAACCAGACACTTACCTGAACAGCCACAGCGATGCTCCAAGATGCTTGCCAACAGCTCCAATGTTCAGTGAGGTGTTGAGTAGGAGACAATAAAGAATCAGGAGCTCATAACTTCTGCCACAGTGGTCAGTGGAATCATGGCCTGTGATGGGAGGACCTGCCACTCCAACAGGGCTCTTTAGAGCTTTCTCAGCAGTGGTCCCCAACAGCTGGATCAGGAATCAAGCTGGCAACTGATAGTCAGCACTGACTCTTGTTAACTTCACTAGTTAGTTGATTCCCTAGCTGGTTGCTGCTCTGTTATTTGCTGGATGTGGTCATGGCTCAAGAGCTCACAGACAGTTCCCAGCCTGAAATAAAACCACCCAAGATATCCTTGTCAGCAAAAACCTCCTCAGGGATGGCGGAGGCTATGCACAGCAGATCCTCTGCTCACACTGAAGTTCAGCTTGATACCTGGAGGGAAAGGTAGACCAAGGCCGTGCTGTGCACACTGGGGCCATCCCTGCAATGTCAGGGAGAGAAAACCGTTTGTCCAGCCTCGGCCTCTTCACACTATTTAAGTTCTGAGTGCAGAGCTGCAGGTCAGGAACTCCTGGGGCAAAGAGCAGCATCCGCATTTCTTGGAGGTTTTTATGCCACCCGGCCAGTCATGTCATGCAGTCTCTTACATTCTGAATACCGTTAGGAACGGAAACATCCCTAGTTATCCAGTAGAGCCACCACCCGCCTTTGCCACCATGGAGCTGCTCTGTCAGAGTCTGAGCCTACCTGCTGGCCTCACTGCATCGTAAGCCCTTCTGTTCAGGTGCAGGAATGGCTTTCTCATTGGACTAGAGTCTTGTCTTTATGGATGGTGCACATGGAGAAACCGTGGGGAAAGAAAGTTATAGATCTGCCTTCCATGTGAAGCTCTGCAGCTTCTGGTGTTTAGTGGGTGATTTTGCTGTAAAATTCCAGGAAAAGCAGCTAGCCAGAGGAGTGTACACACTCAAAGCCCTTTATGTCTCATCTTAGAATCCTGACTATTTCCAGCCTGGGGAGATAAAAGCCAACTCTCCCCCAGGAGAGCCACAATACTGATCCCAGATGGATCTTGGTGGCCAAGCTCACTGCTGACACAGTGTGCCCTGGGCCCGTCCAGTTCATATAGGGACTCACATCCAGATGAGAACATGTATACGCATGGGACAGATGCCAAGGCAGCTCAGTAACAGGAGCACACTCACATTCACATTACCCAGCTAGAGACTAGCTGTACAGTTCATGCCAGCTGCTGGGCTTCCATGGAGTATTGTCTGGAGGAGAGAAGACTCATAAGAAGCTGGAAGAGTGTAAGGGGCAGTGTCACATGGTAAGAGCACCCCCACCCTCAGACATGTGCGAGTCAGTGTGTAGATTCTAGTTGTCTGCACTGGGAGGAGACAGTTGCTTCCAAGAGGCGGAGTAGAGATGGATCTTTAGGAGTTGACAGGGGGTTGCTGTGGAGAATTTATAAAACACCCTTGAGCACATATGTGGCTCTCCTACTAATAGAACATTGCTTTCATCCCCCAGCAAACTCAGGGAAGATTAATTAAACATGTGACGTTGATTACTGTTAGAAGAGTGCCGGCATTTGGGCCATGCTTCGGGTCTGTCTTTGGGTGATTCTCAGTTCCGTTTCTACTGATAACTCCTTAAATACTGATCTAGGTTAGCGAGAGCAGGTGACTGTCAGCAGAGGGACAGAGCAGCATGGCCCTCCAGAGAGTTCTTGGTCTGAGTTCCCAAAGAGATGGCTGATGGCTGTGTGGGTGTGCTATGAGGTCCAAGGACGGCAGCTCTGTGAAGCATTCGACTCCTTGAGTGATGTTCAGATACTTGGTCTGCACTCCATGAGCAGTGAACACTGCAGGATTTGGGGGACCCCCTGGGAAGCAGGAGGCAGCTCACTGGGCACAGGCCTGGACAGGCTTGGACACAGCTCCACCCCGACTCCAGAGTCTAGCCTTCCCTGACTCACCTGCCCTTCGTGGTCTTCGGGCCTCACTGCACTCCGTTTGTTCTGCTCAGTGTGGCCGAACTTAAGCACCATTTATTTCAGCACAGGGTTGGAGCCATCTACTGGGTGCCCAGTGTCAAAGTGAAGGGCAAAGAAGCAGGTATTCCCAAACCCACCACACCACAGATTTCCGAACCCAACAGATGCTGTGGTCCTCAGGGCCCCAATGTATATAGAGGACCTGGAAATATTATATTCTTCTTAAACCAGGAAGAAAAAGTCACTATGTTACGTTTTTGCTTTGTTTTGCTTTACTTTGCTTCGCCGTCAGAGTAGCAGATTAAAATTCTCATGTTTTTGAAGGAAGGTAAAGGACACCAGGTCACAGATGTCCTGGTGGGCAGGCCTGAGGTCTTGTAAAGAGATGGGCAGGTGGATAGCAAACAAGAGCTACCTAGGATGCAGTTTAGCAGGCTGGGTGGGAAGCCACCAAAAAAGATTGTCACAAGTGAGATCTGTCTGCAGGGAGAATCTGGGGTTCTCTTTGGAATGAGCCAGGAGATGTTATGGGGTGAAAGAGAAACAGACGCTGAAAGGTCCTAAGAGTCTACCATGACCATGTAAACAAAGTCCTTTGCATGGGTCCTGTTGCTACTGTGGTGGGTGACCTTGAGCTTAGGGTTTGAACATGTGGATATATGGTCTCCCTGCTCTGCAGCTACGAAGTCTCACGGGGCAGAACCCACTCCGATGCCTTGTTTGGGGTCTAGAGGTCCCTGAGTCCCTCGGCTGTGACCTTTCCTCCATCCTGTGAACCAGCAGTCACATCATGCTGATCTCTGCTTCTGCCCTGAGTTACTCTCCATCCTCAATCCTTAACAGGTCCTGAAAACACCTGTTGCCACCTCAGGTGAGGATGGCCGTCTAAGGCCATTAATCTTCATTGTACACCTGTGTGCCCGAGTGTGTCAGAAAAATACTCCACCACTCTTTTGCCTGCCATGTGCACACGTGTCGAGGAATGCAATGCTGAGGGCAAAGGCCCACTTGCCAGCCCAGAGCCTGCCCTTCGGCCATGGGCAGTGGGCTTAGCAAGGGTGGATTCTGTTTCTCTTTAGATCTTGGTGTGCCTGTTCTGATCCATCTGAGCTTCTTCTCCTTCACCTTGTGCTGTCTGTGGGCAGTGGGACACTGTCACTCTATCAAGCTGCCACTGTGTGGCAGGTGCTCAGGAAAAGTGACTGACACTAGGTGGGGAGGTGCCCTTGGAGAATCAGAGAGAGAGAGAGAGAGAGAGAGAGAGAGAGAGAGAGAGAGAGAGAGAGAGAGAGAAGGAGAGAGAGTGTGTCAGCTTTGCTGGAACAGGCTGTGTGCCAGGAGGGATCAGGACGGAAATGCCTGAGAGGAGCTTGATTGGGTGAGAAGGTCACCTGACTAAATGGGATTCTCACAAAGGCAGAGTTAGACACCAAGGGTGAGAATGAGGGACCTGACTGCATGACAGGATGTCTGTCACAGCAAACTAACTTAGTAGGGTCATTGCTAAAACTAGGTGGGGAGGTCCAAGTGGAAATGGCCAAAAAAGGGGATCAAGGGATCCCAGCTAAAGTCTGATGGGTACATAGTAGTCACTAGAGCAGCCCCTGGTATTGGCATGAGTAGCCCCAGTGGGCATTCGGACAGATCATGCCCATGAAGAGCAGGAGCTGGACTCAAAGACAAGCCCAAACATGCCATCTCTGGGCCCTTGCTCACTGTCCAGGCTGTCTGAGCTCCCAACAGCTCTGCTCTCGGGTCTTCATGATAAGGGAAAGGCCTTGGACCATGGGTGTCACTGTGGACAAGCTAAGCACAGGAAGAGGAGGGGCTAGAGTACAGAGGTGCTGGGGCTGCCCAGGCCCCCCACTGCCTGTGATGCAGCCACCCCAGCAGCAGCAAAAGCTAAGTTCAGTAGCTACCGCTCTTCCCACTGCCCCTCTGTGGGTTCTCAAATACTTTGTGCAGAGTCAGAAGCAGCCAGGAATAGGAAAGTTAAGCAGCGATGGTGGAGACCAGCCTCCCATTCCCACAAGAGCCTCAAGTAGACAGTACCAGAGATGAGTATTCATTCAGGAAAGGACCCCTCAGTGAATATCATAAAAGAAGGGAATTCCAGACTCCAGATTACAGAAATGAGGTATCCACTTCTAAAGTCTCTGGACTTAGGATCCACCAGCCAAGCATCCCAAAGTGACAGGAAAGTGTACGTGCTGACTGCTTCTGAGGACAGCCAGTCAACTACCAGGCCCTGACTCTCTATCAAGGCCAACGGGAGATGGGAGTCAGGAGCAGTGATGTCACATGTTGGTGCAAACCAAAGGTGTAGCTATGACTTCACTGGTTGCCTGTCAGGAAGAAATCAAGATTTTCCAGGCAGTGACATCCTAGTGACATTTTCCCAGAGGGTTTAAGGACAGAAGCGTTGTTCTTCAATTACCCTGAGCAGAAGAGTTCCAGGTTACATTGCCCCGCCCACCTGTAGCTCTCACCACTAATCTTGTGTCAGAAGCGGGGCAGTTCTAGGATGGTGCATTCTTCAGGGGTCTCTGGTCCTGGGGGACTCTGGATCACATTACAGCCACATACCAGGCAGATGAGTGGGACTGAGAATATATTATTTTTAAATGTGAATGAGCATGTATGAATAAAAACAATTAGCAAACAGTTTATTTCAGAGGAGTGTGTGTGTGTGTGTGTGTGTGTGTGTGTGTGTGTGGTGTGTGTGTTTGTGTGTGTGTGTGTGTGTGTGTGTGTGTGTGTGTGTGTGTGTGTGTGGTGGACCAAACCCAGAGCTTCAACCATGCTTGTCAAATGTTGTACCACTGAGCTACACCCTAGTCCCTATATTTGGTTTCAAGAAAACTTAATCCATTTATAAATAGATTTGCAAGATGGATGCACTGCAGGGATTTTTGTTTGTTTGTTTCTCTCGCTGTTCAAACAGAGCCCTCCTTGTACATCCACAGGCTGGAGGCTTAACAGGAATCATCTAACCTCTCTCATTCCTGGAGGGTAGAAGTCTAAGACCAAAGCCCCGGCTCCACCCCTGACCTCTCCTGTAGGTGTTCGGGGCACTGCCATCCCTGTGTCCAGAGGGAAGGAGCAGACCCTGTGCAGTCCCTTCTCTTGGGACACCAGTCCTCTGGATGGAGGTACTATGTCACCCAGGAGCCTCCTCTGCTTCCCAAGAGGTCCATCTAGCTCCACACACAACCACTCTGTGCTACAGACATGGCCCAAGCCTCCCCACACAATCACCATTCCCCAGTATCTCAGGCATTTCAAACAGTCATGGAGACCAACAGCACTGGAAAATTCTGCCAGACACTTCAGTGGGGAGATGAACTGGATAATGAAAGAGAAGCTACTTCAAGGAATTGGAGCTTATCCAGCCTCAAACATTTTGTTACAACAACATTTTCTGATTCCAAAGTGCTGGGGTAGCTAACTTCTGTGTCAGCTCCAACTGCAGGTGTGGGTTGAAAGAGAGAGAGAGAGACAGAAAGACAGACAGACAGAGAAAGAGAGAGACAGAGACTGAGACAAAGAGACAGAGACAGAGAGAAAGAGGGAAAGAAAGAAAACTCGGTTACTCAAGAATGCTAAAAAAAAAAACTGAGAGCTTAGTGCACACGTCTCTTCATGGTCTTTTAGGGCACATGGTCTCTTAGGGCACATGGTCTCTTGGTGTTTGGCCAGTGTTTAGCTCACAGCAGCTTCCTTTCATTCTCTGTCTTCTTTGCCCCCTGGTGATTAGGAACAGACGGGCCTGGCTTGAGCAGGGCAGCATAAATCTCCCCTGCATATGGGGTCCCCGCTGAATCTCCTGGGCCAGCCCCACACAGGCAAATGGGACCAAGGTCTGATCTTGGGCTCCTAGGAAACATGCCTCTTCAGGGGGCACCTGGTTGTCTAGTCAGAGACATCTTCTTACTCTCAGCCCTGACAGTGCCTCCCTTTCTCAAGCATCCATGATCTCTCAAATCTGAGGCAACAGTGAGGATTCCAAACACATGGATCATATATAGCTGTGAAAAGTCAAGCTAGGAGGGTAGTTGGCAAACACCTGAAGTATGTTTTATACCTTTCTACCTCAAATGAGATATCATGAAGTCATCTAACAAGGAAAGGGCTATATGCATAAAAACGCATGCCTATACATGCAGGCAGGCACGTACATGCCCACATAGATACACAGATATGAACATACATACAGGCACAAAAATACCCACTGTTTGACTTTGGGAGATCTAGGAGTCCCAAGTACATAGCAGAGGAAGATCTGTCCTCTTTGTGGACATGGGAAGCTGTTTGTGACATGGGAGGCAGGAGCTTTCCAAAGGTAGAGGAAGGTCCAAGGATAGAGGTCCATGTCTGTGTGATACCCCCGCACTGTGGGCATCATGGGACATGATCCCACCCCTACTCCTAGAGAGGAGCTTACTCAGGATGTGGCAGCCTTGTGGCCCACCTGCTACAGGATTGTGGCCTCCCAAGGACAGTTAAACAGCAGTCATTTTTAAAAGTACATCACCAAAACATAGCCCAGGCTGCCCCTGTCATCCTGTCCATGTGATTTAGCCTTGTCACCACACAGTGGGCTCCCATCCTTCAGCTGCAGATTGGTGTGGGATGTCAGACTGAATCAAGGAACACCCCAGTTAGAAATGCCACTCACTACAGGTGGGTGGGCCACAGCCACCTCCTGCCATCCTCAGAGGACCACAGATACAGGCAGCATACCCCCTTCACTCGCCCTCAGTGAAACAGGCAACCATCCCATGTAACAAAGCAACACGGTAACCCTCAATCTTAATGCCACTTGTCCAGCAGAAGATTTCTGCCACAGTGTGGAAGCTAGGTGAGTATAGACAGAACCCAGGCCACTGGCGAGGCACCATGGGTAGGAGGAGAGCAGTAGGCAGGACTTGAGAGCCACCTACAACCATTTTCAGTACTTGTCTGCCTCTGGCATTTGTCTGAGCTGTAAGGACCAGCTCCTCTATGCAGGTGAGGTTCCTCTATGCTCAAGGGCTAGCTGCATGGCAGCAAGTAGGATCCAACCACATCTGGCCCCTCCTGACTTCCCAGCTCAAAGTCTGTATCCATAAGATGGGGGCCCAGCATGAGCAGACTCTGGTCTAAGCGCTTTATGCTTTCTTTCCAACTTTCTGTTTCCAAAGTTTTCCTCTTAACAGGCTCTCTGTGAACTGCACTGTTGTGACTCCGAAGTTGCATATCCAGGTCATGACTTGTAAGTTGACATGGGCTTGCCTTAGGAATGTGACTGACATTTTCACTTGTACTGGGCGTAGGATCTGAGCAGCTCAGTGTTGGTCACATGTGAGATGTTCTGTAGGGAGAGAGAGCAGCTTCTAAGAAGAAAGGTTTGGGTCATGGCTCTTGGTTGTGTGATGGAGCAGGGCTCAGAGTCAGTTTTGGAAGCCTTGGTGGATGGAAACTGCAGAATTTACAGGTAGTGCCCATCTGTGATGAAGCAACACCAGCTCTAGCAGCTTCCATGACCTTTCATGAGCCCCAGGCCTCAGACTCAGTAGGTGTTTCCAGGTTGGACCACCCTAGGAGAACACCTGGAAGTACCTTATCAGTCTCTGTCTTGCCCAGGTACAGAGACATGGCCTGGATGAGGAGCAGGCTCACAGAAGCCATGGAAATGTCAAGGTCGTTGTCTATGCCCAGTAGCGTGAGGCCCAAGACAAGGAAGCTTCCACTGCCCTTCCTGTGAATGCTGAGTCAGGGTGGCATCCACCAGCTGCTCTCTCAAGGGGTGCACACCCCCTGACTGAGCAGTCTTCAGCTAGCCCAGTCTCCCTGCCGCTTGCCTCTCTCAGTCTACTCCCCTGCATGTAGCTGCTTGACAATCAATAATTTTTTCACAAAAATGAGATCATATCAACTCTTTACTTCCAATACGTCGATGGCTCTGCATCACATTTAGAATAGAACCCTTCTGTGTGGCCCTCAATGTTCTGGCCACTGCTGACCCCTCGCTGCACTGGGGCTCTCAACTCCAAGTGGACTTTGCATGTGGACCTTAACATCTCAGACAGAAGAGTAGCCCAACACCTTCACCTGCAAGGAAGCTAGACTTTAACATTGAGATTAAAAAGTCACCCACAGGCAATGTTTACCTTGCATTCAAAGGATTTATTTCCATCCTTAAAGGTAATAATAATAATTACAGACCTTTGGTGGTGGTAATTCACAAATAAGTGGTATTTAGTTAGTTTTTCTAAGTGCTAACAGTTAGCCTCACCCTTCCTACTGGGGAGGTTTAGTTCACTGAGACCTTAGCCAGAGTTTTAATCAACGTATCCCTATGTGGACCATCTGCATAATTATGTTTGCTTTCACCAGGGCTGACATCACCCCTGACTGAAGGCTATACACAGAGGACAGGAGGCAGCAGAGTTTGTGTGCACGAGGGTCGGGAATGATGGTTTAGTGTGACTGTGCATTCTGATCAGAGGTGCTTGTACTCAGAGGGTGTCTAGGCCTTTGTAATATTTCCCAGACCCCAAGGATATGTAGTCTTTCCTGTCACCAAAAGGCACACAGCACCCCCCAGAAGCACAATGGTACAGCCATTGTGTCTCCTGTCATCCAGAGGCCTGGCACGCACATAACACTGACCAGCATGTGGGCACCTAAGATCCCTGTGTTCTCTGCAAGTGGCCCCACCTTCCAGGTAGACTGAGGGCATTTGGTGCACCCTGCTATGAGGGTGTCCCACCCATCTCATCTTCCCCAACTTAAAGATGATCCAACTTTCCAGATCTACACTCATTTCTTTTCCAGTGAATTAGTGGAATTGGGGCCTCTCTGGGGACCTGTTTCCTTAATAGGCTACAAAATCTCTTTCAGTTCAGTCAACTTTCACACTGGTAATGGCAGAGATGAATGTGCCCAGTAAAGGGCCCCAGCTTGGGGAAGGGACACAGCCCCTCAAACTGCACTGCTGTTGCTGATGGGAAGGACAGAGTCCCACCGAAAGGGATGATGGACACTGGTGGCTGAGAGCAACCATTTCTCCTCTGTCTGTGCTCAGATGTGACACGTGGCGTTAGGATAGAAGCCTGCAGTAACAGAAGAGAGAAAGGAACTGGAAGACCAAGGTCCTGGAACCTCCTTGTAATGTCATTTCTTTACCAGGATATCACCTACCATTATAGTAGAAAACAGACAGCCCCGTGGCATGGTCCATCCCTGATTCTCCTTATAACCACGCACACATGTGTTGGGGTTCACTGTGCAGCAGGACTGGCCTGTGCAGATTCAGTGCCTAATGACCAACATATGCACCTGCCTATTTGCTAAGCCAACATCATGACTGTAAATGCCTGAAATCTGTGACGGGGCCCCGCAATCTCTTCAGCTGGCCTTGTATGGCTTACATTCCAGTCGTATTAAAATTTTTTCAATATTGTAAGTAACATGATAATGAATGCCCTTAATCTTTTTTCATTCATCAATTATTTCCTTTGGTAAATTCTTAAGACTAAGATTGTCAGGTCCCAACTCACAGACATTTACCATGCTTTTAATAAACAGTGCCTACAGTCCTTCAGGGCAATTGATTATACATATTCACCATTAGCATTCGAGAAAATCCATTCAAACCTTTGGGCTTTGGAATTTAATTTTACCCAATTACAGTCTCAGAGATAACACTGGTGACATTCATTCTTTTTTCCAACAGAAAAAAAAATGCACTTTCATTACTTATAATGACAAATAAATTTCAAAAAGGACAAGAATTTTCATTGATTAGTTGTGTATGAGAAGCAATACAGTTTTTAAAACACAGTCACATACAAGATTATTTCATCTTGTAATTTATCACAAATGGCTCTGTTAATTTGTTAAATGTGTCACTCTCTTTCTGGGGTTCTTTGGCGTCTGTGTGGTTAAGACATGACCCGGTCCCAGCTGACGGGCCTTGTGGGAAGTGACTGGATCTAGAAGGTCCTGATCTGTCCAAACCCCAACGATGGATTTGTAGTCTAGTGGAGGCTGGGAGGTGGGCAGTAAGGTCCCACTGGGGGCAGTAGACTGTTTCCAGGAGTTGCCTTTGAAGGCCTCGTCCTCTGTCTCTCTCTGCTTCGTGAGTACCGTACCTGACTCCCCTCCACCACATCTGTTCCACCATGCTGTCCCACCTCACTGCAGACCCCAAATCACAGAGCCAAGCGATTACAGCCTGAAACCTTGGCAACCGTGAAACCCTTTTGAGTATTTGGTCACACTAGCCAAGAGCTAACACAGCATCACTAGCATTTACTTCAAACACTTACAGAAGAGTAGGGTGGCATCCGGTGGCCAGGATGTGACAGTGACCCATGAAAGCAGAGTCTGGGAGTCTTCAAAGGAGCAACATCTCCTGCATGGGACCACTGCGTAGGCTGACTCGTCAACCAGCGGGTGCCTCCCCACATGCTTCCACAGAGAGGGACGATCCAGAGAAGGCACTGGGCCAGCTGTACACACTGGGACAAGCTCTGAGTTAGTGGTTAGGGTGAGGAGGACATGTTTGGCTCTCCAGCAGGTGGCCATGACAGAATCTCAGGTAGCAAGTAGGCACGTTCCATGTATACAGTTTTGATTGGGTGTTAGCTACTTTTCTCTTCTAGTGATAAGACATCATGACCAAGGCAGCTTGTAGAAAAAAAGAATTAATTTGGGCCTGACAATTCCAGAGTGTTAGAGTCCATGATAGTGGATAGAGGCATCAGGTGGTAGGCAGCTGGGGCAATTGCTACAGCTCACATCTCAAACTGCAAATTGAAAGCAGAGAGCCAACCAGAAATAACCAAGTCTTCTGAAACCTCAAAGCCCGCCCCCCCCCCCCCCCCCGGCGTGACATACTCCTCCAGTGAGTCCACACCCCCATATCCTCCCAAACAGCCAATAACTGGGGACCAAGTATTCAAATGCCCATGACTTGTGGGGGACATCTCATTCAAGCACCAAAAGTTGTTTTTCCCCTACCCCATTATTTTATATTCATGGATGTTTTGCCTGCACGTATGTCTGTGCCTTTAGAGGCCAGAAGAGGGCATCAGATCCCCCTGAAAACAGAGTTACAGATGATCATGAGCCACCGTGTGGGTGCTGGGAATTGAACCTGGGTTCTCTGGAAGAGCAGCCAGTGTTTTTAATTGATGAACCATCTCTCCAGCCTCCTTCCCCTTTTGTGACAGGGTTTCGTTGTGTAGTTCACACTGCCCTGGACTAATTATCCTCCCCGCTCTGGCTCTGAGTACTGGGTTACCGCAGGGCTGCTACACCTGGCTTCTGACCATTCCTGAAGTGCTACTTAAATGCCTTTCTGAGGCTCTTAGCTTCCTTCTCTTTGCTTCTCTCTTGTCCAAAGCTGTTCCGAAGGACCTAGTGGAAAACTGAGAAGAGGCTTTCCAGATCCCCAGCTCGGGAGGAGTCAGTGGCTCTTTCAAGGCTGCTGTAAAGGGGAAATACTGTTGTCCAGCTTTGGAAAGACACCAAAGGGCTGGGCTGGGTGTGAGCGTCCTCGCTCTGTGTCTCACTAACGGAAGTCAATGAAGATGAAGATATCTGCAGGATCCTTAACAATGTCAACACAAGGCTCCCTCTGAAGTGAAATGGGCTACACAGGATTTGTGATAGGCCAAAATCAATAGTGGCAGATCCACATCGGTAAAGGGACCTAATCCTTCTAGAGACTTAACTGATTAGCCTCTCTGTGGCGTCCTCCGAGTGCTTAGCTGGGAAAATCTCTGGGAGGAGTAAGACGGTGCCTGGCGGGGGAGGGTGAAGACCGCATAGCTTCTCTGTGTCACTTGTGACCCTTCTGCTGCAGTGGACTAAGGGAGGGCTGTACATTCTGCTGCTTCACAGGCTCCTGATAACTAGGACAAGACATCACAATCCTGGGGTGACTCGGGCAAGGCATGGCAGCAATTCTGGGGTTCACTGGTTGCTGAACTCCAGCTGTACTTCTCTTTGCACTGGATCTAAGGTCCACTCACATCTCTCTACCAGGGTTTCAGTGTGGGCACCACGCTAAGCAGTGTCTTCTGGAGTGCACAGGTGTCTGAGTACATGAAGCATGCTTCCTTCTCTGGAAGAGTGTCTCCACTTAAGGGAGGTCTCACTAGCTATGACAGTATGACAGCTTCATTGCCGTAAGAAAAGAACTGAGATGGGAAATGCATAAAGAAAAGTGTCTGTGTACCTCAAAACTTTGGAAACTTAGAGTCCGAAGTGCCTCACTTCACAGGGACCACATCATCATGGCAAGAAAGAGAGAGAGCTCACATGGGGAGACAGGAGACAGGAGAGATAGGGGATAACCTTTGGACTTTCCACCAGGCCCCACTTCTAAAAATTAACACATTGGTGACCAGGCTCCCAACACACAGACAAGCCCTCAGGGGGTTCCCAAGTCATTTCTGATCCATAGCAGCCACTGAAGTATTCCCACATCAGGCCTGAAGAGAAGAGTGACCAATACAGTGTGCCCTCCAGTCACGCCACAGCAGCACTTCACTGGTGATTTTGACTCACGTGAGGGGTTTGGGGGGCAATGTCAAGGTAAGGAAGTTATTTCCACCTGGTATGAGACTTGCTCCACCAACCTTGCTTGGGGCAAGCAGAGAAGCCAGAGGGCATCTGAGGGAGCGAAGGGGCTGGGGAGGAGCCTCCCAACAGAGGAATCTTTAGAGCACCCCAAGTGTCCCTGACACTCAGAGTACCAGTGCATTCTGAGGCAGGGCACAACCAGGAGGTGCCAGGCCTGGGACCAGTCAGTCCCAGAGCACACCCACTCCTAAGCTAGGCTAGAAGCAATCCTGGAATTCTGGGTAGTGTGGACACTGTGCACTCTGTGCACTCCCTTCTCCTGAGGTTGATGGAGGGAGCCCCTGAAGCTGGCTGCTTGGAGGCTAGCATGGTGTACTGTGTCTTCACAGGAGCAGCCCTTGGGAGCAGGGTTTCTTAGACCTGTCCGTCCCTCTAAGATTTTTTTGTCTTGAGTGACCAGGTGAGTCGTGGTGGGGTCAGAAGCCATTGTGGAGCTTTGTCCCAACCTGGCAGGCAGAAATGGCTGCACTGCACGGCTGCCCTGTGGAGCCCCTGGCACAGAGGGTGGTCCTGTCCTCAGGAGCTGCTAAGCTTTGGGCAGCAGAGGGTCAAAAGAGGAGCAGGGAAACTTCCAGAACTAACTTGAGCCAACTCCCACTTCCAGCCCCCAGCATGTTAACTGCCCTCCTCTTGGTGATCCTGAAGGAAGCCATCAGCAGAGTGCTCACCGACTTGCACACTCAGAAGCCATCAGCAGAGGGCTCACCGACTCGCACACTCACAAGCCGTCAGCAGAGGGCTCACCGACTCACACACTCACAAGCCGTCAGCAGAGGGCTCACCGACTCACACACTCACAAGCCGTCAGCAGAGGGCTCGCAGCCCGACTCACACACTTGTCTGATGCTTCAGAGTCACAGAAGGGCCTGCGTGAGTCCCACCCCAGGCAGCCTGACCCTCTGGTGACCAGTCTGGTCCCCAGACAGTGAGACACAATGAAGGCAGAGAAGGACTGGAGCCCCAGGGAGCCGTTACAAGATTAGGATGGTTTGGATGTGAGGTGTTCCCCACAGGCTCGTGTGTGCTGTGTGACACTATTCCTGGGGAGGTGTGAACAAACATCTAGTCACGTAAGACCAAAGCACAGCTGGCACCAAATTCCAGCTGTGACCCAGTAAGTTTTACTGGGGTTATTTAAGTCAACATGGGTGAGGAGTTACAGGAACAGAATTGACTCAGGCAGCTCCCAAACACTGGAAGCCTGGAGCATACTGCATAGGCTGCAGGCAGCTGAACTGGTCCCCAAGTGTCCTTTCTAGGCTGCTCGGTTGGTCTCCGCTTTTTCCAGGCAGCTGGACTGGTCCCCAAGTGTCCTTTCCAGGCTGCTCGGTTGCTCGGTTGTTCTTCCAGGCAGCTGGACTGGTCTAAGAACACCTCTTTGTGGTCCTCACTGCTTATACACACCGAGGAAGGGAGGAGACTGACAAGTCTGGTCTGTTTCAGGGACTTCCTGAAGCTAGTGAGTTGATTACTTCCTGGGCTTGCAGAGCTTCCCTGTGAGATGGAATGTTTCACCACCCCTTAGAACATCCTCTGTTTTAAGGAGATTTCCGCAAAGATGGAAGGTTTTATCTCAGGGGAAAGTGATATACAATAATGTATTTGAACACTTGGCCCTCAGCTGGTGGCACAGTGTTGGTATTTTGTGAGAGTTTCAGGAATTTAAGCCTACCTGGAGCAAGGGGATCACTAGAGGAAGGCCCCAAGGCTTACAAAACCCAAGCCTGCTTCCTGTCCACCCTCTGTTTCCTGTTCTATGGGAATAAGAGGAGGTGTTGAGTCACACACACACATACACACACACACACACACACACACACACACACACACATGCACATACATACACACACATACACACACACACACACACACACACACACACACACACACACACACACTCCCACAGCCCTGAAGTTCCTTACCACCATACCTCCTTCCCTCCTTGATGGACTATTTTTTTCAAACCAGAACCCCAAATCAATCCTTCCTCCTTTAAGTGGCCTTAGGACAGAGTGTGAATAGATGCCTCCATATCTGCCAAGACAATCTGTGAGTGACTCCTTTGCATGTATGGGAGGGACATCAATCATGTGTAATATCAGAGAGTAAGATGAACGGTGTGAACTCAGAATTCTCCTAGAAGCCTCTTTAGCCCAGCCAAGACTCTGCAGGGATCTGGTGCAGGTGACTGAGCTGGACTGAGGAGATGGGCCAGTCTCTAAAATGTCCATATATGGCAGTCCATTCCAGAGTAATTGCTAGATCTTAGGGGGCAGACTGGAGACTCCAGGCAGATGCTGCCTCTATGAAAGGAAGCGATCACCTCCTCCTTACTCCCTGGGCCTGCCTTGCCCCCAAGGCCTGTCCCTGTTCCACACAGCTCAGCACTGAACAGTGACATCAAAAAAGCAATAGCATCCTGAATGAACCATTACATCCTAAAAGACCACAAAACTCAAAACTAAGCAATAAAAACCTCTAGCTGAATCTTTCATTTTAAGGATCCAGCTTATAACAGCTTTGTTCCTTCTGTGCACAGGAGTCTCAGTCATGCTAAGCACGTGGGCTTCTCTGTGGGGCTAGTGAGCCTGCTTATCACGTTCAAGAGTGGGGACTGCCAGGGTAGGAGCTGTGTGCCACAGAACCCCAAAGAGTACTTGTGTAAACCTAGGAGGACTTGCACCCAGAAAATCAGAGAAAGATTAGCCACATGGCTTTGAGCACACATGTGGACCCTGACAGAGACACCTCCCAGCACTATCTACCCTGGGGACTGATGTCCCCACGTGGAGCTTGGGGACACCTTTGGATGATGGGCTGCTCAGTTCCTCTGCACACACTTCTTATCCATAAATATTTAGGTCTCAGCCACAGCGTATCATAGAGATCAGGTGACAGGATAAGAGCCTCACCAGGAGTCACAGAGCTTCTAGAAGCCGAGCCAGACTTAGAACATTCACATCACCTCCTCCAGTGAGGAGCAGCCCTGCCCAACCCCATTGCATTTCTCTCCACATTCATGTGAATACCTGAGCTGTTGCCTATTTCAGAAGAAAAATAATCAAAGCCATACCAGCCCCATGAGGCTCAGTACTATGCAGGCTTACATAACTAAATTCTCAAATTCTAGGAAACAATCCTATAAAAAAAAAAATTCCTATTTTTCCAAAAAGGGAATTGAGCTTCCAAAAGGTCCAAGATCACGCAACTGCTGAGCCTGAACTCAGACTCCAGCTCCTAAAGGCAGCAAGGCCCAGAGACTGCTCAGCCTTCATTCTGCACCCCGAGTGCTGCTGTGCCCCAGAGGCAATCTGGCCACCTTCCTCTCTTGTCTATGCCTACAGCTCTGCCTGCCCCAGGGACAGAGGCCATGTCCCTCTGTATCTCTATCCTGTCTCTGTCGCTCTGAGCTGAGTTGAGCGCCCCTGGCCTCCAGCTAGAACAAGGAAGGCCTGTGGGCATGTATTCTGTCCTCATTAAACAAGCAGCGTTTAATAACCGTAATTAATTTGCTGTGCTGTTCCCGTAAATCAGACACATTAGACGGAAGTCAGCAGACACTGTGATAAAGTCACCCGGCATCTTGATCATTGGAGACTGGCGGTGCGAAGATGCGCTGCACCTGGTCTGGCTTCGTCTGCCCTTCCTTCTCTGCAGTTCTACAGACAAGCTTCAGGCTGCTCGGTGCCTGGCTGTCTCAACACGGACTTGTGTTTGTGGGGCCCCCAGGGGCCACATGGAGTTCACCAATGTTTTATGTGATCTCTTAACTAGGTGTCAACGTTTGAGCCTTAAATGCCACACGCAGTGTCTGGCAGCATGAGCTAGTAACCCCTTCATTCCCCGCCTTACGCCCCCTACAGCCCAGCAGGCTACCTGTGCCACTGCGTAGCACAGCCCAAGGTGGTCCATTCCCCCCTCCAAGTGCCTGTGGCGGTGGATCTTACAGGAGAGTCGCAGGCAAGAAAACAAGGAAGGAAGTGAATAGAACAGATGGAAGTGATGTGGGCAGATAGATCCTCATAAGCCATGGTGGCCCTCTCAGCTCTAGAGAGCAAGGTGGGAAATAGTGGATGAGTAGCCCCAATAAACCTGCATGCTCAGCCCCTGCTCCACCCTGGTCATCGCAGGGACACTGGTGGCGACTTGCACTGCCATGTCCTTCCTCTGTGCCAGACTCAGTCCAGAGCCCAGTGGGGTCACACCATCAATCCATACAACTCAATGCTGTGGGATACTCTCACTACCTCCATTTCACAAATGACAAAAGTGAGACACAGAGAGGTGAAGAAACTTGCCCGAGATCACACAGCAGAAAAGCCTGGCAACAGAATGTCAACCAGGCAATCCGGGCGTGTGCTCCCAATGGCATGGGGTATTTTAAAACTGTACAGTGAGGGATGGTAGGGAAATACTCAGACGTGTGTGGAACCAGGAGACTCCTCTGGAGTTGTCTCTGACTGCTTCTGTTCTTGGTGCTTTGGGCAGACGGGCCATGAGGAATACGAAGGCCTCTCTTTCCCTGGTCAGTGAACTGGCCTGAGGGAAGTTGTGGAGCAGACCTGCTTCGAACTGCATGTTCAGAATGAGTAGGGATGGCATGTGGCTATGGCAGTGCCAGGGCCTTCCAGAGCTTTCTATTATATTCCTATAGCCATAGAAAGTCACTCCTGTCAACAGGAGGTTGGTTGAAGGCGTCCATGGCTTTGCTGTTCAACTAGTCACTAGTTACATGACAGCCTGAGGTGAGCATTCCCAGCATAGAGTGCAGCCCTGCATGCCTGGCAGAGACAACTGCAGCTGTAAGATAGATGTGAGATGAAGACAGAGGGGAAGAGCCTGCCGTCAGTCACTAGAGGGAAAAAGAGCCAACGTCCCAAGGCCTGGTAGGGGACAGGTGTCCAATCCGATGTGGCCATGTGCTTGCTCAGGGGCGTTGGGTATGAGGGGAGGGTGAGTAAGGTCTCCTGGAGTTATCAGGTCCCTCAGCTCCTCAGTTAATTTTAAGGATGAGCAGCACCATGTCTCTGATAAGGGGTACCCACCTATTTCTTGACCACTACCTGGACTCCAACTAGACAGACATTTTTGGGCCTGTGTGTATATACGGCTGAGCCATAGGCAGAAGTGTGGAGGTCCCTTGACTGTCCCTAGTCATGATTCCCTCAGCCCCCTTCCCCTCCTCTCCCCATGGCCTCCTTACAGAGCAGAGGCCAGGACTGGGGAAGCAGATCCAGGTGAGGAACATGAGCTGTCCCTGAAGAGCCCCCATGCCGTCCCTAGACTCTCTTCCTAAGATGTAACCACATGGTGACCACTCAGAGGACATATTTATTAGATGATTCCTTGGGGCAAGAAGGGAGGAAGGCTATGTGTTCACAGCTCAGTGAGGAACCTTCCCTGCCACTGACCAGTGGGAACTGGGGAGCCTGCCAAGGACCAGGCAGCATCAGGGTGACTAAGATGATGGATGAAGAAAGGGTATGTGTCAGCAGGATATGTGATGGGGAATAGCTCGGCGGAACCCCAGGGGCTCTGCCCACAGCAGCATGGTGCTAAACCCCAATCAATCTGTGGAGGCACAGCATTCCAGGGAGGGATGCGGCATGTGCCATTTGGTGGCTGCAGCCTTGGCCCAGACGTGCAGTCGCCACGGTCTGAATAAGGGTAGATTTCATTTTAAGTCAGGAAGCTGCTGGCATCATGGCTTTGGCTTATTTGTAAGAGCCTGGGGCGGCCGCCTGGAAAGTGGATGAGGAGACCAGGAAGAGCTGGAGTCATCTTCCAGGCAGGAACTGATTGCCCAGACAGACTGGCGTCCCTGAAGATGGCCAGACAAGGAGGGACACACCAAGCCAGGAGAGCGGTATCTGCTGACAGCTGTGAGCATCGGGGAAGGAGGCACACAGTCCCAATGTTCAGGCTGGGCTTGGAGAACACTAGTAGTCACTGAATACAACAGTCATTTCTACCTCACACCCTCCAGGCTCCTCTGGCCAACCTGACATCTAGACATTGCCAGCTCCAGCCCAGCGTTGTATCAGGCTGTTGAGGACAGTGTTGCCTGTTCTTTAAGGTATCTGTTGTTCTTGCTTCTACTGCCTGTAGAAGCGTGTTGTGAAGATAGGGCGTGGAGCCGTTGATTAAGGACCAAGGAGAATGGGCAGGCAGAGTCACTGGGTTCAGTCTCCGCTGACACCATACGGCATCTGTGCCTTCCTCCCCAGAAGTGACCTGTCAGGAGGGTGGGTTGGAGGCAGGGTCCCCTCTATCTGCCCCAGCCCTAACTGCAGGAAATCTTACTCCTGCTGCCCTGCAGGTACTGGGCAGGGTAGAATGACCTCAGCTTTACTCCTGCATTGGTCAGAAGCAGACTGAGAAGTCTGGGGCCCAGGCAGGGTTGGAAGAGTGTGGGTGCCATAAATCACACCCCAGTCTCTCAAGGAAGGAGGCTACCACAGACGCTGCCACCCATGGCCCTTCACTGAGGCCAGCAGGGAGGTCAGATTCAAGAAGCTGCCTGTGCAGCCTTGCCCACATCCATCCATCGGGGCAGCTGTTTCTGCCACTGGCTTGCCAGGGTGCTTACTGCTCACTGTGAGATTAAACCGTACTGTATGACTTTGAGAAGTTTAAGTAATACTTTTTTTTAATAAGTCTGGACTTTTGAATTGGCTTAGAAGAAGGCATGCTCCTAGAGGAACAGTGTGGCTTTGGGTACTAATAGCTCCATGAAGCCTGTGTGTGGAGCACCTGCCACAGGCTGAGGCTGGAAGGTCTGCCAGTCTCACCGTGCTGTGTATGACGTCTGGAGGGAGCTGCTCCCAGCACTCATGTTTATTCATTTTTGATGAGGTGTGTGCACAGCCAAGGCCAGCCAATCCACCTTACGATGCACTAGGGTGATATAATGTTAGATTTATCTCTGACCTTTGAGTCCCTGTAAGCAGCTGGTGGCCTATTGGGCTGGTGTTAGAACAAGCCTCAGCCTGGGCTGCACCCTCCATTCTCTGGCATCTGGGACTCGGTCACAGGTTGACATCTGAAAAATCAACCAGAAAAGCAGTAGCCCAGAATGAGTGAATCCTATAAAGTGGGTGAGCCCAGTCAGGGCAGGAGCTAAGCAACCATCTGAGAGCACTTCCACTCTCCTCCAGCACACACCAGCCAGTGAACCACTGTGTTTTCCACAACAGTGCAAACAAGTGCTGCCTCTACCCACTTGCTAGCTTGCAGCCAAGGTCCTTGCCACAGCCTTCCCTCATGAGCAAGCTCCTCTTGATGGTGCTCCAATCCAGGAGGACCCATTTAGGGAGGCCCCAGCAGCCCAGAGTCAGCACCAGGACTCCTGAGTGGCATACTTACCTACCTCTGGTACCATCCCTGGCCTTGGAAAGCCATGTTCTCAGGCAGTAAGGTACCAAGTGGTTATGCATACATCATGGGACAGAGTGCTGGGAAGGGCACTCAAAGAATTATGGGATGGGGAGGACAGGTCTCCCCAGTGACAGATCACTAGAGAGCCAGAGAGTCAAGGGTAACTAGATTGATGGCAGTGATGGCTGCCGCCCTGTACCCTGCACAGTGCTCTAACAACACAAAGGCCCTGTGTCGGGCAAGGCTCTGTGACTCGGCACAGACGAGTCTGGGTAAGAATGTGAGGGGAGGGGCTAAGCTGAGCCTAGAGGAAGCAGTCAGGCCCTGGCCGCAGCAACCCCTGGGGCATGTTGGAAAGTGTTCCTTCTGAGCCCACTGGGGAGCCCTAGCAGGTTTTAGTGGGAGAGCAGAGAATGACTTTGACTGAAATTTGGAGGTCTGCACTATGGCTCCTATTTCCAGGTCCAGAGGAATTAAAGAGTATCAGAAAAACCAAGAAAGAGGCCTCAGATCCTGACAGAGGCTACTCCATGCAAAATACAAACCCAGAAAAGCCATTTCCCAAAATTCCTGTCTGCCACTGTTCCAAAGCAACCACTCTCCCCAAATCTTCCTCTGACACCAGAGAAGAGGGTCCTGGCTCCCCGTCTCTCCAACCTCAGCTTCAAAAGACGTAATGAAAATAACTCCTAGCATCTGTGGTTTTGAGGGTCCAGTGCAGGTGGGAATGACGTCTCAGGATTAATAAAATGTGTATCATTACACAGGACACACTGTGAGAGTGAAGCCTGGGGACAGGTTCTACTTCTAGGGGGTCAGTGGCAGACCTGAGCTGGGCGGGCCAGGAAGAACCAGGTCATGAACACCTCAGGCCACCTGAAGCTGGCACCCTAAAGCACCCACTCCACTTCCAGGCCCAGCTAGCAGGAGGCAGAGTTAAGCAGGACAACCAAGTACAGCCCAAGTAACCCAGCACGCAGAAATGTGGGCTTTAGGAATGTCTAGACCCAGCAGCCTGGGTGACCCCGACAGGAAGATGTCTGCTCCCCTGAGTTCACTGGGTTTCTGCAGTTCACTACCCCATGTGCATCCTCAGCTGCTCCTAGAAACTGAGCCTTACTGCCAGCAAGAGTGACCACCCCTTCCCCTCAGTTCCAGAAAACTGTGAAGAATGAGTCAGTCACCCAGTCATTATGGTGGGATGACCCCTGACCTATTCAGTTTAGGTCCGCTCACTGGCTAAGCTAGGATACATGTCCTCCAATGGAGCCCAGGATGAGGTCAACCCACCCAAACAAATGGACTAAGAATGGATATGGGAGGCCCCTACAGAACCTGGAGTCACCATCAACTTGAGGAAGGGGGTGTCAAAACCAAGCACCCCCAGAAGAGGGGTGGCATGCAGACTCTACAGGAGGCTGAAGAATGCCATTCAGACAAGACAAAGCTCAGTTATCCCTTCAGGGTTCCTGTTACCCTGTGGCCATCTCAATGTTGTGAAGAAGCCAAGCATGTCTCCCTCTGATGATGTAGGATAGAACATGGGTGGTGGGCCAGGTCTGAAGGGTAAAGAGCTGAGGATGGGTTTGCTGCAGCTCACTCCATGGCCCCCTTCACCAGGAGACAGACTTCTAGGAGATGAGACATGGAGTAAACTTAAGCTACCTGGGTCTGGTACTAACCATGGTCCCTTCCCTTAGTAACTTGTGGCCAAATTTCAAATCCAGGCGCAGAGTCAGTATTGAGGTGTTTGTGGTAGAGGGATGGAGGGATAGAAGTGTGGTGGATTGGTAGGTGGATGATGGATGATTGATTGACTTGTTGGTGGGTATATAGATGGATGGATGGAGGATGGCAAATGAAAGGATGGATACGTGAATGTGTGGGTGGGGAAAGGATAGTAGGTAGGTGGGTGGACCGATGGACAGATGGATGAGTATATGGAGATGGATAGAGAGAAAACTGGTGGACAGGTGAGTAGGTAGATGATGGTTAAATTGGTGGTGGATGATGGCTTCCTGCCTGAACGAATGGAGGGAGGAAGGAAGGAGGGAGGGAGGGAGGGAGGGACGGAGGGAGGGAGGGAGGAAGGACAGGTAGACGGGTGGACAGATGAGTAGGTGGTATACACCCAGGACACACCAGTGTTCCTTCCATATGTGATAAAAACACACATAAGGTGCTGTCCTTGTCCTGGAAATCTCAGGATAAATTAAGAAAAATCCGTTCCATCAAGAGCCCTTCACAGTCTGACAAGCAGACCTAGTACATGTCATGTGACAGCAGGAGCATCTGTGGAATGACTTCCCCAGCTCCAGCATCTGGCACTGTAGCTGAATGATCAAGAGTGGCCCCAGGCGAGGCAGCCCTGAAGGGTGGCCGAGGTGTGCGTTTTGAGCAGATGGTATCTGAAGGGGGACGGTGAAAACTAGTGCCGTGTGTGCAAGGGTGCTGAGCAGGTCCTTGGGTCACTAGCAAGGACTGGAATATTAGTGAGAGGACAGAAGAAAACAGCAAGGCAGCCCTGAGAGCAGGAGTGACTGGAGCTGCCCTGTGTCTCCGCAGACAGAGCTCTCTGTCCCTTGTTGAAAGACGAAGAAGGGAATAGAGGAGGCATAGGGTGGAGGGAGGGGAGAGAGACAAGGGCAGAGTGTGTGGACAGCCTCTGGTTCCGACAGGAAATAGGAACCTCAAGAGAAGTATAAGGGCTGGGATGGCATGCAGGACAAGACCAAAGACAGTACAGGGGTGTGAACAAGGATGTGGGGGACTAGTGTATAGCTGAGCACATGAGCCTGAACTAAAACACTCACAGGCTTAGATCTCTAGGAACTAGAAGCCACCAGAGTGGGCCTCAGCACTGCACCCCAATGCTCCCAATCTACGGGGCAGTTATGGTGGATAGATGGCATGCCCCTGAGTATTCATGCCCCAATTCACAAAACCAGGGAGTGTGCAGCCTCATGTAGCACAGGGGAGAACACGTGATGAAGGACTTTGAGATGAGGACGTGACACAGAGCCATCCAGTCCAGTCTAAGCACAATCCAAGGTATCCTTGTGAGAGATGAGGGAGATGTGAGAGTAGGAGAGGCCTGTGGGAGATAAGGTGTCAGGAGAGGGCTGTGGGAGATAGGGGGTCAGGAGAGGGCTGTGGAAGATAGGGGGTCAGGAGAGGCCTGTGGGACATAGGGGGTCAGGAGAGGGCCGTGGGAGATAGGGGGTCAGGAGAGGGCTGTGGGAGATAGGGGGTCAGGAGAGGCCTGTGGGACATAGGGGGTCAGGAGAGGGCTGTGGAAGATAGGGGGTCAGGAGAGGCCTGTGGGAGATAGGGGGTCAGGAGAGGCCTGTGGGAGATAGGGGGTCAGGAGAGGCCTGTGGGACATAGGGGGTCAGGAGAGGCCTGTGGGACATAGGGGGTCAGGAGAGGGCCGTGGGAGATAGGGGGTCAGGAGAGGCCTGTGGGACATAGGGGGTCAGGAGAGGCCTGTGGGACATAGGGGGTCAGGAGAGGCCTGTGGGACATAGGGGGTCAGGAGAGGCCTGTGGGACATAGAGGGTCAGGAGAGGCCTGTGGGACATAGGGGGTCAGGAGAGGCCTGTGAGAGATAGGGGGTTAGGAAATTTTCCCCTAATCCACCAAGAGGAGACAGGAACTCTACCTACCTTGGCTGCAGCCCAGGAGATCAGCTCTGATTTCTGACCTCCAGAGTACACCAATAACCACATTGATTATGGCCCAGGAGACCCAGGCTGAATGATGGTGCTCTGATGCTCCTAGCCCTGGATCTGTGATCGTGTGTTCTTTAAGACCCTCTGGGCCTCTGTCATGGGTGTAGCCCCTTCTCTGAGGTACTCACCTGAAGGAATATAAACAGAGTCCAGGGCCAGCATCCTCCTCTCATGCCATCTTTCCCTGTCTCCTTTTGAAAGCTCCCCAGAAAAGACACTGTATGAGAGGGTGTGGTCCACGCAGGCCTGCATTGCGCATCCTTGGCAAAGCGAGCTCATGAGAAGTCTGGCAAGTCTCACCCCACATGGGATGCCCAGGTTGGTGTTCCTGTGAACCCTTGCCAGGGTTTTATTATGCAGTGTGTTTGACCAGCCTGGGGCTGCTGTTCTTCAATCTTCACTGTCTCCCACAGGCAGGGAGGGTCAGCCTGGCAGGTTCTCCAGTCAGTCCTCATGTGTTCAGTTCATAGTGCACTCGGGGCACATCCTGAAATAAATTCAGGGCTATGGAGCTACCCACTGAGCAAATAGCATACTCAGGTTACCCCGCTGGTAACTAAGACTGACATCGCTCTTCTGGATCACATGACACAATGGGACAGAGGCTGGAGAGAATACCCTTCAGGGAATTCAAGTTACATGGCCATCTTGCCCA
The DNA here is from genome assembly GCF_007827085.1 of Peromyscus californicus insignis. NCBI lineage: Eukaryota > Metazoa > Chordata > Mammalia > Rodentia > Cricetidae > Peromyscus > Peromyscus californicus. The sequence continues at coordinate 152,208,185 of NW_026294595.1, forward strand.
GGGGCCTGCTCATAGTTCACACTTTTTAGTTACACCTTAACAGCAATGAGTGAAGTCCATGGAAGGGCCTGAGCTGAGCCCACTGCAAGCCATGGGGTGAGAGGTATGGACAGCTGCTGGGGTGCAGGTAGAAGATGCCAGACCTCTGAGCCCTCTCCAGCCCATACTGCTTTCAAATAAGCTCTCCTTGAGACTGCAGGGCCAACATAGGCAGCACACAAACGTGTCAGCTGGACCAGAAGAGGGTGAAGAAGACCCAGGAGATGGGTGTGCCTTCTAGAAGGAAGAATGATGCTACAGAGCTTCGTGGGGTCCAGCCAGGCCTCTGATAAGAGGGACATTGGGTTAAGAGGGTGAGTGTTAACAAGACGAAGGGGACGAAGTGCAGAAAGAAGAGCTTGCCGTCATGGAGAACAGGGGAAGCTATTCTGGGGACCCAGGAGTTGGGTCAGGACAACCAAGCTCTGAGAGCCATTTGTCCGGCATCGGCTGACAGAGATGGTATAATTGGCATCCATGTGTGCTGCTCCTAGCACGGTGAGCTCTCCAGGAGCCAGAGTTAAAAGGTTGAAGTAACCAGAAAGAGTCCGTTCTGTTCACTTTGAAATGCTGTCTCGGTGTATAGCCAACATAAACTGCTGCTCATGAGTAACTGACACTCTTGTAAGGTTTGAAAAGCCCCAGTGTGTGTGTGTCACACTGTGTGACCTTCCAGCTCAGTGGAAGGGCTGTGTGAGACTCTTCCTAGAGAGACATGAGAAACATTGACTCACCCAGACAGGGTACCCACCACCAAAGAAACAATCCCACCAAATCCGGCCTGGTGAACCCAAGGGTTTACTGAAGTGACTGACAGTAGCATGGAGGACTCAAAGGCAGACGTATCATCAAAGAGCCCACCCAAGTCGGGTGCCACCTTATGAAAGCTGCAATCCTGGCGCACTCTGCGCCACAGGCAAGCAGCTTAAAGGGACAGGGAGTCTCCTCCCCGGCAACTGCTCACTGCTCAGAGTCCTGGGGGTCCTGAGAATCCTGCACATTCTGGCCTTTCCAGTCTTGTTAGTTTGCTATCTCCCTGAGTCTTGTGAGCCTCTGTCCTCCCTCCAGGAGGGAATGTTTCAATTTGGAGGTAGTTGTTATACAACAGAGTGCGAGCCAGTTTCTGTGACTCTGGAGAACCGCATAGCAAGAGGGACAGAGAAGCCCCAGACCCCAGTTCCGGGTTAGCGGCACACTACGGCATGCCAGATCTGCACCCTTCCCCTGCCGCCTGTTTTCTTTAGCCAACTTTGGCTGGCACACAACCACACCCCTTCATTGAGTTATTGCCTATGGCTCTTGCCTATGGGTGGACTGACTGGGCAGTTTCAAGAAGCCTCAAAAGCTGGCAGCCTGACATAGTCCTGTCAGGTCCTTCAGGAGAGGCCCTGCTCTCCACCAAGACAAAGGGGGAAGAGGGGCCATGGGATGGTCTGGGCAGGGTGATGGGCTGCTGTCTCAGGCTCCCTCTTGCCTTCCAGTTTCTGGGTGTGCTGTGGTGTGGGGTGGTGGGATAGCTCTACAGCACCTTCCCTTGCTTAGGAGAAGGAAACAGCCATCCTGTTAGAGTCCCAGCTTGACTCAGCTCACCTCTGACTCTCCAAGTTTGGAGTCAGAACCTTCTTCACAGAGGTTTCCAGTGTCTAGCTGCCGTGGCCAGCGCCTGGCTAGAGTCCCCTGTCCTCGGGCCCAGCCCCCGCCTCATCCTTCTCCAGAGCAGCACAGGCTCCTCTAGACGTAACCGGGATGCACTTGTGTGTCCAGGAGGCACTGATAGCTAGAGGCCTGATTGACATAGGTGAGAGCCTGGATAGGACAAGAGAGCAGACTGAACTTCAGAGCATGCAACCCAAGCAAGGGCCCTGGGGCACGACCTCTGCTGAGGCTAGAGAAAAGTACCCAAGGACAGAACCCAAGGCAGGGAGAGGGCAGGTGGGGCAGTTCCCACATCAGGCATGATCACCATGGTGAGGAGAAGACCTTTGGCCTTATGTGGTGAGGAGCCCAGGGTCTTCAACTTGAAAGGTTCTATCAGGCCACCAAGTCCTTATAGCTGCCTGGAGCAAACAAAAGCTGGGTCCCACCTCTGTGGCAGCTGGGGAGACGAGAGTCTTGGCATTGCAGGAAAGGGACATGTAACCTACTTAAGATGACAAACTTCGTGCAATGCATTAGCAGTGCCATTTGCTCTCTGAGGATGTGCTAAATGAGCAATACCAAGGACGTGTAAGGAGCGAGCCAGATCTCTTTTCGTTAGGACCCTCCAGCCACACGTTGACTCAACAACACCCAGCACACTTTGGGGTTTTGTTAATGCGTGATGGTTGGTGCTAATGCATGGGCTTGAAAATATACAGCTATCTTTCTTTTAAAAAAAATCAACAGCACTTCACACATTGTTTTTTTCCCTCACCAATTTAGACAGGCGTATTTTGTACAGGTCCTCCCCAGACTTGTCCAAGTGTAGAGAGCTTGGAATGACCCGTGAGATGGCAGTGGGCTACAGAGAGACACACGTGAGGCAAGGAGGGCAGTGCACGTACAGTACACAGGTGACTGATGTGTAGGCAGTGGATACATGCATGTATCCATGTTAGATACACGCCATGCACAGGTGAGAGCTAAGGACATAGGTGCAGATCATTTTTGCAAGCTGAGATTTGATTAGTCAGTTCAAAGTCCTTTGGGGATAGTGTGGACAGGAGAGCTATAATCATGGTCACAGATGTTGTGCAGTATGGACGTTGGTAGACACCCTGACATCCCACCACCAGGAACAAACATCTCTGCCAAGACCTGGTTACTATCTGTTAGTCACATATGCTATAAGAGCAAGTGGCCACAGACTAGGAGACTTCAAACAGCAGGAATATATTCTCTCACAACTCCAGGACCCAAAATTTGAAATCAAGGTATTGTTGGGGTTAGTTCCCCTGGGGCACTGAGGACATCTGTTCCAGGTCTGTGTGCAGCTTCTGATGGCTCTGAAAAATCTTGAAATCCTTGATGTGCAAAAGTGCTGCCCATCCTGGCTCTGTTCTCCTGTGCCCTCTTCTCCACCTGCCTGTGTTCTTGTCTGCCCTCCCAAGCATGTTCTCATGATTGACAGCCCACCCTGATCCAGTGCATCCCCACGGCTAATGTTAGTCACATCTGCACATAGGAGGCAGGGAGATGGTTCCGTGGGTGAGTGCTTGTCGTGCGAGCAAAAGGACCCGTTTGGTCCACTGCTGCGATGCTTTAAAGAGTCCAGTGCAACAGCATGCACCTGCGCTCTCAGCACTGGTGAGATAGCGACAGGGGGACCCCTGGAACTCACTGACCAACCAGCCTAACTGAATGAATCTGTGAGCTCCAGGTTCAGAGAGAGGGAGACAGAGGAGGAGGGTGGAGGGTGGAGGGAGGAAGGGAGAGAGAAAGATTAAGGAAGACAGTCTCTGGCTTCCATAGATGAGCACATGTATGCACACACACACACACACACACACACACACACACACACACACACACACATGCACTCATGCACGCACGCACGCACGCACACAAGCATAATTTGAGCAATCAAAAACCTAGCAAGTCTCCATACACTCCCAGCTATTTTGGACTTTGAGTGGATCCTGTCTTACTGGTGGTAGGAGGACAGAGGTTCCATCCTCTACAGCAGGACTATGTCTCCTAGAAACCTGTCTGCACCTCCAAGGGTCTAGACTCTCTGGGAAGGGAAAGCTTGGGGTGGCCCACTTTCCTTCCTTCTCTTCCCATCCACTTCTCCCTGAGGGCAAATAAGCGGCTTCCCGTGGAGAGAGGCATGCTTTAAGTTAAGCAGCTTCTGGGGAATGCTCAGCCCATGCCCTGTGTCCATTAATAAGCCAGGCAATGGTGTCACTGGGGGAGTGTTCGTGGGCCCTCTAATATCCCAGGACTCTTCTCAGCGGGGGAAACACCCACCTCCTATGCTAACAGCTTTTTCCCTCTTTCAGCCACACAAACCTGAGGCATAATTTAATGTGAATTACCTACAAATTGTATACAGTGCTTTGCAGCTAAGAAGCTTTTTGCAGGGCTCGGTATAAATTTTCTCCTTTGTCCAAATCCTACAAAATCCTCTTTCTGAATTGTTAAGATTTTCTGCCATGCATAAAAATGAGGCTTAAATCACCCAAAAGGTGACAGAAATGCATTAGACAACTCTCAGAGCTTCACAGCAGTGCGTACATTTTAAGGCAAGTCAGCTTCAGGCCTTAACCAAGCGAATGGGAAAGCTCAGCCTTGGCCAGTGGGCAGGAGAATTGTGGCCGTGGAGGAAACCTAAATTCTCAATGACAGGCCCAGAGCACAGTCTGCCTCCTATAGGCTTTTCCTGGAAACACTTCAGAAGCTAAGATGGGTGCCCCTGAGCTGTGCATCAGGGAGCCCTATGGAGATGTCAGCAAATAGTTCCTGTTATTCACCTCACACACCATTAGCCTCCTGGACAGAAGAAAACAACGGAGGGTGTTTTCAAGTTTACATTGGGCATAGTGTGATCTAGAGCAAGTCATTCTGGAAGTGGCGCCAGGGTTTCAGCTGATAAATGGCTTTGGTAACTCTCATCAACATCAAATGGCTGAGCACCTGCCTTCATCCTAGGTCCTGGCATCTGGGGAGGTCCCCACCTTTATGGCAGATGGATGGATGCATGGACAAATGAATTTGCTCGTAGACAAAATGACGAGAAGCAATGAATGGGTAAATGAATGGAAAGATGATATATGAGGATGTGAATGGAGGGGTGGATGGATGGATAAACTGATTAATGGATAAATTGGTGGGTGAGTGAATAAGTGGGTAAATGGGTATGTAGGTGGATAGGTGAATGAATGGGTGAGTGAGTGGATGGGTAGATGGATGAATTGGTGAGTGGGTGGGTGGATGAATAGGTGGGTAAGTAAGTGAATGGGTGAATAGATGGATGACTAGATGGAAGAAAGAATGGATGGGTGGATGAATGAATAAATCAGTAAATAAATAAATGGGTAGATAGATGGATGGATGGATGGATGGATGGATGGATGGATGGATGGATGGATGGACGGAGAGACAGACAGACAAATAGATAGATTATACATAAATGGGTGGATGGATAGGTGGATGGATAAGTGGGTGAATAGATAAATGGATAAATTGGTAGGTGGGTGAGTGGGTAGATGAATAGTTGGATGGATGAATCAAGAACTAGGTAGATGGGTAGACAGAGGGATGAATGGGTGGTTTTGTGAGTCGGTGTATGAATGACTGTATCAATGAATGAATGGAATGGAGGGAAAGGATTCATTCAAAATCCACTGCTTATAAAACAGTAAGTGGAGGAAGTGTGGACCTTGCTTGCTACCACCCCTCCACAGCCCACTCCCTGGAGAATGCCTGGCAGTTCTGGCTTAGTAAAGAGAAAGCTTGGAAAAACCCCAGAACAGAATACCAGATTGCTCTCGGATTTGCAGGTTTACAGCATTTGCTATGGAACGGGGCTTGGGGCCCCGTAAATGCACGCACACCTGGTGGTCCACCCTCCCAGCTTTATTCTTTCTTTGGGAAAATGCCCCACAGGAAAACAAGCTTAAAAACACACTGTGAATAGTCTCCCTTGGCTACTTTTCAAAAATTCTAACACCTTCATATAAAGATAAAAATGACAGACTATAGTCTATTAAAGCGAGCATAAAGTCACCATGTCAGTCGGGGCTGGCAACGGGAGCTCGCTTCGCATGACTTTGACACAATATTTTCTTGCAGAAATGTGTTGGTGTGAATTTATACGCCAGGAACAAACGTGCAGGGAGTGACTAAGTACACACAGCTGTATTTCCACATCGACACAGCACAGGGCATATGATAAATCTCGAGGTCCATATGTTTGTCTTATAAAAACCCTGATCTTTGCAAATAGAAAGAACAGATGTCTGGATGGCAGAGAAGTAATCACCAGAGGCAAGAATGTGTTTTGGAGATGGTCGTCTGCTGACGAAAGTCGTGTCCAGCATGGTCTTCCGTGCCCCAGCAGAGCACGAGCTGCTTTCTCAGGGCTGTTGCTGTGCACCTTGGGCCCTCACTGGGAAGGTGGTGGGCACATGCCCCCAGGGGTGTGGCTAAGTAGGAAGGTCATACTCAGCCTCTAGTTCCTGCTGTCTCAGGGACCCTAAGATTAAGGACCATGTCTGTAGTTTGTCAGTTGCCAAAATAGTGAAATGCATCCTCTACACGTTGAAAAGTGGTGTTGAAATTAAACTTTACATTGCATTTGTCTTTACCCTGGTGTAAAAGCCAGTGGTGCTGGAGCCATGGCTCTGTTGTTAAGAGAACTGGATATTCTTCCAGAGGACCTAGGTTCGATTCCCAGCACCCACAGGGAGGCTCACAACTGTCAGTAACTCCAGTTCTGAAGGGTCTGATACCCTCTTCTAGCCTCTGTGGGCACTGGACACACATGATACATAGACATACATGTGGAGAAAATGCCCACGTACATTTTTTTAAAGGTAATGCAATCCAGGTAGCTTTTATTATCCTGTGTGCATGAACACTAACAGGGGGTGATTAGCTTCCTATAGAATCCCCTCAAACAAGACAGTGTTCCCCCAAAGCCACCAGCTGTCTTACCCCCTCCACTGGGAAGGTGTCTTGTCATTCTAATGTCCGTCTTATCAACTGTCACTGGAAATCACAGATAGGCCTCCCACCCTCCCTGACACACTGAGGGTGTGCCCAGCACTCTCTGGAACAGCCCCGTACCCTCCCTGCTCCCAGCTCCCCTTGCATTTATTTCTGCAACCCGAGGGACCAGAATGGATGGTCTTTCCTTCTTCTGATGTGATTTGTGAAGAACACTGTGTTGGGGAGGCATGTCTCCTCATCAGCGACTGTCCCCAGTGGCTACTACTGAGTGTCGGGGGCAATGAAGACATGCGACAGGGATACTCTGATACACAAAAACACCCAAGTGGCGTGGCCTCCTCCATCTGAGCACTGTGATTTGTTGACTCAAGCAGAGTTTTGATTGGTGATTTGTTTTAATTTCATGAAAGAAGCCAGGGAGATATTTTAAGAGTGGCTTAAAGCACAAAGAACATTATTTAAAAATAGACTTGGCAGTATAAAATAGGCCAGGCTCCCTCCCAGCGCGAGCAACAGTAAGATCTTCTGATCCCAGGTGGATCTTTGGAAATGACTCCTCCCTGCAGCCTGATCGCAGCCGAGTCTCAACAGGTAGCATTTGTTGCAGAAACACTTGTGAGTCTGCACGTAGTCCATGAGGCAACATTTTCTTTTTAAAACACAGAAATGCAGTCATGGTCCAGAACCTACCTCAGTCCCAAGGCGGTTTTTAGGGTCTGGGGCTTGAACTTTTTAATGTGTCAAGCTTTTCATGGCAAGAACTAAGTCACTTAGTTAAGGTCTGTGTATTTACTTAGTTATTTACCATGGGTCATATTAGTTCAGTTGTCCTTAGCTGGGTGACAAAATCAGTGAAACACAAGGCGGCTCTTAGGCAAGACAAGAACAGCTCGACACAGAACTGCCTCACATACTCTGCTACATTTCTAATGCCCTCTGGGATTGGAACTCAACCCTAGCACCTACCACTGGGAAAACTGTCTGCATGGAAACAGCCATGCTGCAGTTTGGGGAATAATGGTCAGAAGGAAGTCTGTGCATGCTCACCAAACATGAGGTTTTTAAAAATATTTCCAATCCTGGCTGGTGAGTGCAGACATGGAGCCAAGGACATAGAGGGACCACCGTGCTTCATTCAGGGCATGGTTTAAAAGTGAGCTAGTCAAGCAAGTTAGTTAATCCAGTGGGGTTAATAAGCTGAGTTAACAACCTAAATGAGTTCATTATGTTATTAAGCTAGACTAGAAAGCTTTAGTTAGTTGGTTGTTATGTTTGTACATTCATTTAGTTCCATCCAGTGCAGCAGCCACGTTCAGGATGTGTTAGCTGGGAGGTGGACAAAGCTGGCTGAGGCAGAGCGGACACCCACCCCGCTCACAGCCACAGCCGCAGACCTAGCCCAAAGCTGCCTCTGAATGTCCATGGCTTCTGCTAAGCTAGACTATTGGACTGCCTGGGATCAGAGGCAGGATTCTCGCTGTCCTTGTTCAGGTGGTCTGCTCCCAACCGCACGGGACAGCAGAGCTCACAAATGTCTCACAAGTGAAGTTAGATGTCCCACCTCTGCCTTTGCCTTCCACGGGCTCACCAGCCAGGCCTGAGCAGACAGTGTCTGTGTTCAGGGAAGCTTCTGCAATAGCCATTCGTCTATCGGTGGTGGAAGCCGTAGCAACCTTGGCCCATTCTCGACGTGACTTGTCTGGTCTGCAGCACTCACTCACTCAGGCCCTGCTGTAAGGAAAATGGTTCTTTCTGATGACATCTTGCAGAAGGGTGTGGAAACTGAGGCACAGATAAAACCAACACTCAGTGTGTCTGAGCTTCTCCTGCTGCCCACATAGAGCTGGGCTATTGGCTTCATATTCCTCCCCACAGGACTACCTCTTACCAAAGCTGTGGTCGGGGCTTCTGCCACATGCCTAGGTCTTCACATCACCTCCAGGATCAAGTGCTTCCAAGGAATCAACTCACCTTTTTCTAATTTCGGTTCCTTTATCTCCTAACAAAAGTCACACATATGATGCAGAAAGATTTCAAACCCACAACTGTGGGGAAATGTTCTGGTAACTGAACCACTAATGAAGGGCATCCCTATGAGTGTCCTTTGCATAGAGTAAAAAATGTGTGCATGTAATACATAACGACCCCAGTGTGCCATGAGAGGATGCCGGTGCTCTACCCTGGGTGAACTTCTGCTTGTGGGTGCTGTGACACACACCACAGCATTATCAGAACAATGGAGGTTGGGGACAGTGGTCATTGAGTCACAGGGGCATGTAACTGGGTGTTTCACGTGAACCAGAGGAAGCAGGGTATCTGCAATGGCTGTGGGAGCTCTGGCCCACAGTGTTGGATGCAGGGGCAGCTGTGTCCTCTCAGCTGCTCATGGCCCTCTGTCAGAGCCTCCTTTCTCTCTGAGCAATGCCCTGTATTTCTTTGCAAGCCCTGTGTGAGCCGCTGTGAGACTTCGGCGGCTCTACCTTAGGGGTTTTGGCTTTTGTCATCACTGTACCGGACACAGAGGACGACTTAAGCAAGGGACGGAGTGGTTTGGGCTCAGCGTTTCAGAGGTGCGGAGAGCACCGGAGATGAGCTCAATTCATAGAGCGACTGCCCAGGAAGCTGAGAAAGGGAAGGCTGATGTTCTCTGGCTTCCCCCTTTGTTTCCTTCAGGCCACGGGCCTGGGGATGGTACCACCCATGCTCAGAGCCAGTCTCTGTCTGTGTATCTCCCAGGAGACACCCTCACAGGGATACAAACGGTAAACCACATTCTATTAGATAACTCTAAATCTAGGAATGCTAACCACGAAGATTGCCACCACACATCAGACCCCGAAGCAGCTTCTCCTGAATCTAAGCCTTTCCTGGTTTCTAGGCATCCAACCCTTTCTCTGATAAGAGGAACATACAGAATTGTCTGAAGGGCCAGTCACATGACTCAGTGGGGAAAGCATCTGCCACCAATCCAAAGACATCCACATAGTATAAGGAGAACTGACTCTCCAAACTTGTCCTCTCTCTGGTCGCCACACAAACATGCTGTGACAAATGCATGCCCGACATGCACATATAATCAGTCAATGTAATAAAAAATGTTTAAAGAATGGCTTGCATGGCTGGAGAGATGGCTCAGCAGTTACGAGCTCTGGCTGTTCTTCCAGAAGACCCAGGCTCAGTTCCCAGAACCCACATGTGGTTAACAACCATCTGTAACTCCAGTTCCAGAGGATCTGATGCCCTCTTCTGACCATGCATGCATGTGATTCAAAGATATGATGCATGCAGGCAAAAATAACCATACACACACAAAATAAAATAATCTTACTTAAATTAAAATAAAAAGACATTCTTTTAAAGCATGGGCCATTTTCCTCTTGAGGCATACCACTTCTAACAGCTCGATGAGTGGATGGTGGCCCGAGCCTGTCTTCCATGATTTACTTCTAGGCCAAATCTCCTGAAGCCCCTTCATATGTGTTCTCCACCCAGAACCCTCCAAATGTGGAGGGCAGCAGCCCAGGACTCTAGAAGAGAAGGCAGAGGGAAATCAACATGCGTTTGAGTGTGTGAGAGTACCTGCGTGCTACATAGGTGCAAACATCAGGCATGCATTTGTGTGTGCATGTCTGTGCACAGGTCAGGCATGCATATGTGTGTGCGTGTCTATGCACAGACACAGATCTGAGGTGTACATTTACATGAGTGCACATGAAGAGACACAGGTAATAGGTGTATAATGTATGTGTCTATATGCATACAGATGTCAGGTATTGTATATGCATACAATATACATGTAGTTGTACATGTATATTCAAAGATATAGATATTAAGTGTACACAGGTATATTTTCCTGTGTATGTGCATAGGTTCAGATATGTATTTGTGCACATATGTATGGATTTAGACATCAAGTGTATTTATTTATGTGTATGTCTATAGGTATAGATAGTATATTAGGTATATGAAATCTTTTATTTATTTGTGTTTATATGTGTTTGTGCACGTGTGGGGATGCACGCATACACAGCAGCCAAGAAAGGGTAATTAGCACTCTCCTCTATCCATCTCTGCCTATTCCTTTGAGACAAGGTATCTTCACAAACCTGGGGCTTATGTTTTCTCAGCTAGGTTGGAAGACAGCAATCCCCATTGACCGACCTTCTTGTCCCCAGGCTACAGGCACACACAGATGGCCCCAGCTGGTTGCACAAGTGCTGGACTTCAAACCCCAGTGCTCATGGCTGCACACAAAGCACCGCTAACCACTGAGCTGTCTCTTCAGCCCCCTAGGCATATAAAATTTTAGACTTTATCTTTATACAAGGGAATTTCTAAATGTAAAAGTCTAACAAGAAGTAAAAGGGTATGGGGTAGGTGTGTATATTATATATGAGGGAGTATGAGAGGTATAGAGCCATGAGTGGACATGGAGGGTGAGTGGATGTGGAGTGTGGGTAGGTGTGTATGTTATATGTGAGTGACTTGGATTTTTGTTTATTTTTAGCACCATGTCCTTAGATTCAATTAAGGAACTTATCAGAGGAACATTTACTTACTTCCAGAGGCATTGAGACATTTTCTTTCCATTCTGGCCACACAGATCTGAGGCTAATCCTGCTTTAAGTTAAAGGAGAAAACTCAGAGGAGGAGGAAGCTGAGCATCTAAGCTCCTGTGCGTGTGCTGCTGTGGGTGTGTGAGCCACACTCCTTAATAAGCATTTATCGATTGAGCAGGAAATTTTCTCAGATCTGCATCCATGTCTGCAAGTCCCAGGGCACTGTAGGGATGGGGCGGGGTGATTTAAAAAGACTCTCCACCGTCCCAGAGCCCATCTGTGCTGTGTGACTCAATTTGCAGCCACTTATACACATCTCTGCAGCAATTGATCAGAAACATTGATTTAGATTCTATTTTAATGCCCTATTTTCTACCAGCAGCAAGTGTCTTTTGCAAATGCCAGCGAGGACCTCGGAAATGCCCGTGTGGGTATTGTCAAAAGTTAGCACATTTTTACTAAAAGCCTTTGAGCTAATAGTGTTAGGAGGGCTAACTAAAAGAGTTTTGGGTTTTTTTCCCTCAGTGATCCAATTAAAATGATCCATGAGTGTGAGGCCCCAAGAGGGAGTCTGGGGAAAACACCATTTGGGCTTTGAATGGTTCATTAGCGGGAGGTAGAGGTTCTATTAGCCCATCACCTGACTGACTGTTGACTGCTAAGCCTGTTGACTCCCATAGTGACAGTCACTGCTGGACCTACCAGAATGTGATAGGATGCTTTGGTCCAAGTGAGCACATGCTCCTAATGGTGGGGACACTGGCCTATCTCTGGCCTAACCTTCCACAAGGTGGAGGTGACGGTGGAAAGGGACCTTGCAGCAAGGAAAATGAGGAGTGGAAATACTGAAACCATCTCGCCAGCCAGTCAAAATGGAAGAGAGATGCTTCCTAGACACCATGCTTTAGGTTACTAGACTCTAAACAATGGACTCACTGAAAGCGAGGCAGAGACAGAGATCCAGGATCTGTGTCGACAGGCACCAGCCCTGTGACCACATGAGAGCGTTGATATTGGCATCCCAGGAGGATGAGCCACTACCCTCTCCAGACAGTAGAGGAGCCCCGCGCACTGTTTCCTCCTCTACACAGGCATCCCTGTCGTCAGTGGGTGATGCACAGGAGACAGTGCTGACAGAGGAAAAGTGAAATGTCACAGACTCAGCCCAACACTCCAAAGAAGAGCCGGAGTAAGGCCTGCGCGCCTTCAGAGACTGACAGCCAAATCCTTCATTCCTTCAGCACCCGACATACGGCACGAAGTAGGGTGTGAAAGATAAATTTCTTTGGATAGGTGCAGAAAATCTGTGTGGCATTCTTACTGCTTGGCTGCATGGGAAGATGGAAACAGCCGTTTCTGAGAGCAGAATTTTAATGCCTCAAAGCCCAGCCTCCAGATTGGTCCTGATAATGTAGGACTAATGCCTGCCTAGCGGTGAGTGTGGGAGGTGTGGAGAGGCCTCATAGGGAGACGCCTCGGGCAGCTGTGCCTCCCTCACCTTTGACACTGCAACACACCACTTTCACCTACAAGGTACTTGCTCAAGAACCACTTGGCTAAGTTTAAGAAAAAGAAAAAACTTAAAATGTTTTAAGTAAGCTTTTCTGTTGAACCCTGTTCATAGCCATCGTGGGCCACATGCAACCTGCAGGCCTTGGATTAAACACATCTGGACAGAGGAAGCCAACAGTTAAAGAGCATTGATGGGACCGGGACCGGCCTGAATTTCCCTCCAAACATGGCTGGCCACATACAACCAGCCTGAAATTTCTCCTTCTGCAGTTCCTCTGCAGGCCTGGGCCTGCCCTGGTGGGTCCAGGTGCAGGCAAAGGAGGAAGGAGGCAGACAGTCGCCAGGCAGGCTCCCTGCTTGGCCTCCTCCACTGTCTTACTAACTCGCTGGGGACCATGATGTAGCACAGCTCACACTGACAGGCTCTCAGCTCTCCAAGCTTTAGCCCAGATCAGGCTGTGTCCCCTCCTTCCTGAACCCAGAGTCAGTGGTGGCCCTGAGCTTACTTAGCACAGGATAAACGTGAAGAAAGAGGCTGAGGATGTCTATAGCTCAGCCCCACACTCACAGGGTCCACTGAATGCCTTGAAGAAAACATAAAGAAAGGAGACTAGGAGCCCCACCACACACACACACACACACACACACACACACAAAGAATAAGGTCCATTCCCACATGAGGATGCTCAGAGACTTGCATGGGGAGAGACATGAGAACAGAGCCTGGTATCGATACCCCTCCATAACTTTTGAGCATCCACTGTCCTCAGTACCCCTTAGAAGGAATGGGAATGTGAACGGTGCTACTGCTGAGATGGGTAGGGTACCCATGAGCGTGACCAGCACAGCTTAAGCACCAGCAGTATGCAGCCAAGCTCACTGTTTGCAATACTATCCTGAGGGGAAGGCCCTTCCAGTCCTCTTTATAGGACAGTGGCCACTGGATCCTGCTAGGGCTGTCACATCAAACCTTCCTATATGGTCTTATCTGGAGAAAGGTGGGTGACTCCTGTTACCCTTCCAGCCTGGCCACAGTGTGTATGGGAAGCCATTCTAAACTGTGTGGTTGCGGCCAGGCACATTGAGTTTCTTAAGTCCCCAAGTTTAATTGAGATGGTCATCTCTCCTTAGTAAAGGTCAGTGTGACTGAGAGGCACATGGTGGACGAGGAAACACTGTCTGGTGTGCAGTCTGACAGGGCTGGAGCAGCGGGGCACACTGTTACAATCTACGCGCACACAGGTGTCCCCGGGTCATTGCAAACACATGGTGCCAAGCAACTGCAGTCATGTCCCATATGGCTTGTGGCTGTCGTCACTGCGACCAGGCCAGCCACACAGAGGGAAATGTCATCTCCCTACAGGTTGGGGTCCCACAAGCCCTATTGCCAGCAGAGAAATGGACTGTGAGAGGAAGGAAGGAAACTCGGGTTCAGCACAACTCAGTTAGCCAGGCTGGTACAAACTTCTGGGGTCTGACCCCAAGCAGCTGGTTTTCTTCATATTTAAACATGGTGCAACTTTGGAAAAGGGTTTCCTCATGACATTTATCATAATGAATAATGATCATAATTAAGGCATGACTTCGTCAGAAATTCCTTTGCAGAGCACATCTCTTCTGCAAAGCACCTGTGACCTCCTTCATAAGAATGGATTCTGTTGACTGGGAAACCATGTGACCTCTTTCATAAGAATGGGTTCTATTGACCGAGAAACAGTGCTCAAGAGTCTGGGGGTGGGATGAAGGCAGTTCCACAGACTAGCAAAGATTACTAGGTCATTAACGCCTCCACTCCCAGCCTTCTGGATGGAAAAGGTGCACTTCCCTTCTGATGAAGACGAAAGCGTATGTGTTCACAGTCCTGGTTTCTCTATTGCTATCTGTGAGCAGGTGGACGCTTACATGGGAGACCGCTCTTGGGCAGGATCACATGGACAGCGAAGCAGCAGGCCCTCCATGTCCCATGCTCCAGGTTCCCAGCAGAGCAGATGTCACCAGCACTGCTTGCTAAGTCTCATTTGCAGCTGAGGACACACAGCCCAACTCAACCTTTGTGGCTCCAGCGGTTCCCACTGCCTTTGTGATTGTTTTATGAAGCTCCAGGGTCTGATGAGACATTGAAACGAAAATAGAACCAGAGATAAGTTAGAGGGAAGAAGACTGGGCCGGAAGCCTGAAGAGGAGCTGACGTCCAGAGAGGCTGCTGTGGATCACACCCCTCTCCCCAGAATGCAGTGGAAACCCTTCCCTCCTGGCTGGCTCACTGCAGGGTGCTAAGAAAGCCCAGGCAATCAGGAAAGACTGAAGACACAGCCTGTCTGGACACCACAGCCACTGACCCACACCCAAGGGTTTGGAAATGAGGGATGCCTGTCAGCCAAGCTGTAGGCACAATGGCTGATGCTTCTAAATCAAAACCTGAACTCTAACACAGGGTGCAGCTATACCACCCACCTGAGACTTTACTAACATGCGCACACCTGGGCGGATTTCCAGGTATCTTATAATCAGGGCCTCATTTAACCAGGCACAAGAAAGAGCAGTGGGTGGAATCCCTTTCTGTGGCTGAAGCCTGAGGCAGAAGCCAACCTTGACCCCAGGTTCTGACAGCCCCAAGACTCCAGGCTGGGCTGTCACATTCTTTTGTGTTCATGTGTTTGTGCATGGGTCTGGTGATTGCCTGCAGGACAGAGGTCGCAGCGTCTAGCAATGCTGGCATGCCCCCACCTGGCAGGAACACACACAGAAATAACACACAGCACGTGAGAGGCCAGGGAGAGGCAGTGGTCAGCAGAAGCCCTGCGCTACATGAACAGTGACCAGGATGTACAATGGCAAGGACTCTGGGCCCTGTTTCTTTGAAAAGAAAGGGCAAGGGTGGGACTGGGGTTCAGCCTGGATCAAGGGAATTGGGGTGTATCTTGGCTGTCTCTTCAGGTCTTACCCTGGTGGATACCTGAGTTCTCATCCACCACAGGTGGGTTTGGGAGCATGAGTGTGACTGTCATCACAGTCTTCATTCAAATGGCTAGAAAACATCCCTCCTCGCTAGAGTGACCAGTTTCATGGGTGCAAATCTTGTGAGCTGAGTACTGAGAGGTGTGTTCTAGCTGTGAGTGGACCAGTAATGAGCTAGAAACAAAGTGAGAAGGAGAGCCAGAAACATAAGCCAAGCCTCTAGCTGGTCAGCATCAGGTGCTCCATGTTAGGGTCTGTGAGAAGTCCTGTAAAAGACCACCAGACACAATGCAATCAGCAAGAGTTTACTATCTTGAGAATAAAGGTACCAGTATGCTGTGGCTGCCCACCCAACAAAAAGGCAACATGGTGACCCCAAGAGAAGCTCACAGGCTCCTTTTAAGCACAACCCAACGAATTGTAAAAGCAGTGTGACCATTCTGTTTAGGATTGGCTTACGCAAGTGGCAATCATATTAGTGCATTTCTAATTGGTTAGGGCTAGCAGGGGCGGGCTAAGGCTATAGCTTTTCCGTTCTCAGGCAAGTCTGGACAAGTCCCAGGCTTTATCCTTATTTGGTTATTAACTGTGGGGGAGATGGGGAGTTGGCCCAGGTGTGCTTGCCTTGTCCAGTGTCAGGACATTGCTGATTGATTGTCCTTTATTTGTGAACTGAGGCCTAGTCACGATATTTGCCTGGCCCTCTCGCTCCAGCATATAGAGCTTTGCCCCAGACAGGAACAGGGATGAGGCCCCAACTATTCATGTGGATGATGCAGACAGACCAGCAACAGGTGGGGTGTGTTTGACTCTGGAGCAGCCAGATGGACCCAGGAGGGAATTTGCTCTGTCCAAAGAGACTGCTCACAAGACCTAGAGTCTGATCTTACCATGAGCAAACAACAATGATCTTACCGCACACAAACCAGCGGCACCAACCCAGAGACGCGCAAGCTCCTCCTCACCTGGACGCCAGGTGACAGGAAGGTCTGGGCAAGTCTCCTCTTTCCTGAAGGGAAGCAGTCTGCCATGGGAAGGAAGCTCTGGCCTCTTCCCAATCCCTACAGTCCCTTTGAACTTGTTGGGAGCTCTTTGTTCTGAGATGGTTACGAAGCATGAAACTCCCAGAGCACTCTGCTGCCCTTGCTGTAAGGCCCAGATGGAATCTCTGTAGGGTCATTCCTGCTGGACTAGTGTTTATGAGGTACCAGGAGATTGAAACTGCAAGATGAGGCAGGGGAGGTGGCTCGGACAGTTAAGTACCTGCTGTGTGAACAGGAATACCTGAGTTCTGAGTTCAGATCCCCAGCACCCACATTAAAAAAAATAAGTCAGGTGAGATTGTTAGAACTCCTAGCCACTCCCCCAGCTACATGACTGTGCATACACTGTCCAGTAGCCAGGCAAGATGCTTTGTCATCCTGGGCCTTAAGTCCTACATAATCCATGCACTGTGTGATCATGTAATCTGCACACAGCATGGTCATGCAATCTATGTGCATGCATGGCGTAACTACATAAGCCCATATGTGCATGTGCAGGGGGTGCTTTGGAGGGGACACCTATAAAAGCTGGTTCCACCTATTCCTCCCCTCTCTTCCTACACTGTCATTCCTTAGGCCAATGCACACCTCTTCTGTTCCCTTCCCTTAATAAACTCTTATAGTGGGTTTTGTTGTACCTCGTGGCTTTTCTCACACGGTAAACAGCAGTGCTTAATAAATAACAGAGATGGTGGCATAAACCTGTAATCCCAGCGCTGGGAGGCATGGATGGGAGTATCCCCGGAGCTGCCAAGTTGGTCTCCAAAACAATGTGACATGATAGCATTGACTTTAATTCCAGCACTTGGAAGGCACAGGCAGACAGATCTCTGTGAGTCTGAGGCCAGCCTGGTCAACATAGTGAGTTCCAGGACAGCCAGGGATATGTAGAGAAACCCTGCCTCAAAAGCAAAAAACAAGCAAACAAACAAGAAAACCCACCCACTATTGACCTGTGGCCTCCACATACATGTGCCCACACATGAACAAATACATACATATACCATGAAAAAAAAAAGAAAGAAAGAAAAACAGTGTCTGGTGGTCATCCACTCTGTCATCTTCATAGAATAGGCCCCAAGGACTCAGACTAGACAAGATTAGGTGTCCAGCTCACACAGTAGAAATGATGCAAAGGGACTGTGGGGCTCCTGATCTTTAAGATAAGGCCCTGCTGGCTCTCACTTTGAAGAAGAAAGCAAGGGCTGTGCTCCCTCATACAGCCCGCTCCCCCAGGCGCAGTACGGATGTGTTCTGACTGTGTCACCAGCCTGGTGGCATAACAGTATGGCAGGTATGTGGCTTTACAGAGAAGTTGAGCAACCTTGGTTCAGAGCCACTGACGTGCAAGTGAGGCAAAGCCACAGCTTGTAATTGTACACGATTTTATTTATCGGCACAAACGCTGCTTGAGCTGCGGCTTCAGGAGCGATCTGTAAATCCAATTATGAGTGGTGCCGTCTTCCGAAAGGACACAGGGTTTTTGTGTCTAGTTTATCGTATTGTCTTTTATTTTCTTCAAAGTACTTTAAAGGGTTTTTGCAATTAATCTGCTGTTCTATTTGATTGAAACGTAGAGTTTTTGACCTGTGTCACCTTCCTGCAAAAGCAGACAGAGCTTGGCATGCCTAACAGTCTGCCTTGGTAAGGTGCGTGCCGAGTTTCCAGGGGCCATCAAATCCTGTGAACACAGCATGAATGCTGCTCCCGAATGAGAGGGATGCTGGGGCAAGCTGAGCCCATTCTTTTCCTCTGACTTTGAGCTGAAGGCCATTCTGTGTGTGGGGACGCTAGCTTCATGGAACTCCCATGCTAGTGTGAAAACACGGGAAGCAAACAGTGCACAGGCAGTGCGGCAGCAGGCATCCGCAGAAGGTGGGTGTGGTGCAGACTTCCATAAAGGAGGGCACAGAGGGGCTGGAAATTAGGGCTTTGCAACATTAAATGGGAGGAGGTAAGAGAGGACTGGTTCCCAATGCTAGGGAGAAATCGGCAGGAAATGATGTCCAACTCTGTGGCCATCTGGTAGACCCCAAGAGAGCTGATGTGGCTTGGGTTGGCCCTTGATAGCACTTTAGTGCCAGAGCTGAGACTGCATTCACACTATCCCTCCCTGCCTCTCAGCCTCACTCCCCAACTTGTCCTTTTCATTTTAATTTTAAGCACTTTGGATTTTAACAATATTTACTCAGAGATACTTCACCTTGTATTTTTCATTTGAAGATATTAATAATGACCTTTCAGAACTTCCAATTAAACTTTTCAATAAATGGAAAGGTGAATGGGAGGGGATAGGGCAGGGTGAGGGTGCTGGAGTCAGTGCAGTTCTTAAGAGATGGGCCTGGACCTGAGAGGGTCGAAAACCTGGTTCTGTTCTCAAGTGGGCAAACTATACCCTTGGGTAGGAAGGCGAGGTGTGTGTGCTTCCTTTTGGCCCCTTCTCAGGCTAAAGGGTGTGGTGGAGCATCTCTCCTCGGCTTCTAGAAAAAGGTTAGCCTTTTTGCATGTCTTGCCAGTGCACCCCAAAAGTGAAGAGCAGTCTACTCATGAGTGTCCTAAGCCAGAATGCTCAGTTCAGTGTGGAGGCCACACGGAGGGATAAAGTGTGCTGTCGGGTGATCTCGGTCACCTCCCATCTCCTTCAACTGTCTGGGTAAAGCAGGTCCAGGGAAACAATCTTAAACCTTCAGACAAGATGAAATATGGGTTCTTTGTTTTGGTTTGCCCTCCCTTGCCCTGCCTGTTGCTTCAGGAGCTCTGGCCTCTGTTATGTCTTGACTCTCACCACACACACACACACACACACACACACACACACACACACACACACACACACACTTTAGACAGACTTTAGGGGACATTTGTCCTTACCTACATGGAGGTAGAGGTCCACACACAAAGGACCAGGACAAGGGGTCAGTTCAGTGGGCACTGTTGAATGCTGAAGCCGCACCCCTCCAGCCAATGGGGCAAATGGTGTGTGAGGCTCCCCCAGACCATCTTTTTGTATCTTGGCACACCACCTTGGAGTCCAGCGTTTACATTTGGATCCTGTGTAGAACCAGGCAACTCCAGGGGTGACCCCATGATGCTGCAAAGGCTGCTGGTGCTCCAGGGGTCTCCAGGGAGCATTGTTCCCATCTTACAGTCCTGTCTCAGGGCTGTCTAGAGAGCAGCAGCGGCTGTGCTCCCTCCCACCACTTCAAAGGGCGCAAAGGGTGGGGGGCTGGATGGGAAAAGCAGACCCACTGTGGTTTTGCCTGGCGGCTCCCAACCCTGGCTACCCATGCATATAAGCTCCAGCAGGCTGCTTGCTCTGCTGACAAAATCTCTGAGCCGGAACCTAGGGAAGGTTTAAATTGGGAGTTGAGGGAGCTGAGACTAGCCGGAGGCTCTGGTTGCAAGGCACTGGCTGGGTTCTTCTGCGTGCGTTGTGTCAACAGTGAAAAATTACATCACTAACAGCCAAGTCAAATACCCTAGTTGTGTCAAGATTCCCTAGATGTGATGTGAGGAGTAAAAGCCTCCTGAAAATGCTACATTGCTTCCATGTAATGCCTGCCAATTTCTCTAGATGGGCACTAGCTGTGCTTCCCACATTTGCATTCAAGGTTGGCATCCCTGCTCCTCCTTCTGGGCAGAGCAGCCGTCCCTCCCCACTGGGCTCATGCTCTTAGCATGGTAAACACAGAAGCCAGCAGAGAGGGGAGCTGTTGCAACCTCCCCTCTTCTCTCAGGTCTTCTGCCTCTCTCTCCTCTACGGCCCCATGGCTTTCAGTCATGTTTGCACAGCAATCAAGCTGTCTTTAGAGTGTGTTTGTTGGAGAGGGTTTAGCAGAACCAATGGGGATATTGAGAGACTCAAAGAGCCCCATCTGTCCCCAGCCACCATCCCAGAAATCCTGACTACTGGCCAGAAACTACTGTTTGCCTTACTGTGAGAAACCCTCACTTCCTGTGGTAACACTGGGGACTGTTGTAATCAGCAAGATGACCAAAACGCATAAAACTGAAGAAAGTTCTTCAGAAACAGATGGCAAGGAAGGAGTGAAGCTGAAACCACTGGACCAGGTAGCAGCTGGGTTCCCCAAGGACACTGCAAGGACAGGGGATGTAGGATCTTCCAGCTGAGGTGAAACAAGCCTGTATCGTGGTTCTCCACAACTACACGGCAATTGCACCAGCTCCCTGCCGTTTGGTAACACCCAGGCTGAGTCCCCACAGGTGCTGTGATTGTGGCCCACTGGTACCCTCAGGCCCTCGGGACCTCAGGCCCTCAGGAGCACAGTATGTCCTCTGTAAGTAAAGAGGAGAGTCGAATGACTGGTGGCTGTCAGCCCCTGACTTTCACTTTAAGCATGCCATCACGTTGTTACCTCCTCATGGAGCAAGGTGGGCTTCCAGCAGGGGCTGAAGAGACACATGGCAGACACATGCTGTTGAGCACATGAGCCCAGCTCCACAAGCAGACCTGTTTTGTCTTTCTCACCTGGTACACAGGAGCTGGCATGGGCCACTTCACAAACACTTATGAGACAAGGGACAACCCAGCTTCTGTCCAATAGGTCCTTGGGATCTACACCCTATGCTCCCTGGATGATAAGGCACACCTGGGCCATCTAAAGAGCATAGCTACCCTGACCCAGAACCCTGCCAAGCATTCTGGGCCTTGCCAGACATTCTTACCCACTTTGTGCCCTCAACTTGGAGGGAAATGAGAATAAATCCATTGCAAATGGAGGTGGTTTGAGAGCCTGCTGTGGGTCTCAACCTCTCCTGAGCCCTTGTCCATCAAGGGAAGCAGAGAGGAGAGGGTATGAGCTCTAAGTGAGTACCCCACCCCCAATCCTGAGCTGGGAGTCTTATAGAAGGTGCTTCCTACCCCAGGGCTCCCACTTCCTCAGCTGCAAAGGGCAGTCAGCATGTGTCTCACAGGGCTACTGGAAACTCTCACTGATAAGCAACAAACAGGTTACAGCCAGCACTAGAACCAGCACCCAAGCCACACTCACAGGCTCTTTAGGGCCCTTGCCCAGAATGAGGCTGGATATCCCCGGGACGCCCTATAATAGCCAACCCCCAGCCTCAGGGAGCCAGGCAGTGAGCCAGGCATGAACTTGGTGAAAAACTCCTCCCCAGGAACAAAAGGATCTAAACCTTGAAAGTGTTTTAGAAATACCCCTTATTCCTCCCACAACAGAGCCATGATGTCCTCTGCACACTCACACCCACTCAATCTTTTCCATGCCTGGGGACAGCACTCTGAAACTTTGTCCTGACTGCTCAGGATGGCACAGGGACAGGAGTGACAGAGCTCTGATGGAGCCATGCACACAGTATTTAAGGGACACGTCACAGCCTTGTGCCAAAAGCTTCTCCCTCCCTTGAGGCATATCCCAAACACACAAGAGGTAGTTAGAGGGGCTGCAGTAGGAAGGGACCCCAAGAGTCCACCACCTTCTGCATTCACAGACATGGCCTCTGCTTCCAGACAAGCCTGAGGATGGAGGACAGGCTGATCAGCACCTAAGTCCTGAGGGTCCTTTCCAGCTGCTGGTAACTGTAGTCCCTATCCAGCACCCCCTGGATCACACCCCCAGCCCTGCTGATGATGAAGAAGTCTCTCTCTCACTCATACACCCCACCTGGCAGAGATAGGCCCTCCCTGCCAGTATCTGGGCCTCTGCCCTCCTGGAAGATGCTGCTCTGTTATGAAGGTCAAGAGGGTCAACTCCAGGAGACACTTCCCAGGGGGCATGGCAGGCACCCTTAAGTCCCAGTCCTGAAGGGTCTGAAGGGATCGCAGGCATGAGGATGGGGCTGGAAGCACACTTCCACCTCAGTAAAGGATCCTCTGGGTCAAGAATATGGTGCAGGTGCCGTGGTTCCAGGCCGTCATCCGCAAGGCCCACTGCTGAGTCTGGACCTTGAGGCACACCCTCTGCCCCATGTAACTGCCACTGCCCAGCATCTGCCTCAAAGTCCCTTCTCAAGAGGCTTCTCGCTGCCCTGGGTCATCTAGTCAGCCCCAGGAAACCACTGGGATCGGGAGACAGTGACCAGCAATCCTGTCCCTGGTCACTCACCCCACCATGGCTCCTGCTGGGAATGGGTGCAGCAGTAAGTGAAGTGGCCGGGTCCCTGCCTGCCCTCCTCTGTGGGGGTCAGACGTTACACATGCAATTCTAAGTACCGAGGCTAGAAAGAGGAAAATGTGGTGAAAATGAAATGTGTGTGGAAGAAAGCCCTACCTGTTCCGCAACGCCGTGCTCGTGTGTAGGAGGAATGCCTAGCTTGGCTGTTGTTAGTTGTTTTTTCTCTTTTTTGGGGGTAGGGGCACCACCCAGCTCCCAAATAAATCACTCACAGAGGCTTATTCCTAATTATGAATTCCCGGCCTTAGCTTGACTTAGTTTCTTGCCTGCTTTTCTTAACTTAGCCAGTCTACCTTCTGCCTCTGGGCTTTTCCCGTTTTCTTACTTCTGATTATCTTACTCTTACTCCATGGCTGGCTGTGTGGCTGGGTGGCTGACCCTGGTGTCCTCCTCCTCTGGCTGCTAGATCTCCTCACTCCTCCATCTCTTTTCTTCTTTTCTCAGATTTCTCCTTCTCTATATATCCTCTCTGCCTGCCAGCCCCTTTCTCCTATCCTTTCTCCTGCCTTCCTATTGGCCATTCAGTTCTTTATTAGACCATCAGGTGTTTTACACAGGCACAGTAACACAGCTTCACAGAGTTAAACAAATGCAACAGAAACAAAAGTAACACACCTTACAATAATATTCCACTACATTTTGGTGGTTAGTGGACTGGGTGTATTACTCTCTTGTCAGTGCCTGATTTTAATGGAAATGGCACTGTGCTGCCAGACGCCGGCTCAGTGGGGATTCCAGGTGACGCACTAGGGCAGCCACTGCGTTTGAATGCTGCACATTCTAGTAAGATGTGGGTCTCTGCAACATGGAGACCTGTGGCCTGGCTGCAGGTCACAGGAGGGGACCTAGAAGGGGTCAGACTTTAGGGGTTTGTGGTTCTGTGGGGACTGGGGCAGCAAGGCCCTAATGAGAAAAGAGCTTCCCTGGGCTGTTTGACAGCCTATACGGAGGCTGGCCCCTATGGAGGCGCCTTAAGCAGGGGTTTCTCTCAATTGTTCCCTTTTCTTCCCCAAGGCATCCGAGCTTCTGGAAGTGCTGCTAGGGATCTGCACTCCCAATACCTCCCAACCTGCTGCAGAGGGTCTCCCAGAGACCAGCCTCACCTCGCCCAAACCCCCAGCTCTGGCAGCGGCACACGGTTCCCAGCAGTGGGCATCATGGCGGGATGAGTGACCAGTGATGGGACACACTGGCCCTGGATCCCAGTGATGCAGAGACCCCGTCAGGGGTGACTCAACAGCTGAATGCTCCCCTGACAACACCCTAGGGCCCCAAGGGGGAGGAAGGAGTAGGTCTGATGGGCAAGGTACCTCTCACCTTGTCCAGCCTTCACGTTTACCCAGCTTCCATTCCTGTCTGGCCCACAGCACAGCCCACAGGGGTGGCCAGAGCTAGAACCTACAGGGGCCACCCAGAGGAGGCACGCGGATGCCATCTGGGCAGAAGGAGAATGGAGAAGTGTATGGAGGATCATGGGGGAGGAGGAAAAGAGGAACTCCTCCCAGAGTAGAGTGCCAAGCTCTCACTCCAAGCAGGAGACATGGCTTTCTCAGCCCCGAATTCCTGGCCCTAGGAAGAGACCTTGTATACTGACTTGTTGCCTCGTATCAGAAACAAGGAATCACTTGCATTCGGCGATGCAGAAACACTAAGCATTTGCTGCCTTGATGCTCTGCAGCTCAGGAGTTTACCTTATCTGGATCAAGCCCGTCCCCAAAGGCTCTGCCAGCCAGTTACAGACCCGCTTTCCATGATGAGTCAAAAGTGTTGGCAGGAGGCCTCCGATCTTCCTGCTTGGACTCACGTGGGTTCCTGACTGTCCTCAGACAGCAGAGGTTGAGGAGGTGGGAACTAGGCATTCTTGGGGCTGGCCAGCACAAGGGTTAGTGGTAGTGGGTGTCAGTTGAGGAGGTCCTGGCCACACAGTGGGGGGCACTCTTTACTCTCATCTCTCCTCTGAGAACCTGTCCCCTCTTCCCTAGGTCAGTCTCCTGCTGAGCCCTGACCTAACCCAGGTGTGTGTACCTGTGTACCGTGTGTTTGTTCCCACAGTGGTGACCCCTGATGGTACACATGTGGATACAGGGGAAGCCTGAGCCCAGGTCCTCATGTGTGTCCAGACTTGAGGGGCACAGCAGGACCTCTGCCTGTCTTTCTTCCCAGCAGCACCAATTTCAACCTTATCCAGTGCTGGTGCGGACTCCATCCCACCACACTTTGGGTTCCTCCACCTCTCACTAGATTGGGATGCAGCCCTCTTGCCCAACCTGGGTCCCCTTGACTTGGACTGGAGCCACCCCACACCATACTCCCCATCCTGGAGACACGAAAGCCTATTGGGGGGATGAGGGGACAGGCCCCATTATTCTGACCATGAAAGGCTCGGAGAAGGCACTGTACCTCTGCTGGCCCCAAGTCCTCCCAGACACACTCAGCCTTCAGCCTCCCACCCCACCCCACCCCCCGACACACAACACCATAGCCTGGGGTGTTAACAGTTTTTACATCAGTACCAGTGAGTGATGGAAGTTAGACAAAGGCTGGTCCCCAGCAGATGGGCTGAATGGCCAAGCGGAGCCTGCTTCCCTGCTGACTGCACACTCCACCTGGCACATGTCAGATTCAGAGTCAGCGCTCAGGAAGTGGAGAGAAGACACAGGCTAGGTTGTTAGAGCATAGCACCCAGAGGGCGTGCTGGCCACTCCAGAGCATTCCTGTCCAAGAGCAGTGCCAGGAACCGGGCCATCACTTCCCAGTGGCCAGGTTTTTCGACCACTAGTCACAAGGTATGCAGAGGCGTGTGGTGCTGGTTTCTTAAGTAAATGAGAGCAGAGGAGGTTCTTGAAGGGAGGTGCTCGCTTATCAGGGGCAGTGCTGCCGCTGAAGCTCACTGCTCACCACCTTCAGAAAGCCCAGAATAGCAGGTAGAGCGGGAGGCGGGGGTGGAGGCGGGGGGCCCTCGTTTTCCCCACAGATGGCACAGCTAATTACCCCCATTTGCGTAGCACCTTACACCTCTGTAGACTTTTTCAGAATGTTGGGAAACAGATGATTGTGTCTGTTTTTGTAGCCATATGAGGACTTTTTTCATTAGCAAGATAAGGCTGGACCATCTGTGTGTTTCAGTGTGGAGTTTGCCACCAGCCATACATTGGAAACTCGAGACAAAAGCCGGGTAGGATGCTTCCAGCTGGCCAAAGGCAGCCAGCTCCAAATTCCCCAGATGCCTGGCAGGGACGGGGATTCAAAACCGACAGTGGAGGGGCTGTAGCCCGGTTGGTTGGTGTGCACTCCCTCAGTGCTCCATCCCCCTCCCCGCAATTAGCCCTGACTGGCTTGTTTCCCAAACCCAGGTTCATGCTAAGCCAGGAATTTCCAGAAAAAAAGCCTTAGCCCAGAAGTCCCATGCTAAACACTCCTAAGTAGTCGAAGTCATAAGTCCAGGTAACTGTGCCCAGCATCATCTATGTAACCTCCACACCCAAGGCTCAGGGACATCATGGAAGGGAGGCCGGGAAGAACGGAAGAGCCAGGGAATGGGGAGGAGTGCTGTGACAGGCTGGCTTCTGGACACACATAGCTGTGGTGTTCATGTGAAACCCTGGCTTCTGGACACACATAGCTGTGGTGTTCATGACCTCGCACCAACTGTGGTTACCTGCACAATATCAAACCAGTAAAAATTCCAACTTGGATGGGAAAGGAACCCCCATGGCCCACCCTTGGCAAAGGGGATATTGGCAGTTGACAGCTGCTTAGGAAGGAGTCACTGTCCTTTTGGAGCATGGCTTGTGGTGGGGTGTACTGAGGGAAGAGTCACCTTGGGAACATGGCTTGTGGTGGGGTGTACTGAGGGAAGAGTCACCTCCCTTGGGAACATGGCCTGTGGTGGAATGTACTGGGGGTGGAGTCACTGTCCTTTTGGAGCATGGCCTGTGGTAGGTTGTACTGAATGAGGAGACTAACTTCCCTTTGGGAACACGGCCTGTGGTGGGATGATAGATATGATCAAAACACATTGTATAAATGTGTAAATTTTTCCACAAATTAAGTTACAAATACTTTTAAGTTCCTTTGCTGTGTGTCCTTCTACAAGTTACCTCCTGTCTCTGAGCCTGATGTCCTGGAGAAGCTGCAATGGACAAGCACTCCAGGTCCCCAACCCCAGAACTGATGTGACAGTAAATGGTTGCAGGAGCTCAGTCCCAGCTGGAGACCTCCACAAGCTGCACGGAACGGGCCCTCTGTGGGCACGGCTTAAGATCAGCTTCCCGGGCCTGGTCCTCGTGGCCGTTCCCAGTCTGTGCCTGTGTCCCACTGTAGCGTGACTTCCCGGGGTTAACGCCAGTTGAACTCTGTCCAGCAATGGAGACCTTCAGAGGGCTGGGCCTGGTGAGGACTCCTGAGAGCAAGTGAATGGGGCGAGAGGGATGAGTAAGGACAGATAGGGATAGATCTACGCCCTCTGCAGATGGGGACAGCTGGGATCAGACCCAGGCAAGTGGGGGCAGGTGAGGACAGATGAAGGCGGACAGGGGCAAGTGGGGTCGGCCACAGGCAGGCATGGGTACGTGGGGACAGCTGGTCACAGGTGAAGACACATAGGGGCAGGAGTGGGGAGGCAAGGGCAGAGCTGCCTCCTCTAAGGCTCCTGGGTAGAGTCCATTTCCCAGCCACTACCCTTTGGACCCTCCTCCAGAGCCCCCAGTACAATGCCCCCCTCATTCCCTACCTCTGACCCTCTGACTTCCCTGGTGTAAGGACCCTGTGAGGACTGGATCCCAGATATTCAGGCTAATTTCCTACCTCAACGTCCTTAACTTTTCATCTGCAGAGTCCCACTCACTATGTGGGGTGGTAGAGACACAGGGATCAGGACCTGGGTGTCTTTGGGGGCCATTGTTCAGCCTCCTCAGAGCAAGATGCTGAAAAAAGTGAAGACAGGGTGGATGGCGAAGGTGTCTCTGAGGGATGGGGGAGGGAGAGAGAGAGGAGCTGGCTGGGCTGCATCTCAGCACGGCCGGTGCAATCACACCAGAGTGCTGGTGGTAACGGTGGTCGACTGACACCATCAGTGAGCCATCAGAAGCTAGTCCAGTTCCTGGACTCTGCTAAGATGACCGTGGTCGCCTGGAGCAGTCAGGGTCATCTCATAGGTGCTGGCTGTCTTATTTGTGTCTTCCCAGAAGGACCTGTCCCTCCCACTCCGGATGACGGCCACACTCAGTGCAGGGGCCAGGCATGGGTTACTGGAACGGGCTGGTTTGGAGGCCACGACAGAGATGTGTTTGTAAGAGTGGTAGCCAGGGCCCCGGCCCTAGGATCAAGTCCCACCTGTGCCCTTTAAGATACCACTGCCCATCTGAGCCTAGGACATTACATGGTCCGTGGCCAGGCCTGAAACATCATGTGGTCCGTGGCTTGTCATTCTTACAGTCACCTGCAGAACAGACCTAGATCGAGGAAATGTGGACACTGTGAGTGTCAAAGGAGGTAACTCACATGTGACAAAGAACTTCCCTTTGGGTCTGGACGCCCATCTATTTATTCTAATCCTATGTGGGGCGGTGCCTGAGCGGCGTCACCCAAATCCTGAGACCCACCTGGTGAGGCACGGCTGGGATCATCACACTGGGCAAAGGAGAACCAGTTATGTTTAGAAGCACTTTGTTCACCGAAACCGCACCAGCTGCACTGGTCCCACAGCTGCTCCTGGTGTCGCGTCTGCAGGGTCGGCACTCTGGCCTGGCACCCTGTGTGCAGCTCCAGGTGCAGGAGATGCTGCGCCGCCTGTCCAGGATTCCTGCAGCAGCTCTCACAGGCCTTGGCTTTTGTTCACTACCAGTAAGCTGGAGATGGAACTCTGTCACCTGCCTGCTTGGGCTCCGCTGTTCCTTATGGGCTGGTTAGTGGGTTGAGAAGAGGCCTCCTTCACACCGGCCCCTGATCCACTCCAGACAAGCAGACGCCCTCACCAGCGACAGTGGCCATACTGTGATGTGGAGAAGACCCCTCGTGCTCATGGGCAGTCCTGACAGAAGCAGGTCAGAACCGTATCCAAGCTTTGGAACTGTTCCAGCTTCATTCCTGTGCTGTGATAAAAACACTCTGACCAAAAGCGACATAGGAAGGAAGGGGTGTATTCCAGCTGACAGGTTACAGTCTGTCATGGAGGGATGTCAGGACAGGAGCTCAAACACGAACTTGATGCAAAAGCCGAATACTCTGTGGTGGACTACAGCATTCTCTGGGTGTGTGGTCAGGAGCGCATAGCTGGGCTAGCAAGGAAACGTAACCGGCGCAGATGTCCAGCAACAGGTGAAGAGGAGGTGAAAATGTGGTTCATATGCAAAAGGAAGTATAATTCAAGTGTAAAGAAAAGTGAAATTTGTAGGAATGGATGAGCTCATAAAATATATTAAGCAAAGTGACCCAAACTCAAAATGGAAAAACAAATATGTTCTTCCTCATGTGTAGACCCCAGCCTATAATGTCTACATAAATGTACATATAGTGCGTGCGAGTACGAGCAAGTGTGTGTGTGTGTGTGTGTGTGTGTGTGTGTGTGTGTGTGTGTGTGTAACATGACAAGTGTGAGCACAGTACAACATTTATGGAGACTGAGAGAAAGCAGTACCAGGGGATGAGGGTGCAGGTAAAGGGCACGTGGGTCACAAGAGCAGACAGGAAGCTAATTTTCTTTTTCTAGTTTCACTCCATCATAGTTTCTTTTTCTTTTTTCATGATGGATAAGTGAACCCAACTGTCCAAATATTAAAGTAACTAGAACCATGAAACAAAATATGCATAAATTATGCAGTTTGATACTAAAGGTGTGAAACCCTAAGCAGAGCTCTGTGACCTCAGTGAGATAGAGTTTGGGACTGGCCAAGTGTCCAGCAGGCTTCCCTAAATCATCTGTGTGCTGATCTGATTTGTGAGCTAACTAGAATAAAGTGTTATTTTAAGATTTATCTTTATTATTTTTAATTATTCATCTGTGTGTGCATGCGCATTTGAATGCAGATGCCCCTGAAGTCTAGAAGCCTTGGATCGCCCGGGAGCTGGAGTTAGAGGCAGTTTGGAACTTCCTGGTGTGGGTTCTGGGAAAGGAACTCAGGTCTCTAGAAGAACAATATATGCTCTTAACTGCTGCACCATCTCTCCAGCCCCGTAAAGTGTTGTTTTTAATAATAGAAAAATACATAGTTTCTTTCATTCCTCCCAACCCAAAGAGATCATTTCTCCTTCATCCTTAAGCCATTCCTCTAAATAATGGCCACGCCAAATCCCCAAACCCGTCAGAGCTGTGAATTCTAAATGCAGGCAGCTGTGTTTGGGCTGCCCTCATCACACAGCCTCTCCCAGAAGGGTAGCCAGTGAGTGGGTGGGGGTGCAGGGGGCAACACCCCAGCGTGCCTGGGAGTGTCTGACAAGGGGCTGCCTCTCTGGCTAACTTCCTGAAGCAGAGGCGGTTTCTGAGGGCTTCTGTTCTGCTGGGACTGTTTAGATGAGGACTGGAAAGTGGGCAGGAAAGCACCCCACTTTCCTGAAGTGCAGGAAAAGAGAGGATGCTACTCTGGGCTCCCTCACAGGGTTCAGACTGCAGCTTCTTGAAGCCGCTGAAGATGATGAGGCGCCCCAGAACCTCTGCGTCTCCTGCATTTCTCAGCAGCTGAAGCAGAGGACTGAAAGGCTGACCCTGGAGGGGCAGATGCCCCAGCTGTCACACCAGCAGCATCCAGGTTCTGTGGTCACTCCTGCAGGCAGGGGCTACCTTGTGTGTTTGGGTGACATTTAGCCCCACGGGATTCTTCACGGTGAAGCACTTGTGCTCTGCCAGCACCATCGGCTCTTGTGTTGGGTTCGGCTCCCAGGAACAGGCAGAGATTGACTGGTGATGTCGGCCAGGGAGGTGAGCTGAGCTATGGCTCTGCAATCATGCCTTCTGTCTTACGTTCTGTACATTGTAGCTTCCTTCCCTCTTCTGAGTGGCTGTAAAATCTGCAGGAAGCTCACTTCCTCCTTGACCCATTCAAATCCACAAGGTTCCAAATTATAGGTGCCATGCCAAGTGTTCCCCTGGGTTCAATTGTCACAAACACCTTTGTGAGTACAGAAGGTGACATTAGCATGCAGTCTCTCTCACCACAGTGAGCCAGTAAATCAGACTCTGCCAGCTATGGGCTCTTGCCTGGTAGCTTTTGGATGCTGTGCTAGGTCAGACAGAATCAGAGAAGCTTAGCAAGTTCTACAAGGCCACACAGCTTGGTCCACTAGCTCCAAGCCCTGGACTCTTGCAAAGCAGCACGTCATACTCCTTGACCACATCCTATAGTCAAAGCACACAGTAGGTGTGCTCTGAGGTGGAACCCAACAGGAGAAAGATTGGCATGGACTGTGCTCTCCCCGACAAGTCTTTCTCAGTAGCCAGGGTACCCAGGCCAAAGGCCACCTTCCTCTGAAAGAGCATGTTTCTTTTAAGTAACGCCTGGAATCTTGTAATGTGCACTCAGCAGGGGCTTCAGAGTCACCAGGAGGAAATGGTTCATTCGGATAGGCAGGGATGATGAACTGAGCAGGTGGGTGGGGCCAAATGGCAGAGCTTGTAGTCTGAGCAGCCTCCTCAACAAGAATCACTGGAGGGAAAAAAAATCTCTCCTGGTCCACTGACCTTTTTTGGGGTTTTAATTTACACCCAGGAGTAAAGAGTCATGTAAGTCTTAGGCATTTGGCTGGACGTCTTCAGTGCTGTCCTAAGAATCGAGAGTCTATTGAGATCTTGTGTTGAAATTATCCTAGATAATCTCCTTGCTGAAATCATTTGCATAACAGACATCACAGGCCGGTTCCCTACAGGCGTGATTATCAGCCAACTATCTGCTGTTTTTCTCTGGACAGGAGGGGCATGCTGGTCTTTGAGGACACTTGGGGATCAAGTCAAGGACCACATAAGACATGTTTCCATCTCTTCCAAGTTGACTTCATTAGCCAGCTTTTACCCAGCCCCAAATTCAGCCCCCAGCACAGAGCTCAAAGAAGTCAACATCCCCAGAGGCATATTCCTGCAAAACAGTTCTTTCCCCAACTGTGGAGACTTGATGGCCAGCACTTACCTGGCCTCCTTTAGAGAAATAGGGTGTATTAGCAATCATGGGTGGAAGTAGCCTTTGGACTGGCCCCTCCTGGCTGGTGAAAATAGAAAAAGAATTGTGGAGGAATGTGCAGTCCACCCCAGCCTTCCTCTTAGCCAAGGATGGGATAAGGAAACCCACAGCCTCCATCTCAGGGCCCTGCAACCTTAGAGAGAGGGAAGGCCCTGGAGTTTCAGTTTACCAGCTGAAGAACCTCAGCTCTGTTCTGGCTGAGGGAGCGTTTGACCAGGGAGATGCCTGTTAATAGTTTCTCTGGACACAGGACTTGACTTGGAAGCATGGAGGTACCTCTCCCAGTGCCATGGTCTGTCACTGGAGTATGGGTAACCCCGACCCTTACTGCTGCACATGCCACGGCGTCCCCAGCACAGTCACTGGGGCTGGGTTCACCTTCCCACTTCCTGCGAGTTCGGTGTGACTGTCAAGCTTGCTTCTCCCGCTAAACTGGGAGAAAAGCAAAGTGTGTTGCTCCACCACCACCACCACCACCCAGCAGTCAGGACGACAGTATTGTGACCGGTAGAATCTGTGGCTTGATCACATGCTCTTTAGAAGCAGGACAGTGTTGGAGACGGGCAATCCCAAACCTTGGCAGCTGCTCCCTTGAGGGTGATCCATGTGGAAGGCAAGGATGATGGAGAAATCATTGAGAAGAATTGTGGTCTTTTGTCTGTGGAAATGTCATTTTCATAACTGACATTTCTCATCACATCTCTGGGACACTATACCCATATCTCAGATGCCCAGTCCTATGGGAGTGTTAGGGTCCTGTAGCATGAATCTTAAAAGGTCTTATTAATAAAATCAAACCTGGCCGGGCGGTGGTGGCGCACGCCTTTAATCCCAGCACTCGGGAGGCAGAGCCAGGCGGATCTCTGTAAGTTCCAGGCCGGCCTGGGCTACCAAGTGAGTTCCAGGAAAGGCGCAAAGCTACACAGAGAAACCCTGTCTCAAAAAACAAAAACAAACAAAAAAAATAAAATAAAATAAAATAAAACCTGAAGCCAGGTATTGGGGTGAATGCTGGAAGATCAGAGAAGCAGAACAAGCCACAGCTTCCTCACCTTGCCAACTCCTCAGCTGATCCTGTTTCCTCAGACTGGAAGCTTCTGAACTGCTGCTAAAAGCCTAAAAGCTTAACCAGCTCTAGTTCCTGGTCCTCACGCCTTATATACCTTTCTGCTTTCTGCCATCACTTCCTGGGATTAAAGGCGTGAGTCACCATGCCTGGCTGTTTCCAGTGTGGCTTTGAACTCACAGAGATCCAGATGGATCTCTGCCACAGAGATCCAGATGGATCTCTGCCTCTGGCATGCTAGGATTAAAGGCGTGTGCTACCACTGCCTAACCTCTATGTTTAATATTATGGCTGTTCTGTTCTCTGACCCCCAGATAAGTTTATTGGGATGCACAATATATCAACCACAGGGTCCCATGCTGGGACAGAGTTCAGAGGGTGTTACATGTGGCCCTGTTTCTTCTCAAGGATTCCCCTGTGATGTTCCTGGTGGCCTCTGGTCTTTGTGGAACAGGTCCCTCTGTCTGGGGTGGGCTTATCAGGTGCGGTCATAACCTGCCCTTCCTTGGATTCCTATCCAGTCACGACTCCATCAAGAGCATTCCCTGAGCCCCAGGACCAGCCGTTGGGGTTTTCTTCTGGGGCTTTCCCAGAAGTTGGCCCTGTGGAGTTCCTAACAAATTCACCACCCAGCAGCCCAGGTCCCTAAGCACTATTGCCTCCTGAGAGTGTGTCTGCTCTTGGCTCGTGGCAGAGTCCACCTTGCCCCATTAGGGACCAAGCAACCTAGACACCATCTGTGCCAAAAATTTCATTCCTTGGTTTCCAGGCACCCAAGGGTCTGCTTATCTCAAGGGGTCTCCATGTACCTTGAAATTATACATTGTGTGTACCATTGTAAAGAAGTTTTCCTCGGAGAACCCGGCAGAGGCTGCCAGGGCAGACCAGGAGAGTTAGAGATGGGGAGCGTGTTTGCATTTCCTGAGCCGTTTCTTGTTGACGCTAGGAAAATGGCTAGCAGCCAGCGTGGGCGCCTTGACAGTGGAGCCCAGATGGCAAAGTTCAGGCTCATATTTGGATTCAGCCCTGAAGCTGACAAAAAGCCAGACTAAGGCTGCCTCAGCCTGGGGAACCCCACCCCCGCCCGTCTCACTGCCGCGCTTCCAGACAGGCCTAAAGTCCCCGCTTCTTCCAAGTGCACTTTTAGAAGCTATTCTTCCCACCTCGTGTCTGTATGGGACATGTGACACACATAACGTGCCCCTACCCAGTGACAGGCGTGTGTCCCCACTTCTAGGACTTGGGACAGTGGCTCCAGGTCTTCCCAGGCTTCACCTCTCCTTTCTTCCCAAACATCTGCAGGATCTCTCTCTTCATAAGAGTTTAAGAGAAGGGGCTGTGCCTTCTTAAGGCTGAAGCCAGAGCAGGGGAAAATGCAGAATAGGGAACAGCCCAGCATGGCCCTAAGTGGAGAAAAGCAAGATTGGGAAGAGCAGGACCTGGGACCCATCACCCACCCTCCATGAACAGAAAGGGAGTGGGGGAGGGGCTCTGGACAAGAAAGAGTCATCTCCCTACCTGGGCCCTAATTACAAATGATTTCATTAGCCCCATCCTGATGTGCAAGACACTAATGAGAGAGAGGTTGGCAGCTCTAAAAATAACCCACTCGTCCTGTTCCTCGATTTAAAGACACAGCCCCAGTGGAGCCGCTGGGCCTGGCTGTCAACTCCAACATCTTTCTTACCACCTCCAGTGTGTGATCAGAGCCTTTGGAGGAGACAGCAGCCCTGCCCCTGGTGGTTGAGACAAGAGGCCAGCAGCAGGGAAACGGGATGGGAGAATGTGCTCCTTGCCCTCTGCTCCCACAGCACCACATGCACGGAGGCTACTGGCGGCTGATGGTGTACTGGGTGAGGCAGACACAGTAACACCGGTGTAGGCTAGCCCCGGTGGGGCTTGTAAACTGAAGAGGTGTGCCAATGTGCCACACTTGAATCACACTAGGTGATTTATGGCTCCTGAGGGAGCCCCCTGCCTAACTGATGCATCCTGGGGGCAAAGGCCATGTTTTACAGTTGTAGTGTACCCATCTGTAAAACAGGGAGAGGCTGGGGAGATGTCTCTGTCAATGAAGTACTTCTGAGGACCTGAGTTCAATCCCCAGAAACCCCATTTCAAAAAATAAAGCTGGATGTGGTGATGTGTGTTTGTAATCTCAGTGCTGGGGAGGAGAGACAGTCTAGCCTGCTTGGTGAGTTCTAAGCCAACGAGAAACTTTGCCTCAAAAAAAGGTGGTGAATGGAGTCTAAGGAACAATACCCAAGGCTGTTCTCTGGCTTCCACATGCACACACACACAAGAGCACATATACACAAACATGCACATGCATCTACATATGCATGTACACCATTGCAGGTGCCGTAGTGCTGGTACAGGCTCATATGGAGCTCATGAATCAAAGAGGTGTGCTAGCGTGCCATGCCTGGGGTGTTCCCCACAAGAGATGTCTTCTGGCTTCTGCCTCTGAGCCCCCTGCCTAGCTGATGCATCCTGAAGGCATAAGCTGCATTTTAGGTTTGAGTGGTGCCTATGTAAAAAGGGGATGGTGGTGCCCCCCTGATGACTGCATGGGACTGAATGGGTTGCCTGGATACTGTGATCCACTCCAGTCTGGCACATAGTTCCAACTGATTGTACCAGAGCCACTGATGTCATCATCATGATCACCTGTCAGTCATCAATCTCTGTCAATCATCAATATTACGTCTGTCTATCAGCAGCAGCAGCAACGTAACAACTGTCAGTCATCAGCACCATGTGGTCAGTCTTTGTACCAGCTCTGTCAATCATCTGGCTGTCATCATTATCATCATCCTTGTCATCACTCCTGTCAATCATCATCACCCCATCAGTTGTCATCATCATCAGTTCTGTCACATCATCATCATCACCCCTGTCACTCATCATCATCATCAGCTCTGACATCATCATCATCCCTGTCACTCATCATCATCATCAGCTCTGTCACATCATCATTATCCCTGTCATTCATCATCATCATCACCCCTGTCACTCATCATCATCATCATCAGCTCTGTCACATTATCATCATCATCACCCCATCACTCATCATCATCATCAGCTCTGTCACATCATCATCACCCCTGTCACTCATCATCATCATCAGCTCTGTCACATCATCATCATCACCCCTGTCACTCATCATCGTCACTGCCATTCCTGCATTGTCATTATCCATCACAAAGGCTAAGGAGGGGCATGTTACTTCACACCTGTCCAGATTAGAAATGGTACTCACTCCCAGCAGCACCTGAGGCCCACCATAGAAAGGTCCAGAGCCACAGAGCCATGACAGTAGAGAACACTCCATAGTGTGAGCACCACCTGCTCCAGGAGATCCCTGCACCCCATGCAGGACCCTTTCCCCAAGCACCGTTGTCAAGGAGGATGTGCAGAGCTGAGCAGAGTTGCCCACAAACCCAACTGCAACCTTGCAAGACTTCACAAGCATGCTGCCATACCCTGTTTTCGTTGGGCTGAAGACAGGGGCATGAACAGACACCTCTGCCTAGTTTCCTTAGAAATCTCCTTCTAGAAGTCTCTAGAACAAAACAGGAAGGCAAGCAGCAAGACCAGATGGACAGAAGCACAATAACTGCAGACAGGGTGGATTTGAATCACCTGAGAAGTCAAGGTTCTGGAGTCAGCGGGGACCCTGAGGAGGGGAAGAGACAGCCAAGCACCCTGAGAAAGCTCTGCCTTGGTGTTCACTGATGTGGGCACCCTGAGGTTCCAGCTAACAGCTCTGACACTCATCCCCTCTTTTGAGATGTGCCAATTCCCATATAAGTTTGTGAGGATTCACAAGGAGGATAGCCTCTGGGTGCCCAGCAGGACATGGGGTAGACCCTGAGCTGATACTGAGTGGATGGGTGAGTGGATGGGTGGATGGATGAGAGAATATCCAGGAAATGTTAGTTAGCCCATGCAATGTCACTTTCAAGGAGGAAAAACTCCTTCTCTGAAGAATCCTAAAGTCCCTCCTATTTCCCCAAGGAGTCTAAGGGACTCCACAGTCTTGAAGAGCTGTGGTGACAACCGGCTACGTCTCTAGAGTCCTCCGGAATTCCATCCCCAAGCTGACATTCATGAGGATGCTACTCCACCACTGCCCAGAGCCCGTCCGCCTGCCGACACTCAGGCCACCCCCAGGCCAGTATGAGAAGGGCATCAGTGTCTACCCAGCATTCTTCACCAGCATGAGAAAGATGAGTGCCAGTCCTCTGGGTTCCGGGAACAGCAGGGTAGAAGAGGTTGTGGTGTTCCCTGGGCCTGAAAGCCCTCAGTGAACTGCAGTGTCTGTGGCTAGATTAGAGGATTCATTAGGGATTTCTTCAATTAAGAGCCACTGTGTTCCACCCTAATGAGGCATTGGTGGGATTTATTAATGAGGTGCCCACGGCTCGGTTTCTCTAACCACTTGGAAAAGCCACTCGGAATGATCAGCCCTCTAAGACTGACTATTTCCTGCACTCACTTCGGTACTGCCCAGGACAGCAGCATGGTGCTCCACATAACCAAAGGACCACTGTTAATGCAAGAAGTCAAAGTGCCCCTCCCACCTGGGGAAGTCCCTCCTCTTCCCAGGGAAAAAGTCTGTCCCCTGCCTGTCCCCTCTCCCTGACTAACTCAGGGCAGTTCTAGACAAAGCTCAAACACCTCAGGGAGCCATGGATAGTTGGGACTCTGACCTTGCCTAAGGTGCTTTCTCACTCCTCATTTCTGTTTTTACCTGAAGCCATGAATATTAAATAAAGACTAGGGGAGCCCATTGTGCCACACTGGGGAGACGGTGCTAGCAGACAGTAACCTGCACATGTTTCACTGTAGGTGACTTCTAGTGGCCAGAATGAGCATTCTGGAATTTCCTATCAGTGAGAGATGCAAAGTCACCGTGGTATGAGATTACTGTGACAATGACTGTGTCCATTCCAGAGAAATCCACAGCAGGCGGCTCAGCCATCATGCAGGAAAGAGGCCTCCATCTCTCCTCTGAAGCAGGGTTTCTCATGCTCCTAAAGGCCTGATTTTTCTGGAAACTGGATGTTGGTTGAGTGGGCAGAGAATGTCTGTCTTTGGTACATTTGACTTCGCATAGCAGATCAAGTGTGTGGAATGACAGCGGAAAGGGCGCCGGTGCTTCCTGCCCTGCCCGGCCGCTCTAGTACTCAAGTCTTCTACCGTGTTCATTGTGATTGACAGCCCAGGTTGACACACTGGGATTAAATAATTTGCTGGGGTCACAGTCTTAGAAATATCTGTGTGAGTTGTGTCCACATGAGACTGTTGCTCAGAATTCCCTGGGCCTTCTCCATGTCCACCTGTCCATCCTCTCTCCTCCCCAGCCCTGACAAGCCTGATTTCCTGCTGTGCCACACAGCGCCCTTTTTCTTCAGTGTTGGGAAAGCTGGGCTTGCCTAATGCACCATCTTCTCAGCCTCCACTCAGTGTTCTGTATCCAAGCTCCACCCAGTAGCCACAGTCACAGCGAAGGAAGCTGGAGTTTGTGCATTTATCCCCTGTCCTTTCTCAAACACCTGGCAAGGCAGCTGCTGCCGACCCTGAGCCCATGGGTGGTGGGAAGCCTGAACCCTTTCTGAAAATGCTCGTTCCCTGTGCCATCTCTGCTCAAACCTGCCCTAGTAGAGGGCCTGAGAGCCACAGTCTCCTCCACCCTCCAGAACAGGTCCCCAGCAGAGCCCCAGCTGGTAATTCTAGCCTCCCCAAGGGATGGTGAGTTTTCTGAAGAGGAGACTCCTTTGGGCTCATCCTCATCCTGGGCTGGTGATGGGGACTGTGTGAGTGTTCAATAACACTCATTGTATAAGGTTGGTACCCAGGCCACAGGTTCAAACACAGCCAGGCCTTGAACTCCAGAGTTGTCTTCCTATGTTGCCCTCACCGTACCAAATGCGTGTTCTAAAAATCTCCAGCAACACTACCTTTAGGATAGTGAACCGATGCTGGTGTGGGGGTGGGGTCAAATACAGAGACTTTGTCCCAGAAGAAGCAGGGATCAGGACTGGAGAGCTGGCTCAGTAATAACCTGAATCTGATTCCCAGCATCCATGGGTAATTCACAACCTCCTATACTCCAGCTCCATGGAATCCAACGCCATCTCTGATCTCCATCAGTACCTTTGTTCACGTGCACATACCCACACAGAGACACGTAGACATAATTAAAAGTAATAAACCTTAAAGGAAGAGTGAGCCATGAGGACCAGACAATGAACTTGAGACCTGGTAGAACAAGCTAGTTCAGCCACATCAACATAGGAGATAGTTTGCAGAAGAGAGCAGAGGGACCTTTTGCAGAGAGCTGAGTTCTGCTGGGATTCTTGATGGACTGAATCCTGTGTGCTGACAGTTCAGACAAGAACGATGCAGGCAAAGGAGGCAGTGACATTCTGATATTGCTCACCTAGCCCGTATATCCTCTAATAGTCAGGCCGATGCTCTATCCTCATAGAGTGGGCCTGTCCAGCAGCACCAAACACCTAAGCAACAGAGGATCACATGACTGCTGAAGGACTTGCAAGTCCAAAGTCAGGAGCCATATGCACAGGCCGTCATCCCCCTCCCTCACCAGCACAGTGCCGGCTTGGCTCAAGGCATCCCTTAGTGAGGTCAGCAGACCAAACCACACTTTCTAGAAACAGCTTCCCTGTTTCGTCAGCATATGGCCACCTCAGGATCTGATGAGCAACATCAAACCAGAGTAAATTAAGCCAGCCTCCAGCCCTGTTCTAGGCTAGCAAGCAGAGATCCACCAGAGTCCAGGTGAGCCACAGGAAGGCAGCTCCCTAGCTGTCGGGCATGGCACCCTGTGGTATCTGGCAAACAGCACCTCCAGACTCCACAGGCCATTTGGGAAAAAGCAGAGAGAAGCAGTTCCTTTGGCCCAGCCCCTTATGGTGGAGTTACCATACACTGTCACAGGCAGGAGGGGGCAGGTGGCTCCTGAGAGGTCTGTGGCATACCTGTGTGTGGCTACAGTGTGCACAGAAGAAAACATCTGGGTGGACTTCATAGAAAGTGATCCTTTGTGCAAATTAGCTGCTATCATCAACAGATCTGCTGTGCTTGGTCTCAGGAGTTCATCAAGAGAGGGGTCTGTTGATTTTCCCTCAGAGAAGGCAGGGTGGGGAGGTCATGACCCTCACCTGAGATTCTGGCAGATTCCTCCTGCACTTCCCATTCATCTGCATGCAGTTCTACCTAGTTGCACATGACCTTGGGGTCTCAGACAGTGCTAGAGTAATGGACTGGGGAAGGTCAATGGGTGGGGGTGGGGGTCTCCACCTACGCTGGGTGAAAATTTTCCAGTGTGGCTCCTTTAAGGTCACCCACAGTCTACAGAAAAACCATCACCCATGTTCTGTAAGCAAGCCCAACTCATTGATTCCCCAGAGTACATTTTGGTGGAATCATACTGTGGCCTGTCACTGGGGCTTCATAAGGAGTGGGTAGATCCATCTTCCTGGGAAGGAATTCTCAAATCAGACCGGCTGCACAGGATGCAGAAGGCTGCCTGCAGCTCCAGATGACACCCTTCGGATTCCCAGGCTAGGTTGGGAACGAGAGAAGCAACTTCTGCTGCAACAATAACCTCAACTCTACCCCCACCAGACCCTTGTAACAAAATCCATCAGAGTGTGGAGCCACATGTCCCAAATCCCCCTGCTACTCTGCTCTGAGGAAGCTCTATGGCCAGTGGCTTGGTACTCCCAGGGCATCATCACCCCAGTGCTCTCAAACATCCCAGCACAAAAAGAGGTAGCCCCCTCTCTGCATGGACTCTCACCTGGGAGCCAGGAATGCAAGCTGGAGCAAGCTGCAGGGCAGAGAGCCTGTCCCCAGCGGCACACAGTTCCTCACCAAATGATGGGTGTTTCTGGCCCACACATCACAGCAGGTTCAAGACAAAGATGCAGGTCGAAGGGAACTGAGCCAGGAGGGGGCGCCAGTGCATGACCCCTGCCAGGGCTAACTGTTCAAGTCTCATTAAGGAAGAGTGTTATTTCCAGTGGGTTCCTTAACAACAGCAACAGTTCTCACAATCACCCATCCACAAGGTCATCCCCACCCATCACACTCAACTAAGCATCTTCCATGATCCTCCACAGGTTCATTCCGTCCTCATCCCGGGGCTGAATCAGGGCCTTTGACTGCTGTCCCACCTTAGGACATTTCCTCTGACACTGAGGAGGGGCAGACACTGCCTCTATACTGCCCCCTCTAGCCTCCCCTGTTGTCCTGGCCCCTGGGGTTTTGTTTACACACTGGCTCGTCCATTTGTTGTCCTCTGCACACCAAGATCCACTGAGCAAGCTCTGAGTCTGCCTGTCCCACACCTAGAACCCTGGCTGGATGGTAGGGAGGCCCTGAGCAAATGTGGGAGGGAGGGCTGAAGGAGCGGGGAGATGGAGTCAGAATGGCTGGTTCTGTGAGCTTAACGGCAGGCGTGAAGGCTCATCTGTTCCTCGGCAAGGATCCAGCTACACGCTCACCTCTGGCTCGTTTGATCTTTCTCAACTCACCTAACAAGGGAAATAATAAAACGATGTGTTCGCAGACACAGCACAATTCTGCTTAGGGGAGACACCGTCTACTGCCCCCATGAATGTCAGGCCACCTCTGCAAACGTGTGCCACCCCAGTTCCACCCATGGAGCCAGCAATTAAAAATGATAAGGGCTAAGGTTTAAAGCCAGCCTCCTGATGAAAGCCGAGCTTCCTTCTGAAGCTCAAGGTGACTGGGATGCAGGGAGCATGGGATGCATCTGCAGACGTGTGTGCAAGCATGGCTGCATCTGTGCTGCTGGGTCTGTGGGGACAGGAGAGGTGTAGGGTAACATTTTAGACAAAGGTATCTGAACCCTCCTGGAAAGACAAAAGAAATGGTGCTGGGCTGAGGACCCATTATGATGGCTGTGTGTTCATGTTCAGGGAGTGCTAGACTGCTGGACTGTGGGAGGGCCACTTCCACACAATGGGACTTTGAAAAGAGTTCTGACAGGTGAGGTTTGGCCCCTGGTGTAACTGAAGAGATGCACACAAGGCCAGGAGCAGTCCAAGAGCATCAGCTTGCTTCATGCTTTACTGTTGAGCCTTAGACAGACATAGTCAAAGTGTCCTGAAGCCAGGCACAGTGCTCAGTAGTGCACACTCGCAATGCCAGCACTCAGGAGGCTGAAGCAAGCATATCTCCATGAGTCTGAAGCCATCTTCGGCTAAATAGTGAGACCTTATCTCAAAAAAAATTTAAGCCCTAGTATGGAAAGAGAAGGAAGGTGTTTGTGATGGCCCTGAAACAAGCCGCAGGGATTCGATGCAGTGTGGGCTTTGCCCACAGGTCCTCTGCTTCAGTGGCACTCAGCTCTACACTGCCTTCTAGCCCTGGTCACTCTGGCTGTAACTGTCCTTCAACGACTGCAGTTTGTTTTTCACACACCAGGGTCGCACACAGCACACAGGACTCCAGTGCCTGCTGGAATCCCTCTGCGGGTGCCCTGCTGCAGCCCAAAGGGCCTTCTTCATCACCACTCCTGACTCCAGAGAGCTCCCTACCACCACCCATGGAGGAGTTAAGGGATCAGTCCCCAATGCTATCAAGTTGGTTTTACTAGGAATTGGCTTTTGGAGTGCAGGGGCTTATCTGAGTAGTGCTGCTCTTACCACAAACCAGCCACTGTCCTTTTTATCTTTATTGCTAACAGCTGGGGGTCAGCAGTGATGGGTCCACTGGATTTGTTGCTGATTTTAATTTGTATATGACTGGGGCAAACAGTTTGCTAATTTCTTTTCATTTGGAAAAAAAGAGTTCATCAATGGAAAAGTAAATAGTGCCAAGGAGCCACAACCCAACCCTTTGTCCATCTGAGAAATGGGGACCTTCCAGTCCTTGTTGTCTGGAGAGAAAGAATTCAGTTGAGAGACACAGATAGGTTAAGCAGAAGTTTGTTTAGTAAAGCAAAGCAAACCCCCCTTGGAGTGAGCTGCCCCAAAGTGCAGAACAGTCCACTGGGCTCTGCCTTATGATTTTACATTTATTCATTAATCTGTTTGTTTGTTTATGTGAGGGCAGCACATGCCACAGTGTTCATGTGGCAGTCAGGAGACAGCTTGTGGGAGTCGGTTACGTTCTTCTGACCCAGGGATCCCAGGGATCAAACTCAAGTCATCGGGCTTCACGGCAGGTGCCTTCATCAGTGAGCCATCTCACCAGCCGGCCCTGCATTGTGGGGTTTACGTTTTAAGTAATGAGTTGGGTAGCGTACTCATGGAGTAAGAGTGACCCTTACCTCTCCCAAATCATAGTGGACTCCATTCTAGAGTAGTCCTGGAACTCACTCTGTAGACCAGGCTGGCCTCAAACTCAGAGGTCTGCCTGTCTCTGCCTTCCAAGCACTGGCATTAGAAACTGAGCCACTGTGCCAGGCTTGAAAGTGTTTCTAAATATAATGAGACCAGACACTTCTGCTCTGTCAGAGAGCAGAGTCAAACCCACAGTACAAGTGAAGTTATAATGACATCAAGTTATTTGAGGATCCAGGCCCTTTGACAGAGAAAAATGTGAGAGAATGAATGCCTGTGGCTTAGCCTCTGATACAGACACCTAGCTCCAGCTTCAAGGATACTTAGCCACAGAAAGGCACCCTGACCCTCAGAAGACACAGCCAGGTTCTCTACCCTGATGACTCTGTCACTGACAGAGCGTAAGTGCCTGGTCTTATTAGATTTAAAAACACTTTCAAGCCAGGCATAGTGGTGCACATCTTTAATCCCAGCACTGAGGAGGCAGAGGCAAGCATATCTCTGAATTCAAGGCCAGCCTAGTTTACAAAGAGAGTTCCAGGACAGCCAGGGCTACATAGAGAAAACTTGTCTCAAATAATAATAATAAAATAAAGACACATTCATATTAAACCCATAAGCAGGAGGAACCAGCAACTGGGGAGACATCTCTAGTGAATGATTCCAGACAAGGGAACCCACATGTTATTTGTTATTCCAAGGCAGGCAGCAATAAAAGGTGAACATGCAGGAAAAACACTTTATCAAATGTAAGTGCAAGTCGCTTTTTTTAGTTTCTAGAATAAATAGTAATTAAATCATGTAAGCTGTGACAGTGAAATTGCTTATAAAACCAATCCTCCCACCATAATTGCTTAGATACCCACATTTTTATAAATACTGGGTAACTTTATCCATTGCTTTTATCAGCAGAATGTGACACCA
Organism: Peromyscus californicus insignis; assembly: GCF_007827085.1. Lineage (NCBI taxonomy): Eukaryota > Metazoa > Chordata > Mammalia > Rodentia > Cricetidae > Peromyscus > Peromyscus californicus. The sequence continues at coordinate 152,252,602 of NW_026294595.1, forward strand.
GCTGTTGGTGCTTCATAATTTACCACCGAGTTGGGTGACAGTCACAAAAGCGTGTGTCTAAAAAATGCACCTCCGTGGGCCAGATGAATATGTAGTCTTGGCGATGTCTCTTTCTGTGGTGGAGCTGGAAATGGCTGAAGCGCTGGTACATCAGGAGGGGCCAACAATTTCGTTGCCTAATTGATGTTTTGGAAGCAAAATGATGCAGGATACCCAGCAGTGTCATAGGCTTTGTTAACTCTGTCACTAACCAAGAAAGTCTATGGCTGAGCCAGGCCTGTCATCCTGCCTCTGCCCCAGCAGGACCCAGGTGTCTGACAAGTGTCAGATCTCACTAAGCCATGGAAGGGCCAGCCATGCAAATCCCATTTCCAGAATGTTCTAATGTGGAGGGGGAGAGTCTTGACGTGCCAACTTTCTCTGGTTCCTTCATTGCACTCAACTCCCTTGGGCACAAAAAAACAGATCCAAAGGACTGGGCGTCTACACTGACAGGCAGAGGCTGGTGTGAGGCAAGAGGTGGGAATGTGAAAGTCTTCCAGTGGGTAGAGGTTCCTGCTTCCACTGAGCCACACAAGCTCTGCATGGGGCAGAAACTGTCCGGAGTGGAGGTTGTCCACCTGGGTTTGGAGGGTTGATGCTCATCCATCCTTTTTCTTGGCCTCCAGCTACTTCTCCTGGAAGACAAAGGCGACCCCAGTGAGGTCTCTGCTGTCTGAGGGCTACTTGGGGCCCAGATGCTGTACCTGCCACTGCAGCCTTTCACCTGCTGGCCACCTGACCATCTTCTCTCCTCTTACAGTCAAGTTCAGCAGCTGCTTGGGCACCAAAGGGACGCAGTATGAGACCAACAGTTTGGACTTCAAAGTCGGGGCAGATGGGACAGTCTTCGCCACCCGGGAGCTGAAGATCCCCTCAGAGCAGGTGGCCTTTACTGTGACTGCACGGGAACACCAGACTGCTGAGCAATGGGATGCCATGGTGCGGCTGCTGGTAGCTCAGACTTCATCCCCACACTCTGAACACAAGGTAAGATGAGACAGCACAAGCAGGAAGGTCTGAGTCCAGAGCCAAAGTGTCCCCTACTCTGGGCGGTCCCCAGCAGAGCCTTTCCCTGACTCCTAGAAAATGAAGGTTGACAGATCTTTGTCTGTGCCCATCAAAGGCACAGCATCACCCCTAGCCTCCACACCATTCATTCTGAGGTGATAGAGTTGCTCTCATGGGTAGGACATGTGACAAGCACACCGGGCCCTGAGCTTAGTCTACTAAACTGCCTTCTTTGTTGTGTTTTGAATGAGTTACCCACACTTCCATCCTGTTCTACAAACCACAAATTCTGTGTGTAGCCTGGGCTCTGAGTGTTGAGCCTACTAGTAGCTTTCAAGGTCAGGAGAGCTGGCAGGTAAAGCAGATGAACCACAAGGCTGGGAAAACCAGGGTAAGTTAGTTCAGAGCTACGGAGACATGGAGGGAGAGCCAAAAGGAGAGAGAACAGACAGGAAGAGAGAGATGCGAGGGATGGGGAGAAAGGTGAGGAGAATGAGAGACAGAGAGGGGACAGCAGAGAGGGTTGATAAATGGGGAGGGGAGGGGTGATAAGTGAGGAGGGGAGGGGTGATAAGTGAGGAGGGGAGGGGTGATAAGTGAGGAGGGGAGGGGTGATAAGTGAGGAGGGGAGGGGTGATAGAAGATGGAGGGATGAAGAGATAGAGAGAAAGAGGTGGAGGCAGGAAAGGAGAGAGGACTAGAGAGAGGCAAAAGGGAAGAGGGAGGGAGGGAGAGGGAGGGGTGAAGGTCAGTCATGGAGGGTCAGGAAAATGAAGAGACGTGAGTTCTCCTGTGGTGTCTGCAGTCTGTGCTCCCTCTCAGCCCCCAGCTGTGTCCCCGGAAAATAAAGGGGGTGAGGGCACCTCCCCTGTCCTGGTCCCGAGATCACTCTTCTGCACTGTCCAGCACTCTGACCAGACTCCACGCAGCCTCCGTGACATCCTCTCTGTTCCATTCTTGCTTGTGCTGGGAAGCCTAGGTAGCCGTACCAGCCTCCAGGCATCAGAACTGGGGCTAGCATGGCTCTTAAAATTGTCCTCGGCAGCTTGCAGCCTGGGGGCCTGCAATAGGGAGACACTGAGAAAACCAGCGTGCTTAGAGGAGAGCATGACAGGTCCCTCGAACTCCGTGTGCTTCCATAATCACAGTGCAGCATAGAGCAGTCTCAGGCAGCTGCAAGGGGGCTCCCCCAGGAAATGCCCACAAGACCTGAAGTTAGTTGAACAAAGGTAACCACATTCTTTTATATGGGTTTACCCGGAATCTTACATAACTGAATGCACCTTTGAAAGCCTCTTAGAGGGAGAAAATCTGCACATTTCCAAAAACCTATCTGACCAAGGAACCCTTTGTGAAACAGCTTGCAGGGCAGGTGTGCCAAGGAATCCACTTTGGGTTTTGATCTTTTTTTCTTGAATCCAAGTAGGAGCAGAAACTTAGGAGGATATTCTTCCCCACCATGGTGTGGAAAAGCAGGTCATGAGAGCATTTTCTGGGTACGGGAATCAAGCATCTTAACATATTACTAGTACACACACACACACACACACACACACACACACACACACACCCTTCCCCTGCCTATGGATGCTGAAGACTCCAAGACAGGCCGGTGTGGCTGCTCGCACTTCCCTGTGTGCTCGTCATGCACGACACTCTTCGCCAGGCTATTTCCCCTCAGTGCTAGTTACTCCTCTTGCTGCTGCCGTGTGAAATGCCTGACAAGAAGCAAGCCGAGTGAAGATGAGTCTGTGGCTCACAGTTCAGGAAGGCACAGTCCGTTATGGAGGGGAAGCCGTGGTAGCAGGAAGGCAAGGCTGCCGGGCACATTGCATCCACACTTGCGAAGCAGAAGGAGGTGAACAGTGGTCCTCAGCTCCCTTTCTCCTTGTTGTTCAGCCGAGGACCCCAGCCACGGGGTGGTGCTGCCACTGTTGGGGTGGATCTTCCCATCTCAGCTAACATAATCTGGAGACTTGCTCACAGACATGCGCAGAGGCTTGTCCTCTCAGGGATTCTCCATCGTATCAAACTGGCAATCGATGTTAATCATCACAGCTGTGACTTCCTGAGTCAAGCAGCTCCAGGCTCTGGATTGTGATGCAGAAACTCTGGACCTGGTGATCAAAACTCAGGCTCCTTACAGCCCGTCAGAGGCTTGGGGTAAAATTATTGACTGAGAATAGATCAATGTCTTTCGTTAGGCTCGTCACTGAAGCAAGCTCAGATGCATTGCTGCAGTTAGCGGCTTCTAGCACTCCACACCTCAGAAGATAGCCTAGAAAGGGACCAACAAACACCATAAGGGACAAAATACTCGTGTCCCAGGCTCAGAGGGCCTGTGAGCCCAATCATCCCTGACCCATGACTTCAGGTGACAGCAGCCTCTCCAGTATTCCAGTCTTCCACTGAGTTTCACGTCTCTCTTACTGCCAACGGCCCTGTCCTGACTCTAGAGTTCCACTCAGACCCCACTCCAGTGGTGTGAACCCAACTAAATCTCAGTTTGTCATCCCAAGGATAGAAGGCGCCATTGTCTCTACATCACAGATAGTAAAGATGAGCGGTGTCACCCAGCCTCTTTCATGGGGGAGAACTGGTCCTCTGGGTGGGAATAAATGATGACTCTCTAGGTTCAGCTGAGCCTGGCAGAGGAAAAGCTAAGATTCTCCAGTTTGCTACTGGGGGGTTGGGGAATTTCAGGGTTGATTATCCTGGAATAGAGAGCAGTGATGCCATCCATATCCTGTTCTGTGAGCTAAGGAGAGTGCACCATGAGGTTCTGTGAGCTAAGGAGGTCACACTGAGTAGCCTGTTGCACTGTTGATGCTACATCCCAGCCCTCACGGTCCTGTGCTCAGCACCGTCACTGCTCTTCATCCCAGGGCAGAGCCCAGGGGCTGGGGAAGAAGGAGGTGTGGAGCCCAGGGAAGAACTGTGGGATCCTGGTATCCGTCGGTACTCCCTTACAGGAATGGAAATACTGATTCACTCTTCAGCACACTGTCACTCTAGCAGTGGATCAAGGTGACCCCAGTTCCTGGTGTTCCCGTCTGCCTGCCACAGCAAAGGCAGGGCTCCTCTAGGGAAGATTTTGGTTCAAGCTTTAAATCAAATCTCCTGCCATATACAATGTCTAGCACTCAAGTGAAAATAACCAAACATATGAAATGGAAGAAGACAAAATTAGTGAAAATCCAGGAAAGCAACAAATCATAGACCAGAGAGCTGCAAAAATGGGACTGTGCTGAATGTGTTCACAAAACTGAATAAGAGCTTTTGACAAGACTGGAAGAATTTGGAATTGAAAAATATGATAAGCAAAACCAAATTTTTGTGGATAGATATTGTTATCAATGGAAATTAGACACAGATGAAGAGAATTCCCAAAGCAGTTATTCAGACTAAAGCATGATGGTCTACGCAGAGAAAGTTCTGGCAGGCGTGTGTTTGGACTATGGGAGCAGGAGCTACACGGAGCAGCAGGGAGGTCTGTGAAGACGAAGGTGGGAAATGTCCCACCTGGACACAGACCTGCAGACACATGTCCAGGAGTCCTAAAACCTAGGCAGCCCCAAAATAGAAGAAACTCAGTTCACACCTTAAAACAGATTAAACCTGAGCTCGAAAGAAAAGAAAACAGAGTGGCAGTGGGAGGGAGAACAGCTGAGGCTTGGGATCACAGGGACGTTGGGGCTGCAGGGTAAGGAAGCTTGTTTGTGCAGTGCCAAAAGAAGGGAGGAATCTGCTGTTGGTGAAACAACCCTTTACCACAAAAAGCTGAGTAACAGCATTATCAAACCAACCAAAGCTTTAAGAAATTGTTATGAGTTAGTTCTCTGGACTGGTTAAGGTTAACAATGGGGTGAAGTGAAGGATGGATGGTTGAGGTGGAGAATGGATGAGGTGAGGAGGGGTGAGGTGAGGGATGGGTGAGGTGAGGGAGGGGTGAGGTGAGGAGGGGTGAGGTGAAGGATGGGTGAGGTGAAGAGGGGTGAGGTGAAGGATGTGGGAGGTGAAGGATGGGTGAGGTGAGGAGGGGTGAGGTGAGGGATGGGTGAGGTGAGGGAGGGGTGAGGTGAGGAGGGGTGAGGTGAAGGATGGGTGAGGTGAGGAGGGGTGAGGTGAAGGATGTGGGAGGTGAAGGATGGGTGAGGGTTCAAGACAGGAAGACAAAATGGTGTGTTAACAGCACATGTGGGAAACAGGGAGTGTGTGAACTCTGGGAAGGAAACATATGAACTCTGAGAAGTGGCTGCTGGCACCACAAAGACCTGAGACACATTGTTCTGGAACAGAGGTTCTCAACCTGTGTGTTGCAACCCAAAAAAGACCACCAGAAAACTCAGATACTTACATTATGATTCACAAGAATAGCAAAATTCCAGTTATGAATTAGTAACAAAAATAATTTTATGGTTGGGGGTCACCACAACATGAGGAACTGTATTAAAGGGTCGAAGCATTAGGAAGGTTGAGAATCTCTGCTCTGGAAAATTCTGGCATCCAATTTTAATAAAGTTGATCATTCCTTACCCAGAATGCTTGAGGCCAGACGGTTTCAGACTTCTTCATATTTTAGAATATTTGCATAAGACTATAGTGAGGCATCTTGGGGATACAACCCAAGGCTAAACACAGGCATTATCTATTTCATCTACATTTTGTACACTTAGCCTGGAGCTGTGTGTACATGTGTGTATGTGTGTGTACATGTGTGTATGTGTTGTGTACGTGTGTGTGTGTGTGTGTGTGTGTGTGTGTGTGTGTGTGTGTGTGTGTGTGTTTGCTATGACTTATCATAAGAGGTCAGGTGTGGAATTTTCCACTTTGGATGTCATGATGGTGCTCAAAACATTTCAGCTTTTGAATTTTTTGATAACAGATGTTCAACTTTATTATACTTTGATAAGATAAAAAATACTTATTCTAGGGACTGGAGAGATGGCTCCATGGTTAAAAGCACGTGATGCTCTTACAGAGGACCCAGGTTCAGTTCCCAGGACCCATATGCTCGCTCATGCCTCCCAGCAACTCTAATTCCTGGGGATCCAACCCCCTCTCTGGCCCTTGCAGGCACTGCACACATACAATGCACATACATATTTGCAGGCAAAACACTTATACACTCATAATAAAAACAAATATTTAAAAGTTTAACAAGTAAAACCTTCCTTTAAAAATACTTACTCTAAAGTCTTTGAAAAATCACTGAAAGTCATAAGATTGTATGTAAGTGTGTGTGTCTGTGTGTGTGTGTGTCTGTGTGTGTCTCTGTGTGTCTGTGTGTTTAAAGAAAATAAATTCAAGAGAGCAGGAAGGAAAACAGAACAGATGGGCTAATATATTTCTCTTGGAGTAAGATGGTATGCTTACAAATATCTCGGTAATTATAAAAATGAAGACATGTTAACATACAAATAAAAGAAAACATGTTGACAGACTGAATAAGTAAAAACCCTGCTAGGTGCAGCTTGCTAAATACACATCTCGGAAGTGTAAGAATGGAGACAGGTTGAGAGTAAAATCCTGGGGGGAAACTGTGTAAATAACAAGCAGAAGAAAGCTGGAGGAGCTCTGTTGACATCAGACAAACAGACTGGGTACATTGAGTGGGGATAGGTCACAGAGACCAGAGGACACACGAGACCCAGGGTGGCGGTGCACGGATGTGACTCCAAGCAGTTCAAGTTGATGGGAGTAAGGGGAGAGATAACAAGCAAGTGTGCAATTCATTTCAAACGTTAACAAGCATCCATCTGTGAGTACAGACAGACATGCGAGCTCCCGTGAGGAAACAGGAGGGGACCACACAATCAGGAAGCTCAGCCTTGTGTGCTAAGGGCCCCCCCTTCTAACTACAGACAGTCCAGTTCCAACCTTTAACCCAAAAAGTCTCACCATAGTTGCAAGATTTAAAGTCCAAATAGACATGGGTTGCAAGGTTGTTTGTTTGTTTGTTTGTTTTTAATGTTAGAGCAATTGAGCTAAAAATCAGTCGCAGATAGCTGAAAAATGCCCATACATCTATAAGTCCAGTGAAAGCCTCGTTCTTATCCCTGGGTAGAACAGAACTGAAATGTAAATTAGGGAGTATGTTGACTGAATAAAAAAACTAGTGGGGTACACCCAGGTGAAATGTCTGGGCTTCATGGACCGTGGGATAAAGAAAGGAAACTGCCTTCTAAATGCCCGTCCCTAGAAACTGCCAAGAGAACAGAAAATGAGGCCCAAGTAAAAGAGAAAAAAAAGCAAAGGGAGAGACAGAGAGAGAACACAGGAAATCAGAAAGTCATAGAATCAGTGACAAAAACAGGCTCAACAATGGTGAAGCTGATCATTCTGGGTAAGAAAAAAAGACAGAAGCAGCAAACACCCAATTCTAGGATAAAAAGACAGTGCTGACTGGTCACATGGACACTAGGAAGTTATGTGAAGGGAGTGTGTGTGATTTTTGCCAAAAGCATTGAGAGTCAATAAACAAAGTTTACCAAAACTAACATGATAAAAAAAAAAAGCTCTGATCTCTGTTATTACACTTGATCTTAGCCAAAAGGCAAAGAAACAGCCAAATTTATTATTATAAACAAAATTAAAATCTATATCAAGGGAACATTTCTACTCTGCCAGTAGGTTCTCCCTTAGCTAAGAGGAGAAATTAAGATTGATTCCACATTAACTTATCCAGAGAGTTAAATGAGAAGGTTAGTCCTGTAAACCCATGGACAGCGTGTCCCAAACCAGCAAAATCGTGGCTCAAGCGAACAGGACTCACGTCTGGAACTCAACATGAGTTATTTCCAGGCAGAAAATTATCTTGCCTGACAAAAGCCTTCTCCAAAACCAGCAAAACTATGTCCCAAACCAAAATCCAAAACTTACAGATTGCACGATAGAAAAGATAATCATGGATCAGTGCTACCTGTAAATCTGTATAAACAAAACTTAAAAAATTAAACTTTAATCTAGCTGTGTTTACATAGATTGATAAATCACAACTGAATTGTATTTATCCTAAGAATATAAGATTAGCTTAGTCTATGCAGTTCATAGAAAGATTAAGAGATTGCTTGATCCTCTACATATCAATTACTAAAAATTAACTTCTGTCCCAGATACTAGGAATTTTCAGGTTATTAGGAGAGACGTGGCCTTACAGTGGTTCACAAAGGGATTTACCAACTCAACGGTGGCCATCCAGTCAGCTATTGAAACAGGGAAAGGGGGCTCCCACCTCGTGCACTGAAGGTCCAAGCTAGTGCGATAAGACAAGAAAAGAAATCAAGATAAATAAGGCTAGCACTGAAATGTAAAACCTGAAGGGGTGACAGGTAAGTCACTGGACTGATGGGGGAGACTAGCTGGGTGTGGAGAAATCGTGCTGTGTGCACCAACAATGAACTCCAGCAAGTGGATCTCAGTGCCACTCAGTAGCTCACAGTATTTATTAGGGCATTTTAAAGGTCTTTTTCCTTTAATTCCTGGGAGACTTCATGTCAAGAGGACATTAATTCTACCTTGTGCCTCTGCTCAGTGAATGGCAGTTGGACCCCAACTGTCTCCAGTCACTGCCAAAGATTCCTTGGGGGGTGGAGTTGACCTCATTGAAGAACCACAGGACTCAGCAGTTAAAGGAGCTTCAGGAGCAAAGATTCAGAGACAAGAGAGGGCGGAATAATAAGCCCAGGAGAAAATGTTTACATTTTGCTTACATTATTTACATGTGTGTATATATGCGGGGGCACACATGTTGCAGCATATGTGGAGAGGTCAGAGGAGAGTTTGTGGAAGTCCATTCTCTCCTCCTACCGTGAAGACTCCAGGGTCCCGGGCTTGGCAGCAAGTCAGGTGTCTTTACCTGCTCAGGTCCCAGCCTGGACTCCTGAGAGTCGAGAGACTCCAGCATGGAATAAGTCTCAATCTACGACCACCTGTGAAACACAGTCCATGGAGTGCTGAAGTCCCAAGGCAACTCTCATGGAAAGGGGCATTGAAGTGAATTCCTCAAAGACTGTTGCCCAGGGACCCCCACATACATACATACATACAGACAGACAGACAGACATTATATATATATATATAACATATGCATATATATCATATATGTGATTCCAGGAATCAAAACAAGGGCCTTCTCCCATTGAGTCACACCCGAGGTCCCTGTATTTTACATGGTTACACTAGTTCCTATACAATATATTCAAGTTCACCTCCTGACCTGCAATGTTTAAAGACTTCACTTGTGACCTGGAGGGAAAACTGTGCTGTCCCCACTTAATAAGGTGGTAATAATCAAGGAAGACACTGATGTTGACCTCTGGCCTACACACAATACATATATAATATATAATGTCTGTCTGTCTGTATGTATGTATGTATGGTTACATCTACATATATATGTATATATATACATATGCACATACACGACACATATACATTACACACACTCCACACCTGCACACACATATACTACACACACACATGCAGATGTACCCACTCACACTATATCCACAGATACACACACTACACAGAAATACACAGGCATATACACTACACATATAAACTACACAAACATACACTACACACACATATTGCACATCCAACAGAACACAAATGCACACCTAGAACACACGCATCACACACACATATACTATACACATATACTACATATACACTACACATTTGCACACATAGACTACATACACACTACATGCACACATAGGCTACATACATACTACACATACATGCATTGCACACAAGTACACAACATATGGACACACTACATGCATGCTCACATATACATTACACTTGCACACAGTCATACATGCATATGCAACACACAAGCACACATACACACTTAAAAATACACATGCCGAGGGCTTCCCAGCAGGGCTTGAAGGAAGTGAACTCACATGGAGATGCACCCTAAGCAAGCGTCCTGTCATAGAAGGTTCTGGAGAGGAGAACAGCTGCCTGTAAAGCAGCGTGCACGGAATGATTACGCTCTGGGAAGCGCTCGTGGAAAGGGGCCTTGGAGTAAATCCCTCAAGGGCTGTCGCCGGGGATCCCCTAATTTCTTGGTTCTGTTCATTCCATTTCTCTCCCGCGTCCAGCGCCTCCCCATTCATTATTTTAGCGACTCTCCATGGCTCTGGGTAAAACCGACAGCTTCACAGTGAGATGAACCATAAAAATTTGGCAACTTCTCTCCTCCCCCAACCCCCAGCAGCTATTAAAGGCCGCCTTTCCGTGTGCGGTTCGAGCGCTGCTCAAATCTGGAAGAACGTCCTTTTGTGCAGTCTTGCAGGAAAGCCGATAGCAATTCAATTAGGAAATGCAAATGAGGTCACATATTTCCCAGAGGAGCGATGAGGTGCCCCTGAGGAATCCGAGCGTCGCGGCCTTGCGGTAAATACTGAAGATGAAGCTTCCCTCGCCGTCGTCATCTGCCCGGCTGGTACAGAGCTTGAATGTGGCGATGGGGCCCATGGGTACAGTTTGCCAAAAAGACACTGTTGTTTATGAAACTAATATTGGGCCTTCCAGCACCTCAGCACTTTTGAGGGATCTGCTCACAGGCAGCTGCCAGCTACCGCGGCCTCCAGCTACAAGGGATCAGTTGTGTCTCAGCCTCTAGTGCCGTAGAAGGTGATCGATCCCGTTTGAAGATGGATTTTACAATGGGTTAGATCCCTGTAAAGGGGGTGACACAGACACACAGGGAGAACTTTGTCAGGAAGTGAAAACAAGGACAGCATGTGTCTCTACACCCCCAGGATTGCCAAGGACCGTCAGCATGCCTGGTAGGCAGGGAGTCAACCTCTCAGCCTCAGCCAACACTTCGGTCTTGGGCTCTGGCCTCCCACTGGGAAAGAATAAACCTTTGTTGATTTAGGATCCCACCCCTGAGTCCTTGAGTCCTTGCCAGGCCCATCATCCTAACCCTCAGGCCCACCATCCCATCCCTAGGTCCACCATCCCATCCCTAAGTCCATCATCCTAACCCTCAGGTCCACCATCCCATCCCTAGGTCCATCATCCCATCCCTCAGGTCCATCATCCCATCCCTCAGGTCCATCATCCCATCCCTCAGGTCCATCATCCCATCCCTCAGGTCCATCATCCCATCCCTCAGGTCCATCATCCCATCCCTAGGTCCATCATCCTATCCCTCAGGTCCATCATCCCATCCCTCAGGTCCATCATCCCATCCCTCAGGTCCATCATCCCATCCCTCAGGTCCATCATCCCATCCCTAAGTCCATCATCCTAACCCTCAGGTCCACCATCCCATCCCTAGGTCCATCATCCCATCCCTCAGGTCCACCATCCCATCCCTCAGGTCCATCATCCTATCCCTCAGGTCCATCATCCCATCCCTCAGGTCCATCATCCTATCCCTCAGGTCCAATACTCTCTTTCTTCCTAGTCCATTACCCTCCCATTTTGTAGCTCACTGCCACATCCACAGGGTCCATCACCCACTTCCTGTCCCCTCACCTCCCATTGTCACAGTTGATAGTTTCAATCTTGTTTCTGCCACTGAGGCTTCCATGTTGCCCATGAAAAAATGGAAAGAATTAGTTCCAGCCATTCCCAGAGGCCATCAACACAGAGTCCTTGTAGTCCTTCTGGCTGAACAGTGTCCTAAGAAGAGGCTGTGGCCCTTGAAGGCTCCACCCTCTGTGAGTTCTGGCAAGCTGTGAGAACTCTGTCACTGTCCTTGGTGTCTTCCTGAAGAGTAGAGATCTCCATGGTCCTGTGAGCTCAGACCACATCATGACACCACTACTCCACAGGTCTGGGCTCAATACCTGGGGACTGAGAGATGCATGTGGTCACTGGTTCACATGTCTGTGAATGCCGGCCAGTGTTGCTAAAAAGCCTTGTGGAAGACGGACATGGGTAGAACCACAGCCCAAGAGCACCAGGTCCCACTTGGCAGTAGTAGGATCCATCAGTGTCATAGCCCCATGTGACCCATGATATAGGGTCACTATACTGTGAGGGGTGCAGGAGATGGACTTGAATGTGTGTCCCCAGCTCCTCCCAGCCACTGCACTATGACAACCATCCAGCCCCAGCACTGACTGTGGCGCTATCTCCAGGTCAGTGTGAGTCACAAACCACTGAAGTTCAAACTTGGGTGATATTCTCAGAACTGAACAGTGTTATAATCCTTTGCTTCGTAATGAATGACAGGTGTGACAAGAGGTATGAGGACTTCCTAGGCACCAGGGCCAGTTGACTACAGGGCTCCCAGGTCAATGGTGCATTCTTCTGCCACTTGCCAATCACGTCACTGTCATTATGTCAGTTTCTGCAATTGCCGTAAACCTGGGAGCAAGGTGACATCAAGAGTCTGCCAAGATGCAGCCATCCTGCTCCTTGCCCGGCCCACAACAGTTTCGGCCTGTCTATAAAGTGAGGATGATAACACCCATCCAGTCACTCTGAAGACACCATGATGTGCAGTGATGGCCCCTGAGTCTGAACTGTGGACCCTGCTGGGCAGAGTGACCCAAGCATCCCACCCAACGATGGCCAGCAAAGGGGTGACAGGCCTAGGGGATGCCCACAGGGAAGGTCAAGGCCCACACAGTGTCCATTGTCTCTCACACTGTTGCTCACTTATGGTTTCTCATTAGAGGCATGTGTGTGTGTGTGTGTGTGTGTGTGTGTGTGTGTGTGTGTGTGTGTGTGTGTGTGTGTCTACGTGGACGTGACCTCAGAGAGCCTAGGAAGAACGTCCAGGGGAGAAAGGTGAACATCCCTGCCTCACCCTCCAGAGAAGCAAGAATTACAGCCCACGCCTTCAGGCCGCTCCTTTCTGGTGTGTGAGTGAAAACAATGTCAGTGTATCTCAGACCGTACATGCACATTTCTCTCCAAGTTGTCCATCCGCGAGTTGATTCCAAGGAAAAATGCTGTGTGTCCTTGGAAGATTCTTTGGAAGTGATGAGGAAGTGGTCATGACAAAAAAGATTCCCAACCAGGACAGGCCATCTGTGACCCTAAAACCCACAGTTGTGGGTGCAGAGCCATGTGTCAAGACATGTGGCACCAGGGGGTGGACACAACAGCTGGGCTCTGTGTGGTACCTCTGAGGAAAGCTGCCCATTGCCCCTTCTCTACACTCCACCCAAGACCTGCAGGAGCCATGGAGGGAAAAAGCAGGACGGATGGCATTTGGTCCCATGAACATCTCCAGGAAGGAGTGATGTGTTTTCCCTTAGTTTCCAGACTGAATCTCATTATTTTCTTAAAGTGAATGTGGGTTTGTAGAGGTTTTTTTTCCTTTGTTCTGAGAACTAAAGGGCAATTTTGTTTATGATGTTTCTAACCATGCATCATTTTCTTAACTCCCTGGAGTACATTGTTCTCACCCAGGGCATTTGATGGTGTCTGAACCATTCTGGATGTTGTAATGGGAGGTGTGACTGGTGTTACTTAGGTGTAGGTCAGGGACACTACCAGCAGTCTTCACAGTGCCCAGGTGGTGGGACTCACGGCCCACACTGTCTGCAGTGCCCAGGGTGGTGGGACTCACGGCCCACACTGTCTGCAGTGCCCAGGGTGGTGGGACTCATGGCCCACACTGTCTGAAATCCCCAGGGTGGTGGGACTCACGGTCCACACTGTCTGCAGTGCCCAGGGTGGTGGGACTCACGGCCCACACTGTCTGCAGTGCCCAGGGTGGTGGGACTCACGGCCCACACTGTCTGCAGTGCCCAGGGTGGTGGGACTCATGGTCCACACTGTCTGCAGTGCCCAGGTGGTGGGACTCATGGCCCACACTGTCTGCAGTGCCCAGGTGGTAGGACCGAGAACTGGAACTTAGGGACACATGAGCTCCAACCCCAGGCCTCCAACCCTTAGACAGCACCAGATTCCACCACTCTACGTTATGGTCCTGAGTAAATTAAAAGCTGCCCCAATCAATGCGCTGCACACAGTAGGTAGCTTACACAGAAGGTCTGAGCCCAAACAGTCCTTGCAGATAGAGGCCATAACAAAACAATCACCCCGCCTTGTTCAGAAAGCCTTCCTGTGCACATCATCTCAGTGGAATTTCAGCATCTCTCAGTTTTGCGAATGATCAGAACTAAGTAACATCCGACTTCTGGGGCAAGGACAGCATTCATCGCACACCTGGGCCCTTTTCAGAACAAATTCAGTGTGTGTATAATAGCTCCGTGCTCTGTTTGTGAGTGCGGCTATCTTTCTGTTGTTTTATTTTGTGTTTGTTAAATGCCATTTTATTCTGCCTTAGCTGTTCCTTGGCTACTATGGAAACCAGCTAGAAGGCTGCAGATGGAAGCCTAGCTAAATATTTTAAATGTGTATGCTTGCAGACAAGCAAAATGGACCCTTTCCAGAGTCACACTGAAAAGGAATAGCAAAGGAATGAGCTGTACAGAGCTCAGTGCTCCTCTAGAAGGGGAAGAAAGGGGTAAAGGGGGAGGGGAAGGAAAGAGGAGAGGAGAGGCCCAATCATCTAACTACTCTCAGTTAAAAGCAAGGCCAGGCTTGGCAATGGTGGGAAACCCACGTCACTGTCCTTATGGAATTGAAACAAGTTGAATCTAGAGTTCTGGGGAAGCCACAAAAATCAGAGACACAAGACAGAGAAATGGAAGACAGCCACTGATAGATAGATTTACTTGGGGACCATAATATCTCATCTTCCCCTATTCCAGTGTGGATCTACTTGACTCATTTTGCAGAAATAGTGCTTCATCTTGACCATGTATTCATACCCAGTTAACAACCTCGGAATGCTAGACTTTAAGACATAAAATACTTGTGTGGCCCAGAGTGGCTCCATATTTACCTGTGATTTGGCTCCCGCCAAGCTATTGGGTTACAATCCCAGCAGCACTGTGGGTGCCCAGCTGCATACAGAGCCATAGTGTTGGGAGCCCAGTTGGGTGCTGGGTGAGAGGATGGAGATGCTAGCTGAGCAGCTGATGACTGCTGGATGCTGGAAGAGGCCAGGGAAGGAGGGAGGAAAGGCTTTGAAGATCCCAGAACCTTTCCTGCCGGGAACACCATCTGCCTGGGGCCGCAGCTAGAATCCTTCCCCTCCAACATACAGCCTGATGCATGTAAAATCTTTGCCACTTTGCTCTTCTGAGCAGACGGTCCTATACTGAAGGGCTGTGTCTGGCGGTGGAAAAACCCATGCTCTTCTGGCCATAGGAAGTCCACATAACTCTGGCCCCACCCTTCATCCCCCACCACACACACCTAGAGTTAGGAGTTGCCTGTGCCCAGTCCTCAGGCACCATTTAGCAGAGGCTATAAGCTGAGGCCATGGAGTTCCTGGGTACTCCCTCTGCCACTCTGCAGCTGTGGAAGCCAAACACAACTGTCAGGTTAGATAACTGGTGTTTTTTTTTTAATTATTATAACTTTGCCTAGTATTTCTATTTTGTGTGTGCATGTGTGTGTTGGTGTATGTATGCCACTGTGTGCACGTGGAGGTCACAGGACAACTTTGTGGAATGAATTCTCTTCTTCCATCTTTACGTGGGTCCTGGGGATCCATCTCAGCTCTCTAGGGTTATGTAGCAAGTGCTTTACCAGCTGAACCATCGTGTTGGCCCCTTAGACACCCTTTCTGTGACTATGACTGTGAGTGCCCAAGGTCATTTCACAGAAGAAATTCTCTGTGATCTCAGGTCTCTGCCATCAATCATGCTCATCACAGCTCTGTCTGCAGAAGCTCTCCACCTCTGCTCTCTCTTATTTTATTACTTTTGTAATGTGGATGAAATCCAGGGCCTTGTGTGTGCTAGGAAAGCACTCTACCACGGAGCTACATCCAAGTCCTCTTTTTATTCCTTTTCCTTTGTGACAGGAATTCACTAATAGCTCAGGAGGCCACTGAACTTCCAGGCCTCCTGCCTCAGCCTAGCAAGTGGCTGAGACTGTAAGCCTGCATCACACACTTCCTCCTCTGCCTTTACCATTGCTAGAGGGGAGCCTTGGCTGGGGGTGGTAGGGCTTACATGAGCGTAGGTAGGCAAGAGGGCAGATCCCCAGTGTGTCACCATCACCAGTATTTACTATTTCTTTCCTGATGGAATTTCCTGGCCAGAAGACCTAGAAGAAGAAAATGGGGCCACAACAATATCCCCACTCCATCTTTGCCCCCACATACTCCCTTTATTCTCTGCCCAGTTAACTCTTACTATCTGTTTATGCAAATTAGAACTTGGGGCACCTTATGGAAACCATGTGTCAGCATTAGGGGTTTCACAGGGCTGTGCTGCCAACCAGCAACTTTCCCCAACAGTCACATGGGTAACAAAAGCTGATGATTGCATCTTACGAGGTGAGGTTGGCAGTGTGACACCTTGACTTAAGAGGCTGTGTCCCAGGGCCCTGTTGTGTGTCCTTTGGAAGCTGATGTGACAGCTTCTATAAGCTGCTTTTATTGAACTCAGGCGTATGCCCTTTTCTCAAAATTGGAAGAAATTTAATGTATTAAAGAGACATCCAGCATGTTCATCCAGACCCAGTTACTGGGGAGCTGGGAGAGCATCATGGTTGAGATAGGTCACCCATCTCCAAGGTCAGGTCATCCAACAGCCCAGCATTGCAGAGCTGGCATCTGGGAACCCTGAAGCAATCTTGTATTTCCCTTGCTCTAAAATGTGACACCTTCTCTAGGCAACAGTGAGAAATTCTGTCCCTCAGGGGATTTCGCACAAGAGTCCAGGAACCCACATTAAACCCATTGTCAATTGCCCATTCCTTCCATGGCTGTGGGAGGTGGATAAGGTTGTTCCATCTGGGAACATCTATTTTCTAGGTCTTCTCAGTGTTGCTGTGCCCACACAGCCATTTGTACAGCTGTCCATAGTGCTGTGCTGTACACACTCAGTTAAGAGTCTGCACTGGGAGCATCCCTCCGTGGGAGACACACACCAGCTGCAGGGAACCTGCTATGCCAAGTCCAGAGGCCTGGAATGAGGTCTGCCAGCTCTCTGCACCGCCATTACAAGGAAATTTAGAAAATAGTGATCAACATCTACTTGTAAACCAATTCCTGCCCACTGCAAACCAGATCTCCCCTATTGAAAACCAGATCTCTCCCACTGCAAACCAGATCTCTCCTATTGCAAACCAGATCTCTCCCACTGCAAACCAGATCTCTCCTATTGAAAACCAGATCTCCCCCACTGCAAACCAGATCTCTCCTATTGCAAACCAGATCTCTCCCACTGCAAACCAGATCTCTCCCACTGCAAACCAAATCTCTCTCATTGCAAACCAGATCTCTTTCACTGCAAACCAGATCTCTTTCACTGCAAACCAGATCTCTCCCACTACAAACCAGATCTCTCCCACTGCAAACCAGATCTCTCCCACTACAAACCAGATCTCTCCCACTACAAACCAGATCTAACCAGATCTCTCCCACTACAAACCAGATCTCTCCCACTACAAATCAGATCTCTCCCACTGCAAACCAGATCTCTCCCACTACAAACCAGATATCTCCTATTGCAAACCAGATCTCTCCCACTACAAACCAGATCTCTTCCACTGCAAACCAGATCTCTCCCACTGCAAAACAGATCTCTCCCACTGCAAAAGAGATCTCTCCCACTGCAAACCAAGATGATGAGAACAGACCCATATACACCTGGGACAGGTGTTCAGGAGTTTCCATTCCCAGGTGCACTGTGTCACTCACACCTCCCTGTGTGGCATCCCCTGAGTGTTGTACATTTCACTGACTTTAAAACCCAGGCTCCTGCTTGGTTCCTCACAGAAGATGGACAGATGGACAGCAAGGAACCATGAGAAAACATCATTTTCTGCATTATATTCTAACTGTGACACTGGATTAGCTTTAAAATAAAATATGATGAGCGGGGTGTGGCAGCACAGACCTTTAATCCCAGTACTTGGGAGACAGAAGCAAGCAGATCTCTGTGAGTTTGAGACCAGATGGGTTTATGTAGCAAGCTCCAGGCCAGCCAAGGCTTCAGACCCTGTCTCAAAAAAAAAAAAAGTGATTATTTAAAACCTGCCCCAGATCAATGTTGAATTATTCATCTGCCACTTGCGATTGGAGCCTTCTGGGAAGTGACCCAGCTTCTGGCTAATACAGAGCAGCCCTGGGGACCTCTCCAAGAAGCCTTGGTCAATTACCCTCATGGTCCTGCTCAGAGAACAACTCTTCTTTCAGAGTAAGGCCTGGGCGGGACCGAGCCGGGGCTCAGGGACAGGGACGTGGGGCGACTGTTGCTACAGCCAGGCCTTTCATCTCCGAATACACTGCCAGAGATTTGGAGCCTCCACTGACCCAGGAAAATCCTCGGGCCTCCATTGTTTGCATGCCTCCCTCTTACCCTTTTAATTCACTTCTCACCTCTTCCCTGAAATGACAGCCTATGTGTCCTCAAGCTCGAGCATTTCGCCAAGGTCCCCAGAGGGAGGAGAGGGAAGGGAAGGTGCCCATATTTGAGATGGATCCATGAAGCCTACCAAAAGGGACCCAAGACCAATTGATATGGCAGGACTGCCAGACCCCCAGCCCAGCCCCTCCCAGGATAAAACACACACACAGTCATGAATTTGCACACACACACACACACACACACACACACACACACACACACACACATACACTTTGCAGAACAGGGACGCACATTCCACCAGTGGATCCTGCCATTGCCCAGCTCATGAGAGCTCAGGTTGCCATTTGTCTTTAAAAGGCTACGTCCAGGCAGAAGATCTGACTTAGTTGTCAAAGCATTTTCCTTGTGCGTGTGAAGACCTGAGGTTAATCTCCAGAAAGAAAGACAGACAGACAAGTGTGGTAGTAAAGCACCTGTGATCCCAACACTTCAGAGGCAGAAGGCTGGAAGATCACAAGTTCAAGGCCAGCCTGATCTGCATGAGATCCTAGCTCAAGGCAAGAGAGAAGAGGGAGGGAGGGAGGAAGAGAGGGCTGAGAGACTCTGACTGAATAGCTGGTGCCTTGGAGACATGTGGTCCTAGGCTGCCTGGTTCCTACACAATCCATGCCTCATCAGCCCAAAGTCAGGAAGCAAGGGTACAGGGCAAGTGGGTCTTAGAACCTGGGACCAAGAAGAGAGGGAAAGGTCTCTATTGCAGTAAACTGCTCACAGACTCCCCTAAGACAGAGAGAGGTGGGGCAGGGCTAGCTACAAGACTTTAGGGCTGTGGTTCTCAACCTTTCTAATGCTACGACCCTTTAACACAGTTCCTCAGGTTGTGGTGACCCCCAAACACAAAATTATTTAATTCCTAATTCATAACCACAACTTTGCCACTGTTATGATTCATAATGTAAATATCTGGCATGTAGTATATCTAGTATGTGACCCTGTAGGGGTCACCACCCATAGGTTGAGAACTGCTCTAGGGGAAAGCAGGCCCAGGCTTCTCGGATGCTGCAGGCTGGATTTCTCCTCGTCATCACCCCTCACCTTCCAGCTACCCTAAGCTCCACGGTGGGACCAAGTACCCACAAGGGACATGGTGAGGCTTTCTTCTTGAAGTTGTATGTCTGATGGCAGACTGAAGCCACACTGGGTACGTGCAAGGCTTCAGCTCGGCAGCCACTACTTTAAGGAAGTTGAGGCCGGCTGAGAAGGAGCAAGAGGGTGAGGAGGAAAACATTAGAGAGCACATCCAGCGACAGCCACTCAAGATGCTGAGATGCAGAAACCAGGCAAGGAGCAGCCTGCAGAGGAGTTCAGGCATGTGTCCACACGTACACACACCTGCCTGTGTATGTGTGCCCGGTGCGCACACACATGCAGAGTGTCACACAGGTGTGATGTCCTCTGCAATGCTTAGTAACAACGATGAAGCGCAGACCTCCCCTTACCCACCACCAGTCACCATCACACAGAAACAGAGAGAAGAGAATCGGCAGGTGTCCACGGTTAAGGAACATGTGCTGGGGAAGTGGAAGCGTCATCCAGAACAAGCATATTTCTACATCCACATTCCGGAAGGGCCCGGATGCTCATATGTCTGGGAGAACATGCCTTTCCCACCAGGCTGGCCGCTAATTGCCTTCGACGGTTTTCTCCCAGAACGGTGGGCGCTCCTTCCAGGCAGAAGCCTGCGCAGGTCTGGCATTGACTTTCACCAGATTTTGTTATTACATTTGTCTCACAGCTTTAAGACAGTAGCAAATATGTGCAATTTATTTAAACAACACTGGGGAAATTAACGCCGTGCAAGCACTTCCTAAGCAAATGAAGATAAAGCCGGGTTTTTAAAACGGGTGTGTGAGAGGCTCTTGAGTTTCCAGTCTACAATTAGCGGCGTCGGCAGCAGTAACTGCCGTTGAGGAGACACCGCTCTGTGAGACTGCCTGGTGGGTTCTGCCTCACCACACGCTTGGAGCACCGAGGACAAGCGGAATTCCCTGCCAGAGGCTGTCCAGTGTGGTCACCTCAGTAGATGTGCTCTGAGTGAGGACAGTCTAGCAGGTCCGGTGGCCACAGGGTTATGGTTCCAGCTGTTTCAGGAACAGAGGCATGAAGGTCACAAGTCCAAAACCTGACTGAGCTATGCAGTGAGTTCCTCTCTTGAAATTAGAAGAGGAAGAGGAGGAGGAAGCAGAAAAGGAAGAAAAGAGAGGAGGAGGAGGAGGAGGAGGAGGAGGAAGAGGAGGAGGAGGAGGAGGAGGAGGAGGAGGAGGAGGAGGAGGAGGAGGAGGACAGAGGTCAGGGTTAGAGCGCTTGCTTAGCATGCACAAGGCCTGGGTTCATGCCTAATGGTACTTGGAACAGGTGAGCCTGGCATCTGGGACTTGTGAATCCTGCCATGAACATGTGTGTCTGAAAGCCAATGATGTCCTTCACCCAAGGACTCAATAGACAGAGACATCCAGCCTACCCTGGAGCTGGCCAGGTCTGGAACTGAGGAATGGATGTTTCTAACAAGCTCCTTAGTGTACAGCTACAGGTGTGGGGCCAGCCTGAAATGCAAGCCCTGTCCTCTCTGGCTCCCAGCAGGTTTAAAAGACAACCCAGGAGCAGGGAGACAAGCCTCAGATTCTGTCTTTCATGGGAATACATATCTCCTCCAACCCACTGCACGCTCCAGCTAAACACAGGCAAAGGGGATGCCACTCCACAAGATTCAGGGCCCCGGAAGTGAGAGCTGGCATTTGGGGGGCTGAGGGAGGGGCATGGCTGTGAGTGCAACTGAGTTCCAAATCAGCTGGGACTACAACATGTAAAGATGTCCATCCACAAGCCAGGCGGTGGTGGCGCATGCCTTTAATCCCAGCACTCGGGAGGGAGAGCCAAGTGGATCCCTGTGAGTTCAAGGCCAGCCTGGTCTACAGAGCAAGATCCAGGACAGGCACCAAAACTACACAGAGAAACCCTGTCTCAAAAAAACAAACAAACAAAAAAAAGATGTCTGTCCACAGAGTGGATGCTCAGGCTGTCTGTCCATGGAGTTCTAATCCACAGAGGAACTGCTCAGGCTGTCCATGACTTGACCCATGCCTGGAGCTCAGCAAAAGGGGACTCCACCAAGCTAGTGAGTCGTGACAGGGAGCACATCACTGGTCTCTTAACCCACTCAGTGCTCAGTCTGTTACACAAAACACACAGCCTCAGTCATCCCCCACCAATAACAGATGTCTCAATCCACGTCAGGGATGAACTCTGCTTTATCTTGTCAGTTTGACAGGTGGAAGGATGTATTAATTTAATTTGCATTTTTGATTCATAGACGATGTCTACATGTTTATGGATGTTTAGCACTTATTGTGGTATGACCTGTCGATGCATGTTCTTTTCTCGTTATGGAAAGAAGTTACTGATTTACAAAATCTCTTTATATAGGGGCTAGCAACCCTTTGTGAGATTTCTTTTGAATCCTGTTGCTTAGCACAAAGCTGTGGGTTCCACCCCAGCACCAGATGAATTTAAAAATAAGAAACCCCTTAGCTATAGTTCATTAAGGAGCTATACGGACTCCTTTTTGTGGTTTCTACTTCTAACTCCACAACAAAGGACAAGACCTTTGCCTCTTACCCTTCGTCCCCCACTTTTCCATATCAGTAGATATAGCGGTGAACACAGATGCTCCTAACAGGTGCCTCTGTATAAAAGCCTAACCCAACCCCAACGTCTCTCACTCTTCTCCCTCAGAAAGGAAAGACAGTGGCCCTGGACCCCTCTCAGCCCCCGAAGGACACACTGCGGCCCTGGCCCCAACATCAGAGCTCCAGCGGGCTGAGGAGGCAGAAGCGTGACTGGGTCATCCCGCCCATCAACGTGCCCGAGAACTCCCGTGGGCCCTTCCCCCAACAGCTTGTCAGGGTAAGTGGGCCCCGGCTGTTCTTAAGGCTGGTCTGGACACTCCAGAACCAGAGCAGATTCTGGGGTGTGGGAAGCACTATCCAGTAGGAAAAAATGTGGCAAAATGTGGAGCCAAAGCCACTCTGTGAGAGTGCACTTCCTCCGGGTCAACAGGCCTCTCAGGTTGCAGCGACTCCTCTTCAGGATTATTTGCAGATCCTTGTCCTGTCTGTGGAAGTTGGTGTGGCTCAAGTAGTGTCCTTTGGCCTCTGACACCTGTCTGTGACCTGACTGTGTTTTCCCCTGTGCAGCACTTACACATCTGTGACGATGGTCATATGATGAGCTGCAGGGACATGATCATGGAAAGGTCCTATGAAAATGACCGTGCTGGGGCATTGCAAGAGTCTCGGGAGCCCGGAGTATGCAGGAAGAGGCATCTGATCTCAGGCCTGCTCCTGTCCCTTTCCATGTAGAGCAGAGTTGTGTGTTTAGTGTGCAGATACCATCAGAGCCCCTCCCAGCTCTTTGTCACTGCTGTCAGCCCCACGGGGTTTCCTAGTGCATCCAAGAGTGGCAAGGGATTTATGGTAGAAACCCTGACATTGGTGCATGCAGCACCCAGGGAAACTCGGTGGCAATGTCCCCTGCCCCTGTGTACACTCTCAGCACAAGCTGGTGTGAGGCTTCCTGGAACAGCCTGTGAGTCAGAGCCTGGAGGGGGGTATTGCGGGGGGGACCCCATTGTGGGACCTCGGCCCCTAAGATCATGCTGATGGCAGCCCTGTGGTCCTCATTCTGTGTGTAAGCCTCAGCCCTTCCCAGTGGTGGCTGCGTCTGGTGATCACTGTGTTGTCATTTACTGAAAGGTTTTCTCTGAGTCTTTCATTTTTTTTTTTTTTTTTTTTTTTTTTTTTTTTTTTTTTTTTTTTTTTTTTTTGGTTTTTTCGAGACAGGGTTTCTCTGTGTAGCTTTGCGCCTTTCCTGGAACTCGCTTTGGAGACCAGGCTGGCCTCGAACTCACAGAGATCCGCCTGGCTCTGCCTCCCAAGTGCTGGGATTAAAGGCGTGCGCCACCACCGCCCGGCGAGTCTTTCATTTTTAATATAAATCAATTTGTTCTGAAAGGAGTTTCATCCAGCCATGCCTCAACACTGTCACGTGGAAGGTGGCTATGAACATGGTGTCTGTCAACACAGAAAACAGCCCAAAACATCCGATCCGCCCTGGGCCTCCATGGTAACAGCAGTGTATCTGAGAGATGCACCAGGGCACAGCAGACCTTCCTGAGCATCATCAAGTGCAAAGGAAGATAAAAATGGGAAGAGGGAGGTGCCTGAGCCACCCAGTCCAGTCTTTCTCGTCCTCAGAGCTGGCTCACTTTTCTGAGACAGGCCAGTGTACAAATCTCAAAGGCTCTCTACGACACAGGTGTGAACTGAGCGGGCCCCAGGCAGCATATGAACAGCGGATGTAGCTGTGTGCCTATCAAACCAAATTCTTGAAAATAAGTAGCAAGCAGAACCTAGATTGACAACTCCCAATCAGTCATCCCCAGCCTTCAGGAAGGTCTTCTCTCGGTCATTCTCATGGGCAGTGAGTGAGGAGTGAGTGAGTGAGGAGTGAATGACAGAGGAGCTGAGGACTCGTCTGCTCACATCCAGATTTGTTCAGGAACAGGGAGTGAGGACGGCTCAGCAGCCTGCAGCATCTCTAAGTCCTTGGTCTTTGTCCTTCACCCCTGTGTGTAGACTGACAGGGAAAACCTAACAAGACTACAGATGTCCTTATGGGCAGAGCCGTGCCCCAGAAAGTGCTACCTGTCACCCTGGAGAATCTGCTGTCCTCTGCTGAGCCTAGAGGAAAAGACACTTGGAATGCTTGAGACCCACATGGATGTGTCAGTCAGGGATGGCCAGCCACGGTTGGAGCTGAGGGAACGGCCACTTTGTCCAACCAGCAGAGGCCTGGGTCCACTAACAGCTGGAGACCTTTCTTCTCAAGGCATGACGATTAGGGCTGAGCTCACAGAGTGTCTGAAAGCGCTGCATGTGTGTGGATTTCCCATAGGGCATTTCCTCTCCTGGTCACACAGACATAGGGAAGTGTGGCTGGAAGCAGCAGCATGCAGCAGAAGCTGCCAGCTGGGCAGTGCCAGCTGGTAAGACTTGGAAGCTGAGTTCCTAACCTGTGAGGAGAATAAAGGAACCATGGTTTGGCTGTACACACAGCACCTGCCTCATATACACAGCCCACGCCATACGTGCATGCATACACACATGAACACACAGCAACCCACTTCATATATACACACATGCACACATACAGAAACCTAATTCATAATACCATCCTACTTCCTACATATGTATATAGACATGCACACACCACCCACTTTGTACACGTGTGTATGCACACCAGTCCACTACATGCATCCATGCACTCCCACGCAGTCAGTCCATTTACACAGCCACACCGCATCGCACTCTTGTTTTCTGTTCCTGACTCTCACAGGGTGCAGACAGAGACTCTGCGGTGTTTTATCCACAGGAAGCCCATGAGTTTCCTGTCAGTGTTCCAGGGCAATGCTCCAAAAGCCCACATCAGAGCGTGAATGCAGCTTGATGGGCGGGCAGCAGAGCTGGCACACTCAGAGGTTCGGCTGGGATTAGCTAGTTCCGTGCTCATTAAGGCATTTCATTCTGATAAAATATGTTAAATGAAAACGTGGGTGGAAGAAGAGGCAGAATGTGCTTCCCAAACCCCAGTTAATTGCAGGCGTTTTCCTTGGAAGGAAGAGTGTCTCTTCAAAAGTGCCCGCACTACCACATAGGGGACAAATCACTTCTGCAGTCACGAAAGCCTGGTGAGACTGTGGAGCTAGAAGCCATGCATGTGCACAGTATGAGCTAAGTCACACCAGTCCGTGGTGGAGTGTGGGCTGAGCCACACAGGTCCATGGTGAAATGTGGGCTGAGCCACACAGGTCCATGGCAAAGCATGTGGAGCCATGGTGGAGCGTGACTCCCATCAACTGGGCTGCTGAGCCTTGGAGGCTTATAGCAAAGTGTGGCATGATCTCACTGGTTCCACCGTGTGGAGCTAGCCCATAGTCTTAGTTCAGTGTGCATGAAGAGTGGCAGTGGCCTTGGGGAGACATTACCCATAAGTCCCAGCCATCTTTTATTCTCAGGTGGAGGATGTGTGGTTTATAACAACGTGTACTCAGAAGCCATGTGTATGTGCCTGGGTTCCAAGTTTGGCTCTGTTGAGAGGTGGTGCGCTCTTTAAGAGATGGAGGGCAGGGAGACATAGGTGGCCTTTGAAGGGCACAGTGTCAAAGGTGACACTAGCATCGTCCATACCACACTGGGCTATGAGTGAACTAAAGGGATTATATTGCTAGCAATCCACAGAACCTGCTTAATGAGCAAAGGAATTTATTTAGGGGTTAACTCACAAGACAGAATAAAGGAATCTGTTGCAGGATCCTGGAAGGATGAGACATGGTCCAACACAGTTCTCTGGTAAGCTCTGCACTGGTCTGTACCAGCATCCAAAACCACAAGGTAGTGAAGAGAGTGTATGTGCATCATAGGTTGTAGCCGGATGGCTTCTCTGGTCTTGCCCAGCCCCAAGGTCCCACAGCCACTTATAAAATAATCATTCAAAGGCTTATATTAATTACCAATTGCATGGCCTATGGCAGGCTTCTTGCTAGCTAGCTCTTATAACTTAACCCATTTCTATTAATCTATAAGTTGCCACGTGGCCATGGCTTACCAGTACTTTCACATCTTGCTTCTCCTGCGGTGCTGGTGTCTCTCTCCCCTCTGCCTTTCTCCTTCTTGTCTCTCCTGTTGGAATGTACCGCCTAACCTTATTCTGCCTCACCATTGGCCAAACAGCTTTATTTATCAACCAATCAGAGCAACACATATTCACAGAGTACAGAAAGACATCCCACATCACTTCCCCTTTTCTGTCTAATCAAAAATGAAGGTTTTAACTTTAACATAGTGAGATTATATATAACAAAACAGTTATCAAGCAAGAATTACAGTTATAATATCTAGTCTATTTATATTTGGCAACTTAAAGAAAATATTCTATCTATCCTATATTTGTGAATCTAAAGTTTTATATCTAATTAATCTTTTATCATAACCAAGGAGAATTATAACTATAACTACCTAGTCTTCAACTACATCAAAGACTCCAGAAAGATATAATATTACCTAAGTAAACAGGAAGAGCATTGTAAGCAACTTCTAAAAGTCTAGAATGACAGAGACAGCTGGCTGCCTGGACAGTCATCCAAAGTTCCTCTGCAAACTTGGGGCATCCATCTTCAGCCCACAGACCTAGAGTCTCTCAGTCTCTTTTCTCCATGTCCTGTAGAATGTCTGGCAGTCTCTGCAAAGGAGGAACCTGAAGGACGATTTCACCTTGCAAAGTTCAGTGGTCACCTTCCTATGGGTCCTGCATATCCAGTTTACACAACATATTATCAGCAGTCCAGGCAGGAACAACTTCTCACCCAAATGGCTATTTTTGTCAAGAAGAAGATAAACTCCATATGGAGTGTCTTCGACACTCATCTTCCTCTTTGAAGTAAATCAGTGCTGCCAGGAGCAGACGTGTCTCACTGTCCAGGAAAGTCTAAGTTTTTTTATAGTATTTTTATTTTATAATTAACTTAATTTCACATATCAGCCATGGATTCCCCCATCCTCCCTCCTCCCACCCCCAGCCCTCCCCCCCAATCCACCCCCCACTCCCACCTCCTCCAAGGCAAGATCTCCCCTGGGGAGTCAGCCCAGCCTGGCAGACTCAGCCAAATGCCATATTCTGTAGGTCTTTGAAGTATTTGAAGATTACCTACTAATTGAAATACATATGTATACCTAGAAAACTTAACTAACATGACTATAAATATGATTATCATGGATGACTAACTATTAATCTGTATTTCTTAATTATACATTACAATTTCAAGTGAGGTGCACAAACAAAATACCTTAAACAAGAGTAGAAATATACCTACAGTATAACAAAATTAACTTTAAATTTGTATCAATAAACTAAAATCCATAGCAATGTGTAGATGTATCCAACCTTCTTATTAAATAAGAAACACAGAACCAATGCAAAGAAGAAAGCCAAGAGGTCAGAGCTAAGAGCTAAAACCTTACCCTTCCTCCTGCGGTGGTCCTACCTCTCCGAACCAGAGCTACCCCTGTGTTAAAGTCTTTATATAGAGTTCCTGTCTTGCCTTCTCATTGGTTGTAAACCCAACCACATGACCGCCTCCTCACAGCCTGTCTGTATAGGCCTCCAGGTTTTCCATGATTGGTATTAAGATTAAAGGCATGTGTATCCAATAATGGCTGTATCCCTGAACACACAGAGACTTACCCAGCTCTGCCTACCAAGTGCTGGAATTACAAGCGTACGCTACCACTGCCCTGCTTTCCTATGGCTTGCTAATAGCTCTGACCCCCGGGCAACTTTATTTATTAACATACAAATAACATTTTAATACAAATAAAATATCACCATATTTCCCCTTTTCTATTTTAATAAAAAGGAAAAAAAAGAAAAAGCTTATAACTAATATAAGAAAAACTATATACAAAAGGACAATAACTATATACAATATATACAAGTAATAAATACCTAAACAATGTCTAGTCCATTTGTATTTGACAAATTCAGAGAAAATAATTTCATTATCTATCCTATTTTGGTAAGTCCAAAATGTATCCTAATTAATCTTCAACTATAACTAACTAACCTTCAACTATAACTAACTAATCTTCAACTCCCTCAGAGACCCAAGAAGGAAATAATATTAGCTAACAAAAATAAAAACAGGAAGTGCACATAAGCAACTTCCAAAAAATTTGTGAGTTGACAGAAACAGACAGCTGTCTGGACAGTCACCTGAGGTTTCTCCGAAGTGCTGGGGCATCATCTTCAGCCTATAGGCTTAGCATATCTGACAGACTCATTTGTGAAGTAGGATGTACACAAGGTCAACAGTTCAACCTCACATTGAGTGAGAGTAGTCCATGTACCAGAAACACCTGAATTCCACTAGTGTCATGTCATGATTCAGGATTTTAAATTCTGGAAATTGTTGATGGTTTTTTAATTCAGCTGTCCATTCTTCTTGGCTGTGTATATATGGCTTCATCTCAGCATCCCATTTTTCTCCATATCCCTCTATCAAATGCCAGTCTACTATTGAGAGGCGTGAGCTTAGTTACTCTTCAAGAATAACTGTTTCAGCTGCTGTTCCATTGCACATCAGAGGCCATCGGCCCACTGCCTGTTCAGCTGCCTTCGAAGAAAAGGGCACTGTACCTTTTTCGAATTGCGAAGGCCACTTCAGGGATGGTGCCATATTGTCCTGGCCTCTGAAGATGCCTTTTGATAAAGCCATAACCACACTTGTTTTGGCAAGAATCAGTAATCCTTTGTTTTATGTCCTGTCTGTCCATTTTGTCCTGTTGATTCGAGGATACTTTGTTGTCCAGTGGCTAACTTTTGCCACAATGAAAGTTAACTCCATATGCAGTTTCTTCAATGCCCATATTTTCTCTGAAGTAGATTGGTACTGCTAGGAGCCAACATGTCTCATAGTCATAACAAAAAAGAAAAATTTTCTAAGTTATTAAAACATTTTAAATGCCATATTCTGTAGATCTCTGAAGGGTTTGAAGATAACCTGTCTATCTAAAATATATCTACTCAATCTTGAAAACATACCTAATATAACTACAAGTTCTATTATAATATCTAACTACTAACTTTCATTTCTTTATATCCTAATAGTTGGTAATAACATTCAAGGATCAGAAAATTGCATTACATTGTTAGATGAACGGTACAATTAGAAAAATATATATAACACTTTCTAACAATATCAATTTCAATATATATAATTTGTATACAATATAAAACAATCCAATCCAATGTAAAGTATTTACATTTTTCTTTTCTTTCTTTCTTTTTTTTTTTAATAAGAACCTTAAATCTAATCTCCTTTGCTTAGCCTTTTTCCTAACCCTTGACAACAACTTGTAACCAACCCCCCTAATCAATGAAAATTATCCCAGACCCAAAACCCATTAAAAGACCAAAAAAAAACCAACCGCCCCACACCACCTCTTTGGGAATGTGGGCGTCGTATTCTTGAAATTGCTTCCTGCTGGGTATGGGCGAAGGTATCTTTATCCTGAAAGAAAAATTTTAGGTTAATTGTCAAATTCTAGGAAAGGTAAATATATCCTTTGTTATCCAGTCTGTGTATAATGCCAAAATTCAGGGTTTATCTCAAATCCTTATTCAAGTAGTCTTTGAGACTGGATCATCTCAGCTAGCTCTTCTCAAAATTGCTCTGAGCACTTTGTAGTTCAAAGCTGATCTGTAGATGATGTTTGTCAGCTTAGTGATGTTATTATTGTCCACGTGGAATTGTCATTGTTGTGGGGCCCCATCTTCTTCCTGGAGACTTCAGTTGATGTTAGGCCTGACCGTGATTTCCTGCAAAAAACTGATAAGAGACTCGAACACAAAGACTATATATGCGACTTTTTAGAATTAGTTAGTACTCTATATGACCATTTATATCTTAACAAAGTTTAAAATGTATATATATCTATATATATTGATCTTGTAAATTTTGATATAAAATTCATACTTTAAGAAAAGTTTAAAGAATCAGAATAGAATCAAAGAGTTGAGATTCGTAATAGAATAGTCCCTTAATTAATTTGGCTTTTCTCCTGTCCCATAGCAGAAGATGGCTCTTTTCTTCTGGCATGATACAGGGAGTTTGCATTTTCCTTTTAACAACATGCTTGAGTTTAAAGAAGGAGAGAACCATTCTCCAACTCCAAAGTCAGCTTTAAATTTTAATTGAACTGGGACTATTAGAAGTTAAATAGTGTTAAATCTTTAAAGAAAAGCAGAAACAAACATTTAGGAAGACATAAAATTTTTTTAGATAACATACCCATACGCCATTTCACTCTGTTTCTTAGGATAGATGATTTGTTCCTTTTCTTCAGTTGTCTCATTTGTCCAGTGTTCTTCAAATTCCTTAACCTTCATTCTCCTAAAAGACAAAAACAAAAACCTTTCCCCAAGGTATTTTGGGGATGTTCCTTTTTGACAAGTTATGTGATTAAATGAAAAGGCATGTGTTACTGGTGTAAGTTAGTTTAAATTGGATGTTTACAATAGTTGATGAACTATCACCTCCTCTAATTAAGAGGTCTCTCTTGTTCAAATCGAACCTTTATCAATTTTGATGGTACCCACAGCTTATCTTCTCCTGTAGAAATAAAAGCAAAACCTCGTCCCCAACGTAACACATACCCTGGTTTCCATTCTGAGGTCAGCACATCCTTAAAGTATATAGGTTGATTTAATTCTGTAGTTTTTTCTATTATCCAATGTCTCTCTGCAGCTGTTGTTCCTTTCTCATTGGCATTGAGAAAATTCAAAGTTAATAGAGCATTATGTAGTCTATTTCTGGGGGGTTTTGTTACTCCTTTTTGTTTATTTAGCATATCCTTTAGAGTTCTGTTTGATCTTTCTATAACTGCTTGACCTGTAGGATTATGTGGTATACCTGTAACATGGTTTATATTATAATAAGCAAAAAACTGTTTCATCTTAACAGAGACATATGATGGAGCATTATCAGTTTTGATTTGTGCAGGTATACCCATAATGGCCATAACTTCTAGCAAATGAGTGATTACAGAATCAGCTTTTTCAGAACTCAAAGCAGTTGCCCATTGAAATCCTGAAGAAGTATCGATAGTGTGGTGTACATATTTCAGTTTTCCAAATTCTGCAAAGTGAAACACGTCCATCTGCCAGATTTCATTCCTCTGAGTACCCTTTGGGTTACATCCTGCTGGTAATGGTGTTTGATTGTAGAAGGAACAAGTAGGACATTTCTTTACTATTTCTTTGGCTTGTTGCCAGGTTATGGAAAAATCCTTTTTTAAACCTTTACTATTTACATGATGTTTTTTATGAAATTCTGAGGCCTCCAGCACATTTCCTATCAATAATTTATCAATCTCATCATTGCCTTGTGCTAGAGGGCCTGGCAGACCAGTATGGGATCGGATGTGAGTTATATATAAAGGATGACTCCTTTTTCTGATTGTATCTTGTAATTGAATAAATAATGAAGTTAATTCTGAAGCATCGTGGATAAATTCTGCAGTCTCAATATGTAATACTACTCTTTCAGCATACTGAGAGTCAGTTACTATATTGAGAGGTTCTGAAAAATCCATTAATACCAACAGAATAGCATACAATTCTGATTTTTGAACTGAATTATAAGGACTTTGAACCACTTTACTTAAATTTTCTGATTTGTAACCTGCCTTTCCTTGTTTGTTGGCATCTGTATAAAATGTACGAACTCCAGATATGGGTTTTTTCCTCACAATTCGAGGCAAGATCCAATCAGCTCTCTTTATAAGATCAATTCTATTGCTTTTGGGATATTTGTTGTTAATTTCTCCCAAAAAATTACTACAAGCTTTTTGCCAAGCTTCATTTTCTATCCATAATTTTTCAATGTCCTCCTTAGTTAAAGGTACGACAATTTCTGCTGGGTCTATTCCTGCTAATTGACGAAGTCTCAATTTTCCTTTCCAAATCAAGTCAGAGATTTTTTCCACATAAGTTTTTAATTTTTTATTTGGTTTATTTGGTAAAAATATCCATTCCAATATAATGTCTTCCCTTTGCATTAATATTCCTGTTGGGGAATGCCTAGAAGGTAAAATAACCAAAATGCAATCCAGCTTTGGATCAATACGATCTACGTGCCCTTCATGTACTTTCTTTTCTACCAAGGCCAATTCTTTCTCAGCTTCAGGTGATAATTCTCTTGGACTATTTAAGTCCTTATCACCTTCTAAGGTTTTAAACAAATTATTCAGTTCATCATTTTTTACCCCAACAATAGTTCTTAGATGAGAAATGTCTCCAAATAATCTTTGAAAGTCATTAAGAGTCTGTAGTCGATCTCTCCTAATTTGCACTTTTTGAGGTCTAATTTTTTGAAGTTCTATTTTATATCCTAAATAATTAATAGAATCTCCTCTTTGTACCTTTTCTAAAGCAATTTGTAATCCCCAGCAAGGCAAAATTTTCTTTACTTTTTCAAACATTCTTTCTAAAGTATCTGCATTTGAATCAGCTAATAAAATGTCATCCATATAATGATAAATTATGGATTTAGGAAATTTTTTACGTACCACTTCTAATGGCTGTTTTACAAAATATTGGCACAAAGTTGGGCTATTCAACATTCCCTGTGGGAGAACCCTCCATTGAAATCTTTTAACCGGTTGAGAATTATTATAAGTAGGCACTGTGAAAGCAAATCTTTCTCTGTCTTTTTCTTGTAAGGGTATTGAAAAGAAACAGTCTTTTAAATCAATAACTATGAGAGGCCAGCCTTTTGGTAACAGAGTAGGTAAAGGAATTCCAGATTGTAAAGAGCCCATTGGCTGAATTACTTTGTTAATTGCTCTAAGGTCTGTAACCATTCTCCATTTACCAGATTTTTTTTTTATAACAAATACAGGAGAATTCCAAGGGCTGGTTGATTCTTCAATATGATGAGCATTTAACTGTTCTTCCACCAGCTCTTGTAAAGCCTGGAGTTTCTCTGTTGTTAAAGGCCATTGCTGAACCCATACAGGCTTGTCTGTTGACCATTTTAAAGGTAGAGCTGTTAATGTTTTTGGAAGATTATCAGTTGTTGTGCCCTGTTCTTGTATGACATGGATGGCTGGTGAGCACTCATTAGAATAATATCTTTTAATATTTCTCTCAGAAACATGTACTAATTTATGATTTGTTTCTGAGATTGGAGGGATATTAATCTGAGTATTCCATTGTTGTAACAAGTCTCGACCCCACAGGTTCATAGCTATGTTAGCCATATATGGTTTTAATTTTCCTTTCTGTCCTTCTGGACCTATACATTCAAGCCATCTTACACTTTGTTTCACTCTAGATAATGTCCCAATTCCTAAGAGTTGAATGTTTACCTCCTGAAGAGGCCAAGTTGGATGCCAAAATTCTGGTGCAATTATGGTAATGTCAGCACCTGTGTCTACCAGACCAGACAACAAAACACCATTTATTTTTATTGTTAGTTTTGGTCTTTGTTCATTAATAGAAGTTTGCCAAAAAATTTTCTTTATGTTTTTTCCTGTATTTCCTATTTTCTCTGTTTCATCATCTCGACTAACATGATTTATTCCAATAGACATTTGGTTATTTAGTTGCTTTGAGTAGGGGTTTCCTCTACAACTGCAGGAAAGGTTTGAACTGGATTTACTGTGGGGGCCTGCCTGAGGCCCCTCTGGGAGTTTCCCGAAGCTCGAGGCAGAGGGTTACCCTGTCTGTCCCTTGTTGATCTACATTCGTTGGTCCAGTGTTTTCCCTTACCACACCTTCTGCATACTCCAGAAGGAAGGGGCATTCTGTTGCCAGTGTTCCTTGAAGAAACATTATTTCTAGGAATGACCTGTTTACAATCCCTTTTCAAATGTCCTTGCTTTCCACATCCAAAACATCTAACATTGCTCAAACCTTTTGAAATTGCTTTTCCTACCCACATATCATCATGGTCATAAGCCTCTACATTAACTGTATCTCTAATCCAATCTTCCAAAGGTGCAGATCTTGCCTTTAACGGCCTGATTATTCTTTTGCACGCTGCATTTGCATTCTCAAAGGCTAAAGATTCAATTATTATCTGACTAGCCTCTGAATTCGGGACCATTTTTTGTACTGCTGAAGTCAATCTTTGTAAGAAATCTGTGAAAGATTCTTTGGGGCCCTGTATAACCTTTGTAAATGACTCAGTTTTTTTTCCTGGTTCTTCAACTCTGTCCCATGCATTCAAAGCTGCCGTTTTACATAGAAGTAGGGTTTGGACATCATAGGAACATTGTGTTTGTACTGAAGCATATTGGCCTTCGCCAATAAGCTGATCCTGGCAGACTTGTATTCCGCTATCCCTCCATTGTCTTTCTATATTTTTAGCCTCATTACTGAACCACATTTTCCACTGGAGATTTTGTCCGGGTTCAAGAACAGCCTGTGCCAATTCCCGCCAGTCCTTTGGTAGAATCCTATTACAAGTTGACCAGGTGTTTAACATTTGCTTTACATATGGGGAGTGCATGCCATAAGATGCTATTGCCTCCTTAAATCTTCGTAAGTCTAACATTTCAACTGGAACCCAAGTATTTTGTTCATTCTCTTCATCAGGTAGCTGCTGTACGGCTACTGGATAAATTAAGGGTGATTGTGTGAAAACTGGCTTTCTTTCTGTAACCTTATGATCCAATTTTGAAACAACTTCACTATTTATTTCTTCTGTCTGAATTTGAATTTCTCTATAATTCATTTTTACCGGTTTAACAAGTTTTTCTAAGACTGTTATCCTGGCACTTAAGTTGACGATCTTTTTAAATAGTAAAATGAGGATAAGAAAAGTAATAAACTGAATAATTCGATCAATATTAATCTTTTCATATAGTTGTTCCATTGTCAGAGTGCCTAAAATTTCAA
The DNA here is from genome assembly GCF_007827085.1 of Peromyscus californicus insignis. Taxonomy (NCBI): domain Eukaryota; kingdom Metazoa; phylum Chordata; class Mammalia; order Rodentia; family Cricetidae; genus Peromyscus; species Peromyscus californicus. Next base: position 152,287,605 of record NW_026294595.1, read on the forward strand.
ACAAAGCCCAATTTTCTTCCAATGTACACATAAAGCCCATTTTTTTTTAAATGTAGAAAAAAATTCTCTTTTAAATAGATATGTTAATTGACTTACCAAGTCTGAGTAGAACAGTAGAATCCCAGGGAATTTCACAGCCACCTGGTGTTCGAGGTGTGAATCCAGCCAGAGAGAGAGAGAAAAGAGAGAGAGAGAGAGAGAGAGAGAGTAGCCGCTTGAGCCGAGTCAAGCCTTGGCTTTACAGGCAGGGGCCCTGTTCAGCAGGGCAGGTCTGAGTTTGTAGCAGTTGCAAGTAGCTCCAGCTGCGGGTCAGTCAGGCCTGGGCCCAAGCTAGGCAGCCGGGCCGCCCAGGCTGAAAACCAGACCAGGTTTTTAATGAATTCTTGTCACGTTGGGCACCAAATGTAGATGTATCCAACCTTCTTATTAAATAAGAAACACAGAACCAATGCAAAGAAGAAAGCCAAGAGGTCAGAGCTAAGAGCTAAAACCTTACCCTTCCTCCTGCGGTGGTCCTACCTCTCCGAACCAGAGCTACCCCTGTGTTAAAGTCTTTATATAGAGTTCCTGTCTTGCCTTCTCATTGGTTGTAAACCCAACCACATGACCGCCTCCTCACAGCCTGTCTGTATAGGCCTCCAGGTTTTCCATGATTGGTATTAAGATTAAAGGCATGTGTATCCAATAATGGCTGTATCCCTGAACACACAGAGACTTACCCAGCTCTGCCTACCAAGTGCTGGAATTACAAGCGTACGCTACCACTGCCCTGCTTTCCTATGGCTTGCTAATAGCTCTGACCCCCGGGCAACTTTATTTATTAACATACAAATAACATTTTAATACAAATAAAATATCACCATAGCAATGTGAAACATTTTAAACAAGTTGTTGCTCTTTAAAAGTAGATTCAATAATCTACCCTTTCATCCTATCATATCTATATCCCCTTTTCTTCTTTAGAAAGAGACTGTATTTCTAATCAACCCCCTTTAAATAAAAATAAACATTTGTAAACAATATTTTGGGAATTTGGACATAGCTTCTTACATTACTTCCTGCTGGTTGGGGGTGCTGGCAATCTTATGGGGATCCTAAAAATTAAGAATTATAGTTAAATCTTGGCTATAGTCTGTGAGGATGGATGGTCTCAGCCAGTTGCTTTGAAGCTGATTTTGGATGTTGAATCATCTGGGCCATGGTGTCATTGGAGACCTTTCAGGAGGTCTTGGCTGATCAAACCATATTAACTTGGAAGCAATCCATGGGTTCTCATCTTCTGTGGAAATAAAAGCATAACCTCTTTTCCAAAGCAACATATCCTTAGACACAAATTCTAAACTCAAGATACTATACATACACACACACACACACACACACACACACACACACACACACACACACATACACACACACATATATATATGTTTAACTCAGCAGCCTTTACAATCAAATGTCTTTCTGCAGTTAAAAATTCCAAAGACAATATAATCCAGACTCTCTGTGTGATTTCCATCTTTATTTTTTTATATTACTTTTACTGTCTCTTTAAAGACTTTATTTTTTAAAACTATCTATGTCTTTATATAACTGCATACATTCCTTTTTTTCTCTCTTCCAAGCCTATGTACATTTTTACACACATTATAAACTGTTTATAGTTTTATTCCATCTGAATCTGTCTTATTGTGAATCTATAATCCTTCTCTGACCAGGAGAGATTTTAAACTGTTAATCTGCTTGGCTAGGACCAACAAGGCAGTCTTGACTGCTGACTCTGCCCACCTTAGCATCCCAATATTGCAGAAGTATCCCTACCACCAACTCCAGGAAGCAGTGTGTCTATGTCTCCAAGAAGCAGCATGCTGACCAGAAACCTCTTTACTTAGTTAGTTAGCTAGTTAGTTAGTTAGTTAGTTAGTTAGTTAGTTAGTTAGTTAGTTAATTTGCCTGTACTAGCAAAAGCTAAATCCACTAAGCAGTACACTGCATGGCTTGGAGACACCATTGTGTACTGCTGCGGGAATCTGCCATGTTACTCAGCTTATGGCAGCTGGCAGTCAGCTCCATCTCACAGGCAGATGTTGGGAGATGAGTCTGCACTGCTGCTGGCATGAGACTGTGAGACTAGGAAACCTAGTGTGGCTCTGTTTCTGTGCATTCAGAATCTTTAAGCTTTCTTAGATCTATGTGGATCGATGCCCAATGGTGAGCACTAAATGTAGTTGGAAGGTTTCTTTGGTCCTGCCTGGTCCCCCATGGTCCAAACAAATCTCTCTCACCCATGGTCCTGCAGCCACTCAGACACAAGTAAAAACACCGAGGCTTATATTATTTATAAACTGTATGGTCTATGGTCAGGCCTCTTGTTATCTAGCTCTTATATCTTAAATTAACCCATTTCTATTAATCTATATTTTGCCATGTGTTCCGTGGCTTACCAGATCTATATTTTGCCATGTGTTCTGTTGGCATGTTGCTTCTTTGGTGGTGGCTGGCATCTCTCCCAACTCTGCCTTTCTCTTTCCTGCCTCTCTCTTTCAATTTCCTGCCTGCCTCTAAGCTGCCTTGCCATAGGCCAATGCAGCTTTATTTATCAACCAATCAGAGCAACATATATTTATAGCATGCAGAGACATCCCACAGCACTAGGTCTTAAGAGTCCCCCAGTGGCCACGCTCCAGGGGCATGTACCTCAAGGTCATAGGCAGGTATAACAGCTCCCTGCTACCTCACTAGGGGTGGTGCTTCAGGGCATGGCTCAAATAGGTACCCACTACAGTAAACAGTCTCCAACATCACACACTATGTGCCACCAAGACCCAAAGTCAAAGAGTACATTGGTCACAGACAGAAACCTCCAAAACCAGAAGCCAAAGTAAACTTTGCATCTTTAGGGTCAGTTATCAGTTATCATTACAGCAGTGGGGGGCTGGCTAGCACCAAGGAGGAACTGTGGGATAGGGCACAGAATCCCAGTACTGGTCTGGACAGCATGGGGCATCCCTTTTCCTTTTTGGAGATGGAGGGGAAGAAGAGAGAATTCTTCCTTCTGTGGCGACCCAGAAGCACCAGCTGTCAGCTTTCTGCCTGTCCCTCCCGATTGGGTTCCATGTCTCCAGTGGTGCTGACAGTGCCTAACTGGATGTCAGCACGGGCTTTGAAAGCTGCTCGCTGCTCTAACGTGCTCATGAAGTTTGACTGCTGGCAAGATCCAGGGGAGGATAAAACAGGACTTGTAGAAAGAGGTCTATTCCACAGCCGAATCTAATAAAAATTCAGAATTTGTTAACTGTGGAGGTTGTCCACGGCGGCAGCACAAATTGACTGGAGACAAGGAGAAGGAAAGTAATGTTCTTGGGGACAAGTCGTTTAATTTTGGAAACTGATATTTGAGAAGACAAGAAGCCATGCAAAGCAATCTATGGGGCCCCTGCTAGAAAATGGGCCCCAGAAATAGCTGCAGAGGAGACTGGAAGAAGCTGCCACAAAATCACTCTGTGCAAGGACTCGGCAGAAGGCGAAAAGGCAGTATCTGCAGCCGAGAGTTCACAAGCAGCAGTGATGGAAGTTTGCAGAGGTCATTGATCCAATGATGACAGCCACAAGCAGCTTAACCAGATGGAAGCTGAGTGGTTTCTTCTCCTCTCTCATGTGTCTAATGTGCACATGCATGGGTGCATATGCACACGTGCCAACCTAAAGAGTAAAAAAGGAGGAGGAGAAAAGGCAGCTCAGTGGTCAACACCAGCTGCTCTTAAAGAAGACTCAGTTCCCAGTACCCACATGCAGGATCTCACCATCATCTATAACTCTAGTCCCATGGGATCTGCTGCCCTCTTCTGGCCTTTGCAGGCTCCTACATGCACATGATACACATAAACTCACATGAGCAAACAAAAGATAGACAGACAGACAGATGATGAAGAAGAAGATGGATGGATGGATGGATTTTTTTAAGGCAGAAAAAGCATGGAAGGCCTGGTGGGGGCCGGGGAGAGACAGAGAAAAAGAGAAAGGAAGGAGAGTGGGAAGGAGGGAGGGAGATAAATAATACAAGCACAAGCAAAGCACAGAGAGACCCCCCAATGGAAGGGATCCAAAGATGGTGTCTGAGTTTGTCTAGCAGAGACAAACCTTTACATGTTTAGGAATGGGTTGAGCCCCCTTCTACAAGGCTGTTTAGCTACAGCAGGGAACTGGATAATCTAGACAAAGAAAGGGAAGCTGATTGGTTCTCACCCCAGGAACCCCTCCATAAGAGGTTTGAAAGCCCCACTGAATAGTTCCCTCCGGCAGGAAAAAGCCCACCAAGTCTTTGTCTTGAACAAGCAGGAGCAGGAAGTCAGCCATCTTGAATATGTCAATCTACCTACAGCCTCTTCTTTCTGCCTATTCTGACTCCTCCTCCATCAACTCCCCTTCCAATTTCACTTCCTCAGGAGACTCTGAAGTCACTAAGGTGTCGGCACATCCAACCCCGGCCAGGGAGTCCCACCGAGTGGACACCACCCTGCTGGCCACTCCCTGTCCCCTGAGATGCCCCAGGTCTCAGGACCCAGCAGAGCTTAGGTTCCTAAAGGATGGGACACCCTCAGACCCAACACTGCAGACACAGCAGATGTCACTGAGGACGCATGGGGTGACCAGGTAGTTATAGGACCCCAGGTCCGCCCACCTCTGTGGTCAGCCACAGTCATCAGGAAGAGTGTCAAGTAAGGACGCAGAACGTGATGGTGGTCACCTCAAGAGTTCTCTGGGTCCTGGTCAAATGGTCTGCATCTCACTAGCTGTTGTGGTTTAAAGTGATGTTTGTGTGTCTGGTTGACAAGGGATAGACTTAGGATACTTAACCTCCACTATGAACTTAATTAGACAAAAAAACACCCAGGGCCCTAGTGAGGTTGTCTGTGAGGGTGTTTCCAGAGAGGTCCAGCCGAGGAGGGAAGGCCTGCCCTGAATCTGGGCAGAACCACCCGCAGCTGGGATACTGACCTCAGCAAAGAGGAGAAAAAGATCGGACACCGACATTGCCCTTCTTAGTCTGCTAAGATGTGCACAAGTGGCCCACGCTCCCAGCACCATGCCTCCCTGTGGTGATGGACTGTCCCTCGTACACCGTGATTATTCTCTATGTTCCTGTTGTCAGGCATTTGATCACAAAGACAGAAGTAACTGACATACTAACACTCCTGCAGATGATAAACTAAGAAAATTCACCTGACAGTGTCCCATAGAAATGTACTGGAGACCTTTGAAAGGGGAAGGCAGCCCTGGGGAGGAGTGAGTTCATGTGGCCTCTCTCATCAAAGGCCAGACACAGGAGTCTCAAGAGCAGTGGTTCTCAACCTGTGGGTCGAGACCCCACAGGGGTCACATACTTGTTGTCCTGCACATCAGACATTTACATTATAATTCAGTAGCAAAATTACAGTTACAAAGAAACAACGAAAATAGTTCTATGTTTGGGGGTCACCAACATTAAAGGGTGGCAGCGTTAGGACGGTTGAGAACCGCTGCTCTGAGGAAGTCAGGCTTGCAGCAAGGACAGAACATGCAACCACACATCTGATGGGAATGTGTGGTGCATCTCTCCCCCAGACAGAACCTGCAGACTGGACCCCTGAGAAGGAATGTATAGTGAGCCAGAGCGTGCCGGGAACATGCTTATATTGGGTTTCCTCCCATTGAGCTGAACACAAGCTGTAGCTGTCACTCAGCAGGAGGGGCCCATGGCAAGAATGGCTGAAATTGCAATCCCCGGGGGTGCAGCTCAGTCCTGAAGGAAACACACCTCCCTGGGGAAACTGATATTCTCACAGTGTGTCCCCTTTCCACCATGTCCCCTGCTGCAGGTAGGAGACCTTTCCTAGCCTCATGGTGAGGAGGGGCTAGTAATTCTGAAAGAGCACCCCAGCAGACAGGCAGGGCATCCCCCACAAGCAACCCTGTAATTTCCAGTGTCCAGGTTCCTCTGTCCTTGCTGAAGCCCCGGGGACACGAAGAAAGCAGAGTCTCCCACCTCAGCCGCCCTGTGCTCTGTGATTTAATCAGGCATGTGAACGGACTGAGTGGGCCTTTGTATGCCTGTCCCTTGTCTGAGCAGAAAATGTTCCCTCTCCTGGCTGCCTTAGTGGCTGTATTGATACAGCAGAAAGCTCCTTATCACTGCAAGTGCTCAGATAATTTATTGGAGAATATTCAATTAGAATACATTAATATTTTAGATTTCCATCATCAATTTACTGTCAGCGATTTAAAGCCGTTACTGAGCGGCTGGCTCAGGTGGGTGTGTTTAGGCGAGGGTGGAAGTATCTACCCGAGTGGGCTCCGCCATGGCTGGTAGCAGCTTAAGAGCCTAACGGCACAGCTCTAGGGTAGAGGCCAGATGTGGTCAGGATGCTGGGCACAGGGGTTTGTGCTGCTCTGAGTGAGTCACTCAGACAAGGGAAGGGTGTGATAATGACTAAGTTCCAGGTGACCTCAGATATGAGTGGATCTCCTGGGACAGTGGGGGTTCTGAGGCCTCTTCCTTCTCTATCAAGGAGTCTCAGGTCTCAGGCTCTGGGAGGGCTTGAAGGAGAATTGGTCATCTAATATCACTGCATAACATCACAGGACATCACCACTTAGCCATGGGCCTGCACAGGTCACATGGTGGAGCCTGCTTCAGAGGCATCACATTTTGAGTGGCAATGAGCCGCTGATCACAGACTGTGACTTGAAAAGACATCCCCAACCAGAGGTGACAGGTATCGGCCACCTTGTCTCTAGGTGGCCAAGAAGGAGCCAGCAAGCCCTGTGGGGGCAGAGGATACAGGCTGTTCTCTACAGGCTAGTGACAGGAGGAGGCCTGGCCACACAGGTTCCTGTGTCAGCGGAGGAACGCTGCAGCAAGAGGATAGATGGTCTTGCCAGTGAGAATGGAGGACAAGCAGGCAAGCAGGAAAGCATCCTTCTTCCATGTCCTTTTATCCGAGCTGCCACCAGAGATGCCACCCGGACTTGGGGTGGGTCTTCCCACATTCAAATACTGTGATCAAGAAAATCCCTCACAGGAGTGCCCAGCATCCAAATGGAGTCAAGTGGATGAGTGTGATTAGCCATCACAAACCAGTCCTCACTACCTGCCCCTGGATATAGGTTACCAAGCGTCTCACCCTATGGATCAGAGGTTGAGCAGCCTCAGTCTAAGCTGGCAGCCTAGCTGCAGTACTGTACATGTTGGCCATCTCATTGAGGCTGAGCTATACCTTGATGCCTCCTTGTCAGGCTTCTGGGGTGTCCTGCCCTGACCCCAGGGAATCGAGGAGCAGTTGTCAGGGGATGGGCTCTGTTCCTGCTGCACATTCATCCTGCACTGCTTGGTGTGTAACATCATCTCTTATTGTTGTGACCCAACACCAGACAGTCAGCAGCTGGAGAGCAGAAGAGTTCCTTCTGGCTCACAGCTCTGGGGGTACGTGGCAGGGAAGTCATGGCAGCAGGAACGTGAAGAGCCGCTCACATTGCATCCACAGTTAGGAGGTAGAGAGCACAGCAGGCTGGTGCTTCTCCCACTTCTCATTCTCATTCAGTCCAGGACCCCAGCCCATGGAATGGTGCCATCCACGGTCAATGTAGATCTTCCCTCCTCAATCAACCCTCTGAAATTCCTTCCCAGACACTCCCAGAAGCGTGTCTCCCGGGTGATTCCAAGTCCAGGTTGACAATGGAGGTCAAACATCGCACTGCTCCTGTGCCTCCGTCTCTCCCCTGGCCCCACGGGTTCTCAACACCTCTCACTTCAGACAGCGGCTGCTCATTTGGCCATGCATGAATCTGTGGCTTGTGCAAACCTGCCTGCTCCTTTGCCAGCTACTTCCACGCCGTTCCACAGCCACGTGAGAGCCCACAGGCCAGTGTGTGTGGATTCCTCGGGAGGAAGACGCTGGCACAGAGCTCAGCCTGGAGGCCACAGGACAAATGCCTCCCTGCTCGGCCCCTCACTGGGGGGTTGGTACTCATGGACATTAGCATTTGGGGCAGAGGCTGTGAGTGCTCCAGGTGCCAGGGGCTGTGGATAACCTGCTTCCTCCTCCTTTGGAAGAGGAGGGCAGGGTGGGCAGTGGTCCTCTATAGTTGCCACACACACTGGCGACTGTCCAGCTAGTCCACAATGTGCCCCTCTGGATCTCACCTTCTCTCCCTCTCTCTTTCTTATTAACTTGCTCAATACTTCTTTCCAAAGCTGTAGTCAATAAAAATTAGCCTCTCCTGACCTGGCCTCATTCCGCAGCAGAGGGCCAGGGGTGATAGCTACTTTATCGCAGTCAACGTCCCCAGGGAGCTCACTAAGCTCCGGGCTCTCTTAATGCAAATTTAAAAAGCTTTTAATATATGTTAAATAAATATCAGCCACTTGTCAGAGCTGCAGTTATTAAGGATTAATTTTATAGCTGTTACATTTCTGATCAACTGTTACTTATAATTAGCCCCTATAAATGTTTTTAAATAATCAGATAATATTTGAATAGCTTAAATACACTATCTTGTTCCATCTATCAGGAACTTACATTTAAACAGCTGGAAATTGGGAGTGTTGGTGGGTGTGTGTGTGTGTGTGTGTGTGTGTGTGTGTGTGTGTGTGTGTGCATACTCCAGAAAGAAAAAGAGGCTACATTTGTTTTATGGGATAGATGGTGACTTTATGTGTCCGTGTGTGTATATGTTCATGTGTGTGCACATGTGAGCATGTGTGAGTGTAAGCTGCAGGCACCTCCTTCATTCACTCTCTACTGTATTTTTTGAGACAGGGTCTCCCACTGAACCAGGAGCTCACCAATTTGGCTAGGATGGCTGGTCAGTGAGGCCCAGGGATGCTCCTATCTCCACCCTGCCCCCAACACACACATAGCACTGAGGTTATAGGCATCTGCTGTCACACCCAGGTTTTTACAAGGGTCCTGGGCATTGAACTTTGGTCCTCCTATTTGCATGGCAATAATGTTACCAGCTGAGCAGACTGCCCAGCCCCTAGACAGGGATTCCTAACTGCACGGACAGTACAGCCGAGTCAACAACCTCCAGGCTCAGTTCCTTGAAGGCTTCACGTTTTCAGACTTTATTATTACTGTGTGCGCATGCATCCAGGCACACAGGTACTGCAGCACCTGGGGAGGTCAGAGGACAACTTTATAAAGTCAGTTCTCTCCTTCCTACGTGGATTCTGGGTATCAAACTCTTGTCGACTGGCCTTCTTGGAGGCTGTAAAGGGTGACACTTAGGAGGGCTTTTTTTCCAGGGAAGCATTTGCTGTTTTTGACGCAGGTTGTCATGTAGCCAAGGCTGGCTTCCACCTCACTAGGGAGCAAGGATGACCCTTAACTCCTGATCTCCTGGCCCCCACCTCCAGAGTGCTCTAGGACTGCTGGTGTTTGCCACCATACTCAGTTTATGCAACGCTGGGGGCAGACCCCAGGGCATCGTGCAGGCTAGTCAGACACACTCTGTCAACTGAGCTGCATCCCCAGTCCCCAGAACGATCTTCATGCACAACTTTAACCTGGAAGCCCACCTGACATCTCTCGTTAGCTGAGCAGCCCTGTGTGGGTTCAGGGGTCAAAGGGCCACACGTACCCCGTTGACGGTTGGAATCCAAAATGTCTTCCACGGAACCACAACTGTAGCACTTGTTCACTGGCTTGTGGCATTGTTTGGGAATGTGGAACCTTTCGGAGGTGGAGCCTGCTGGCTCTAGTGGGTTGCTGGAGGGTGCAACTTTGGAGCTCACAGCAGCCCCTGCCTCTGGAGCCATTCTCCCTGTGTCCTGACCCACGACTGTGGTTGGGGCTGTCCCACCATGTTCTCCCTGCTGTGAAGGACTGAAGTCCCCCAAGAAACCATGAGTCGAAGTAAATCCCTCGTCTCTTTCGGTGGGGATTGTGTCAGAGCAATGAAACTAGTAACTGACTCACGAGAGCATTTGCTGCCCGAGGGGCGTCGAGCCTGGGCCTGCACACTGGGGTGGGGGTGGACGCTGAGTCTGGGTCCTCCTCCAGCCACAGTGAGCCTGGATTGCCTACACAGTGTGCAGAGTAGATGTGGGCCCTTTAAGTCTCTGAGGTTCCAGAGGCAGCCTCCTGCCTTGCTTCCCTTCACTCTCTGTGCATGCTTCCTGCTCACACTTACTCTCTGACGTTCCTGAAGTTCAGAAGTCTGAGGTCAGGCGATGGGTCCGAGTGAAGGTTCTAGCAGGCCAGACCCCTCAGGAGGATTCAAGGGGCTACCATGTTCCTAGTCTCTCCAGTTCCCGGAAGCACCAGCACCCTCCCTGTCAGCTCCATCCTCCCCTCGGCCAGGCCCACAGCTCAGCATCACCCAAGGACTCTCCCTACCACCACCTTGTGGCCCATTCCTCCATCTAAATCTCTTCCTCCTTACAAAGGGACCCCGTGATGGCTTCTGGAACCCCCTAGGTGACCCACAGCAGTCTCCCCACATCAAGGTCCTTAACTGGCCACAGCTGTGAATGCTTCTGCTAAGGAAGGTAACATTCATAGGCCTCAGGCTTAGTGCCTAGACAGTTGGTGTCCCTCTGCTGCTGTCCACTATGCTCCAGGGAGAGAGCTGTGGCCTTTCACAACCCTGTTAGTCAGCACAAGCATAGTTCCATCTGGTCTCTGCCTGTTTCAAAGATGCTCTTAACCTCCCTCATCTCTTGTAAGTAAGGGTGCTCCTAACAGTCAGTATCTACATAGTGTGCTTTGCTGGAGGCTTGGAATCCTCTATGCCTGGTTAAGACCAGCTGCAGCCTGGCAAAAGGCAATACACACTGGCCATGTTGTTCCCAGGAATACAGCAGCTCAGAGAGGCCAGGGTTCTCATTCCAAGTCACACAACACCAGGCACAGAACTGGACTTGGAGACCTGAAAGTCAAACCAAAGAACTTCCATGGTTCACACTGAGGGTTGCACAGAGAGGCAGCGATGTCACCCTGGGTAGGATAGGGTTAAAGGCAGTGGCTGGAGGAAGTCCCCAAATAATTCAGCTTTCCCCACCACTGGGACTCTGCTTTGCAACCACTACAGCCCAGCAGGTGGCTTTTGCGGGGAGCAAGGGACACTTCTCCCTGTCCTTCTCATTGTCATACTTTGTAGGATAGTCACAGACTACGCCAACTCAGAGACATTTCCTCCTAATTCTGTTTGTCACGGGCCTGGCTCTTGGTGATGGGCAGCTGGCAGGAATGGGGTATCCATAACCATAGTCACTGCTGTGGTCTGACTTGATGGCTCTGGACAGTCAAGGAATCTTCTCTTGTGTCTTTACCCACCCTCCTGCTTGCACACCCCATCCCACCTGCCCACAGGCAGCTTATCATGGCTAGTCACCCACCTGTGAGTGAGCTGTCCTGTCTCTCCTGAAGTATGGTGCTGCTGAGAACCCCTCTGCGTGGCTCAGACAGCCCTGACCTTCTTCTAAATGTGTTCAAATCATGAGACACTGGCTAGGAACCCAGCATGCTTGGCACAACCCATCCAAGCTGGCAATTAATGGTGCCACAGAGAGAGACGTGGCCAGAGCACCTGTCCAAACCAATTTCCCTGGGCTTGGTTATTTGAAAGTCTAAAAATCTCTAATACTAAGAGGCAGGCAGTGTTTAAATTTACGTTCAGTTCCCAGATGAGTTCTTCTGGTTCAGCTGCTCCGCTTTATTTGGAAATATGAACAGTAACTTGATTACAGGTTAAGGAAGCTGCGGCTGGGGGATTTCCGTCAATATCTTTCTTCCTCTGAACTCCTCCTCTTGAGGGTGGAATCCATTCAGTTCAGAAGCAAGGTTCCAACACTGTGTGCACAGAGCAGATGGCAGAGGCCAGGATGAGCCCCCTTGGGCTGATGCCACAAGTCCCAGGTGAGGTGACCCAGACTGGGAATTCCAGGGGCTGTGGTAGAAGCCAAGGCGCATTGCTTTGCCCACAGGGCAAGCCAACTTTATTTCTAGCCTCCAACCCAATTGCTAGGCCATTAAGCTGTCAAAACATGGAAGTCCATTATAAGAAAAACTTCCCATCCCAGAAGCTTTATGTCTTAGAATACTCAGGGCTAAAACTCCCCGGAAAATGACAGCTGTGTGAAACAAGGATCTGCCTTCTGCCCCCTCCAGGGGCATTATAGACATGGCAGAGTCAGGGATGGGGGTGTGCACAGGGACTCTAGACAGAGATGGGTGCTGTTTGCCCCCCAGGATCTTCTGACAGGGGAGTGGCCACACCATGACTGACCTCACCAAAACAGGCCGCGTTCTCCAAGCGGGTGGAAAATGTCAGCCTGGGTCTTCATTCTGACTAGGAAACCACAGCCCACGCAGAAACCAGCCGGCCAGCCAGGTCACCTGAGATGCATCGTGGAGGGTGGAATGGAGGGAACGTCGCCCTCTGTTGAGCAGTCGTGGGGCCTGGCTCTGCAGAGACACCCTGTGTGTGACCCGGTTTTGTCCAGACATGTCAGGAGGCAGGTGTCTCTATCTGCGTGGTGCAGATGAAGAAACAGAGAACTGAGGTGGGGCAGCAGGATGGGAGACAGAGCAATCCTCCACGGGTCCCAGCCTACAAGGCAGCATAGGGCATTCCACAGGACATTCAACACTGGGAACCACCAAGTACTTCCTTTTCCTGATGGGCAATAGTCTCAAAGTCTTTAACAATATTTTTCCAGGAAGAGGCTCCTATTCCTGCTAAATAGATAAGGGAAAGGCCCCGGGGCCAACAATCCATGTGTCTACCACTATCACACTACGAGTGTGATATCATGACAGTGACAGGCAGACACCAGAGTGCCCACATGGTACTGGGTCCCCATCCTGAAGGCCTGTGTGTCCTTCAGATCCCAGAAGGGACAAATCTGGATTTCTAGTGAGGAGACAAAGTATATAATACACAGAGCAGAGTCAGCGCCTGCCTCCTGCAGAAGTAGGCCACATGAAGGGGGCTTCTTGCTCCCTGACGAGATGGCTGTGCACACACTGTACATGGTGTGCACCAAGAGAAAATGGAGGGAAAGTGATTTCACACCCACTTGAGAACCTGAGGAGTGTTCCAGACTCTCTCCGTAGAGAGATGCACGTGAGCACCCAGACACTCACGCACATGTACACCAGTGTCAGCACCACTCAGACCGAGACACCACCTCCTCTTGAACTCTGGGCAATTCTGTGAAGAAGTGCGGGGACACAGGAAGGAACCCTGGTCCAGTAAGGGCTGCTGTGTGGTAAGTCCAGTCTCCACATCATGAACAGCAGCAGTGACTTGGTGCCATCTTGGTACCTGCTCCTGTCCCTAGGGAGAATGCCAAGTCCCCTTGGTTCTCAGCAGAGGGCTGAGGACCATTTTGCTGTTTTCCTAGATGTCTCCTCCAGTGCACAGAGCAGAGGCATAGAGGAGAGCTGGTTCCACCATCCACAGCTCCATTTTCAAGAGAGCAGATCTTTTTTTAACTACCAAGGAGACCTCTAATAGCGGTTGCTAAGAAACTGCTGCAGTCGGTGATTTTGCAAACGCCTCGCTCATTCCCTGATCTTCCAGTTTACAGCCTGGAGCCCCCACCTGCTTGACAGTCCCATAGCAGTCTGTGGATCAGCCTGTGGGGAGGAATCATCCGTATGGCAGATGCCCTTGGGAGAAGGCCAGCAATGCTGGACACAAAGAGGATTCAGGGATCCCGGGCTGACTTCTGGTGCCACAGCGTCCCCATCCCTGACCAGTTGATGCCATGGGTGGGTCTTAAAATGGTGACATGTTGGGGAGAATTGGAGCTGAGGTTTTACTGTCAGCCTCTGGTAGCAGAGCATCCGGGTACCCCAAATGTTGTAATCTAAGGCTCTTGAGTGCAATTCACTGGATCCAGAAGTCCCCATCTTTTCTGTCTCCCACTTGAGGCATGAAGCTCCCATTTCACCCCCACCTATACTGAGGTGTGGCAGGTTCTTCCACTGGAGGGAAGGGTAGGCGTAAGCAGGTCTTTCCTAATCAAGCGCAGCCTTAGTAATATAAACATGAGGAGGAAAGATGACTGAAAAGGGCTACTCAGACCCAACCAGTGTGGCAAAGCAAGCCTGATCAGATGTCACCTCTAGGGATGACCAGTTAGCTGGGAACTGCACAGTGGTGTAGGGACCATGACCCTGGCAAGAACACAGGTATAAAATTGGGGTTAGGATGTCAAAAGTTGAAGAGCATTGCTCCTCAGCAGGTCCTTGAGGAAGACTCACTTCAGACTCTGAATGGCCTGGAACCATCTTCTCCAACTACTCTCCACAGGGCAGGAACCGTAGCTCTGAACACAGCAGCCCACTCCCCAGCAGATGCACAGTCACAACCCAGGGCCCCGCTCCCCAGCAGACACACAATTACTAATGCATGTGGTCAGGAGGGGGAAGCATTGTGCACCCATTTCACGTGCAGGACAAACACTCCATTTAATCATGGGAGTTGTCTCCCAGTCCCTCTTAGAACTCATTTGGAATTTAAGGAGAATGTATGCAGAAGGCTTTCTTAATGTGACTTGAAGCAGAACCAGGACCCGACCTGCACCTGGAGGGACTTCCCTGAAAGCACTCTCCATCTTGATGTTCTCAGTCCACCTTTGACCTTTCAAGTGTGTGACTTGTCACCACCTCACCCGTATGCCTGCCTGTGACCAGAATGCCCTCCGTAGAGCGGGCACCAGTGATGGGCACACTCTCCCACACCTACTCTGCCACCTGTGGTTGGATTCCTGTGCACTGCTGATGCCCTGATGCTGCTTAAGTTGGCTCACTTTTTAAACCAAACAGCTTTATGATTAAGGACAATTTATGTGGCTATTGTTCAACAAAATGCCCCATCAGTTAGATGAGAAAAAAATACAATAAATGCAATGATGGTTAAATGATGTTATTGTCATAGATGAGTGTATGTCCATCCACGAAAAAAAGAAGAAAATCCCAGGGAACTCAAGCACAGAGACACCTGCCACACCTTGGAAATGTCATTGTCAGGGTCCAGTGGCCATGAGACCTTAAATTTGGACTAAGTTATATGAGACCTTAAATTTGAAACAAATTACTTCCTTCCTTCAAGGAATACTGTGATATGTTCCTGAACACACGAGCTGTCAGCCCAACCAACCGCCATTCTGAAACAGGTGGGATGTATCCGTGAGCTCAGGAGTCTAATTAATCTGTAGTATTAGACACTGGAACAAATTGCAGATGACACCAGGAAGACCACTTACCTGTTATCTGCACAGTTTACATAGCTAAAACCAACTCCCAAAATGGGGGGATCTGAACGCAGGTGCCACTCTGTGCAAGATCAGAGTCCCAACATGCTGGATGATTAGAGGTAATTACAGCCTCTCGAACATGACCCTGGGACTCATTAATGCCTTGCATCAGGGGAGGAAGGACACCGAGAGCTCACAGGAATATCACTCGGATGGACGAAGGTGCAGGAATCTAGAACTGGGGACCAGGCTTTTGATGGCATGAGAGGTTTTGGTTGAGAGTAGGCGTATTTTCTAATTCAGGTTGTCATTTTCACTAGACAAAAGCAGAATCTTCCATGCATGTAACTGCCACAGTCACTGGGTCCTGAGATGAGCTGGGGACAGCTAGGGCAGTGGAGGAGTGGCAGCCTCATTCTGGATAGAGCAGAGGCTGACAGGCTCTGTGCTGGGGGGGACAGTCTAGGGTAGGCTCTAACAGACAGTGTTATCTTGCACACCCGTAAAGTCCTGTGGGCATCCAAAGAAAAGGAGGGTGTTCTCTGGTACCTGGGGCTGGCGGTGGCTGGTGCTGGGAAGGCTAGAGCCCAAGACAGGTCTCACAGTAAACACAAAGAACCGCCGGAGAATAGGCATGCAGGTCAGTACTGTTCCACAGCCCTGGAGATGTTCTTCATGTAGGACTCTACCTGCAAGCACTTCCCTCAGCACCATCCTGACCTGGTTTCTCAGACCCAGACTTAAGATCTGATCCAGTGTGTTCTCTCTTTGCTCCACAAAGTGAGTCTATCAAAACGCCTAACAGTGAGCCAGAGAGGAAGGGAGAGCAAAGACAGACAGAAAAACAGAGAGATGGAGAGATGAAGATAAAGACAGAGAGAGCTCCCACAAGGCACAGGGTCTTTGTGTCCCCACCCTAGCTCTCCTCCACCTGCTCAGGCACCCTTAACTCCCTAACCAACCAGCAATGACCTCAGAAGTGAAAAAAGAAGTGTAGATTTGCAGATCATCCTCCACAGCTAATTCTGCTGGTACAGAGTAGAGTGTGGTCTATCGAGCCAAGAGTTTCCTAGGACCCCAGACACTTCGGACATCACAGACCTCCCCGACAGGGCACTGCCAGGTGTTGTCACCTTCTCAGCACATTCTGCTGTGTTTACAATGCCAAGATCTAGGAAGAAACTGATGGTACGAATCAGGGGTCCCCATGCCCAGCAAGGAGGAGGACATGGTGCTGACAATTAACCCACCAGGCAGCCACTCTGGAAGCACATGACAGAAGCCATATTTTTAAAAACATAAACATCCTCCAACTCACAGCAGGAAAAAACGCAACCTCTGCTGAGGCTAAGCTCCAGATGGGAGTGAAGATTGCTGGGGGAGGCAGATGTCCGAGGCTTGAAGTTGCTTTTTCTGAGACAAGGAGTGCCAGCCACCGACATGGAGACAGTTGAATTAAATGCCCATCCTTGGCTTATGTGTGTGGTGTGTGGTGTGTGGTGACCACTGTTCTCCTGCAATAAAGATCAAGCTTTTAGCAACCTGAAGTGAGGAAAGGCCAATAAATATTTAGCTTCTGTCTTTCTGGTGGAAAAAGGAGCCTCACGTTGTAGAGCAGTGAGCAGAGCTGATGAAACCACCCCATCAGAAATAGAAAAACAAATCAAAAACTGCCTGCTCCAAGGTCCAGCAGGTCTTGGGAGCTCGGGGGCCCAGCTCACCTGCCCCATAAATATGCCAGCTCCTACTACATCCCACAGCAGCCAGCCGTCCCTAAAACTTCCAATCTGGGCTGCACCCAGAACCACGGGAAGGGCCATGCCCCTGCCTCGGTGCTTTCTTCTCACCCCTCCACCCCCGACAACACAGCTCCTGTTGTACCTCCTCGGGATACTACCTAAGATTCCTCAGGTTTTCACCAAAGCAGAGCTGAGCTTGGGGTGAAACAGAGCAGGGCCGGGCATGGGGTCCCTGAGCCTTTGATCTGTCCCCAGCACCTACCCAGCTGCAGGGCGGGTGCACCACCCAGGGACATGAGTCTAAGCAGGCCTCTACTCTCCCTGTCTCCTCCAAAAGCGGCCTCTCTTTCCAGTCACACTGTCCCAAACAGCCTCAGAGAAAGATGAGCTCTTGACTCTGTGGTAGTAGCCTGCCACCCCTCCCCACAGCCATTACCTGTGGAGTTGCAAGAGATAATGACTCATCAGCAGCCAGGTTTCTTTGCAGACAGCAGATGCTAGGATTCGGACATGTATGTGTCCTATAATTAGCATTTGTGCAAAACATTTGCAGCCTTTTCTGGTCCCTCAGCATGTGAGGAGCAGGGTGGGCCTGAGCAGCTTTTCTGTCCCCTTACCTCTAACAGGCGGGAGTGTGTTGGCTACGCTCACAGAAATACAGACGAATTACTGATGCCTGGTAACAAACATGGCACCACAGTGTGGTCCCTGGGAGAAACAAGGGTCAGGAGCCTGGCTGGAGGACTCGGTGCCACCTGGGCTCTGGGAGCCAGACTCAACACATTCGACTGAGAGAAAGCCTGTCCTCTGTGCCTTTAAATAGGGAGGACTTCTAACCACCACAGATTTCAAACGGAATTCCTAAGGACCCCTGATCCCCTTAGTTCTGGAATTAGCAGTGTAAACAAGGATGTGGGAGATGTTTGAAGAGCACTGTGAGCTCCCTGCAGCTCCTCAGAGCCCCAGTTTCACTCCCACCAGCACCCCGCTAATGAGGCAGGCATCTCATCTCTCCACCCCAGCGGGCACCACGAGAGCCGCCTAGGCCCTCGCCCTCCCAGAAGTCTGTTGGTAATAAATGTAGGGGCCTTTAGTCAGGCACATAGGTACCGTGTGCCATATCCTCCCCCACAGCTTCCCACTTGTCCCCTGAGCCCAGTACTTACAAATGGCAGGAAAGGTTGCGCCCCTTCTCACAGGTGAGGAAGCTGAGCTCCGAGGGGCCTAGGCCAGAGTATAGCAAAGCTGGCAAGCTGCACCCTCCACGCCACTCAGAAGAGCCTCTTTCAGGCCCTCCAGGTTTTTTTCCGTATTCGCCTTGTTTCCAGGGTCCTTACAGTGACTCTTAAAAGGGACTCACTAGCCACAGCCTCCCCGGCTCACCCAGCTCACAGTCATTGCTCTGGCATCGGGCCTAGCCCCAGGAGCCTGTGTAGAAACGTGGCCCCTGGCCCAATGCATCCTCCATGGTCACCCAGGCACAACCAGCAGCCGGGGCTCAGGCAGAGTTTGGTGCAAAAATGGCTTAAAAGTGATCACATATGTAGGAATGCAGAGCACAGCTCCATCTCTGCGTGGGGCTGCAGACCAGCCAGGTCAGAGCCTAGCCTGAGCAAACCCCACAGAGATTAAGGAGTATCTTGCCTCACACTCCAAAATGGCCTCTCACCCCCACATTGGGCTCTCACCCCAACACTGGGCTCTCACCCCCACATGGGCACCACTATGGCAGGAAGAGCCAGCTCAGAGGGTGAAAGGGGCCTCAGCATCAAGTCCAGGTATGAGCTCCAATCAGTGAGTCACATCTGTGAAATGGGCATAGCAGTGGCCCCTGAGAAGGTCCCAAGAGATGCCTCATGCCTTCATGCCACCCTAACTCTGCCCCCCTGGGGATGGGGAAACTAGAATTACAGAAGGCTACCACATCTGCCTGGCCCTTACAGGAGTTCTAAGGATCCAGCAAGCGCTTTATCCACGGAACTGCCTCTGCCGTCATGGCGAGGGGTTGGCTTCTTTAAGGTCGGCTGAGATACGGAAGCGGAAGCCGTGTTGAAAGCCGTGCTGGCTGGTTTCATGTCAACTTGACACAAATTAGAGTTATCCGAAAGGAGGGAACTTCAGTTGAGAAAATGTTTCTATAAGATCCAGCTGTAGTGATGGATGGGGGAGGGCCCAACCCATGGTGGGTGGAGCCACCCCTGGGCTGTTGGTCCTGGGTTCTATAAGAAAGCAGGCTGGGCAAGCCATGGGGAGCAAGCCAGTAAGCAGCACCCTTCCATGGCCTCTGCATCAGCTCCTGCCTCCAGGATTTTGCCCTCACTGTTTTGATGATGAACAGTTATATGGAACTATGAGTGAAAAACCCTTTTCTCCCCAAGTTGCTTTTGGTCATGGTGTTTCATCACAACAATAGTGACCCTATGCTACCATCTTAGGGTGCAGGGACCCCAACCCTGTGGCAAGAACCCTACCTGCCCTGCTCCTAGACTCTTGGAAGCACCCAGTACCCTGCCTATGTGACCATACGCTGCAGTGTGTAACTCCTCAAAGGGATTTCCAGTCCTTCAACCGAGGATCCCCAGCCGGTTTTACAGCAGCCCAGAACTTTAGTGTTGAATAAGATGCTGAAAACTGTGGATTGTGTGGAGCTGGAGCCGTTTTAACGGTGTTCATAGTTTATGTGGTAGGCTGCTGGGGTGGTGTAGGGTAGGAAGGGCTTTTAGTGAATGACTGCCTTGTCTCTTCCAGCCCAGATGCCATGATTCCAGTCAGTGCTGCAAACAGCCATGAAACACAATAGCAGGCCCCAAGGGGGTCACTGCCTTGGAGGTCACAGGCTGTAGGTTGTAAGTCTTGTGGCCAGGCAGTGTTTGTTCAGGATCAGCAACAGCTCCCAGACGTTCCAAGCATCTACCAAACTGTTTCTTGGAGCAGTGGGAGCTGCTGACCCGGCCTTGACCACATTTGTCCCAGGGAGGCTCCAAAAGAAGACAGCAGAAAGCAGCCTGGTTCTTGGGTCCCCAGAGGATAAGCTGAGTGCTGAGCACTCCCTGTAAACCCTCCCCAGAGCCTAAGGACCTGCTGCACTGAGTCTTCAGGGCAGAGGCAGGAACCATGTGCCAGGAGATCTGCTTCCCAGTCCTGGGCCATGCAGAGGGAGCTCCAGCAGGATTTAAAGTAAGTGGGAATCTAGGTCTTCTGATTTTAAATGACTGAGAAACTGCTAATCCAAGATTATCAAATGCAAAATAGGCCCCAGCCAGGAAGGAAAAGCTAGGTCTCTACAATTCAGAACCCGTTATCTGGTCATAGTTATCCCCAATGCCTTGTGATCTTCGATGACCACCACACAGTCTTTAAACGCTCCACCTCTCTGTCCTCATAAAAGGAAGCTAAGTAAGCAATTTCACTTGGCCATAGCACTAGAGGAGCTTAAAGTCACCTAAACCCCAGGGAAGTTCAGAAGCAAACAGGAAAGGCTCCAGGTGACCCCTGGCCCTTGCTCCTGAGCCAGGTCTGCTGAAAAAATGTCCCATGAGATGGTGGAGCCATGGAGGGTGTGACCTGAACATCTACCCACAGGGTCCTTGAGGAGTGGGAACACAAGAAGTGAGGTTTTCTTCCCTAACCTAAAACTCCCCCTCACCTTATTTACCTCCAGCTTGTACCCAGTAGTGTTTTCCCTGGTGTGCAGGAGTGGGGAAGGGGGGGAGGTAGTGAGAGATTAGAAAGCTTTCTCACTTGCTCTTAGATATTCTAAATAGAGGTGACTCTGGAGGCTGAGTTCAGCTGAAATGCTTAGGCACAGAGCGATGGAAAATGCTATTTTCCACTTGCTTAAACACCAAACTTATTTTCTTTTATGTTAGGAAATGTTAATTCTTATAATAGCAGAGGCGTGTGTTTGCCAACTGGAGTCTACAAAGGCAGGAACCCACCTCGGTTTAGACCAGGGCTTCTCTCAAGACTCATTCAATGGCCACGGCACCCAGATGTGACCCATTCTTCTTAGGGAGAAGCTGTGGATGAAGAAGGGGTCTGACAGAGTCTGGAGGAGTGTCAGATGGGGGAGCTCACCGGCAGAAGTGCCAGCAGATTCCTTGGCAGCTGCAGCCACGTCACTGACACCACTCCTCAGGAGAACCCTGGCCTGGGCGCCAGGTACTCTCATAGGCTGCCCTGAGTTGAGGGCACCCTCTGTCTCCACCTCACAGTGGGGACTCTCAGGGTCAAGTGTTTATTTGCAGCCCAGTTCTTTCCCCCAGGTAGCTGGATCTTACAGTGGTACCAGGAATGGGACAGGTCCAGCTGGTACAGGCAGTGGCCAGTGCTTAGAACAGGGGACCCCACCCTGCTCAGACTAGAGCATAGCGCTGACCCCTCAGTAGGATACTGTTTGAGATCTTATGAGGATTCTGTGCGTGTACATGTATGTGTGCACACTCACATATTTGTACCTGTGTGTACAGGAATGCTTACCTATGCAGGCATGAATGGAAGCTAGAAGTTAATGTCAGGATGGCCTCTTCAATTCCTTCTTCTTGGTTTCTTTTCTTCAGTTCTGTTTTCATTTATCTGTGAATTTTATATGTGTCATGTATGTTGGGGGCATTTTTGTTGCACAATGCATGTGTGACAGTGGGCATAACTTGTGGGAGTCAGTCTTACCTTCCACTGCCTGAGTCAAACGCTCCTGCTGAGCCATCTTGTCAACCCTGCAACCTTAGTTTTTGAGACCTGGTTTCTCACTGAACCCATAACTGGCCATTTCAGCTAGACTAGCAGTTTGTAAGCCTGGGATCTGCCTGTCCCTGTCAGTACACTCCCGTGTACTGGGTTACAGGGGCATGCTACCCCACTCAGCTTTTAAGTGGACCCCAGAGATCTGAATTCAGGTCCTGATGCATGTTTGGGAAGCATATCTCACAGTGTGATCTACCATGTCTGTGTGTGAGTCATCCCCCATGGTGTGATCTACCATGTCTGTGTGTGAGTCATCCCCCATGGTGTGATCTACCATGTCTGTGTGTGAGTCATCCCCCATGGTGTGATCTACCATGTCTGTGTGTGAGTCATCCCCCATGGTGTGATCTACCATGTCTGTGTGTGAGGCATCCCCCATGGTGTGATCTACCATGTCTGTGTGTGAGTCATCCCCCATGGTGTGATCTACCATGTCTGTGTGTGAGTCATCCCCCATGGTGTGATCTACCATGTCTGTGTATAGTCTCCTCCCCACCTGGTCTTCCACCCTTCTCCACACACAAAGCCTTAGATGCCAAGTTCTGGCCTCCCGTCATGTCCAGGTGGCTACCTCAGGGCTTTGCTTACCAGACTCTGAACCCACCTTTAAGGCATGCTATTCCTGCAACCCAACTGGCCTCTCCCTCATACATCCAGCCCTCCCATGTTCACTTTCTCCTCTCCCGACAGTGCACTCTTGATGTCCAAGATTTACCACACCATCCACGTCTGAATCTACAAACTAGTCACTCCCTCACAGTGTGTACAGAAGCCACATAACTGGCTGGACAGTTGATTAGCACTCTCTACTCTCAGCTGCAGAGAATGAGTGCTAGGATGGGCAAGTGGGTTAGAAGGTGGATGCTAGAGGGTTGTGGGCTGCCTAGACAACCTCCCAGCCGCCCATAGGGTTCCAGTGACAGGAGGCACACTGAGCCCTCCACCACCAGGCTAGGACTCCAGTGACCACTGTAACCCGGGTGTTTAGGTATCCAGCTTACAGCACAAGGCCACACGAGAGGCTGCTGTCCTACCCACCCTGGACTGCCTCGCTGCCCCAGGACTCAGTCTGAGGACAGCCCTCCTGGTTCAAATTTACAAAGCAGGAAAGTACCGTGTGGGTCCTACATGGGCTTAGGACTCTGAGCCTTGGGACCAGAACAACAGAAAGGAACATGGAAATGTTCCCCACCCCCACCCCTGCACAGCTCCATCCCTGACACAGGACCCCTAAGGATTCAAGTCAGCAGTGGACTCATCGGCCTGTACTCTTCCAGCCTGTCTTGCTAAAGATAAACAAGTTGAACCTGCTAGGGGCAGCTGGAACTTCCTGCCATGGACATCTTGGCAAAAGCCATGGCACTGCCCGCAGATATGCCCTGATGCCTGTGTCCTCTTGGGTCACCCCTGCCATCCTTTACCCTTCTCTGAGGTCTGGTTCTTGCTCTTGCCCTTCCCTGAGAGGGTTCCATCCACATGCACTAGACCCTGTGGGATAGCATCTGCACCAAGCAGGGAGGGATCCACATTAGCAGGCATGAAGGACCCTCAGAGGCCTAGATACGCTGCTGCTTCAGAAAAGAGACCAGGGCAGAGAGAATAAGCTCTGCAACCCAGGTTGCAGGTGTGTTTGTGGCCCATCACTCATGCCTCCCGAGGAATGTTTCAGACGCATTTGCATGCTGCAGCCTGCCTTGGTTCTGTGATTTATCATGTCTCCCCCAAATACATCATTAAGATGATCATATGCATTTAGGAAGGCGGCCAGGCTGAAGCCCAACATTCGCTTCACAGCACCAGCCCCCAGCGCTGTTTGGCTGTGATTTAGTGCCGTGTGCATCCGTCAGGAGAAAGCATCACTTTAAGGACCACGTGGGGTTTCCTCCCTCCACCGCTGATTCGTATAATTTATATGAAGGCTCTGAGCCCCCCACCAGGCTGGGACAACTTGCGATACACATAATTACAAACCCTTCTTCCAGCGTCCTGTGCTGCGTGAAGACATTTTGGAAAGAGCTATTTGATTGTGTTTGTGAAATGCGTATTCTCTGGGGAGCTGGCCAGGTAGCTGTTAGTGTGTGGTTCTCGGGGACCCACCCAGCCAATGAGAGACGTGAAAGGACAGAGTGGGGTTACCAGTTTTTACTACGACTTTGAGCAGGGTGCAGACCGGCTTTTGGAGTAAGGCATGCTACTGTTGTACCGTGAGGCCTCCCTGAGATAGCCTTTGGAAAAAGACTTTGGATTCCCCCCCCACCCCCCGCCTCTGCCGTTGACCAACAAAACTGTCCCAGGTCAGCTTGGAGGGAAGGCCCCTCCTCGCCCAGTATCATGTTCTGTTTGGGGAAGTAAGCCACCCAGGGGAGAGGTGGGATCATCATGACAAGGTCTAACATAATCCTTAAAATCCCCCAGAGTTTGTGGAACTGGGGATATGGCTTAGGGGGAAGAGTGCTCACCTACCATGCATGATCTTCAACATCACATAAAGTCAAGCATGGCGATGCATGCCTGTAACCCCAGTACTCAGGAAGTAAATGCATGTGGGAAGATCAGGAGTCCAAGGTCATCCTCATCTACAAACTGAGTTTGAAACCAGCCTGGGCTATGTGAGACTGTCTCAAAAAACAGTGGGGGCAGAGCACTGGCTGCTCTTTCAAAGGTTCAATTCCCAGCATCCACAGAGCAACTCATAACCATCTGTAACTCCAGTTCCAGGGAATCTGATGCCTTCTTCTGGACTCCACAGGCACCAGGCAAGCATATGGTACACAGACATGCATAAAGGCAAAACATCCATACACATAAAATAAAATCTCCAAATAATTAAAAAGAAAAGCTTTTTGTGTCCCAGGCTCATCTGAACATACTCTCCAGTTTTAAGATGAGGGAGGGGCAGGGGCTGCTGGGGAAGAAACAGAGAAAAAGATGACACCATGCAGGTTGGTCCCATGCCCCTCACCAGCCCCAACTCCCTGGTGCACCCAGAGGGCAGGCAATGACAGGGGAAGGGGATATGCCAGGGCTGTGGGTAGCAGGTCTAATCCCACAGACGAGGCAGGCACAGGAGGCAAATGTCATCTCCATCCTCACTCTGGGATTTGGTCCCCCACCCACCATGCTTCCTGCATGGCCCTTTGCATGGGTCTGTTCATGGTAATGAAACAGGCTTGCTATTTAGGGAGGGAGAATCCTACTGTTGTAATTCAGTTACATCTTTTGAACATTTCCCAGCATCCACACAACTGAGCAAAGTCCCTTAAACACCACCAATGGGGAACGAGACCCAGGTTATACCAGCACCTGCCCTTAGAGACTCCGCCCAACTTGCTGGCCTGGCAGAAACAGGTGCAGATGTCAGGTGCCATCTCCTTGCTCCCTGAGCACGGGAAAGGGGGAAGTGAGCTCTTCCTTGTGGAACATGATGTGAAATTTGCCATAGCAGACATGTCTACATGCATGCCCCATAGCTGTCATTGTAACACACCCATCACCACCATCTTCAGGGCTCCTCATGGCCTGGCACTGTCCTCACTAAACATAACCACCTGGCCCCAGAAAGCACTGCCCTGCTTTCTGACCCAGTCGGACCTCACATGATGGAATCCCACAGTGTCCATCAGGCTCATTTGCATGAAGCGGGTGTGAGTTTGCTCCTGTCTTCAGGCACTGTCAGTCCATTGCTGAGGCTGTGCCTGTCGGTCTGTTCACTGACGGAATCTGGTGTCTACATCCTGGCTGTTGTGAAGACAACCCTTGCAGTGTACCTGTGTGCAGCCTCTTAAGTGCAGGGCTGAGGAGACGGCTCAGCCAGGAATGTGCTTGCTGAGTCCAGATCCCCACCACCCAGGTGGAAACTGCCAGGCATGGCAGTGCGTGCTTGTAATCCCAGAGCTTGGGGCTGGAGACAGGTGGATCCCTAGGCTCTCTGAGCAGCCAGCCTAAACTGATCCTCAAGTTCCATGTCTTATTGAGAGATCTTATCTCAGAAAAGAAGGTGAGACACCCCCGAGGAATGGCACCCAAAGCTGCCCTCTGGCCTCCACATGTACACATGCATTCATGCATATACATACATACAGCACATATGGGCACATGCGAGTTGTGGCTACCACCTTGGACAGTGTAAAGCCAGGTTAGGAAGGGCTGAGAGGGAAATGTGACATCATGATGTAAAAGTGTCTGGGACAGGTCCCCACCCACCCTGAGCAGTCACTGTGGGGACAAAACTGGGCAGAAGAAGATGCTGACCCAGGTGTTGGCCTGGAATGTGAGACTGGAACTGATGCTGGGGATAAAGCTGATAGTGGATTAGAACCTGATGTGGGGCTGGGGCTGATGTGGGGCTGGGGCTGATGTGGGGCTGGGGTTGATGTGGGGCTGATCTGGGGCTGATCTGGGGCTGATCTGGGGCTGATGTGGGGCTGGGGCTGATGTGGGCCTGGGGCTGATGTGGGACTGATGTGGGGCTGGGACTGATGTGGGGCTGATGTGGGGCTGGGGCTGATGTGGTGCTGATGTGGGGCTGGGGCTGATGTGGGGCTGATGTGGGGCTGGGGCTGATCTGGGGCTGATCTGGGGCTGATGTGGGGCTGATGTGGGGCTGATGTGGGGCTGGGGCTGATGTGGGGCTGATGTGGGGCTGGGGCTGATGTGGGGCTGGGGCTGATCTGGGTCTGATCTGGGGCTGATGTGGGGCTGATGTGGGGCTGGGGCTGATGTGGGGCTGGGGCTGATGTGGGACTGATGTGGGGCTGATCTGGGTCTGATCTGGGGCTGATGTGGGGCTGATGTGGGGCTGGCGCTGATGTGGGCCTGGGGCTGATGTGGGACTGATGTGGGGCTGGGGCTGATGTGGGGCTGATGTGGGGCTGGGGCTGATGTGGGGCTGATGTGGGGCTGGGGCTGATGTGGGGCTGGGGCTGATCTGGGGCTGATCTGGGGCTGATGTGGGGCTGATGTGGGGCTGGGGCTGATCTGGGTCTGATCTGGGGCTGATGTGGGGCTGATCTGCGTCTGATCTGGGGCTGATGTGGGGCTGATGTGGGGCTGGGGCTGATGTGGGCCTGGGGCTGATGTGGGGCTGTAATGTGATGTGGGATTGATGCTGATCCAGGGCTGGTGCTGACTGGGCCTGGGGCTGATTTGGGCTCCGGATGTAGGCTAATGGCTAACACAGGGCTCATGCTGGGCTGGGCTGGCATAATCTGGCTGGAGTTTGGCCATTGTCGCCTCAGCCACAGGAACAGATGAAACTGTGCTGTTGAGAACAGTTTGTAGCACAGTTGATAACACACACCTGTGCACACTGCTATGCTCTACCCGGTAAAGTTATCTGAACCGAGCTGAACTTGAGTTCACCTAAGAGGTGCTGGCAAGCTGCTGGCCATGTGCAGATGAGGAAGAAG
Organism: Peromyscus californicus insignis; assembly: GCF_007827085.1. Classification (NCBI taxonomy): domain Eukaryota; kingdom Metazoa; phylum Chordata; class Mammalia; order Rodentia; family Cricetidae; genus Peromyscus; species Peromyscus californicus. The sequence goes on from NW_026294595.1 coordinate 152,314,742, forward strand.
TGACCCATGCACCTGGTGTCATTTGAAGTCCTTAGACCAAGAAGATGGCCCACTGGCAGGCTGCTTTTCCAATATGTAATATTTCTGGATCCTTTTTTTAATACATGGAAATTAAATAAGAAGATGGTTTTGCTCTCACTTGGCACATGGTGGCCTTGCATTTTGTTATTAATGATACTTATTAATAATTACTTATCTGCTGCTACTGCACCATCAGTGCCCGCATCCCAGGCCCTGGTACTGGCCAGTTAGCTGGAAGTGTTGGTCCCCGCGGAATTCTTCCTGAGACCTCTGTCAGCTGTTCTTCATAGCATGGTGTCACCCTGTGGTGTGACAATGGACTCTGATGACAGCAACGGTGGGGACAGCCATTCTCACAGGACAGGGAAGCCGCCGTGCTCAGACGGTAAGAATAAGTGCCATGTGCCAAGATGAAACCTGCTGGTGAGAGAATTGGCAGATGTACCCCTCACTCCCAAGTCAATACAGCAGAAGTGGGGACTGGTCACTGTCAATCTCCACAGAATTCAGTGGTACTTCCTTAGTGCACAGCACAATGTGAGGCTGAGGTGCTGGGCTCCAGCCTCAGGGAACATATCTGTCAGAAAGAACCAGGGGCTACCTTCCCTGAAAGCCCCACCTCATCCATGGAGGGTTACACGGGAGCCCTTTCAGCTTCGCTGAGCTCATGGCCAGAGGTCAACTTCCACCAAGCGTGACCCACCGGAGGCCACAGGGTTTGTCAGAGTGGTCAGCTGCCTCATGGCTTCTCCTGACTGATGAGGGATGCCTAGCCTGGGTCAGACCTCAGACACAGAGAAAGCCCTTCACCACCACGCCACCATCTTTGAAAGGAAAACAGAGCAGGTTAAAGTCACGTGTCACCTGTCCAGCGCTCCTCACCACCAGTCTCCAGCCCGGCTGGGGAGAAGGGTGGTGAAGGTCACGGCTCCTCAGAAAAGTGGCAGACCCTGCAGGCTTACAGAGACTTACTACAAGGGAGAGCTGTGTAGTTTGGGTGGCTGCAGAGCAGACAGGGGACCCAACATGGGTCTGTAGGCCACTACACAGGATCCTTTCCTGACTGGGGAAAGCACACATTTCTGTGTTATTCAGGCTTCCATTGAGGCGGTGAGGCCCACTCTATACCACACCTGGGAAGGGCAGTGACTCTACTCGACATTCATAGGTGTGAACGCCAACCTCCGTCACAGAAACACCAGCACAGTGTTGGGCCATATGCCTGAGAACCCACGCCCCAATGGAAATGACAACAGAAACCTACCGTCCCTGGAGAGGTCCAAGTCCTGGGCCTATGGGAACCTCGTTGAGAGGCCTGCCTCAAGTCACTCATCCTGCTCTTTCTGGAAGGTTGTCACCCTGGCAGGGTCCACACATAAGCTTGGTGGGGTCCTATTGGTGTCACCCCAGGATGACTTGATTACGGCATGCAGCCCAGAGTGATTATTTGGGAACCTCTGATTCTGGCTAGCTGCCCATGGCTGGCCTGTTCCTCCCAAGTTCAGTGTAAGTAGGAGCATTCTCAGGAACCAAGGGTGTTAGAATACTTGCCAGCTGGTTAGCTGGCAAGAAGCAGAAATAGAAACCCAGGCACGGAAAAGACCCATTGTTGATTCAGAGGGGAACGGGGTCATAAGGGCCTCTGCACCATCTGACAATCTATCAGGAGGAGGTGCGCTAGAGGCCAGAGCTGTCTGGAGAGAGGAGGGTGTCCCCAGGGCAGCCTGTCCATCTGCTTGAGTGAGCCAAGGAGACAGGCCACCATGCTGGGGCAAGCTGGGCAGGAGGTCAGGCAGTGCCTGCCAAGGCCCCTGCAGCCTGCCATTGTCAGATGCCCCGAACACATTCTCCTTGTCCCGTCCAAGGCTGGGATCCACCACAGGCTGCAAACACTTGAGGGGAAATGTCCAGGCCATTCCTCCAAACCTGACCTGAGATCTGAGAGCCTGGCCAGCCGAGTGGTCATGGGAAAGGGAGTGGGTGGCTTTGTTACTGTGTGGAGGCAGGATTGGTTCTCAGACAGTTGGTTCTCTGTAAAGCTAGCCTGGTCCTACAAGACCAGCACCCTGTACTGAATCAGGCCAGGGTGGGTAGCACTGTGGAGCTGAGGTTGCTAGGGCGGGGACCTCCTGTTGAGGCTCAAGGGGCCAAGGCCAGCTGATTGTGAGACGTTAGGAAGAAGTGGGACTTGTACATCCTTTAAAGGGACTGCTTCTTCACTCCCCCAGATGATTGTCTTGAGTCAAATTTGCCAGACACCTCAATTTTTCAAGGAATCACTCCTGCAGATTCTTAACCTAAATCTAGTCTTTGGAAGCTGACAACTTGATCTAAAATCAGCATGTCCGTAAGAGAAGGCAAAGGCAACCTGTCTGTGGCACCACCTGCCACACTCACCTGTGGTGGTATTGTGTTCCCCAAAATATTATGCACCCTAATAAACTTATCTGGGGTCAGAGAATAGAATAGCCACAATATTAAACATAGAGGTTAGGCAGTGATAGCACACGCCTTTAATCCTAGCATTCCAGAGGCAGAGATCTGCCTGGATCTCTGTGAGTTCAAGGCCACACTAGAAACAGCCAGGCATGGTGACTCACACCTTTAATCCCAGGAAGTAATGGCAGAAAGCAGAAAAGTATATAAGACATGAGGACCAGGAACTATAGGCTGGTTAAGCTTTTAGGCTGGTTAAGCTTTTAGGCTTTTAGCAGCAGTTCAACTAAGATCCATTTGGATGAGGACACAGAGGTTTCCAGTCTGAGGAATTGGCGAGGTGAGGAAGCTGTGGCTTGTTCTGCTTCTCTGATCATTCAGCATTCACCCCAATACCTGGCTTCAGGTTTGTTTTTATTAATAAGACCTTCTAAGATTCGTGTAACACCCACCACTCTGCTTCTGGCTGGCAGGTGTAGAGCCCTCCTATGCTCCAGAAGATGTGTGAGGTCTCTCCACACCTGCACACAATGAAGCCAGCAGACGCCACCTGATGGTCCCTTGGCTACCCTGGCTCTTAGACCCCAGGAGAAATAAGCCCATCAGACTCCTCCCCTCTTACAGCACACACCAGCCTCTAAGGTGCAGCCACTGTCCCTCCCTGGGTTTGTATGTTGTCTCATAAAAGCAAGAATGGGAGGCGAAAGAGATGTGTTAAAGGTTGTCTCGTTGACGAAGAGACTTAGGACCAGCAAGGTGAAAAGACATGCCTAGCCGCCAGCAGGTGGCAATAAAAGAACATTCTGGCCTCTGACCTGCATGACCACCCATGCACCTGGGAAATATGTGCTGTCATCACACACAAGGAACACAAAAAAGGAAGTTTTAGTTACTCACAGTTTGACATTGGACATTGATGACATCAGATTCAGTGCCCAGATCCATCTTAATAAATGCCAAGTCTCACCTGTAAAAATATTGAAAAAATAATTTTGTGTAATCCCACAGGCGCTCCTGGCTATCTCCTTTTGGTCCATCAACTTTCCAACATGGTTAGGTAACACATTTATTGTATATCTCTTCTCCCTCTCTTTGAGCAAATGAGTCCCCCTCAAACAATGATGATGATAGTGAAAACAGATTGATGATGGAAATGTGGTGATGAGAAAGAAGATGATAAAGAAGGCAGTGGCACTGATGGAGATGAGGTAATGATAAGGATGTGGATGATGGTGATGCAGATAAAGATAATGATGATGACAATAGTGGTGATGAGGAAGGTGGTGATGCGGACAATGGTACTACTGGTGATGTGAATGGAAATGAGGGTGTTGATAATGGTGATGATAAGGATGGAGATGACTATGGTATGGCTAAAGCTGATGGTGTTGATGAGGAAGATGGTGATACAGGCATGGTGTGGCACTGATAGTGATGATAGTGTTGGTGATGTGGTGGTAGTAGTGATGTGGATGGAAATAATGGTGATGAGGATGGTGGTGGTGAGGAAGATGATAACATAGCAATGGTGGTGGCACTGATGGTGTTGGGGATGGTGATGATGGTGGTGGTGATGTGGGTAAAGATGATGTTGGTGGTAGTGTGGATGTGGATGAAGATGGTGGATTTTTGGAAGATGCTAACACAGGCAATGGCAGTAGTACTGGCAGTCATGAGGATGAGATCATGGTGATGTGGGTAAAGAAGATAATGGTTGATGATGAGTGCAGATGAGGCAATATGAAAATGTATGTGATGTGACAGCAGAGGAGGGAGAAGCCGCAAGCACCATCTCTTGATCTCTTTGTACTGTAGACATCTTTGCTTTAACCCTCTTGATTTATTCAGCAGATACCTCAACTCCCTCTTCATGAATAAAGAGATGAATTCAGAAGTTAAACTTGTCCAAAGTTCACTAAATAAGGGACAAAATGAGGACTTTAGAACTATTTGATCCCAAACTCAGGGTTGAAACCATTGACTCTCACCATGCCTTTGTGTGCTTGTACCCCAATGAATTTCTCTGCCCTTGGAGTCCACCGAGCTATCCAGTGGCTTAAGAATGTTGCCAGTCTGTGTTGATGCAGTAGAAAATAAGATGCCATTCTCTGCTAAGTTTGTTTCACACCCAGCAGTCTCATCTATAAATACTGTGCTGTGAAAGCACATGGTGGGCAGCTCTTTTCATGTGTAGAGACATCCTTTATCAGAAACTGGAAACTTGTGATGTCTTGAAGCTCAGGAAGGGATTGTTGGAGGAAGGAGAGTCACTGAGGACCATTGTTTTCTTGGCCATAGTTAAGTGTGCCTGCTTGTTTTCTTTTTGCCTATAATATTCCACCAGGTGTTGGAAGCAACATGTTCCCTGGGAAAACATCTCACCATCCCCCACAGTTTCAGGATGATGTCTCTGAGACACAGCATTCTCCTACTCTGTGTCATTTTTCCAAGGCACCCCCAGTGCTTCCATCGGGGCAGGTTGCCGGGTGAGTGGGATGACTGGAAATGCACATTAGCTCTTGAGTCTTGCAAAGCTGGAGAAGAATACAGAAGGATGTTCACCCTTCCCGCTACGCCAGCTGGAATTAAGTGTGTGGATGAGGGCAGTGAGGGAAGTAGACCTTAAAGCGAAGGGGCCCCGTGAAGTGTCACTACCGAGTCACAGGTCTCCCTAAGGAAGCAGAGTTCCCATCACCTCCATCCCTGAGTCAAACTGTCTGCTGTGAGGAGAAGCTATGTTCATGCTCGTGTTTCTAATACTGGCCTCGGTAGTTTATCTGGAATTAACCATCAGGAAACTGCTGTGGGATGGTCTGTATGGCAAATGTGTTGCTCTGATTGGTTGGTAAATAAAACACTGATTGTCCAGTAGCCAGGCAGGAGGAAGTGTAGGCGGGACAAGGAGGAGAATAAAGCTGGGAAGTGGAAGGCTGAGTCAGAGACACTGCCAGCCTGCCACGATGACAAACAGCACGTGAAGATGCCAGTAAGCCACGAGCCACATGGCAAGTTATAGATTTATAGAAATGGATTAATTTAAGCTGTAAGAACAGTTAGCAAGAAGCCTGGTACAGCCATACAGTTTGTAACCAATATAAGTCTCTGTGTTTACTTGGTTGGGTTTGAACGGCTGTGGGACTGGCAGGTGAGAGAGATTTGTCCTGACTGTGGGCCAGACAGGAAAACTCTAGCTACAGGAAACCTGAGGAGAAAAGAGCTCCATAGGAAATCAGAATTGGTGTCAAACAAGAAGTGTAGGTCACATGTCATCCGACATTTAACACAGGAGGATCCTTTAATCAAGGCCTGTGTTGTCTACAGTGCTGCCCCCACTAGTCTACAAAGGGAGGCTGGGATAACATTGGGCCGCACACACACTAGCAACAGACTCAGTTCACATGGGCAGTTAAGTTCTCTGTGTGCTGGCGGCTGCCACAGCACTGCTTCAAGGATGATGCTTGAGGATGGGATTTTCCAAACCCCACTCTTCCCTACTGCCCATTGCCACACCCTTCATCCCATGGCCTCAGCTGCCATAGTCAGGCATGTGGCAGAGCTGACTCTGTCATTGGACCTATAGCCTGTATAGTTGGTGGTTTTCCCCTTTCTCTCACCATTATACTTTCACCCCATGATGTAAAAATCCATCAGCTCCTGCCACTACCAGGCACATACGTCACAATCATGCTGGACTCTGACAGGAAATGGACCATCACTGCTGAGCCCTTCACACACCTCACTCAGTACTCACCCAGTCCCTGGAAGCAAGGTGATCTCTGCTTTAACAGGAGGCAAACTGAGGCAAAGAAGTCACTTGCCCACGATCACTGGTAGAAAACTATAGAACCAGAATGTGAACTGATACAGAGTTGAGTCCAAGCCACTGTGCGCTGGGACATCCTGCTGCTTGGTTGTCAAACTTAGCAAGTCCCATGAAGCCCTGACTCCCCCAACCCATGCTTCCCATTGGCACCATCTCTGTTTTCCCAGCTGCCTGGAGTGCTCTTGTGTTCCTTTCTCTACTCACACCCTGCATGTAATATATCTTCAGAGTGTGTCATCTGTACCTTCAAAACAGACCTCAGCCACCCCCTGCCACCTGCCCCGAGGCCATCACCATCCCTCACCAGCATCGTCCCCATGGCTCTTATGCCATTCTCCTGCTTCAGCCCTAACTCAGGCTGCAGGTGCCATTTTACAGCAAGACCCGATGGTCCTAGAAACATGACAGACAGCACCTTCTGCTCACCCCACCAGTGGTCCCTCATCACCAGGACAAAAGACAGGATCCCAAAGGTCTTCCTTGGCCCCACAGCATTGGTCTTCTGAGCACTGTCCTCATCTCCCAACACACAGTCCTTGTTCACTCCGCCCCACCACACTGACCACCTTGCTAGTCCTTGCCTGTGACAGCCGAGGTCCCTTGGCTCTCCGCCTCAGCCCCCTGAGGTGTCTTAGACATTTTCTGCTGAAACACTGTCTCCCATCACCCAGGTGGCTGTCTCTCCTCTCGGTCCAGGTCTTGGCCACAGTGTCATCTTATGTAAGAATCTGTCACTGATACCTTTATCTAAACTCATATCTGCTGGACATCACCACCTGCCATGGGAGCCACAGGGACACACACAGGACAGAGAGTGCCCAGGAAAAGTGTCCACAGGTGGAAATGTGACATAAGTTGACAAGGCTTCCAGAAAGAAGCATCTTAGCAAACTTCCAAAAATTCCGTTCTTGGAAGAATGTTGTGTGAAGCATGACTCCATACCTACGGATGCACTCAGTCCCTGGGAACATCAAAACTAGACACTGCTTGCTGCAGGAAGCCCAGAAGCCCAAGTCACCCCCTGAGCTGGTGTCTATGCTAACCAAGCTGCCGTCCTTGCTCTGTTGGGTGACACAGTCACCTCCCACCTTTCTTCTCACCCTTTCTGGTCCAGAGGTCACATGGTCCTCTGAGAAGTCTAAGAACAAAACCTTGATCAATCAAAGAAGAGAAGCAAAGTGGCAAGCCAGGTGCAGTGGAGCACACCTGTAATCCAGCACTCACAAAGTAGAGTCACGGTGGTGCACACCTGTAATCCAGCACTCACAAAGTAGAGTCACGGTAGTGCACACCTGTAATCCAGCACTCACAAAGTAGAGTCACGGTGGTGCACACCTGTAATCCAGCACTCACAAAGTAGAGTCACGGTGGTGCACACCTGTAATCCAGCACTCACAAAGTAGAGTCACAGTGGAGCACACCTGTAATCCAGCACTCACAAAGTAGAGTCACGGTGGTGCACACCTGTAATCCAGCACTCACAAAGTAGAGTCACGGTGAAGCACACCTGTAATCCAGCACTCACAAAGTAGAGTCACAGTGGTGCACACCTGTAATCCAGCACTCACAAAGTAGAGTCATGGTGGTACATACTTATAATCCCAGGACTCACAAAGTAGAAGCAGGAGGATCACAATTTTGAGGCCTGTCTGGACAACATAGCAAGACTTTGTCAGAAAAAAAGCAAAGAGGCCTCTCTTTTGGGCAAGTGTGAAGACCTGAGTGTAGTTGAAAGTTTTCCTGTGTCCTGCCTGGTCCCACAGCTGCTTGGACCAAGTAAACACACAGAGGCTTATATTACTTGCAAACTGTATGGTCCATGGCTAAGAATTCTTGCTAGCTAGCTCTTATATTTTAAATTAACCCATTTCTATTAATCTGTGTTTTGCCACATGATCTGTGACTTTACCGGTCTGCTGGCATGTTGCTCCTTGAGTGGGCAGGCTGGCATCTCTCCAGACTCCACCTTTCCTTTTCCTGTCTCTCTCCTTGGATTTCCTGCCTGCCTCTAAGCTGCCTTGCCACAGGCCAAAGGGTTATTAACCAATGGGAACAACTTATATTCACAGCGTACAGAAAGACATCCCCCAGCACCTGAGTTCAAGTCCCAGCAGCAATGTAAAAAGTCAAGCATGTCAACCTGTGCCCATGATCCCAGAGTTGGAGAGGTAGAGACAGGGAGATCACTGTAGTTTGCTGGCCACCAGACTAGCTAAAGCACTGAGTCCCAGTTCAGTAAGAGATCATGTCTTGAAAAATAAGGTGGAGGGGGATTAAGAAAGATACCAATGTCAATCCCTGGTATCCACATGCACACACACAAACACAAGCAAAACAGAAGAATGCATAGCTACTCCCAATTATCTAAGCAATGGGATGGCCTCTACCTGTGTGTCTTCAAATAGACAGACAGACAGATGCTACTTGTAGGAGGACACACCCAGTACTGGGGAGCCAGAGGAAACATGCTAAATATGCTTGCTGAGTTTGGCTTGAATGTTTTGTTTTGTTTATCAAGTTGTTTTTAAAATTACATATTCCCTATGGGGGGATAACTTGCTCAGCCTCCATACAGGGGGGAGGGGCTTGGTCCTACCTCAAATTGATGTGTCAGACTTTATTGACTCCCCATGGGAGGCCTTACCCTCTCTGAGGAGTGGATGGGGCATGGGGGGGAGGTGGAGGATGAGTGGGAGGAGGGAAGGGAGGGGGAACTGTGATTGGTATGTAAAATGGAAAAAACACTTTTAAATAAATAAGATGCTCCTGAAAACTAAAGGCAAAGGCCCAGCCAGCCCCGGACCTTGCTGCATAGGAGGCAACTAACTGTTCTAGTGACTGAAGGCGTAACCATTTGAGTGTATTCCTGTGTATGCCCTAAGACTGAAGGATGAGTCTTGTGAGCACAAGCACATGAGCTGTTCCCCAGAACCCATACAAACAGCCAGGTGTGTGGATTGTGCTTGTAAGCCCAGTGCTGGCGAGGCAGAGATGGAGGATCCCTGGAGCTAACTGGCCGGCCTGGCCAACTCAGTCAGCTCAAGAGGGGTGGTGCCTGAGGAACAGTGCCAGAGGCCATCCTGGGTTCCTACTGGCTAGGGAGGGCACTTTGACTGTCTTCCAATGGGGAACGACAATGACCCAAAAGTTAATCGGCCTTTGTGTACCAGCAGGCCAGGCACACACACAACCACACTGCTATCGCACTGTCGGCAATAAAGCCCGCCCAATTCCCCACTAGAAATTAAGAGAACCTGGCCTTATTAATTTGGTACAACCTGAAGGGCATCTCTGAGAGCAACTAATTCCCTCTTCCCCACCAGGCAAATTTTGTAAGAACATATTCTTGGCTTTCATTAGTATTCATATGACTTTGAGGCTTTTCCTGTGATTTATGAAACTCAAAGTAATTGTGAACAGCATGCACGATGGCCACCGTGTTTCACCACGGATGCTATTCCCTCCCGTCCCTGTCACATGCTGGGGTTTCGGCTACAAAAACCTGTGTGGAAATAAGTGAAGTCTCAATTTCAGTGTGCATGAGAAATACTTCATGAAATGCAACAAACACTTCAAATCTCTTCACTAATGTTCAAAAATCAAGGAAGAGTGGGGTCAGGGTGGGCCCCAAGTTTGTGCCGTTTGATTGATGAGAGCAATTGTAACGGCCAGCTGAGTCCAGCTGCTTCCCAGCTTTCTCCTTCGCGATTTCATGCATGTTCATGATGTATTTTGGTCATTTTCACCCTCCCCATTACCCTTTCAATCCCTCCCACCAAGCTCCTTCTCTACAAGTCCCCTTCCACACATCTTTTTGTTTAGTTGGGTAGTTAGTTGGCTGGTTAGCTGGTTGAATGAATTTTTTTCCTGTGATCCTTTTTGTGACTTAGTAGGGTTGCTTGTATGAGTGTGGATGTGGATAGTGTGGTGGTTTAAATAAAAATGGCCCCCATAGTCTCAGACAGCACAGCACTATTAAGAGGTGTGGCCTTGTTGGAGTAGGTGTGGCCTGGTTGGGGGAAGTATGTCACTGTGGAGGCAGGCTTTGAGGTTTCAGATGCTCAAGCCATACCCAGTGTGACAGTCTCTTCCTGCTGCCTGCAGATTCAGATGTAGAACTCTCAGCTCCTTCTCCAGCACCACATCTGCCTGCATGCTGCCATGCTTCCTGCCATGATGATAATGGGCTGAAACTGTAAGCCAGCCCCAATTAAATGTTTTCCTTTGTAAGAGTTGCCGTGGTCATGGTGTCTCTTCACAGCAATAGAAACCCTGACTAAGACAGGTAGTCACTGGCGAATGAGCAATTTAATGGTGACTTCTGAAGAAAATGGTCCTGTAGTGGGGTTGAGCAGCTGTGGACCTGGCGGGTAAAAGAGATTTGTCCTGACAGTGGGCCAGGCAGGACTGGGGAAAACTCTAGCTACATGGTCCTCTCTCCCCCAGCAACCATTAAGTGCTAATGGAGCCTCCCCTTCCAGGATGAAATGTTGAAGGCTGGAAGCTGTGCCGGTAACCACTGCTGCTAACAACAGTTCATAGCACTCCTCCCCATCCTCCGGCTCCTGTGTCCTTTGTGCCCCCTCTCCCACAGGGTTCCCTGAGCCCTGAAGGGGGCGACACAGGTGGCCTATTGAGGGCTGAGCACTCAGCAACCGGCAAAGGGCTCTTCAATGAGATGCTGCAGCAAGCTCTGAGGGTCTCACAAACAATAGGGCCTCAATTTCACAATCTCGTCCCAAAACGATTAAAATGAAGCTCTGCCTAGGAACAAAGACATAATCATGCTGATTTTTAAACAAGGGGACTTTGACAGACAGTTGCCTGATCTGGGACCCACATCTGCAGAACTGGTTAGAGCGAGTGATGGCTAGCGCTTGAGACTCTGGTGGAGAGTAGAGTAACCCTGTGAGATGAAGAGCTAGCTCAGTCTTCCCATCTGTACGTGGGGCTCTGGGTCCCAGCAGAGAGATGGCTCTGCTTGCTTTCTGCTATAGAGTCTGTGTGTGGCTGGGCTAGGGATGTAGCTCAGGGGTAGAGCACTTGTCTACCATACCCAAGTGCTGTGAGATGGTCTGTATGTTAAATGTGTTGCTGATTGGTCAATAAATAAATCACTGATTGGCCCGTGGCCAGGCAGGAAGTATAGGTGGGACAAGGAGGAAAACAGAGCTGGGAAGTGGAAGGCTGAGGGAGAGAGACACTGCCAGCCGCCACGATGACAAACAGCATGTGAAGATGCCGGTAAGCCACGAGCCACGTGGCAAGGTATAGATTAATGGAAATGGATTAATTTAAGCTGTAAGAACAGTTAGGAAGAAGCCTGCCACGGCCATACAGTTTGTAACCAATATAAGTTTCTGTGTTTACTTGGTTGGGTCTGATGTCTGTGGGACTGGCAGGTGAGAGAGATTTGTCCTGACTGTGGGCCAGGCAGGAAAACTCAAGCTACACCCAAGGCCTTGGGTTCTATCCCTAACACCACAAATAAACAGATAAAGGTAATGTGAACACTAAGTGAGACATGGGAACTCTGCCCAGGGTCCTTGTTACACCTAAAACCTTTGGCCTCTGTAGCATGAATCTTAAAAAGTTCTTATTAATAAGATCAAACCCGGACCAGGTATTGGGGTAAATTCCGGAAGATCAGAGAGACAGAACAAGCCACAGCTACCTCACCTCGCCAGATCCTCAGCTGGTCTTGTTTCCTCAGTCTGGAAGCCTCTGAGTCCTCATCCAGAATGAATCTCAGCTGAATGCTGCTAGAAGCCTGAAAGCTTAACCAGCCAAATGCTTCTAGTTTCTGGTCCTCATACCTTATATACCTTTCTGCCTTCTACCATCACTCCCTGAGATTAAAGTCTCTCTTTCTGGGATTAAAGGCATGTGTCACCATGCCTGGCTGTTTCCAATGTGGCCTTGAACTCACAGAGATCCAGAGGGATTTCTACTTCTGGAGTGCTAGGATTAAAGGTGTGAGTGTCACCATTTTCTAGCCTAAGTATCTAGTGGCTGTTCTGTTCTCTGACCCCAGATAAGTTTATTAGGGTACACAATATTTTGGGGAACACAATACCACCACAGGCCTCAGGCTTCTAATGGTCTTTTGAGGACTTTTTTAAAAATATTTATTTATTTATTTTATATCCCAACCACAATTTCTCCTCCCTCCTTACCTCCCAGTCACTCCCACCTCCCCTCTGCCTCAATTCACTCCTCCTGTGTTTCTATTCAGAAAAGGGCAGGCCTCCCATGGATATCAACAAAACATGCCATATCAAGTTGCAGTAAGACTAAGCACCTTCCCTTGTATTAAGCCTGGACAAGGCAATTCAGTGTGAGGAATAGGGTCCCAAAAGCCAGCAAAAGAATCAGAGACAGGCCCTGCTCCCACTGTTAGGAGTTCCACAAGAAGACTAAGCTACACAACTGTTATACATATGCAGAGGGCCTAGGCCAGTTTCATGCAGGCTCCCTGGTTGTTGGTTCAGTCTCTGTGAGCTCCTGTGAGCCCAGGTTAGTTGATTCTGTGGGTTTTCTTGTGATGTCCTTGACACTGCTGGACCCTACAATCCTTCCTCCCTCTCTTCAGTGGGATTCCCCAAGCCTAATGTTTGGCTGTGGGTCTCTTTTGAGGACTTCTGAAGGGACAGAGATTCCTGGACAGCTGGCCCCTCCTCAGGATGGGCCACTGAGCTGGTGTCAGCGCTGATGACCAGGTTACTGCATCCTGATGTGGACGCATTAGGTGGGAAGACATGAGTCTTCAAAGGGACATGAGCCCAGAGACAACACGTAGATTGGAGAGCAGCTGCTGGAACTGCTCCTGGCCACCAGAGCGGTGAGCAAGAGTGGAGCATCCATGGCGTATGTACTTTCATCTTTTGCTATGGGCTCTCGCAGTCTCCAGGCCAGGCTCCAGTGAGCTGGGCCGACGTGCTGTGTCTCTCCCTCCCTCACCGCTCTCCCCACTCCTGCATCCACCGTCTTTATTCTCCACGCAGTGGTGGTTCACAGAGGCCCCAGCACTCCTCTGACTTCACCAAGCCTAAGTTATATAGACCTTCACTGCCCACCTCTCTACAGCCTACCCACTCCCCATCCTCTGGACCACAGGATGGCCAGCTGTCCTGCCTTTCCTGGGGCTTCAGCAGCCACAACTTCCCAGCAGAATGGTGAATGACCTGGCCATCTCTGTCTACCCTACCCTTGGGCTGTGACTCAGGTTTCACTTGCTTATCTAGCAATTATGAGGCACCTGCTGCATACACTTTCCAGGACCAGATGTGCCACTTTTAGGGACAGGCTGCCCTATTGGGCTCCCAAGGCCCAGCAAGGTATATGAAGCATCATTAATGCTTGATGACAACAGAGCAGGGAAGGAGGAAATGGAGGCTGGGGGCGTCTGGGACAAGCAAAAGTGAGCGAATGCAGAAGACCAAGAAACCCTGATTCTCTGTCAGCTGTGGGACCAAGTGCAAGCACCAGGAACATTAGAGTTTACGTGCACACGGCTGAGACCACAGGAAGCTGCAAGTGTGTTCAGATGCAAACATCCTCTTACCTCTGGGCTTCAGTGAGAGACAGACTTTAAAAGAAAATTGCCTTTCTTGGTCAGCAGCAGCCTTGCTGGCTCTAGTCACGGCCAAGAGTAAATGCAGCCGTCTCCATCCTGGAGCGTGAGCAGAGGGATGGGGGAGGCATGGCTGTCACGACTCAGAGCCCTTCACTCGAAGAAGAAGCAGGAGCTGCTGCAGGCCATGCGGACTCCCAGCGGGGAACAAAAATGAGAAATTGCAACCTGTTCTCCCAGAGAAATCTCTGGGTTTAGTACGGTACGAGGAGAAAAGCACAGAAACATTTCACCAGAGATCCATGTCCTGCTGGACAGGCTTGATCTCCAGGATTATCTGAGCATCTTTTGAAATGCCAGAGCAGGGACCAGGGAGGCCTGTGAGTGACAGAACCATTAGCCATGGAATATCCAACTCCTTCAGAGGCCAGTGCCCAGAGGAGAGGCCATGGAGCGGGCGTGGAGGCTTGTATGCACTTACGTGTTTGGATGTGTTTGCACAGATCTTTGTACTGTTTGTGTTTGAGCATGCATGTTTGTCCTGTGTGTATACTGTGTGGTGTGTGTGCATATTGTGTTTATGCATCTATGTGTAGGGTGTCTGTGTCCACAACTAGCTGTGGATAAGAACAAATGAGCCAAATTTGAGTGTGACGTTCTCTGAGCTACTCTTGCCCCATTCTCCCCACATCCTCACAGACTGTCTTCTCACTGACAGCCTTTGTCCACATTTATAACTATGAAGTGTCACTTTGTGGGACAGCTCTTGTCCCCTAACAGGTGACTATGTCCTCCTGCTGTCTCCATATGTCCCCGCAGAGCCTAGCACAGCGAGTATTTTTGGCCCTAGGCTGAGGGTCTTTTCTGAATGGATTTCTCTCTCTCTCTCTCTCTCTCTCTCTCTCTCTCTCTCTCTCTCTCTCTCTCTCTCTCTCTCTCTTCTTCCCTCTCTCTCCCCCCCTTACACACACATCTGGAATCCAGATGTGATCCTGCCCCATTGCTTCCTCACTTGAATACACTGATAATAAACCCAGGTATCTGCAACTGGAAGCCACATGGTGACTTTCTCCAGCTTCAAGTTCATTTGAGCAAGGCAATACTCTATATGGGGGTTTCTGGGGCCTCCCTCCTTTCATTCTTTCCTGAGGACAGAGCGGCCCTGCTACCATCCCCAGGTGAACACAGACTTCAGTGCCGTACATTATTTTAATGCAGACATCACTTTAAACTAACCTTTTACCATCTGTTCTGTCCTCTAATAACAAATGCAAAGGAGCCCAAGCAATTCTCGTGGCTCCCCAGCAGGGAGGGGTAGGAGGGCCGTCTGCGTCTCCTACTCCCACTCAGCATCTATGTCTGCCGTGTTTTCCTCACTCTCCAGACACAAATCACAGGAAAGTGCTCTCCCCTGGCCTGCTGGCTTCCTTCACACAGTAATTCTTCTCCGCAAGGTAAACTATGAGAGAATCAGAGCATTCCGAGGTCTGTGCAAAGAGCCCCCGGACGCGGCGCTCAGCGGCCCACGGCTACTGTATTTCAGAAGGCGCTTTTGAGTGGTCCAGAAGATGATCAAAACACAATGAGTTTCCTTTAAAAAACAAAAACAAACAAAAAAAAACCTTTAACTATACAGTAGGTTCTTTCCAGCACAGCTGCAATTAAATGTCCCTGTAGCCAGAAGGATGGAGCAATTGCCACTCTGGAAGCGGCAGCATCTGTCCAGGGCTACAGAGACATGCGCCACTCACTCTGTGACTCCGTGTGTCCCCTGCATCCAGTGCTACCAGGCCAGCATCACTCAAGACCTGACTACTGCTCCAGCACCCTAGTCCAAGCCCAAAGCCAAAGCCCCAGGCACACCAGCCTACCAGGCCTGTCCCAGTGCATAAGCTTCCACCTCACCTCTGTGGGACCTGCCCCTTACCCTTCAGGCACCAGGAGCTCAGACACAGGGCAGGCTCTGCTGTCTGTCCTCTAGACTCTCCATGTCCCTAGTTACTAAATCCCATGGAGCATCTGCAAGGATGGAGAGCAGACACAGACTGTCCCCCTCACCAAGGCAGCCCACAGGGGCAACTCAGCTCCATGGCAGACTTTTTCTGCTGTGCCCAGACCAGATGGCACAAGCTTAAACAGCCATCGCCAACACCCCAATGAAGAGATGGCTCTAGCTAAGGGGAGGGGGGAGGGGGCAGGTGTTCACCACCCAAGCCTGACCTAGTCTAGTCCTGTTCTCAGAAGCCCTGTCCCCTACCTTGTCATGGAATCAGAAGCAGGGGCATTGGAGGCCTAGAACTGAACCCCACAGACTGTGCGCCACACTATGCTCATGGCTGTCTTGCCTGCTTCTTCTCCCAGAGCCAGCACAAGTAGCTGTAGGTTTTCCCTGACCTACACGGTGGCTATGTGGTGAAAACTGTGTGCTCCCCAACAGGTAAAGGACTTCCGCAGACTGTTACAGTGTCAGGGAGTCATTCTGCTGCCCTTGGTGACTTGGTGTAGGTCACCTCATTCTAGTGCAACCAGCTCTGTTTCAGTCATGGTAAATGCTGGTTTAAGGAAGATATTCTCAGCTGGGCATGGTGGTACACACCTTTAATCCCAGCACTCAGGAGACAGAGACAGACAGATCTCTTGAGACTAGCCTGGTCTACATAGCAAGTTCTAGGCCAGCCTAGGCTATATAGTGAGAATTTGTCAAAAGAGAGAAAGAAAGGAAGGGAAGGAAGGAAGGAAGGAAGGAAGGAAGGAAGATAGGTAGGTGAGGGAAAGAGAGAGAGGGAGAGATGGAGAGAGAAAGAGAAAGGAAGGAAGCATTCTCCATGTGACACACCAGCATGAAAACCACATGGGGCCCCTCACTAGATGAAGAGCCGCAATCAATTACAAAATGCTGAGAGATGGAGAATTAGTCTTCCCCAGAGCTGAGTGTCCAAAATGGCTATCTAGTCCCAAATGGTCAGCCACCTCCAAAAAAAAAAAAAAATACACACAAGCAACACTAAGCAGACTCAGCAGGTTGTGTTTATATATTTAGTTACATATATGTCTAAGTCACTGTTCTACCACTATGAAAAAATACCATGACCAAGGCAATTCTTATGAAAGAAAGCATTTAATTGGGGCTTGCTTACAGTTTCAGAGGCTTAGTCTATTATCATCATGGCACGGAGCACGGCAGCATACAGGCAGGCATGGTGCTGGAACAGTAACTGAGAGGTACATCCTGATCCATAGGCAAAGAGAGAGACACTGGGCCTGGCATGGACCTTTGAAGCCTCAAAGCCCTCCCCCAGTGGCACACTTCCTCTAACTAGGCCACACCTCCTGATCCTTCTAATCCTATCAAACAGTACCGTTTCCTGGCGGCCAAGCATTCAAATATATGAGCCTATGGGGGTCATTCTTATTCAAAACATCACATTCCACTCCCTAGCCCCCATAGGCTTGTAGCCATATCAAAATGCAATGTGCATTCAGTCCAACTTCAAAAGACCCCAGAGTGTATCACAGTCTCAACACTGTTTAAAAATCCAAAGTTCAAAGTCTCTGAGACTCAAAGCAGTCTCTTAACTGTAACCCCTGTAAAATCAAAGTCAAAACGGAGATCACACACTCCAACATCCAATGGCACAGGATCTACGTTACCATTCCAAAACGCATGGAAGGGAGCATAGTGAGGAAATACTGGACCAAAGCAAGACCAAAACCAGCTGGGCAGACTCCAAACTCTGCATCTCCATGTCTGATGTCAGAGACGGCAACACGCGTCTCTCTCTGGCTGTTTCCACGTGTGGTATGCAGTTCTATTTGGCAGGTATCCCACCACTCTGGCACCTCCAATATCTTGGGGTCTCCAACACAATCCAGGCTTCAGTTCCACAGCTTCACACAATGGCCTCTCTGAGCTCCATGCAGGGACACCCCGACACATGCCTGGTCTCAGCAGCTTTCTTTAGCCTTGGTGGGAGATTCCACAACCCCTTTCTTGTATTCATGACTCTAAAGGCAGAACACCTCGGCCAAAGCGGCCATGTTCTGTTTCCTTCTGGAGCGTGGCCCCCCAGTTCAACTACATTTGTATCCACTTTCTGTTCTTTAAATCCTTTCAACCAGTTGGAAGCTTGGCGGACGGGGTCTCGCCCCGAGGTCACCACCCCCTTTACTCCATGTAGCTCCCATAGCCTTTTCTTTAAACTTTTATCTCCTTGAGCACTGGAACTTCTGTCTTCTACGTCACACTTCCTGGTGCTCCTTTTTGCTTCAACTGTATATTTTGCATTTTTCTTTACTCTGCTGCTCCTTTTCATTGTAAATCTACATAAGAGTGACCATTCATAACCACATGACACAAGCAATCCTAGGCTGTCACGAAATCGCCTCTTCCAAGACCATTAATCTAAAACTCTTCAATTTAGCCTCTTGCAAATTTTTAGGACAAAGACATGAATCAGCCACATTCTTTGCCAAAATATCACAAGAACAGTCTCTTGGCCCCTTACTAATATTCCCCCTGTCTGAAACGTCTTGAACTGTCCCCACTTTGTTCTCAGCACTACCGTCCTTATTCCTACTAAGATAGTGCATTAAACCCACTTATCACTTACAGCTGCTTTCCTAATCCAAAGCCCACATGTGTGGGAGCCCAGCTGGGAGACCGGCTCCCACATTTTACAGCAGGGTACTCTTGAGGAGAGAGGGATAAGAGATATTAGATAGAAGGATAGAGGGAAGAGAAACAGACAGAAACACAGGATAGCTTTGGGAGGGCCTGGATCCTTATCCACTGGCCCCTCCTGTCTCTTCTAAAGGGCTATTTATAGGAGTGCCAAGGAGTAGAGAAAAAGACACCCCCCCCCCCAGCACAGCCAAGTGCAGACCCTTCCAATCACCTAGTAACCATGTACATGGTCAAGCAATCCTCTAATGCAGCCCTGCTGGGTAAAGCAAGCTCAGACCTCACTAGGAAACCTTTGTGGGCCTCCACAGGCATTCTACCAACAAGCAGCATGACCAGACCAGTCACAGCAACACCCCACCTCTGGTACCAATTTCTGTCTTAATCACTGTTCTACTGCTATGAAAAGACACCATGATCAAGGCAACTCTTATGAAAGAAAGCATTTAATTGGGGGCTTGCTTACAGTTTCAGAGGTTTAATCCATTACCATCATGGTGGGGAGCAGGACAGCATGCAGGCAGGCAGGCACTGGAGCAGTAACTGAGATAAAAGCACATCCTGATCCATAGGCAGAGAGAGAGCATGGGCCTGGCATGGGCTTTTGAAACTTCAAATCCCACCCCCCATGACATACTTCTTCCTACAAGACCACACCTCCTAATTTTTCTAATCCTATCCAACAGTTTCACTCCCTGCTGACTAAGAATTCAAATAAATGAGTCTATGAAGACCATTTTTTTAAAGATTTATTTATTATGTATACAGCATATATGACTGCAGGCCAGAAGAGGGCGCCAGATCTCATTACAGATGGTTGTGAGCCACCATGTGGTTGCTGGGAATTGAACTCAGGACCTCTGGAAGAGCAGTCAGTGCTCTTAACCTTTGAGCCATCTCTCCAGCTCCCATGAAGACCATTTTTATTCAAGCCACCATAATATGTAACAATAATAAGTAAGGAATGGGAGCCAACAAATTTGAAAGAAAGAAGAAAAGGTGTAATGATATGATTATATTTTAATTAAAATTTTAAAATCAAGTTATCCTTAAAAATGAATAAAGAAAAGAAAGTGTAGCACGAATCATGAAAAGTCTTATTAATAAACAAACCCAAAGCCAGGTCTTGTGGTGAATGCTGGAAGATCAGAGAAGCAGAACAAGCCACAGCCACCTCACCTTGCCAATTCCTCAGCTGATCCTGTTTCCTCAGACTGGATGCCTCTCAGCTGAACTGTGCTGCTCAAAAGCCTAAAAGCTTAACCAGCCCTAGTTCCTGGTCCTCATGCCTTATATACCTTTCTGCTTTCTGCTATCACTTCCTGGGATTAAAGGCATGAGTAACCATGCCTGGCTGTTTCCAGTGTGATCAGAGATCTAGATGGATCTCTGCCTCCCAAATGCTAGGATTAAAGGCGTGTGTGCCACCATTTTCTGGCCTTTATATCTAGTGGCTGTTCTGTTCTCTGACCCCAGATAAGTTTATTAGGGTGCACAATATTTTGGGGAACACAGTATCACCACAAGAAAGAAATGTGTTCTCTATCAAGTTGAATTTTCTTGGAATTGGGGTTTCTCTGGAGCCAGCTTGCAGTTTGGTGTACAAACAAAGCTGGAAAGAAAATCTGTCCTCAGACTTCTCTCACGCCTCCACTGGGAGTCCTGTCTTGTTTCATGCAAAGAAGTGACCCACCCAGCAAGATCCCTGCTTGGGTGGATGAGGACTTCAGTCTGCCACTGTGGCCCTTACTTGTGTCCCTTTGTGGCCTGGCATACTACGTCACAGCTTGTCCCAGGACTTGAAATATTGAGAGCTGGGAATGGAGCTGTTTGTGGAGTGTTTGCCTAACATGCATGAAGCCATGGGTTTAGTTCCCAGCACTAGACAAACTAGACTCCATGTTACATGCCTGTCATTCCAGGACCTGGGAGGTGGAGGAGGTTCAAAGTCATTCTCAGTTGTGTAATAGGTTTGAGCCAACCTGAGCTACATGAACCCCCGTCTCAAATAAAAAATAAAAATGAAAAACAATCTTGAAATATTGTACCTCCCTGTCACCTGATGAGCCACAGACATGAGGTTGGTGGCACTGGGTAGTCCCCTGTCCACTGACTGCCCTTCTGCTACCCGTGGCTACTGTCTGAGTCCATTGTGTCTCTGACTCTTGGCATCTTCAAAGGATTGAAGAACCATACACAAATACCCAAATGGCAAGGACTTTTACTCAGAAGAGAAATGCAAGGTAGACATAGGCAGGGAGCAGCAGGTGTGAGCCAGAGTGCTCAAGAGCCTGTGTATTCCTGGAGACTCTTTCTGAGTCCTTGAGGAAGAGGCATTGGTTGTAGGGTGGGGTATGAGTGGGTTTCTGCTCTGATAAACTTATGATTGACGTATGGAAACTTGGGCCTTTTGTGCCAACAAGGGGTATTTTAATCATATGCATAAGCATTAGATGGTAAATAGGGGTTTTTCTCTAAAAGATTACACTAAGACATGGGTTACCTTATTATACATACACCTAAAACCTGTTCAGAGTGGATTGGCTCTTTTCCTCTAGGATATGTTTGACCACCAAAGGGAAGTGAAGTCCTTAGGGCATAGTGACTGGTTGCTTTGTCAGGGAGGGGACAAGTGAAATTCAATATGAGAGAGATGTTACTGAGCTGTTCCATCTGTGATCCATGATGCTCTGAGTGGTCAAGCATCAGGCCCTCCAGCCCACCCCAGCAGCAGGCTCACATCTCCATTCTTATGTCTTTCAGATCAGATCTGACAAGGACAATGATATCCCCATCCGATACAGCATCACAGGTGTGGGAGCGGACCAGCCCCCTATGGAGGTCTTCAGCATTGACTCCATGTCTGGCCGGATGTATGTCACTCGGCCCATGGACCGGGAAGAAAGAGCCTCTTACCATGTAAGTATTCATATAGGAACATGGCAAAAACAGGTAGTCTATAGACTGCCCACTCTTCCACACCCCGGCATACCCTTCCATAATGTTTCATACCCCTCCACAGTCTTCCACACCCTTCACACTGTAGGGTGTCAGCAGCAAGGCACACTTCTATCTGGCCACAAGGTCCTAAAGCACAGGAGGACCCTAGCATCTACCAGATCAGACTTGCCCAACAAAGGATCAAAGATGATTGTCAGGCCCAACCCCAGCACTTACAGGCCAGACTGGGCTTTAAATTAGCACTGCCAGTCCATTCCTGGGTTACATCGTCTGCCTTTAATCTACATGCTGTCTCTCTGGGAGCCTCTAAGACAAGAGTCACTCAGAAAGGAGAAACGGGAAGCAAAGAGAGGCGGTGGGGTCTCAGCCTCCTCCTTGCCCCCACTAGCCTTGGACACGAGGGAGGTAGCCAGGTTCCCACCTCTCTCTCTGATGTACGGCCAAGTGACACTATGGCTGGTCCCCTGGGCTCTGCTCCAGCACCTGTGAGGGTCAGGCCCAGCACTTGACCTCTGTGAGTCTCAGGAGAGTCACTGAGGCCACCCTGGACTCAGGTCTCTCCCCAGCATGAAGAGCTCTCAGCTGTGGCATGGTTGTGATGATATCCACCCTATCAGGTGGCTAGAAGAGAGGTGTGGTCGGAGTGTTGTGTGTGCCTGTAGCTAAATGCCATGAGGTTGAATGCCCGGTGCTTTGACAATTATCTGAGAACAAAGGTTTAATTCTCGGCATGTGCCCCATGCTGTCATATTAATTCCTGTGACTTCTTGCTTCAGCTCTGTGCTGATTGCAGGATGACCCTGCTAGTCCTCGGTCTGACGGCCATTTGTTCAGGAGTGATCATCCACCTCCTCTCTTCAGAAGGAGGCTCCATGTGCACAAGAATTTGTCAGGTTGTCCACACTATATCTTCAGACAAAGACAGAGCCTGGCCCTGAAGCTACTCACTGCCCATCTATGTAGAGGGGGGGATTATAGGAGGTTGAGTCTGTCACTGACAATGGTGACCTTCCCAACCAACCCCCAGTGAGTCTTAAGGAGCAGGGTGCTATGCGAAAGGAACTAATGAAGTAACCTCAGGAATGTGGTTTGCCCTTTCTGAGCCACAAAGGTCTCCTGCCCTGAGATAGTTACCCAAGCCTACAGCTGCAGTTTACAGTCCACAGAGCAGGAGCTTCTGTCAGGCTCACAGTACCTGGTTTCAGCTCTCCAGATGCCCCTTTTCAGAGACACTTCAAGAAAAAGCATGATCCTCCCAGACACCCTCCCCTTATCTACTCACTTCATTTCTCATCCGTCTGTCCATCCACTCACACTTACCTTCCCATCCACTCGCCAGCCAGCCACCCACCTGTCTATCTACCCATCCAGGTAAATATCTAACTACTTACTCACATACCATCTGCCCATCCTGCCATCTACTTATCCATCCATGCTCCTCCTGTCAATCTATCCACCCATCTGCCCATTTATTTACCCATCTACCCAGCCACTGTCTACTCATCCATTCATCCACCCTAACCATCCTAACCGCGCATCCACCCTTCTGTGCATGATTTATTTCTTGAGCATTCCACATGTGTTGGTCCCTGGGGTAGGTACTCAGAAAACAGAAGTGGCTGGAGTAAACATGTCCCAAGTTTTGGGGAACATACACAGTTCTAAGCTGAGGAACAATTGAATCCTTCTTGGCCCTGAGGAAGGCTGGGTCTCCAGGTTTTCAGACCCAGACACAGGCTGTGGGAAGAAGCAGTGGTGGTGCTGGTACCAACAGTGTCCCCTGGCCTGTGCCGGGACATGCCATCTGGAAATTCTCACTTTGCTTCTCACATGGTGGAGACCAAGGTCAAGGAGAGGAAGTGAGGAAACAAGTCATCTTCTTAGCTTGGGTGGAGAAAGAGACTCCCTCAGGAGCCCAAGTCGGAAAGTCATTGTGTCCTTTTTGAGCAGGAAGATGGTTTTGTTCGAAGGCTGAACAACTGGAGGAAAGATAGTTGGAACTGATCTCTGCCCTGGACTTCATTTTCGGGGCTAGCATGATGCTTGGGGCTGAGGCTTGGCTCAGGAACAGACTCAAGCAGGTGGTAAGAACTCAGCTTGGGCGCTGGTTTCTACCCAAAAAGGGTCAGTGCCTCGCCCGGGAGCCCCCAGGGGCCTTGCCTCACTGTGAAATCCAAGTAACACTTGACAAAGCTATGACAAGGGCCCTCTGACAGGCCACATCCCTCCCCTTTCCAGACACCTCCCCCCCCTTCTTGTTCTCCTGCCTGCTTCATGCACACATCACCTCTAGAACATGTCCTTTAAAGACATCTGCACCCAAGTCCAGAGGGAGGACCTCAACAAGATGTGAGATTGAAAGTTTGGAGAAAGACGGAACAGGCATAGCCTATCCCACTCACCCTCTCTTTCCCTGGGAGGCAGATCGCCTGGAGTCAGCTCTGATACAGAGCACTTTGCTTCCTCATGGGCCACAGAAGGAAGCCACTCACTGATTAAACTTACTTCTTCCAGGATTAGACAGATTCATTTTTAATTATCATGGTCTGTAACGGAAAGCCCCCGGCCTGAAGAGTTTCTGCTTTCTGCTTCCTCCCCTCCCTGAGGCCTTGACTTGAGGGCCCTATCAAGTCTTCTGATTTCCCACTAGAATGCTCTATCTGCCCTGTGCTTCAGGACATCTCCAAAATTGCTTTCATGCTTCTGGGACACAGCAGCTGCTGGCAGGCTGTCCCAGGCAGGAAACCAGCTATGGCGAGCCTTCTTGGGCTCCCTTCCTCTGCATCTCCAATAATCTTCCTAATAGAAGAGTCAGCAAACTCGGACTTTTCAGGCCCACCACCTTCAGCCTGTGGTGAGCAGTGTGCAGCTCACTTTGCTGCCCCTGCCCCAGCTTGTCCTGTCGACAGCACAGGCATGGAGTTTTAGTCCTGACATTAAGTGGACGGTGGGCCTCTGGTCCAAAATATAACAAGAATTTCAAAATAATGAGACAAATCATACAAATTAAATGGCACACGGTGAGCATAGAGCGTCTGTGACTGACAGGTCCCGTGTGTCCACCTTTGACATGGTGTTAGGATGACATCACTTCTGCAGAAACGAGGTAACGTCTTGTGATTGCCCTCCACTCTATGTGAAAGCTCAGAACTGAAGGCAGGATCTGCAGCAGGGTCACCTTACCAGAGGATGAGCAGACTGCGGGGCCCAATGATAGCACAGCAGGTCCCCAGGGTCCTGGCCAGCTTGAATCAGTCACAAACTGAGGTAGAAAGCCTGTGTTCCTTTTCTCCCTAAACACTCCATCCCATGGGGCAGAGCCCCGAAGAATCATGTGACTAAGTTGTCCTTCCCCTAAGAGACAGATTGCCTCTTTCTTTTTCTGTGTCCCTACCCACCTCTGATGAGAGGCATCCCAAGCAGCCCTGTCTGCTTTACCTCTGGTCTAAGGTTCAGCACAGCATCCAGTGCTTGTGGACCCTTTGTAGGCACTTTGGGAAGGAATAAATGAGTGGGTGGATTTGGAGGGCAACTCCTAACACAGCTGCCTGGAGCCCCTTCTCAAGCCGACTGTCCCCCATGGTCTCTCTCTGGCCATCCTTTGCCTCACTATGCGAGGTTCCACAATGCAGCAAGCAGAAACAGATGGGCCTAAGCTCACGTCTAAAGCAGCATCCTCTCCCAAGGCTTGCTCAGGCCTCTCTGTGGACCCATGAAGCTCCCTCCCCAGGTCCTTCCCTGCATCAACCTCTCAGGAGATCATCTAGGCCCCACTGCTCCACTGGGCACCCGTGGCCTAGCTGCAGCCACTGTGAAAAGACATAAAATCCTGTTTGCAGGGCACCTGTCCAGCCCGGGCATGTGAAAACATCAGTCAGACCCAGGGACTCCAGGTGATGTTGGCAGCACAGACAGAGGGTGTTACCCTGTTTCTGCTCACATGACCCCATCTGCAGAGGGGAGAACCAACGCTCACAGATGTTTCTGGATGTGTCAATCCCACCTTAGCACCACCCAGGTTGTCTCCGCCCCCTTCCCCAGGGAGCTGAGAGCTATAGTGCTACCCCAGTGCTGTGAGTCCCTGGGGGACCACCCACAACAGAGGCAGGCATACCCCTGAATGTGACTGCCAGTTCTGACATGCCTGTCGCCCCACAGCTCCGAGCCCACGCGGTGGACATGAACGGCAACAAGGTGGAGAATCCTATT
The DNA here is from genome assembly GCF_007827085.1 of Peromyscus californicus insignis. Taxonomy (NCBI): domain Eukaryota; kingdom Metazoa; phylum Chordata; class Mammalia; order Rodentia; family Cricetidae; genus Peromyscus; species Peromyscus californicus. Next base: position 152,340,446 of record NW_026294595.1, read on the forward strand.
GATCTGTATATCTACGTCATCGACATGAATGACAACCGGCCCGAGTTCATCAACCAGGTCTACAACGGCTCTGTGGATGAGGGCTCCAAGCCAGGTGAGGCTTGGCAGATGTGTTGGCATTTGCTTCTGGGGGACCCCATGGACTCTGCAGGACCCATACATGGGACTGGCGCTATTAACACACAACATTGCCCAAGTCTTTACAATCCTCATCCTCACACACCTCAGGGTACCAAGAGGCTACATAGAGAGGGTGCTGTAGCAATAGTGAATAGCCTGACAGAGCTCAAACCTTGGGTGCAGGAGGAGACGGGAAGAGGGGACTATTGTGCCAGAAAGGATAGACCCTAGGCAAGGGAGTAAAGTTTTTACCAGACTAGAATTGATATGAAAGTTTTAAGAAAGAATCAACATTAAGGACAGAAAGACAGCAGATGAATGGACAAACTCCTGAGGAGTGGAAATATTTTATAGCAATTAAGAGAAGTTGCCTGGCCACTGGTTGTTTGCATGGGGTCATATCTGAATAGGTAAGAGGAGGGTGCTCACCTTTATCTTGTAGTAAATGTTTTTGGGGTGTGTGTCGATGTGGGTGCACATGTAAGAGTGTGTATGTGGAGGCCAGAGGTTAACCTTGGGTGTTGTTCTTCAAGTTATCATCCACCCTGTTTTCTGAGACACGGTCTCACTCATCTGGAACTCTCTGCATTGACTAGGCTGGCTGGCCAGCAAACCCCATGCATGGGCTCATCTGTCTGTGCCTCTCCAGCTCTGGGATTTTTAAGTATGTGCCACTGTGCCTGGCATTTTCACAAGGGCTCTGGAAGTCAAACACATATCCTCGCGCTTACAAGGCAAGCGTGTTAGCAGCTGAACTACCTCTCCTTAAGGTAGAAATTGTCGAACACCACTTGTCCTCCACAAAACTGGCCATCTGGGCTGAGGCCCAGGAGTCATTAGGGGATAGGCTCTAATTGTTTGTGTCCTGGGTCAGGCTCCAAGAAGTGAGGTTTAGATCGTTAGAGCAGGAGATTTTGCTTTGGCCTTTGGTCTTTTTGTCTCTATGGTAACATGTAGCCTAGGAGCTAAAGCACAGGAGAGGGGAACATGTGTTGGAAGAGAGCCTAGGAAAGGAAGAAGCTTTGCCAACCTGAGTCAGGAAACCAGACCAGAGACCAAGGCCCACCAAACAAGCCAAACCCTTCTCCCAGCCCAGAAGGTGAGCCCCTGTGCCAAGGCCCTCTGTCCCCCTGAGGAGTGACCCAGGAACCTGTCTTCCCACAGACCTGTAGGACACATGGCTTTACCTCACTGTAAGCCAGGTCTCAACATCTCTGCACTCTACAACTACTGACAAGAAGGTGTACCACTAACCATTTAGCAGTGAGGTCACTTTAGACCCAGGCAGCTGTGTAAGGAGGACACCATACAGGTACCCACATTCCCAACCCTGCTGGAGGCCTATGTAGGGGTGCAGAGTGCTAGCCAGCCCCACGTCTGATAGGCCCGATAGCTGGGTCTCTTCAGAAGATGTCAGCCTATTAACAAATCCCTATGTGATCCCACTGAGCTGTCTCCTGTGTTGAGGGCTGGGAGGACCTCGTTGGACAAGCTTTGCCCCAGGAAGGGTAGAATGGATGAGGTCACAGAAGCCTCTGTTGAAGATACCAGGTATAGCCATTTAAAACCCGTGATACCCAGGTGAGCTTGAAGTTAAGACAGACAGCAAGCCACTCCACATGGGTTTCTCAGACACATTAAAATGTCTCTCTCATTTCTTTTCCTTCATTACTTACCTAGTGTCTTGTACTTTACCCGCCAGTCCCAGCTCTGGCCTCTACAGAGCACCAGGCAAAACACAGGCAGTCTCCTCTTGGAAATCAAATGTAAGCAGAGCCAGACCAGGCTGTCCTCCAAGAAGCCACCTGCTTCCCCAGCTCTGTGGGCCCCATGAGGGGTCAGCCTCATCTGGCTGGGGCAGGAGGGCAAACATTTATCACACTCTCCTCCACCGGTGGAGTTTGTCATTGCTCCGTCTCTGGGGACTGCTGTCTCAACAAGATGATTGCATTCTCGAGTGATTGTCTTTCAGGACGGTGAGACACTGGCGAGCCCCAGTGTCACCAGAGGGAACAGGATGTAACATTATTTCTGTGGAACCTTAGGCAGCTCATCCCAAGGCAGTCCCTTGAGGGGCAGGGACAGGTGGTGGGCGGGCAAATTAGCTACCAGCAACTGAGGAAAACGAATGAGAGCAGCCAAGGGCACCTCATGGAAGGGCTGGAGGGAGGGGCAGGCGCTGCTGGGGTGTGTTCTCGTTAGCGCAGAGGCAGGTGGCCTGTCATCCGAGACCTGGGCCTTATCTAAAGGGCCTGAAGTTCCCCTGGTCTTCCTCTCACAAATCAGGCTTCCCACACCTTCTTTTAAAGCAAACAGAAAAAATAATGATAATAAAAAACAGCAGGTGTAGCTGGCGTTGACTCATTAGGACAAACCAAGCAACATGTTGCCACACTGCCTCTCAGAAAGCCCCATAATCCACAGGGCCTGCAGATCCAAGAGTGGGTCATTCCCAGAGCTGGCCAGGCAAGGGGAGCCCTCACAGGTCTGAACCCCGCTCTCAGGCTGCTCATAGCTAGCTTTCCAAGGACTATGTATAAGTCCTGCGTGGCTTTCAGGGCTCCTGGGACTAAAGAGTCTGTCTCTGGTCCCTGGAGGAGTCATGTGTTCAGACCAACTCTGGGATGAGGCCTGATGATGTCACATTAACCTGGCGTTTCCCTTCTCCCCAGTCCCCAGCCAAGGGCAAGGATGTGGTATCCTTCCCGTAGCAGTCCCTGGGCCCTGGAAATTGTCTGCAATTTCTTCTTCTCCATCGGTAAATTACAATAATGGAAGGGTCTTTGTGGGAGAAAGGAGAGCTACTGCCGGAAATTAGTCATTATTCTCTGGAAAGATGGGCTAATGAGAGGTTTCGGATGTGCGTCCTAATGGGAAACAAATGGGAGAAGATTAAATATTGACTAAGCTGTTGGAGAACATTCAAGGGCGGGGTTCATTCAGGGCCACTCTTAAGCAGCCCGGGGTCCTATGTGCAGTCTGCGCTCACCTCACTCCCCTCCACGACCCCAGTCTTCTCTCAACTGTAGGAATTCACTAGAAATGTCTTTTTGTCTAAATTATGGGCCTGTTGAGGAAATATATATTCATGTGTGGCCACGTGAAGTAATACAGCCAGCCACCCCCACCTTCGCCTCACCCTCACAGTAGAGTGCACCAGATCGGCACATGGGCCACACCTAGGAGGTGGCATCAGTGCAGCCACAGCCATGTTAAGGGCTGGCCAGTGTCACCAGAACTCTTTGTGTGTCTTGATATCTTTGTGTCTGTGTCTATGTGTATCTATGTGTCTGTGTGTGTACATCTGTCTGTGTCTAGGTATCTGTGTCTGTGTGTGTGTATATCTGTGTGTCTATATTTGTATGTGAGCCTATACATGTGCATGTATGCGTGAGTGTCTGTGTGTCTAGGTGTTTGTGTCTATGCATCTCTTTCTGTGCTGTTCTGCCACACATGCAACTCTGACCCCTGCCATCAAGATACAAAAGACCTATGATGATGTAAATATGAAATGCTCCCCATGGGTTCACAGAACCTGAGGGATATGGAACTTGTGAGAGGAAGTAGATGACTGAGGACAGGCCTTGAGGTTTGATAATCCAATCCCAGTTCTTGTCTGCTCCCTGTTTCCTGTTTCATCAAGATGTGAAGAAGCCAGAAGTCCCAGCAGCATTCCCTCCTCCCAGGGCCTCCTGCTGCCCCTCCATCATGCGATATCCCCCAACTGTGAGCCGAAATAAACTCTCCTTCCTGTAAGGTGGCTCCTGACAGACCCCTTAAGACGACTCTGCCCTTTTTTAGACACATGCCTTACCCCAGCCCATACCCATCCCTGTCCCTCACCCTGGCAAACTCTGTCCTGTTCTTCTCTCTGTATCTTTGTCTTTTCAAGATGGAACCTCAGGATCTCCAGGGCTGGCACTTTCACTCAGCATGAGGCTCTGGTTCATCCAGGCCATCACATGGGTCCCAGGGCAGAGGTCCATGGTATAAGCAACAGACTTGCCACAGTTTGCTAGCTGGGCACCCTCTGAGAAGTGCCAGGGTGATTTCCAGCTTGGGACCATCACAAATGAAGTTACTAAGAGGAAACACATAGGTAGAATGTTTGAGGACACCCACCTTCATTTCTCTGGGATGAAGGTCCATCTATGCAGTTCCAGCTCAAGACAGTTGTGCAGCTTGGTCTGTTTGAGAGGCCCCTGGCAATAGGATCAGGATCTCTCTGGTGCATTAACTGGCTTTTTGGAGCCCATTACCTGTGATGGAACGCCTTGCACAGCCTTGATGCAGGAGGAGGGGCTTGGACCTGCCTCAACTGAATGTACCAGGCTTTGCTGACTCCCCATGGGAGGCCTTACCTTTTCAAAGGAGGGAATGGAGAGGGGTTGGGGGGAGGTTGGGGAAAATGGAAAAAGGGATGAGATGTGGATCTGTGGTTGGTATGTAAAATGAATAAAAAACTCTTAATAAAAAATAAATTAGCCAGGCAGTAGTAGTGTACGCCTTTAATCCCAGCACTTGGGAGGCAAAGGCAGGTGGATCTCTGTGAGTTCAAGGCTAGTCTGGTCTACCGAGCGAGTTCCAGGACAGAGAAACCCTGTCTCAAATATATATATCCCTCAAAAACACCCCAGTGTCCTACTTTCTCCAGTCAGACCCCACCTCTGGTTCCTGCCACCAATACTAATAGCAAAGCCTTCTAGCCAGGAGCTCACCAGGGAATGGATCTGCTGACTGGGTCAAAGCCCTCATGATCTGATGACCTCTCAGTGATCAGATCTGCCTGCTGGGGACCAAGCCTTTTGGAGTACTTCATAGCAGACCATAGTGAGGTGCCACCACCTCCCAACTGCTCCCCTCTCCCCATGCTGAAGACCTGCTCTTTAACACAGGGGACTTCAGAGAACATTTGGATCTAGGTATAGCATTTTGTGAGCAGCAGGTCACTTTGTAAGACACTTCCTTGCCCTTCCTCAAGGAGCCGTCCCTGTGCATGCCTGCCATGTTGAATGGCAAGGCATCTCTGCATCCTCACCAGCCTCTGCGCTCGGCTGTGGGAGGGTGCACAGTGATATTCACACAGTCTGAGAACGTGTTTCCCTAATGACAAGTGACACGCAGCATCTTGTCCCATGTCTCTCGCCATCTGTGCACCCTCTGCAGTGACCGCTCGTGTCTCTGTCTGCCTCCTAATTAGATTGTTCTCAGAGGTGCTCTGAGAATTCCTCTCCCACACTGCCCACAGTCCTTCGCCTGTGTGTGGCTTGCCCATGCTACCCCGGCTCTGTGGCTTGTTTTCCCAGGACTTTGGCGAGCAGGGTCCTGACTCTTGATGAAGTTTTCTCTTAAGAACAAGGCTTTGGTGTTGCTAGAATGCCTCCCCAAGCTCTGACCCCTGAAGCTCTCCACTTGCTGTTCTGTAAGAGTTCTGTGGGTTTATACTGAGCAGCAGGTCCATGATACATGCTGAGTCAATTTTCAAATAAGGTGAAATATCTATGTCTAGGTTCCTTTTGGTTTCTGTTCATGGCTGTTGTGCCCAGTGCTCCCAGCACTACCTGTCCACAGCCCAAAATCCACAGCTCATGCGCCAGCGATCCGTGGGTGGGGAGTTGTCACCGAGTCCCTGTGCTGGTCCATCCCTTCTGTGTCTGTCCCATTGACCCCACTACTGTGGCAACTGTAGCCGCGGGTGTTGGGGTAGATAGTGTCTGAGTTTTCTCCCCTTCCCTCAACAGTGTGGTCCTGGGGTGGGATAGTGCACCCCGCCCCACACTGCCCCTGCACATCTGTGTGGAACCCAGGGGCTCTGCTGACCCAGCTCTACTACCGTGTAGCCACCACATGACCCTGGTGTGGCCCAGGCAAGCTTTTCTTCTTCCATGCTGATAAAGTGAAAACATAAATGATAAAATAAATATGTAATATAATATAGATGATGAAGTGAAAATATAACCACCCACTTTGTGGACCAGGAGGTTAGGTAGGAGCATTCCCACGAGGGTCTGAGGTGTCATTAATAAGAGGTGACTTAGGACATTGCTGTTCAGTCTTACTCAAAATACTAATTCCTTTTCCAAACTCACCATGTTGCTTTTGTTAGATTTAACTTCTCTTCAGAAACGTAGGAAGATTCATTTAAAAGCAGCTGACGTTCCTGCCTGTAGTCCTTGGAGTGCCCAGGTCAGGAACCTTTGCCCCTTGTCACCCACCAGGCTGCTTAGCGGCCTTACCCCCTCTCAGATGTGTGCCTTCCTGAGGATACGAACTCCCCTCCAGCTGGGAGTGAGTGACAGCACCATCCAGGCCTGGGAGGGGTGTTTGTGGCCTTCCTCACTGCCGTGGCAAAGCCACTTAAGGAAGAAAGAATTGCCTTGACTCACAGCTTAAGGTACAGTCCATCATTGCAAGGAAGGCATGCAGAGGGGGCTCTGCCATGGCAAGGGCATGCAGCAAGGACTCCTCACATCCCTGGAACAGGAGGCAGAGACCAGAAAGGAAGCAGAGTGAGAAGGGGGTAAGACTAAAATACCTCAAGGCCTCCCCTCTGTGACTCATGTCCCCCAAATAGACTCTACTTCCAAAAGTGTCCACAACCTCTCAAAATGGCACCACCAAGTAGGGACCAAGGGTTCCAACACAGGACCCTCTGGGAGGCAGTTCACACTCACACCGTGACAGATCGCACACTAGGGTTCAGGCTCTTACCCAGAACAGCACCCTGTTAACTGAGCCCCCTTCCCCAGAATCACCTTGGCCATGTACCCATCTCCTTTCTTGTTTTAAATTATGGATATATGTACAATATGTGTGTGCTCATATGCATGTGTATGCGTGTCCCTGTACATGTGTACATACTAAAGCATAACTGTGGCAATCAGACAACAACCTCGGATGCCAGTCCTCACCTTCTGCCTTTCCTCTGTGTTCTCCAGGGTAGCTATGCCGTGAGCTTGTGGGGACCCATTCTCCCATCTCCCTTCCATCTCCCCATGGGAGGACTGGGATTACAGATGTGAGTGTTACTGCATCTGACTTTTATATAGACCCCGGGGATTCGAACTCAGGTCCTCATGCGTGTGCAGAAAGCTCCTCACCCACTGTGCCATCTCTCCAGCCTCCACCTCCTTTCTGGGGCACCCCAGGTTGGCCACAGAATGGTTGCCATGCTTCTGGCTAGAAAGCCCACAGCCAACTTGAAGTACCATTTCTCAAACTGCCCAAGCAAAGATGCCTCTTGACCTCTCGATCGACTGTTTTAACTCACCGCACACCCTGCCCCCTTTGTATCGTGTGGAGACCACATTTGTAAATGCTGAAATTGATGTCACTTAAAAAAATGTGACACAGCAGAAGAATCTACAAGTTGTGGAGTGCGGTGAAGGAAGCGCTCATCTGTACCAGGCAGGGCTCTGGCTTGAACAGATTATTCTATTAGCAAGCCCCTGTATTTATTTATTTCATTTCTACGCCGGTGGAAGTCCCCCTAGATTAATGCCACGGCCTGATGCACAGATGGCACTAGATACTTGAAAGTCATCTGAATATTAAGAATTTAAATCTTTAGCCTCAGTGATTTGAGCAGAAAGCCAATTATGGGGCTGAATTAGTTTTCAAATTAAACTGCAATTTAAGGCTTGTGAAATTAATCCTTTAAGGCGTGTGGCAGCGTGGTACATGGGTTCCAAGGAGAGCAGAGCCGGGAGTCCTCGGTGCTCTCCCACTACTTGCCAGTTTGGAGGAGAGAGGTCATCACCTCCAGGTGAGAGGCAGGCCACCCCTGAGCCCAGAGAAAAGTGGCTAGTTCGGCTTGCCTGGCTGCTCACCGGAAAGATCCAAGTCTTTCTGCAGGAAGAGGGGGCTGTGGAGGCCTCCAGGGAAAACTCTGGAAAAGTGGCTCCCGTCTCTTTCCCTGCCTAGCGCCCAGGTCAGCACAGATGTGGCTCAGGTGGGTGTTCCCCACACAGTGCAGAGCAGGCGGCTACCAGCCCTGCCGTTGTGTTGGTAGTCTGGCTTTGCAGTGGGTAAATGCTGCGACTTCAGACTTCACCCAGTGGGAAAAAGAAGGGTCGGCAGGGGGCACTGGGCACCTGCTCACCACACAAGAGGGAGGCATGGCCTCGCTGGCTCTGTGGTATCCACTGGAATGGCATTGAACTCAGAACTTAGTTCAATCTTCTGCAGACCAAGACATGAGGCACCTTCGGCTCCAGCTTCCAAAAGAAGAGCCTGGGACTGCAAGAGGCAACGTGGCAGCGAGTTGAGGGAGGGCATGGCCAGGTTCAGATCTGGAACTGAGGATGACCCATCTGAGCTCCAAGCCCAGCCTGGCCTCTGAAGTCAACCAGGCAATCCAGACACATGTCACACAATGGCCATAGCTCCCTGTGATTTGTCCCTGGAGTCAGTATCAAGCCCAGCCCCATCCTCCATGCAGTCTCTATAAAGAATGGGTACAAGGTTGGACTCCCAAACTCAGGTGCCCACAGAACCTCAGAGCATGACCTACTTAAGAACAGGGGGTCGACTCTGCAAACGTTGCTAGTCAATCCCCGATGGGAGGGGGACATAGATACTTGACACACCAGTGAGGACAGAGGCAGAGTTTGGAGGGGTGTGGCCAGGGACCCCTGGACCTGGTGACCACCTCCAGCAACTGAAAAGCTTTTGGGGCCTCAGGAAGGAGAGCAATCTGCCCATCCCTTAATGCTGGATGGGCTCAGCCTGTGGGGGCAAACACTGTGTAACCTCTATCAGGGACACTCTGCTACAGTGATCCCAAGAGACAAGCACAGACCCCTTCAGGCAAAGCACTGGAAATCCAGTGCTTCCCCCTCCTCTTCTGGGACCTTCCAAGCAATGGACCTCCATCTGAGCATTGCTAGGCACTGTTTAAGAAGTCCCCAGGACACAGACAGCAAACTCAGAGTTCCCCAGCCTTCCCGCCAAGCCTGGAGTGTAGGCGAGGTCCCCTGCAGGGTAAGTGTGCTCTCCTGTGGGTGTGGCTGGCCAGCCTGGACGCCTCCGGCCTCCAGCTCCTACCTACCCTTGTTGCCTTTGTGTCGGGAGACAAGGCCCTTCTAAACAGGTGGCTTCTTGGGCCCAGTGAAGACACTCCAAATAAAAACGAAAACTGCAGGACAAGACAAGCCAGTGCCAGGAATCCAGAGCCCTGCTGATGACACGGGCTGACCACTAGCCCTGTCCCCAAGCCAGAGGGAACAACGCCGGGACCTTAGCAAGGATCACAGAGGCCTGCAAATGAGTGTGGACATTCTCTGCATCCTCCCTCAACACTCTATCCAGGACATCTCTCACACCCCGGCTGAGTAAGACCCAGGCACCCTCCCTTACAGGATCCAGGCCCCAGACTCAGCACTGGGCCTGCAAATAAATGCAAGCAAAAGTCAAGAATCTGGAGAAAAATGTGTGCCACCTATGGTCCTCCCCAGGCCACTGGCAGCAGCCATAACTCAGGACATGGCCTCCCAGCACACACCAAGGCCGTGCATCTGTCTGTGGGATTCAAGGGTCCTGCATAGCAATAAATTCACCCACTTCCCTGCTGAGACCAATAAATCCAGCTCACTGAACGCTCCGTAACTCAGCTGTGCAGAACTCAACATACTCCGCTGGGGAAGCAAGGGAACACCGTGCTGTGAAGGGTCATTGTGACATTCATACTCTAGACCCAGGATCCAGGAGACTGTGGTGTGGATTCAGTCACTCTGGAGACATGAGACAGCCACAGGCAAGCCAGCAGCAAGCTCTCTCCTGGGCTAAGTCACCAGGGATGGCTGTGTCACCCCAGTTCCACACCCAAAACCAAGCCCCTGGTGGCAATGATGTCCTGTGGGTGCCTGGAGAGCTGCCATCTTTGGGATGCTGATGCAGCCAGCAACTGCTCCCAGGACTTCTAGACCTTTCTTAGCGCTTCTCTGTGACTAAGGCTACTAGCTGCTTCTACGGTGGTGTGTTTACAAGTGAAAGCCTGTTTGGGAAGCCCTGTGGAAGGGCTATTGAATCTGCTCCTCCACATACCTTTGTTGGGGTCAGACATGGGTCTTTATATATAAGTTATGCTCCCAGCGTGGCCATGAGGCAGTGCAGACCATCCCTCCCTGTGATGAAAGGATGTCTCTGCCCCCACAGCCGTTGCCCAGCCTGTGTCCTGGCCCTCTCTGCTGATGTCTCCTTTTCTGTCACCTTCTGGCTGACTGCATGTGGCTTTTCTGCATGGTCCTGGGATGGTTCTCAGATGGCCACACCTCCCTCCCACAGTCCCCAGAGAGGACTTGAGAGGTGGTTGTCCTCTCTAACTCTGCACTTCTCGGCCCTCTCATTCTCCTTCTGTCTGTCTGCTCACACACCCTGCAGTGAACATCTTCACTCCTTTGCACCCTGCGCCTTGGGGTTTGGCTGGACGGATGTGACCTGAGCTCATCACCACCCCTGGAGACAGTGAGGAATGCAGGACAGTTGTGCAGCAGCTCCCAACAAAGCTGTGGGAAGCAGAGGCAGGGGAGGGCCCAGGAGTGAGGAGGGGCCATTAAATGGTAGAGTAGACTGAGGCAGGGGAGAAGCCACCTGGCACAGAGGTCTTCTGAACCTGTGCAGAGGACCCAGAGAATAGTGGACAGTGTTGGTCAGAGGGAGGAAGTCCTAGATCTCAGGAGGGAACAGAGGGGCGAGGATGGAGGCCTGGAAGTCACAGGAAGGCTGCAGTGGTTCAAGTGATTGGAAGGACAACAGAGGTGCAGGAGCAGGAGGAGGGAGAGAGGCAGCCTTCACCTCTGTGGGAGAAAGTAGCTCTTCTGTGGTGTACACTGGGAGGAAGGAGCGAGAGATCCAAGAAGGGGCGAGTTAGAGAGGGCAACCCCCTCTCAAGCATGAGGGTTATGCTGAGGCTCGCAAGAAGTAAACAATGGCAGAGGCTGCCCGGGAGCCTGCCCCTCAGACTGTCAGACACCCTCAAGGGCCTGCTGAGGGCACAGTACAGGGGCCGTTGGGGTCTAGACCGTCCCTTGGCAACACAGCGGAGGCTACTTCCCCAGCCAGGGCTGCTTTCCAGGTTTCAAAAGGGAGTCAGTCCATCCTTCTCCTCCTCTTCTCTCTGCACCTTTCAGAAAGAAAAACTAAAACTGCTGAGCCTTTGCTCTGCCCCCAGGGCTGGGAATGTTCCTGGGTCGTTACCATGGCAACCCATGGACCTGCTTCTTCCTTTTGGCTCAAAGTGTTCAAGCCTGGAGCATTCTCACCTCACCCTACAGGCTAGCCATGAACACAGCCAGGTCTCACCATTTCCAAATTGTGGTTTAGGCTCTAGAAACCCTCTGTGTTCCTCAGTAACTTCAGTGTCCATGCCCCGCTCCGCTGGCCTCTCCCCCTTCCTCCCATTCTCTACCCCGTTCCTCTCCCCCATCTCTCTCCTTCCCCTCCTCCCTCCCTCCCTCCCTTCCTCCCTCCCTTCTCCTTCCCACTCCTCACACACATTCTATCTTCTGATGCCCAAGTGACATTTCCTCACTCTTAAACGGACTAAAGAAAATGGCCAGATCTTGCCTAGCATGCCACACGCCTAACACACCTGTTACGGGTTGTGTGTGCGGTTGTGTGCACCAGTCTCTGTCCTCTGTGTCACACACGTTATTTCAAAGCCCGGAGTTGGCCTCAGTGGACCCAGTGTGGAAACTGGAATCCATTTCACTGTACACCATGGAGCTCTGTCCTGAGTGCTCTCCTCCAGCATCTCCAGGCTTGTCCAGTCACAGCAGGCACCTGCCCTAGTTTATGTAGCCAGTTCTCTGTTACGAACGTACTAAACAAACTCCGCCCTCCATCCTCCTGGATACGAACTCCGTGACTTGAGGACACACCCAGCCCAGCGTCTGGTCTACCCACTTGTTCTCCACAGGCAGAGCTCTCCCCCAGGACCTTTGCTTCCGTGGCCTGGGTCCACATCCCAATTCCTTCTCTCTCAGAGAGGCTTTTCCTGCCCCCTCTGCAGGCCACATTTTTTTGCTAGTTTTTTTTTTTTTGTGTGTGTGTGTGTGTATGTGTGTGTGTGTGTGTGTGTGTGTGAGAGAGAGAGAGAGAGAGAGAGAGAGAGAGAGAGAGAGAGAGAGTGAGAGAGTCTTACTGTGCAGCCTGGGACCTGACCAAACTCAAATTGGTGGCAATCCTCCAGCCTCAGCGTCCTGGGTACCGAGATCACAGGCACGTGCTATGGGGAATGGCTACAGTCCACCTTCTCACTCAGTTAACCTGTGTGTCCTTTCATGGATATGGCCTCACTTCTTCTCTAGAAGCACTGTTAATTTTCAGTTCAGTGTCTCTGCCTGTCTGGGTTGCCTTTCTCAGTAGTAGTGAAAAGGAGGGGATGTCATTTTTCTGGATGACCTCATTCATAAAACTAAGTACATGGTATGATGATGTCTAGTATTCCAAAAGTGTTCCGTCAGTAGGTGTAGAGTGGCTTTTCTCAGTCACACAATGGAGTAGTATTCAGTCATAAAAAAGGAGGGAGGGTCAAAAGCTCTAGGCTTGGTGAAAGAAGCCAGACACAGAAGGCCACAGGTTACACGACATCACTCACATGGAGTGCCTGGAACAGGCAAATCTGGGGAAATAGCAAGCAGAGAGGAGGCTGGGAGGGGGACAGAGTGACAAGTGGCTTTCCCTCAGGGTGAGGATTGCCTTCTGCAGTTAGGTGGTGGAGACAGTTATGTTCAGTTTCATGAGGTTATCAAAACCTTGGGCTTGTTTTGTTCAAGGACAAACTTTATGTGTGTGATTTGTATTTCAATAACAACCTCTTTATGGAGCCCCTCCGTTTATATATACCCCACCAGCAAGACTTGGTGCAGGATCAGTTGGTCCTCAGTAAGCAGCCTTGCACCGGACTCACTCTTCACCAGCCTCAGGTCCTGTGGCTCAGGGCATTGGCAGTCCTGATTCAGCTCCCCCAAAACTGAACAAAACACTTCCTCTTCCAGGTCTGCCCTGCCCTCTGCACAACAAGGAGAAGTTCAGAACAGAGTCAGGGGAACCGAGAGCTTAGGAGGGCTCTCTCGGGTGCTGTGGAGTGGTGAGGAGGCTTGCTCTTGAGCTACCTCAGACAAATGGCAGCACCCAGGCCACACTTCGGGGAAGGATGCTGCAGGCACATGCTGCTGCATCAAGAGCCCTGGGATCCACTGGAGATGTCTGCCCTGGGTGTCTGGGGAGCACACTGTCCCCGTCTGACCTGATGTCTGTTCCAGGTACATACGTGATGACTGTCACAGCCAATGATGCCGATGACAGTACTACGGCCAATGGTATGGTGCGGTACCGGATCGTCACCCAGACACCCCAGAGTCCGTCCCAGAACATGTTCACCATCAACAGTGAAACAGGGGACATCGTGACAGTGGCAGCAGGCCTGGACCGGGAGGTGAGATGGGTTGTGGGCCACATGGGAGCAGCGAGTATTGTGATCCAAATGCACGATTAGAAAGTGATCCACATGATGCTCCATGTTGACTCCTGCCTACTAGAGGGCGCTCACCTTGCTGCTTTGGGCAGTCACCAGCTGACACCCTGAGCAAGCCAAGTGTAACATCACAGCAGGGTCCTGGAAAGGCTGGGATGGACTCCCTAGTTCTCAGGACCCTGTCACCACTGTACTCCAGATCTGGGGTCCTTTGAAGCCTGCCTCCCTGAGCTGACCTAGATATGCTCAACCACCACAAGTGAGTAGCTGTGCACCCTCCAGGACATAACAGGCACAAGAGGGTGTTTCCTGGACACCAAGCCCTGCCCAGATCATGAGACAGATGGTCACTTACCTAGAAAGGGTTCTATGACCTGGCATGTGTGTGAGAGAGGTAGACCAGCTAAAAACCCACCAGAAATCGTAGAACTGACCACCTATCCTGTCCGGTCCACTTCAGGGTCCGGAAGATCTGCAGACAGCCCCTACAGACAGCCCACAGCCAGCAGTGTGTGGACAGTGTTGTCTGCCCTCACCACAGTCTGGCTTTCTGTGTACCCTGAGACCACAGAGGCCGGCCACACCACAGATGTAAAATACTCACTGGGGACCAGGAGGGAGGGCCCCGCTGACCAGAGAGGCACCCACAATTTGGGGGCTCCTCTGTAGAAGTGTGGCAGCAGCCTCCTAGCAGTACTCTGTCTTGGTGGCCCGGCTGTTCCCGTTTCAAACTTCTGAAAGCTCCACAGCCTCACTGTCGGGGTCTGCAGGTCTTCACAGGCCTGGGCTGCTCAGCTATAACTAGGGGCTCATGGTGATATGATGTGGGAGCAAACTGGCAGGAAAGTAGCAGGTCTCCTCCCTAGGAGTGCTCACACCCGGGGAATCTGGCAGGTCTGCAAGCTATGGGGCACCTGAGGCCTTCTTTTCCATCTTGGTTCTAAAACTCAGAGCTCTCTGGAAAATTCACACTATCCCTGACCGTCTAAGTTGTAAGAGGCGGTGCACAGGGTGGTACTTGGACGGTGACCCTTTGTAGCTGTGTGGCATGGAAGGAAGGGGTAATGGCCTCGGAGACGGTGTGGGTTGGACTCAGCTGAGGTGTGGCCTTCGCTGGCTGTATGACCACAAGCATGTAAGAGGACACTGAGCCCAGTCACAGCAGCTTCTTCTGCAAAGGGATGACAGTGCTGGCCTTTGGGCTCTAAGGGTCAGAGGTGTGTGTGTGTGCATGTGTGTGTGTGTGTTTGATGAAGACAGAGAAACATTAGGGGGTGTTATATGCAGCTGGGGTTGGCAGTTGGCAGGGTACGTGGCTGAGCTTGCCTTAGACATCCAACCTATCCCAGTGCTTCTCCAAGGAGAAACTGAGCCCAGCATGGGCAGGCATGATGGAGCAGGCCTCAGCCTCAGTGTTTTCCTCCTCCTCCTCCTCCTCCTCCTCCTCCTCCTCCTCCTCCTCCTCCTCTTCCTCCTCCTCCTCCTCTTCCTCTTCCTCCTCCTTCTCCTTCCTCCCCTCCTTCTCCTCCTCCCTCTCCTCCTCCTCCTCCTTCTCTTTCTCCTTCTCCTCCTCTAGGGCTGGTCGGGGACACTGTGGTGACCTGCTTTCTCCTGTCTTCCTCAATGACTTAATTGATACTGTTCAATTCCAGCAAAATTCTCTTCTTTCCACCATTTCCATCTCATCCTCGAGAAACAGAACCAAGTGATGGAGAGGAAACAGCAAACAGACAACAGTTGAGTAGGGATGAACTAGGGGCTGCTGTCTAAAGGATGCAGCTGGCTTCAGGCTTAACTCCGTGAAGTTCTGGAGGCGTGAGAGCCACCAGGGATAGGCACTAGATTAAATTTCAAACAAAAATGATTGCATTTAGCATGCTGTCCTTAGCTGGGAGGATCTGGCCTTCCTTATGTTCAGAGAGAGCAGAAAGGGTGACCATGACAAGGCCCAATAAGGAGGTACAGGGTACAAAGGAGACCCATCCAGGTATGAGGGCTAGAGAAGGAGGCCTCGTAGGCACATCAGTAGACATTGTCACAAAAAAAGGCAGCAGGGCTCCAAGCAAAGCCTGTAATACATGGGTAGAGGATGATACAGAGCACGCTCCACTGTGAGTGCTGAGCATCTCATCTGTGTCCTGCACTGTTACCCAGGCAATGAAGAAACAGAGTCGGGCCCTGACTCCACGTGTTCTTCCAGGAGGGGAGCAGTAACCGTGTGTACCTTGGGGACAGTGCATGAGAGGGCTTAGAGACACCGCAGGGCCCTAGACAGTCCCTGCCAGGAACTGGTCCCCAGGGTCCAGGCACAGAAAGTCCTGTCTATGACCGACCATCTGGAGTCATAGGTGCCTAGACTCCTGGGCCTTCCCCTGGCCACACTTGTCTTCTCAAGCCAGATCCAGAACACCAGCATCTGGGCCAATCTTCCCATGGATCACTGGAGCTTGGCTGGCTGCCTTTGTGAACTGGAGATAGAACTGGTGCCCAGGACACCTTATGAGCCACACAAAGTTCTTCCATTTTGTTGCCATGGAATCCAGTCTCTTCCCTTGGAGAAACTGCCCCTGTGTGCCCAGCACCAAGTACTCACCAGGCTGAGGGCTCAAAGGCTTGGCTCCATCAAGGGACCTGTCAATTTAGCCTGAGATGTCACTTAGCCACCCCCACCTGGTGATGGTGTGGTATCTGGGAGAGTGGATGCTAGAGGGCTCAGTGATACCAACCCCTTCCTTCTTTATCTCTCCAGCACCCCTTCCTCCTGCTCTTCCCCTCCCTTCTCTCTCCATCTTCTCCATCTTCTGTCATCCCTCCTCCCCCTCCCTCATCCCTCCTCCCCCTCCCTCATCCCTCCTCCCCCTCCCTCATCCCTCCTCCCCCTCCCTCATCCCTCCTCCCCCTCCCTCATTCCTCTTCCCCCTCCCTCATCCCTCTTCCTCTCCCTCATCTCTCTTCCTCTCCCTCATCCCTCTTCCCCCTCCCTCATCCCTCTTCCCCTTCCCTCATCCCTCCTCCCCCTCCCTCATCCCTCCTCCCCCTCCCTCATCCCTCTTCCCCCTCCCTCATCCCTCTTCCCCTCCCTCATTTCTCTTCCCCCTCCCTCATCCCTCTTCCTCTCCCTCATCCCTCTTCCCCCTCCCTCATCCCTCTTCCCCCTCCCTCATCCCTCCTCCCCCTCCCTTATGCCTCTTCCCCCCTCCCTCATCCCTCCTCCCCCTCCCTTATGCCTCTTCCCCCCTCCCTCATCCCTCTTCCCCCCTCCCTCATCCCTCTTCTCCCTGATTTCCCTCCTCCTCATTTCTTCTTCCCAGTGGAAGGGAACTCCCTGGGGGTGGGAAGCCTCCAGAATGTTCTTTTTCAAGTTCTCTACTCAGGTTCTCAGCCTCTGGGGTGGGGGCTACTGGTGGGAGGGAGTTCTCATAGACACAGGCCACTGGTGAGCACAGAGTCTCTGGAGGGGACGAGCTCTCATAGACACACTCTTCTGGAACAGGTATGTGCCCTGTGCTCTGAGGGCCCTGCCCTGCAGGTCTCTGTGGTACACTAGCCTCGCACAGACACCTCCTGGCACATTGGTTAACTGTCCCCAGGCATCTGTGAACTGGGAAGGGGGCAGTGGCAACTGTTAGCACAGGACAGAGCCAGAGCCAAGGCATTACTTGCCCAAGAAGCCATTTGTCTCCACAGAAGCTTCAGACTGTGTGGCAGGTCTTAGAGG
Organism: Peromyscus californicus insignis; assembly: GCF_007827085.1. Lineage (NCBI taxonomy): Eukaryota > Metazoa > Chordata > Mammalia > Rodentia > Cricetidae > Peromyscus > Peromyscus californicus. Next base: position 152,357,761 of record NW_026294595.1, read on the forward strand.
GCCGTTTCTCCACCACACCCACCACCTGCCCCACCTATACACGAACACAGCCAGATCTCTCTCTTGTAAGCACATCCTGTCCACCACCACGCAACAGGCAGTCTTTGGGGAGGGTACCATGAACAGGTCCCTTCTGGACCCACTTCCGGCTCAAGCAGGCAGCTATCCTTAGGAAGTGGGAAGCCCACAAGCACGATTGCCATGTGTCTAATTAGGAGAGCTGTATGAAGTGAGTGCTTCTATGTGATTAAATGTCAGGAGAAACTCAGATGAGGTACAAAGGGCTCAAGTGCCTCTCTGGTCCCTGCCCCACCTGCTAATCCCGCTCATCTTCCCACGTTCCCTAATTAGAATATTTATGGCCTAATAAGAAGATTGAGCGCCACTCTTGGCTGCTCTGAAGGTGAGAGCCATGCTTCGGAGGTGGGGGGTGGGGAGTGGGAGGCTGATTGCTGAGCTTCATGATTAGCAGCTCGCCATACTGCGCTCACATGTCCATGCTGCCCTCCGTGAGGCTGATTTCACTGCCATGGCTCCATCCAGTTCAGGTCCCACCACATGGTGACCATCGGCTGGTCGCCTTCCTCAGCCTCAAATTTCTCCCCAACACAGTGGGCCAGGTTAATTATCCAGGGTTGGAAAAGACCCTGAGAAATGCCAAACCAGCCCCCTCCTATACTTCTTTAAACTCCTGAAACGCTCATGTCAGATTGAAAGCACTCTGTTCCCTCCAAAAAATGGGAGGGAGTGGAGGGAGTCAGCACAGAGCAAACCCCACACAGACGCTGTCAGTCTGCCCGGGCTCTGCTTTCCACCTGCCAAATGTCTCCTGACTCAAGTGTGGGGTGCATGGCAGCCATGGGCCCCTTCTCCTCCCAGGCTTCAAGGAATGCAGCTCCCGTGGTCCCAGCCATGCTGTGCTATCGGATCCACGCAGAAACAAGCCTTTTCTGTGGTAATATCTATTGATTTTTTTTCTTATCACAAAAGCTACCTCTCTTTGGTAGAAAAGAAGTCAGCCCAAAGAAGGAAATAGCAGGGCTCCACCCCACGATGTGGCGGGGAAGGCCTGCTCTGAAGCAGGCTGTAGCCTTCCTGAGCCTCAGCTGCTGGCCTGTCCCCCACATTCCTGCAAATGATCCTTGAAGCCACTGGGGCACTAAGTGACATTGCACTGTGCCAAAGGACTCTTTCAGCTTCCCCTACACACCAGGGTCTGTCCTCGGCCTTCAGACTCCTCTGTGCCCTTCCCTTTTCTCTGCCCCCATCGGTGTCAACAGACAGCACAGAAGTCAGAGGGGGCATTTTAGCTGATGTCATGAAACTCCTAAGGCATCGACAGGACAGGGAACTTGAGGGTCTGGGGACAAGAAGCCTCCAGGCACGGTCAGCTCTGTGCCCCGGAGCCACCACGGCTCTTTGGCCATTCACTCTGCCCTCTAGTGCCACATGCAAAAGTCAACATACTAAGGAAAGATAGCTGTCCCTTCTTGTGGCCTCTTGTGAGTGTGAGCATCCCTTGAGGACACCCTGAAAACATCTTCAGTCTGATGACTGGTGATGAGTCCCCACCTGAGCCCATGCCAGCTGCTGGTCAGAGTACAGGCCATGATGGCAGGCTGGAGCCATCAGGGCATCACCTCCCTGTGAACAGACCTACTGGCAGGCCCACAGTCTGAGGTTCTCACATATGCCAAGCACCACAAGCTCTGAAGCCTACAGCTGTAGGAGAGTCACAATCCGCAGCTGACTGGTCTCCAAAGGTCCAGAACAGACAAAGCAATGCCCAACCAGAAGACAGCGGCCAGGAGTCAGAGGGAAGGCCAGTCCAAGGTCTGAGGGACAGATGACACTCTAGAGACCAGGCCCCTAAATGACAGGGGAGGCTGAGCCACAGGACATACTACTGACCTCCAGTTCAGTCGTGGCTACACACACCAAGAGGATCAGAGAAGAACCCTTGTACCCATGAGGCTTCAGGTTCTCAGGGCTACAGGAGCCTCAGCAGCACCCAGGCCACATACAGATGGGGTGTCATTTTGGCTCTCAGTACCCTCACAGTGGAAGGGAGGGAAGGGTAGAAAGGTAGAAGTCTCCCTCCTACCGGTCCCCAGCAGCTGGGTGCTAAATCACTCAAATTGGGCTGGGGTGGTGCTGAAGAGACAGAGCTAGGCGTCTGGGAAGGTGTGATAGTATCATGGCCCACTTCCTCAGCCAGACACAAAAGCCTATCGTACCCATTAACCATGTTGAGAATCATGGCTCAGCCTGCGTGGGGCTTGCTTTGACTTCATCCAAGGTCCTTCATCCAAGGACCTTCATCCAAGGGCCTTCCTATCTTAGGACCCCCATTGCCAATGAGCCAGGTGTTGTCCAACTGCCCTCCGAGCCTACCAGGTTGGCACAGATGGGGACAGACAGACCCGACATCTCCAAATGAAAGAGCCAACCCAGGATGCAGGACAGCAGAAACTCTCTGAGCCAGGAATGAAAGAGAGACCCCAACAGCTTGAGACCCGGGGTCCCTGGAGTGATAGCCTAACCACAGCCCCGGTTCACTTAGCATCTGTGCTGAACTGAATGGTGGCCCCCAAAATGCATCTTCACCCAGCATCTGGAGGCCAGGAGCGTCATTGTCCCTTATGGAAAAGCATCTTTGCAGATGTGGCATCAGGACCTGGGAAGGTCATATGGACTGGGGTGCATCCAGATCTACTGGGGTCCAGTAAGAATCAGGCAGAGGAAAATTTGAGACTCACAAGGAAGACAGCCACCAGACAGTGGGTTGAAGGAAAGAAGAAAGAAGTCTGAGCCTGTGGAGGAGAGGGGCTATGGAAGGAAGAAACGTGGGGCTAGGTCATGTGACCGAGCCAGCACAGGAGGGGACAGGATGACATTGTGTTATTACTGTGTCCCACACCAGAAACACTGCCACTTAATTTACCAGGAAAGGGGCCAAGCAAGCCATGATGTGATCTTATCTTGCTCTGGGTTTCTGGTCTGTTCTTACTGAAGACCCCCTTAGCCTGATCAGGCATTGGCAATACTCCAGCTACATACCAGAAAAGTGGGCAGTGGTGCATATACCCTAAGACTATCTCCACAGCCCTTGCTGCCACAGACCACTGAGTCCCTGCCAAGAGGTGAAAGCCTCATCTCTCAGGGTTCTTTCTTAGCCTCTGGCCGGCCAGTTTGGAAGCTTTTCTGTACCTTTTTGTTATTCCCAGAAGACAGGCCTGAGCTAGCCTTGCAGGAAGCAGGGCTGAGGTCTTCCTTATGAGAATCCGGCTCGGGGACATGAAGGGCACAGATGGAGAGTCACACCCCAAGCAGTTACTAGCCATGACCACACTCTGGGTGTATATGTGTGTGTGGTGTGTGTGTGTGTGTGTGTGTGTGTGTGTGTGTGTGTGTGTGTGTGTTGGACCTGCTGTGGCCGTGGAAGGCCATCAGTCAACACAAGAGAGAGGCAGGACAAATGGTCCATGGTAAAGGCATCAGGTACCGTGTAAGGCCTGAGAGGAAGCTCTGCAGAGCGTTGTAGAGACAGAAAAGCCTCTCTCTGGCCATCTCAAGGAAAGAGAGAAGCTGCTTGCTTTGTGGACTTTTTGCAGTACTGGGAACTGACCCCAGGGCCTTGCCTGTGCTGGGCCAGAGCTCCACCAGTAAGCTGCACCCCAAACCAAGAATTTTTAATCACTGGCTCTACAGGAAAGCATCTCAGTGTGGGCAGAGCAGTGTATGGTAATGTATACACACCCAAGGGTGGGGCTGCCTGCAGGACGACACCCCAGCAAACCCAGAAACATCCAGGCACTTCCAAAAATATCCATAAATATTCAGACATGTCCAGAAAACCCAATGACATCCAGACGTGTCCAAAAATGTACAGACACATTCGGAAATGTGTGACACGTCATTGGCAAGGACATCTGCGTGGGGATTTTTAAGCCCCCTCTTTCACAGTGTTTCCAGAGCTTTCCAGACACTATCTCCCTACAACCTCCACTTGGCAGCAACTCAGAAGAAACAGGGGCCAGAGAAAGCTGGACACTGTCCTCCCCTTTCCAAAGACGGAAACAAACCCCAGAGCCTGTCTCAACTGTCTTCCCAACCCCACACAAGACAAATTCTTCAGACACCCTCACAGGCAGCAGCCAAACCCGGGGACCCAGCAGCTCCAGTACCAGTCCTTACCACTGTCCTTGCCGGCCAAGGCTGAGGTGCAGCCACACCCTACCGTAGAGCCTGGAAGGGCCTGCAGTGCGAAGGCCTGAGCACCGAGGAGGCTGCACGGATTCTGTTCATGACTTGCTGAGGGGTCATGTTATTCAGGCCAGGCTGAGAAGGAACCCTGGGAGCCTGGGGCAGGTGTCAGCAGGGGAGGGGAGGGGAGAGCTGGGATAGAACACTAGAATAACAAAGAAGAGTCCCTTCTTGAGGCAGCAGCCCCACAGGACCCCTGGGCTACCTCCACTCCCGGCGCTCTCCCACACTACCCACTGCGCTGCTTGCTCAAGAGAGTCCGTGCTTTCTGCTCTTGCCTGTTTTCCCCTCCTCTGACCTCTTCTTTCAAGGGCCCCCAGAGAGCAAGGGCATGGGGTCGGAGAGATCACCATGGAGGCCAACTGACCTTCATTAGCCCCTATGTGTGAAGGGGTGGTGACAGAGCCAGACAGGCTGGTCTCAGTCCCCAGCTCAGGATCTTCCTGGGCTCCCCAAGACAAGTGGCAGGACAGACCATAGCTTATTAGCCCAGGATCACCCAGTCACAGCCCACATGCCAAGTCCAACCTGTGCCTGTTATGAAAGCAAGGTGTACTGGCACACGGCCACATTCGCCCCTGCACCTATCCACACTGTTTCTCCATCAGTCTGGATACCGAGACCTTTCCTCGGCTTTCCCCTATGGCCATCACCAGATGTTGGGTGCAGAGCAGCCATGGCAGCATCAGGCTGGCCACATCACTTGTTACAACAGGGCCTCCTCCTTCCATGCAGAGCCTTCACAGGGCCCATTGTTCTGATCTGAGGTCTCAGACAAGCAGCGAGAGACAGGTGCAGCCACAGATGGACGCTGTATCTATTTGTTATCTTTGAACTTTGCCGGTGTTTAAGCAAAAGGCTTTGTACACAAATCATCTGGATCCCTTCCACAGTAGAGGCTCTCATCTCAGGGCACACTTCTCTGGAGGGACTGGGAGGCCAGGAGTGTCTACAACCCCATTTCCTGTGGCACCAGCCCCAGGCTAGCTCTCGTGGCATCGAGTGCATGCTGCCGTTTGCTTCCAGGAGCACTCCCAACCACTGTGAGAAGGTCTCAGAGCACCAAGGTCTCCAGACTGAAGCCGAACAGGTGCCCCTTCAGTAATGCGTGTCCTGGCAGCAGACTCCCTGGGTCCCACTTTCCCATCCGCTCAGACAGGCTCACCCTATGGGTAGTTCTTTCCTTTTCCAGGTCTCACTCCAGACCCCACGCTGGGTCAAGGCCACACAGACAGGTGACACTCACTAGCCCAGTTGAGCTGAGCTGCTCCCATCTCCTTCTGTCCTCACTCTGCGGTCCCTCAGCCCCCTGTGCAGACACAGATCTGACCATGCTCATCACCTCTAACCTCCCCATGGTGTCCTGTCTTGCTCTGAGTAATTCTAGACTCTGCTTTTGATCCCTCTACATCCTCAAGACTGCACTCTCCATCACAGGTCAAACTTGCTGGAGCGTATACATGCAAACACACACACACACACACACACACACACACACACACACACACACACACACCACCTTTCCCAGGGCCTTAGCAGAAAGCATTCCCTCTTCTGGCAACAGTTCTCCCCAAGCATATTAACCAGAAGTAGTTAATTCAATTAGCACCCCATGCCTACCATCCTCTGCCCATGGTTGCACAGTCCTTGCCATTATCTGAAGTGATCATTTTCCTTTATTTCTGCCTGCCTCCTTCCTTAGAGCCCTACTTCTCAAACAATGTCCCCTTGGGATATTACTACACTGCTGGTGTCTGTGATTGACCCCTAACTCCCAGGGGCAGGGTCTACAGATACTGCCCAGCACCCCCATAGAGCATGGGACATTCAACAACAGAGTCACCCAGTTACAAATGTCAATAGTCCTCATGGGAAGAGCTGTCCTAGAATCAGCCTTGGAAAGACAGGAACCTCATGGGTGAGGAAGAAGGGGAGAGGAAAGGAGAGCGGTGTTCAGCCTGCGGTTTCAGTCATCAGCCTGGAGGAGGCACCTGAGAGCTGGAGGGAGTTGCCAGAATGGGCTGAGAAGGCACCTAGATCCCTCAGCCCTCCAGGCTTGAAGCAGGGACGCTCCTGCCACTCCAGCCTCATTCCTTGCAGAGTCCACAGCCTTCAATTGCCATGGGTAGTGCCCAATGGAGAAGAGAGGGAGAGAGACAGAGGCTGGTGAGAACAGAGCAGAGGATCTGACTCCATTGTGTTTCAGCCTGAGGCTTGCTAGGCTGTTGGCTCCCCACAGGCAGCAGCAGTGGGGAGGAGGGGCTGTGCGCACCCTCTGAGAAGAGTTGCATTTTCTCTGCTTTTGATGCAGCAGAAAGAGCTGCTGGCTGGGAGGAAAGAGGAGGGGAGCCCCCTCGGGAGTCGTATAGGCAATGCCAGGAGCTGGCAGCAGGACTAGGCAGGTAGGAGCCCTGAGTGGTTCTGTAGCACCCCCCAGGGGGTGGAGCAGAGAGTCCCCACCCCAGGCTGCAGCAAGCAATGCTGAAGTGTGGGCAAGAAACATGTCCTTTGACTCAGCAGCTAGAAGCTTCAGGCAGGACTGGGGAGAGGGGGCTGTTTTAAAGATTTATTTTATTATTTTTAATTATATGGAGTGTTTGTGCACTTGTGTGTGTGTGTGTGTGTGTGTGTGTGTGTGTGTGTGTGTGTGTGCAAGTGAGTGCAGGCCCACCTGCAGAGGTCAGAAGAGTTCAATTCCCTGGAGCTGGAGTGAGGCACCTGATGTGGGTACTGGGAATCAAACTCGGGTCCTCTGCAAGAGCAGTACATGCTCTTAACCACTGAGCCATCTCTCCAGCCCCAGAGCCTGGTGTTCACTCATATCCTAGAGTGAGGGAACTAGGGAAGCCCAGATTTCAGGGACTGTAGCAAGTCAGTGGAGGTTTGCCTAAGACACAGGCCATGTTGTGTCCACCCTTGCTGGGAGCTCTGCTGGTGGCCTTAGCTCTGCACTTAGGCAACTTCTTGGTGCCAAATCTTCACCAAGAGCCAACCTGGGTACCCTGTGAGACATGCACACAGTTTCCCCATTCCACCCCTAAGCAAGGAAGCCTCCGCAGCTAGGACGTGGCAAAGGACTCTCCCACACTGTAGGCCACTGCTGCCGGGGCCCAGGGCTGCTGGAGACTCATGTGACCCAGGCAGTCTGTACACACAGGAATCACCTCCTCCTGCCACTGGGATGCAGCAGAATAGGTAAAGCAACCTGCAGGGGGTCAGGACAGCTCCATGACAGGGTTCAGCCTGCTCTAAGTGTCACCCTGAGGCTCTATGGAAGCCTGGGACCTCCAACAGCATTCCCCTAGCAACCATGGAGGATAGTGAGCAGGGTCCCAAGAGACAGGGTGGCTGGTGAGAGCAGAGCTGGGTAGCCCACCCCATGGTGTTCCAAGGCCAAGGCTTACAGCCTGCATTGGTTCCCCACAGGCAGCAGTAGTGGGGAGGAAGAGCTGTGTGCACCCCTCTGAGAAGAGTTGTGTTTTCTCAGGGACACATGTGCAGTCAGTCTAGTGCCAGCGCCCTGAGCTATTATTTACATGTTGTGGAATTCACCCTCTTAGTGCACTCGGCTCACACAGGGTTGCACATCCATCACTTCTGCCTAGCTCCTGGGCATTTTTATCACCCCTAAGAGAAGCCCTACAGTGCTGGTGTCACCCCCATTTATCGTTTTCTCTTACCCCAGTAGGCAGCCTCTGCTATCTGTGGACTTGTCTGTTGTGAACACGTTTCCCTAATGAGGCTATCCTTGTGGCTTGTGGGCCTGGCTGTTTTCACCTGACATAATGGCTTTGGGGTTCATCTGGGCATACTAGGTGTCAAAATGCTTTTCCTTTTCATAGTTGAGTAATTCTCCATCATGTGGACACACCATGTTTCAAGTACCCGTCATGGGCTGGTTGGCCTTTGTGGATGGTGCCGTGTGCACACTGGTGTACACCATTTGTGTGAACACTTGTTTGGGGCCTTTAGATACACACCCAGGAGTGGGGTTTCCAGGTTGCCTGCCAACCTGAGGTCCAACTTTTCCGTCTCCATGGTGCTTTCATGCCCCTCTGCCCCACAGCAGCCCTACAAACCCCTTCATTACTCTTGGGCACACAGCAGCCTCTAGATACTGAGCCACAAGGGGACAGCCTCAGCTGCTCCACTTCTCAGTGTCTGAGGAGGCAAAGGTTCCAGCCATGACCAGTGGGAAAGCCCAAGGGGAATGACCCCTAGAAACCATGGGAAGCTGACCCAGAACAGCTCTGACCAGAGACCCTCTCAGAGCAGAGTGACCAGCAATGGCTTTGGCCTCAATGGAGAATGAAGGGACTCAGGGGTTCTATGTGTTTCTATATGTTCTATATGAGGCTCTGCACCTCAATTTATACCCCCCATACTGACCCCTACTAGGATCAGAGAGCCCAGAATGAGTAGGAGGCATGCTTGCAGCCTTGTGGGTGAAACAGTCTCAATACTCACTGGAGGGGAAGTTGGGAGCTCCCAGACATGGGCTTGGCCTGACCTACAGAACACACCCAGCTGGACAACAGTGGACATGCTGGGGGTGCTGCACACGGGGACACGGTGGGAACGTTGCATATGGGAGCATGCAGGGAATGCTGCATATGAGGATGTGCTGGGGAAGCTTTGGTGCTTTCTAGGACAGGCCGACCGATGCATTATTGATGGATGTTCTGCAGAATTTGCATGCTGGGCTGCAGGGAGGTGGGTGAAAGCCCTAGGAATGGCTGCTCTCTGGTTATCTTCCTGCTCTCAAACTTGAAAATGGTTAAATCGCTTTTTAATGAAGTCACTGCAGCTCCACTGCTGATACTAGGGCCAGCTCCAGGGGCACTTGCCCTGCTCTCTGTACCTATGTGAGCTGGGGAAGGGGTTCCACAGGAAAGCAGTTGACCAGTGGGGGTGATCCTGAACACAGCATGCCACTGTGCCCAGCACCTCCATCTGTCTCCATGGAGGGATACTACAGAGACAGAGACTACCAAACTGAGGTCCACATGGGCTCAGAGGCAGGCAGTAGAATCTAGAGCATGGCTGGCCTGCCTTGGCCATGACGATCCAGGCTTCTTCTGAGTCCCTGCAGTATTTCTCCCATCTTGCAGGACTAGCTTTCCTCTCAGGGTCCTGCTGTCCAAAAGCAAGCCCAGCTCACCCTCTAGTGGCAGGCTGCTGTACACACACATACACACTATACACATATGCACAGAGACCTACAGGTGTGTACACACACGAATATACACATACACATGCATACAGATTGCACATATTCCTACATGTCCACAGGCATTCATGTGCACACACATGCAAGCACATGTGTTCATATATAATAAGCATATGCCTCTATGTTTCTGTTTTTCCTTTCCAGTGCCACACACCGGCAGCAGTGCTGAGTTTGACCCATGTATTTACCCCTCTCCAGGTGCCAGGTTGGCTGTGCTGGGACAAAGAGAGGAAGGGGAAGGGACACAGACAGAAGGAGTGAGGGGGAGGAAGGGAAGGACAAATGGATAGAGAAGGATGGGTGGAGGGGTGGGTAGAGGAATGTGTGAATAGATGGAAGGATGGGTGGAGGGAAGGATGGGTAGATGGAGGGATGGCGGATGAATAGACAGAGGGATTTTGTGACCCATTCGCTCCTTATAATTTCCCTGGAGCCAATGTATGGAACTCACACACACTTCTCTGAGTCATGTGGTGGGAACTTCTGTTTTCTAACCTTTTAGGAGAGCAGGAATGGATATTGAAATCATTTGGAGGACATTACAGAGGGGCCCTTTCTACCCTATCTCCCAGTAGTGCCAGTGAGAGGTAACAGGGTCCCCCACAGGGCTGCCCCTCAAGCTGGTCAGAAGTGGTCACTCACACAGCATGACACCTCTGGTCAGAAGTGTGTGATGTCAGAGATTCTGCCTCTCAGTGCAGGCAGTGGGCAGGGGAGGGCCATGTGACTCCCTTGGTGGGTGCCTGATACAGTATGTCATCAACCTTTGCTCGCCTTTCAAGGGGCACACCTGCGCCCGGCTGCTCACTTCTTCACTGCGGAGCTCGTGAACCACACTGCTGTGTCTTGCCATTTGCTAACCTGCCATTCCTTCCCTGACTCCAGTTCAGCTTTACTCCACAGTGACATCCCTTAGCCTGGCCCTTCATCTGGAAGGCTGTCCTCCCAGCTACCCCACACTGAAGACAGTGCAGATCCCTCTGAACCCTGATCTGCCCCTTCTTCCTCAACACCAAAAGTGACTGTACCCATCGCAGGCTGCTAAGATACAAATACGGTTGGCCTCTTTCTGCCACAGCCACCTATCACAAGGCAACAGCAGGTTCCACCGCTCCAGGAAGTCCCAGGCAGCCTGTGCCAAGGATGAACCCCACTGAGGAAGCCTGCATTACCCATCTACCAAACCCAAACTGACCATTGCCTTTCCCCTCCAGAAAGTCCAACAGTACACGGTCATCGTCCAGGCCACTGACATGGAAGGAAACCTTAACTATGGTCTCTCGAACACAGCCACTGCCATCATCACAGTGACAGATGTAAATGACAACCCTCCAGAATTCACCACAAGCACAGTAAGTACCTCACACCCTCGCAGAGATGCTAGCCCCAAGCTGGCACTTCCCTCTCAGTGGGGAAGAGTTCCAATGGAAGAGCTGAATGGATCATGGATAACAAATACTGAGGCATAGGTGACTGGCAGAGAGAAACACCATGCCAGCCATCTCTAATGGGAAAGAATGGGCCTAGACATTCTTGTGGAAGGTAGCCCTAAGGGTCTGGTGCTCCCCAAGATTAAATGATTGGCTGATAACTTGCTGAGGTCTTTGTAAGGTCTGGAGAAGGTGACCAATCAGGCTGTCACGTATTCGGGGAGGCTTGTGTGGCTGTGCAGTGGGCACTTGCTTGGCAGATGCCCAGCAGGGCCTTGGCTATGGGCATGTGTGTCCTTGAAGCAAAGATCCCCTATCTATCTTTGTGGTGGCATTTTACTTGTACTGAAATGTGATTTTAATTGTATGTTAATAAATAAAGTTGTCTGGGGGTCAGAGCTATTAGAGTCATAGCAAGTGCATGGCGGCGGTGGCGCACGCCTTTAAGGACCTCACTGATTGGCAGTGGCCAGGCAGGAAGTATAGGCGGGACTAACAGAGAGGAAAGTTGAGAGAACAGGAAGCTGGGAGAGAGGAGACACTGCCAGCCGCCATCAGGACAAGGAAGATGTAAAGTACCGGTAAGCCACAAGCCACGTGGCAAGGTATAGATTAATAGAAATGGATTAATTTAAGCTGTAAGAACAGTTAACAAGAAGCCTGCCACGGCCATACAGTTTGAAACCAATATAAGTGTCTGTGTTTACTTGATCGGGTTTGAGCGGCTTGGGACTGGCGGGTGAGAGAGATTTGTCCTGACTGTGGGCCAGGCAGGAAAACTCTAGCAACATATCTTGGTCCTCACTAGACACTGACTAGCCCCATGTGGTTCCCGTCCCCAGAAAAGGAACTGGTAAAGACTGGGTTAGACACTGGGATACTGGGACCTTAGAAGTCAAGGGTTCTTGCTGAACACACATGTATGTATTCACCCAACTATGGTACAGAAAGTCCACTGTGAGCCTCGAGCCACGGGTCAGAAGAACAGACCCTGCCCCACTCTGAGAGAGAAGGTCTGTAAATCACATGACCCCCGTCTCCCCTGGACTCCCATGGAACAGCCATGTTGCAGGGAGGTCCCTGCCTGTGAGACCCTTAAGCTCTCTCAGGACCCCAGCAGATGTGATAACCACTTCTGAGTCTCCCAGCATTCTGTGGGTCTCTGGCCTCAGACATGTCTTTTTTTTTTTTATTTTATTTTTCGAGACAGGGTTTCTCCATGTAGTTTTGGTGCTTGTCCTGGATCTCACTCTGTAGACCAGGCTGGCCTTGAACTCACAGAGATTCACCTGGCTCTGCCTCCCCAGTGCTGAGATTAAAGGTGTGTGTCACCGCCACCCGGCGACATCTCTCTTCTTGCTAGCATCCACCTCCACGACTCCCAAGTCCACGGATGGGTGAACAGCACTGTGCCCCAAGTGGTCCCTGCCCCTCTGTGAACACATAGTCCAGCCCAGCCCTGAAGAGATGGCAGGCTGCAGGTGTCTGGCTGGGATGTGCAGAGGGGACGATCAGAAGGTCACTCGGAGGCAGAGTGAAGAGGAACGTGTGTCTGTAATAGTAACAAAGACTGCCAGGCACACTCTCTCATCAGGCCCCAACCAGTATACCCCATCAACCTCTGGTCCCCAACCAGTGAGTAGCTGCAGTGGTAGGCCAAGACATGGGCCCACAGGGAGCAGCTGGGGCTGAACCCTGAAAGTGGCTGCCATGTGGAGATGAGAGAGGGGGAAACCAGTCTGCCTAAGGTGAAGGCACCTAGGAGGCAGGAGCCCAGGCAGAGGCATGACCCCCTTCCTGGTCTCTTGGACCACAGCACCATCTAGTGGCCAAACAGTAGATGGCCAACAACAGGCGCTGCTCAGGCCCCCTGAAGACTGTGTGAGTCCCGTCCCTCACCCCAAGCAACAGGGGAAGGAAGGAGAGGTAGAGGGTTTGGCCAGGCTGCTCGCCCTGAAGAAACACTGGTGCACTGGCCAAGGAGACCTTGAGAAAGCTGGAGGGGCCTCTCTCTGGATTCAATCTGTTTGCTCTCCCTCTATCAGACACCAGGAAGGAAGATCAGAGCCAGGCTCCAGGGAAGCAGCCACTAACCCTGCAAGTGGCAACCCTGGTTCGGCTCCTACCCTGGACAGGCTTCCAGAGGGTTTGGTGGGCAGCATTCAGCCTGGCAACTGCCTTCTGTGACGGTGCCGCTGGCGGAGACAGCTAGAGCCAGGCCTCACTGGGGCCACCCCTGGTCTGGACCGTGCTTTGCCACAGCCATCGCAGGAGGGCAGGGAATGCATCCAGGGTGGCCTTGTCAGGAGCAGAGCCAGTACCACAATCAGACACAAACCCACTTGTCTTAATTAGGTTTCTATTGCTGTGATAAAACACGATGACGAAATGCAACTTGGGGAGGAAAGGGTTAATTTAGCTTACACATTCTGATCGCAGATCCACAGTTTCTGCCCAAGGGAAGTCAGGGCAGGAGCTTGGGGCAGGAACCTGGAGGCAGGAACTGAAGCAAAGACCATGGAGGAATGCTGCTTACTGGCTTACTCCTCATGGCTTGCTCAGATTGCTTTCTTATAGCACCCAGGACCACCAGCCAAGGGGTGGCACCCCCAAAAGTGGACTGGGATCTCCCACATCAACCATTAATTGAGGAAATGGCCTATAAACTTGCCTGCAGGTAATATGATAGAGGTATTTTCTTAAATGAAGTTCTTCCCAAATAATTCTAGCTTGTGTTAAGTTGCCGGCGGGGGGTGGGGGGGATCAGGACAGGACTCCTAAGCCAGGCATCGGTGCTGTGGGGTTCCAGGACAATCACATGGAGCTCAGACCCTCTACTAAGTCAGGCCACCTCTGCTCCCAGGAACACACCCTTATGCCCATTCCAGAATGCTAGAGTATAGATACTGGGGTGCAGGAACCACACAGCTCTCCTGACATCAGCCCCTCCCCCACCTACCCTCAGGAGGCAGCCTTGGAACAGTATGGTCACCATGAGAACCAGGCCAGAGGGAAACCAAAAGAGTTCAGCTTTGGGCCCATCCCCGGCAGAGGAAATGGCACACCACAGTGGCCTGAGGGCTCTTGAGGAGCATGCCTGCAGGAGGAGGGTTTCATCGAAGACTAATGATATCCGAAGGAGCTTCAGAGGGTGGTGTGTGGTGCTCAAGGACCCAGCCTGCCTCCCAATCCTTCCACAAACCCCATTCTCCTCATCTGGAAATAGGGCCCATGTCACCTTGCTCATTCCAAGAGCTCCAAGAAGCTACACTGGCTAGGAAGGACAGGAGACCCCATAGATCAGCAGAGCCAGCAAGCCCTACTCCTATGTCAAATGGATGAATCCTGTCTCGGACTGTCTATGAGATTGTCTCAGGTCAGATTTAGCAGGACCCAAGCTGCCAGCTCAGACTCCAGGGTGAGGCTCCAGCACCTGCTGCCCAGGCCCTACAGCACTGCTTGAAGGTAACCATAGTCCACAGTGAGAAACTAACATGTCCCTAGCACCCAGTGCCCTTCCACAATAGCTCCAGGAAAGTTCTCCTCGTCTGAGCTCAGCAGGAGGCATTCTGCCAATGGACTGGATCACCCAGGGTCTGAGCTCTGTCTGGCCTGGACCACCACCTAAATCTAACTGAACTTCTTCCTTCTCATGCATCAGTCACACAGCAAACACCCTGCAAGGTCCCCCTGTCATCTGTGAGAGGTAGGTGAGAGGACAGGAACTCTGGAGAGAGCAGCGGCCTCTCTTTATGCTGGGACACAGAAGAAATCCTTATGACGCCAGCCAGGACATGCTGCTACAGGCAGATGGAGGGTCACAGCTGGAGCACAATGCACAAAGCTCATTTCAGGGCTTGGTCCTGCCTCCGTGAAACCCACGAAGGACGGTGGAGACTCCTGCTTCCCTGGGACCTGGAGGGCAAGGAGGGACGCGCAGGTGGCAGTCTGAAGTCCCATGAGTACAGAACACTTTCCCACGCCAAGCTCCACACCTCCTCTTCAGTGTGCTCTCCATAGACAGCTGTACATACTTGCACTCCAGGTGGCCCTTGCCAGGCCCCATCCAGATGAGTGGCAGGCAGGTGCCGTGGGACACGTCTTTGCTTCACGGTGGGAGTGTGCGGGCAGGTTGGCTTAATCAAGAACAATCATGCAAAGCTAAAGAGATGCAGGGACTTGCCAGTTCCAATTCCTGTTCTTAAGTGTTAATTAGAAGTTATTTTCTTCTTGCTCCTAAGCAGCTGCAGTGGCCCCTGCAGGGCAGAGCCCATAGCTCGTCCAGGGCCACCCTGCCATCAGCACCCCCTCCAGAGGGGCTGGAAAACAACCTTCAGACCATGCCCCCAGGAGCCTCCAGCCCACCCTATGCACAGATCCCAGTGGGCAGAGGAACCCTGAGACCCAGCGACTACGGCCTTCCTCTAAGCCCTGCCCCTCCCAACCACACACAGTCACTCTTCAGCTACTCTTGATGCCTTCTCGCTGTGTGGCCTTGACTGATGTCCAGACCTCTCTGAGCCCAGAAAGCTTGTCCACATTTTACATTAGTGTGTGATTTATAGCAAGGTTGGGGCATCGCTGGTCCTAGGAAGCTTGCCCCTGAACAACAAGCAGAGGCTTTACCTACAGACAAGGGCAGTCCTAGCCCAGCTCAGCCTTCAGCAGTAAAAAGCAGGAGTAATCACCAAAGTTTCCTACACTCTGTCTCTCCTCTTGTAAAGAAGGGAGGCAGAGTCATGCAGGCCCAGCCTACACAGCCCAATAAGGGACGTTTGCTATTTGCCTGTACAAGATGGTCTGTCCCCTCACAGGTGTGAGTGACACTAAGATAAATGATTGAAAGGGGGCAGTAAGGTCATGGTGTTTCCATAGGTCACCTCCCTGCAGGACGAGGGACAGCACACAGTAGGACAGTGCCCATCGAAGGGCACTCAGCCAGGCTATGCTGAGCACATGGTATTGACTCTCTGTCACTATGACGATGAAATCGTTGGTGTACAAAGAGGAAAAGCTTATTTTCCACTCACGTTTCCAGAGGTTTCCACCCATAGTCACTGTGGACCTGTGTTGAGGCCATAGATCATGAGAAGTGGGGAGCACAAAGCAGAGGAAACTTCTCCATTAGTCACCAAGAAGCAAAGACAGACAAAAAGGGGTCAGGGTCTCCATAGCCCCCGCAAGAGCACAACCCCACCCCATGACCTGACTCCCTCCCACTAACCCATGCCTACTATAATAGTTTCTACTCTGTTCCCAACACTGCCACGGGCTAGGGACCTCAGAAGACTCTTATCCAAACCAGAGCAGGCAGGCAACAATCACTCGCCAGGGCTGGAACGATTCCCCAGAGGCGAGAGTCCACTGAACTTAAGAGCCAAGGCTCTGTGCCCATAGGCTCCAAGGTTTTAAGACTCTTCTAGAGCACCTACCCCAGTAACCTGGGATATAACATGTAACTAATACACCCTCAATGCCTGTGCCACTGGGGACTGTTCTTCACAAGGGTGCCACACAGGCTGGGTTAGGACAACTCCCAGCCTCGTGCTAACACCTCTTGAGACACAGTTACAGGCTGAGGCCCTGGAGCTAAAGGCCTCAACATATAAATTTGGGGGACATGACTCAGCCTGCAACATTGCCCCCCCCCCCACAAGCTCCTGTGATCTCTCTCCAAGGAAAACTCCCCATATCATGGTGTGGGACACTCAGACACTATGGTGACTCTATTGCTAATTCAGAGTGTCAGTGGCACAAGGCAGGACTCTCACTGTGGAGGCCACCAGCAATGACCCCCAACCACACAGAGGAGCCTGGGAACCCAGTGAGAAAGCCAGAGCCTGGACACATGTGCCCACGACTCGGGTCTGCTGTCCTCTCTGGGATTGCTTTGTGCCCCTCTGTGCTAAATAGCCAAGAGAAATGTTTGAAAGTACGACCCTCTGGAAACGGCCTGTGCCTGCCTGCCTCCCCTGTACTCCTAGCACTTCCTAAGGGAACCTTCCGCAGCCTCGGGCCTTATTGCTCCAGGGCAGCTTGCTGAACATGGCCTGAAAATCAAATGAAATCTCTGCTCTACAGCAACTCTTCACCTCCACCCATTGTTCCCGTGGAAAGAGGAGATTCCAGAGCAGCGCTGGGGAACACTGTAGGGACATCCTTTAGGATACGCACAGTGGGTTCCCGTCTGATCCCGAATTGACAAGACAATTATGTATCTTGCTAAGGTGAATTTCAAGACAGCGGGGCATGTGCACCCAGAGCTGCTGAAAAAGAACCTAAAAGCCAGTCCAGCAGTGGGTCACAGCTGGGAGGGGACACAGATTCCTAAGTCAGACACACCCCTCCCCCACTCCAAGTGAGGCTATGGGGCCTTCGAAGGTGTACAGTGCAAGCTCACTGTACTTTAGCATTAGAGAGCTTAGCACCTCCATGTTTGGTCAATGGCCACAGTGGCTGACACCAAGCCACCTGAGGCAGTGGCCTGATGGTGGCAGGAGCCAGGACATACTTCTCTCAGAAGCCTCTGGCAGCTGCCACTCTCAGACTCCTGCTTCCCCCGCTTTCCACCATATATCGATCCCAGCCGCCTGCCATTGATCCTCCGTGAACATGAGAAAAGCTTCAGTTTAGGAGGGGAGCCTGTGCAAGAGCTTGCTGCTTAGGTGAGGCTCGTTCTGGGTAGATGTGAGCAGAAGGGAGTCTCAGGCGCTACTGGTCCTCGGCTTGAGAAGCCAGGGCACTCTGTCATCACAGTGAATACCAGCTGCCCCATCTACCTAGGACATCTCCTCCACAGTGGTGACCCTGCTGCTCCCCAGTATTGGCTGGGTCCAGGAAGTCTGGCCCCCCAGGCTCTATATGATGTCCTAATATTCTTTCTTACATTTTGCAGTTTGCAGGAGAGGTTCCTGAAAACCGTGTGGAGACAGTAGTAGCCAACCTCACAGTCATGGACCGAGATCAGCCTCACTCACCCAACTGGAATGCTGTCTACCGAATCATCAGTGGGGACCCCTCGGGACACTTCACTGTCCGCACAGATCCTGTCACCAATGAGGGAATGGTCACTGTGGTGAAGGTGGGTGAGTGCTACCAGCACACTCCCTGGACACATGCATGTCCATCAGTCACCTAGGGCAGAGGACCAAACCCTTTGGAGACAGGGTCTCTCCTAGATCACATTGTCCTCAAACTTGTGCAGCCAAGGCTGGCCTTAAACTCCTGATCCTCCTGCCTCCTCCTGCATTTTCCACTGGGAAAGGAGAAATGGTAAAGTTCAGATTCTGGCCTTCATTCCTCACTGGCATTTTCTTCTGAACAAGATTCTCCTTCACATACCTTGTGGTACAGCACTCAGAGAGCAAGAGGGTTGTTATGACCCTCTCTCTGGCTTGATGCTAGCACCCACCTCTCCAGGGTGCACTCAGTCCTCACTTTGAGCCAAGAGTCTTTGTAGGGGGTGGGGTGTCACCTTAGTGAGTCTGTCCAGCACCCTAATTGAAACTGTCAGACAGATTTTCTATTGGCTTCCACATTATAGGTGTGTTTTTATTTTACCTGCCTGTGGATTTTATTGGCCATAGTCTTTCTGGAAGGACTGATTTTAAGGGCATCACATACAATGTGATTCCATATCCCACAGGGACATGAGCCAATAAACACAGAGAGACCATTCCCTCCACAGCTTTATGGAATAGCCTGTTCAAGCAAACTGGCTGACTTCTGCCTGGGGCTTCTAGGAGGGGCTTCAGGCATTGACAGTCATTGGTTATGCAAGAGGAAGACTTTGTCACAGTGCAGTACCAGTTCTGGGAGCTTGGTGGCACCTGGAGTTTAAGGACAGAGGAGTCAAGACTAGGCCTGGGGGAAGCTCACTATTTCTGGCCTAAAAAACGCCTATGAGATCTTTCAAGGTTATTCTGTCCTGGACACCTTGTCAGACTTGCAGCCAGCTGGGGTGGTTGTGGGCCCAGCCAAGTGACCCTGGAGGCACAGGCCCTATAAATGCACCTGTACAGCATCCAGCAATACAGTACGAACTAGGCAGAGATAGGGCAAGGGAGGGACCAGCCCATTCCCACCTGCACAGCTGACCTCACCAGCAATACCTAGGCCTCAGGAAGGGGAAGCACGGGCGTAGCCATGCTCCAGGACCCGGGGGCAGTGATAAGTGGACATCGTCATGTGCCACGGAGAGATAAGATCATACTCAGGGCTTGGGGAAAGGGAGGGCTCACCAAGGTCACCATCGGGGAGCCAGAAGCCTCTCTGGCACCCCCTCTAGACACCAGTGCCTGTTTCCTTCCCATGACTGGCACTATTGATTAACTAGTTTTTAATTCCTTTCCATGCATAGATACTTCACATAGTAGCACACTAGGACACCACAGTTCAGGGCACCACTGATAGGTACTTACAAAATCCACTGATAGTCTGGGTTCAGACCCACTTAGCCACAGACTCAGGAGTCAAGCCCAGCACAAGGGTTGGCACCTGAAGGTAGGACACAGACGGAAGTGGGAAGCTGGCTCCACCAGCAAAGCTCTTCCCCAAACAGAGCTCATGAAGACCCAGGTAACCTACAGGAAGAGGCAGGAGGCCATGTGACCTGCCATGTGAATTCCCCAGTAACTGTCAGGCTTCATAATCTACCTGTGTTTGCTCTGTTTAAAAAGCTGAGTCAGGTGACTGTGGATGTTCCCACACCGGGGTCTGATGGCATCTAAGCAAGTGTCCTAGCCCTGTTTTTTCAAGCTTCCTTTGAGGAAAGAAATAGCCAGGAAGAATCCTTCAGGGAGGGGCTGGTGGCTGGAGAGCTGTGGTATGTGGCTGTCATGCTTCAGGCCATCAAGGTCTGTGGAATCAGGGGGGACAGACTGACCCTCCTGTGGGACAGCAAGCTGCAGGGCAGTGTGCTGAGCTCTGAATGATCCATCTGCTGATGTAATTCAGGGCCCCAGTTTACTCTTCACAAGGACCACTCTTAGCGTCCCATTGTCTAGCACCTGCCTAAGTTCCAACCAGGTGCAGAGGCAGCTGGGGCCTGGAAACACCTTCAGTGCCCTCTCCCCCAAGACCCCGTGCCTGTGTCTAGAACCTGTGACTGTCTGTCCCAGATGGCAGCAGGGTCTTTGTAGATGTGACAGTTGTTGAAGGCCTTAAGGTTGGATGGAGGTAAGCCTGGACTGTCCGGGTCAGTCAGTGCAACCTGAGAAGTCTTTAAGAGAAGGAGCAGAAAGGTCAGAGTGTCTTAGTTGGGAGCTCTACTGCAGTGATAAAACACCATGACCAAAAGTGACTGGGGAGGAAAGGGTTTATTTCATCTTACATGACCCAAACACAGTCTATCATTGAGGGGAGTCAGGGCAGGAACTCAAACAGGGCAGGAATCTGGAGTCAGGAGCTGACGCAGATGCCATGAAGGAGTGCTGCTTACTGGCTTGACCCCCATAGCTTGCTCAGCAGCTTTCTTACAGCACCTGCTCAGGGGTGGCCCCACCCACAGTGAGCTGGGTCCTCCCATCACTCATCAATCAAGAAAATGTACCACAGGCCAACTTGGTGGCAGCCTTTTTTCGGTTGAGGTACCCTCTCCTGAAAGTACTGGATCTTGTGTCAAGTTGACCTAACACTAACCAACACAAAGGCGGGACATGAGGAAGAGACGGAAGTCAGAAGCGGTGGGAGGCAGGAGGCCCCAGCTGGCTCTGAGAGGTGCGGGACCCCACACTCGCTCTCCAGAGTGAAATGCGTGAGACAGGAGTCTTGGGAAGGAACTGGCCCCACTGTTGGACTCTAGCCCAGGGACAGACATTTTACTTCTGACCCCAGAACTGCATTCATATTACTATAAGTCTCCAACTGGGGACACAAAATTAGTAATAAGTACAAGGAAAAGCTAAATAAGTAAAAGCATTGCTGCTTGGCTGGCTTGGTGGACATCCTTCCTATGTCTTCCAGGACGACCTCAAGCTTGCCGTCTTCCTGTCTCAGCCTCCTGAATTCAGGATTGCAGGCGTGCACCACTGTGTCCAGCAAAAACTTGCTTTTTAAACTTTAATTTTATTTAGTGTGGGGTCGGGGGAAACACATGCGCTACCCATGCAAGAGGCAGTTAGAGGACAATTGCAGGAGTTGGTTCCCTCCTCCAACCATGTGGGCTCTGCAAGGCAAACTCATCATCAGATATGGTGGCAGATGTCTTTACTCACTGACCCATTTTGCCCACCCTAAAACCAAAACCCTTTGGCCACCACTACTCTCAGCCCTCGTTGCATTTGCTGAGCTTCCTGTGGCTGCAATGACTCTCAAGACCCTCAGCACATTTGTCCCCACGAGCTCACAGCCACCAGGGCCCAGTGCGAGGCCCTGGGTATTTTGGAGGCCATTGCTCAGCCCGCACGGTAATTAAGGAATTGTTATTGAGAAGTCATGAAGCCAGACACGGAGATACATACCTGTAATCCCAACACTTGGGAAGCTAAGGCCGAAAGATCCATGCCCCAGAAGCTCGGCCTTTGCCTCATCAAGGCGTGGGGCTGCTGGCTAGAGTGTTATCCCAACCCTTCTCTCCTCGGATTGGCCAGAACCCAGCAGAAGCCAGAAACAAGAGTCTGATGTAGAGGGACGGTGGAGACCACACAAAGGAAGGCAGGGAGAGTCAAAGAGACTGGGAAATGTGGATGGCCAGACCCACACTCACTCTAGGAAGCCCCACTCACCTGTCCCTTCTTCCAGGCAGTGGACTATGAGCTGAACCGCGCCTTCATGCTGACCGTAATGGTGTCCAACCAGGCGCCCCTGGCCAGTGGGATCCAGATGTCCTTCCAGTCCACAGCAGGGGTGACCATCTCTGTCACTGATGTCAACGAGGCCCCCTACTTCCCCTCCAACCACAAGCTGATCCGCCTGGAGGAGGGTGTACCTACCGGCACTGCACTGACCACGTTTTCCGCAGTGGACCCTGACAGGTTCATGCAGCAAGCCGTGAGGTGAGTCTTCAGCGTGGCCTGACCTTGTCTGACCCTCAAAGTGGGACCCAGTTGTCTGTGCCTCACAAAAGAGTCCCATGGTACCCAAAGAAACTTGAAAACCAGGACTCCCAGTACAGAGAGGAAGGATAAGGGGGACCATGTCCAGACCTGAGGCACTGGCTCAGTCTAGAAGCAACCTACCCCAGGGAGTCACTTAACAGGACAGCCTTGGGCACGCGTAAGCACTGTCAGCGTGTCCAGGCTAACGAGGAAGACGTTAGACTATGGAGCCAGGGCAAGTCGTGGCTTCACTGACAGTGGATGTGGCTTGAGCAAGCCAAACACCAACCTGTAAAATGGAGATGATGAGAGCCAGTCTCCTGGAGTCCTCTAGAATCTAAAGCCACCCACCACAAGGACAGGAGCCCCTGTTGTGGCCTGTCCCTCTGTGGGCGGGGCACAGAGGTGCAGGAAACCTGCAAGTACCCTGAGGGGTCAGCAATGCCATTGTGCTGTGATCCAGGATGCTGATTCGGTGGCCCTAAGATATACGCAGGGCTGGCTGGGTGAAGAGCCCAGGGGCCCTCATCTCGCCTCTGGCTTCCACAGGTACTCGAAGCTGTCCGATCCTGCCAACTGGCTGCACATCAATACATCCAACGGGCAGATCACCACAGCTGCGGTCCTGGACCGAGAGTCGCTCTACACCAAGAACAATGTATATGAGGCCACCTTCCTGGCTGCCGACAATGGTGTGTCCCACTCCAGGGAGGCACTGTCATAGCAGCGTCCCATGTCCTGGGGTTGTGGGCAGGGGGAGGGGTACTGGTGAGGGGAGCCAGTGGCACCCAGAGGGAAGTCTGTGCAGGCAGCCATGAATTGGCGACTTTGTCACCCGACACTGCCCCCATCCTGCCCCCTCCCATCATCCAAACTTCCGCTTCTCCATCTAAGAACCTGCTAACTCATTTGACCATGTTCCCACACAGTGTTCCCACTGTCCTGCATTCACTCATGACTCCAGGGTAGTCAGGAACCAGGAGATGTAGTGGCAGATGGCTGCCCTAGCTTCTCAACTTCCCTACCTCTAACTGAGTGATGACAACAGATCTGCCATTCTCCAACACTGTTAGCTGACACCCTAGCCAGGAAAGGCAGGAAGGCCTATGTCCACCTTAGCCCTGTGACTCTGAGTCAGAGCAGGCCTGACAGCTCTGAGAGCAAGCGAGGGCACTGGGCAGATGCTGGGTAGGTTTGGGGCAGGTGCTAGGCAAGGGCTGGACAGGTGCTGGGCAGGTGCTAGGCAGGTGCTGGGCAGGTGTTGGGCAGGTGCTGAGCTGGTGCTGGGCAGGTGCTGGGCAGGTGCTGGGCAGGTGCTGGGCAGGTGCTGGGCAGGTGCTGGGCAGGAACTGGGAAGGTGCTGGGAAGGTGCAAGGCAGGTGCTGAGCAGGTGCTGGGCAGGTGTTGGGCAGGTGCTGGGCAGGTGTTGGGCAGGTGCTGAGCAGGTGCTGGGCAGGTGCTGAGCAGGTGCTGGGCAGGTGTTGGGCAGGTGCTGGGCAGGTGCTGGGCAGGTGTTGGGCAGGTTCTGGGCAGGTGCTGGGCAGGTGCTGGGCAGGTGTTGGGCAGGTGCTGGGCAGGTGTTGGGCAGGTGCTGGGCAGGTGTTGGGCAGGTGCTGGGCACGTGTTGGGCAGGTGCTGGGCAGGTGTTGGGCAGGTGCTGGGCAGGTGCTGGGCAGGTGTTGGGCAGGTGCTGGGCAGGCACTGAGAAAGTGCTAGGCAGGCAACACAGAGAAAGAGCATGAGGAATGGAGCAGGAAGGATGATGGGTCATGCTGAAGAAGTCAGTGCAGGTTCTTGTAAATGGATTTTTCTTTGGGCCACCAGCTCACAAAAAACAACATAGAGACCTATATTAATTATGAAAGCTTGGCCTTAGCTTAGGCTTGTTTCTAACTAGCTCTTATAACTTAAATTAACCTATTTCCATTAATTTACTTTCTGCCTCATGGCTTTATTACCTCATTTCTGTACTGTCCATCCTGCTTGCTCTGCATCTCCTGGCTTCTCTGCCTTCTTCTTCCCAGCATCCTCTCTACCCAGAAATCCTGCCTAGCTATTGGGCATTCAGCTTTTTATTAAACTAATCGAAGTGACACATCTTCATAGTGTACAAAAAGATTATTCCACAACATTCTTCTCCCCCCTCTTTTTTTTTTTTTTTTCGGTTTTTTGAGACAGGGTTTCTCCATGTAGTTTTGGTGCCTGTCCTGGATCTCACTCTATAGACCAGGCTGGCCTCGAACTCACAGAGATCCACTTGACTCTGCCTCCGGAGTGCTGGGATTAAAGAGTGCACCACTGCCACTTGCCCCCCCTTTTGTCTAATAAAAAGGAAAGGTTTTAACTCTAACATAGTAAAACTATATACAATAAGAACAATTATCAAGTAAGAAATACATTCACAATGTCCAGTCCATTTGTATTCAGAATATTCAGAGAAAATATTCTATTATCTATCCTATCTTGATGAGTCTGAAGTTTTGTACCTAATTTACTTTCTATCAAGACTAAGGAAAAGCCAGGTGGTGGTAGCACATACTAACGGCAACAAGACTGAAAGGGACTTTCTCTCACATTAAGGGGTGTTGGAGCTGGAGGTATGTGGCTCAGTGATACACCACTTGCCTAGCAAGTGTGAGGCTCTGAGTTCACTCCCAGTACTTCGAAGGGGAGGGGAGAGGAGACATATTTCCAGGCCTGGTGATACTTACTGTAATCCCTGCTACTGAAGAGACTGAGGCAGGAGGATCACAGTCTCAAGGCCAACCTGGGTTACAGAGTGTGTTCAAAGCCACGTTAGCAGCTTAGATGGAGAAATCTAAACGTGGTAGCCAGGGTGAGATTTGACAACCAGGCCCACTCCACTCACACCATGACCGTGCTGTGCCATGGCATGGTCCAGAATGGATGCCCCAGGCATCACCACCATAGTCTGGCAAACAGAAGGAGAAGCAGGAAGAGTGCAGTGCACACCCGAGTTCTCCTGGGGACTTCGAGGAAGCACCACACAGGGCCTCTGCTCAGAGCCTATGAAGACCAGAACTTAGGCGCAAGATCACATCTAGCTGGAAATGTAACCTCCCGGTGGACAGTGATAATCTGAGGTAATACATAGGGTTCTGGCTCTTCTCTTAAAGAGAACAGTGGGGGCAGCAACACAACAGTTTCTGCCCCACAGAGACCGAGGAGAAACAAGCTGACATGGACATTTTAGTGGTGAGAGAAGCTGGGAGGACGTAAAGGTGGCGGGAAGGAGGAGAGGAGCCTTCCGCTGTTGGAAGGAACATGGGCAAAGGCCCCAAGGCAGGACTGTACTGGTGGGTTCTTGGGGGAACGGAGCAGCTGAAACTTCAAGAGCGAGCACTCCTGTGGCCCCAAAGCTGGTCCCATAGCAAGTGACCGCCAGAGAAACTCTAACCTAACCCGACTGGCTGCCCCCAGGCCCTGCAGTCCTTATGGTCCACAGAGTTGGCTGGATAGGCATTGGAGAGATGGCTCAATGGTTAAGAGTGACTGACTGCTGTTTGAGGACCCAGGTTCAATTCCCAGCACCCACATGGAAACTCACAGCTGTCTCTAACTCTAGTTCCAGGGGATCCAACACCCTCTTCTGGCCTCTATGAACACTGCACAAACGTGGTGCAGAGACATACATGCAGGCAAGATGAACACATAAAACAAAACAAAAATAAGTCACAAAATATTTAAGTTGGCCATATAGACAGCCCTTGTTGAGGGAAGAGCACCTGGTCCTCTCCTACAGCAGATTACAAGATGGCACATGTAGCTGTGTGTCTGTCTGTCCTATGTGGGGCCCTGTGTGCTCACCCCTATCTGTCCTGCAGGGATCCCCCCAGCCAGTGGCACTGGGACCCTGCAGATATACCTCATTGACATTAATGACAACGCACCACAGCTGCTGCCCAAGGAGGCACAGATCTGCGAGAGGCCAGGCCTCAACGCCATCAACATCACTGCGGCCGACGCCGACATGGACCCCAACATCGGCCCCTACGTCTTTGAGTTGCCCTTCATCCCCACTACAGTGAGGAAGAATTGGACCATCACCCGCCTAAACGGTGAGCCCACCCAGCAGAGCCCTGGCCAGGCAGAACCAGGATCTAGGATGTGGCCCAGGACCCATCACCAAGGAACAGTGAGCCACACAGATGGGAGACAGTCTCACCCTCCCAGACAGTCACACACAGGCTGGGGTATGGCCCTGTTTACTCCTGTCCCCACCAGGAAGCCATTCATTTGCTCCTAGTGCCTTGCTGTTCTAGAAAGAGCCTAGCTTGGACCATGCTGGCAGCCAGTGTGGGTGGACTGGCCCCTGAAGGCTGCATCCCCTTAGGAGGGACTCCTTCCTGTTACTCCTATGACGGGGTGACCTCATTCTCAGGTGTGGCCAGCCCTAGGACCATTACAGCTTCCTAGAGGAGCAATGCCCAAGTATGCACCCACCAGCAAAACTACCAACGCCTCACGCCCTTGCCAACATGAGAGGGTGCTGCTCCAGGAAGCAAAGCCAATCCTTTCTCTTGTCTCTGAGCTCCTAGGGGAGAACTTTCACACGTGTAAAGGTTTGGGTTCCTGTGCCTTTTTTCTTTGAGTTTTTTCCCTAATTGATTTCATAAAACTCTATACATTCAGGAAATCATCTCTTCATCCTACAGGTTGACTCTCTTTTTTTGATATGGTTGATGTTTTAGCTTTGTGTGTCAGTGTATGTGTGCAGGTGCACATATGTGCAGATACATGTGTGTGCATGTACACAGGAGGTCATAGGCAGGCTCCACAATTGTTCCTTGAGAGCCGTCCACCTTGCTTGTTCAGACCGAGCTCCTCTGGCTGACCAGCCAGCTCCAAAGATCTACCTGCTTCTGCCTCCCCAGCTCCAGGACTCTTAAGTATGCACTCCGTGCCAGGCTTTTTACATGAGTCCGGGGGCTAAAACTCAGATCCTCATGCTTGTGTGGCAAGAACTTCACCAATGGACTCATTTCCCCATTAAGTCTTTAACTTAATGGCATGGTGGTGGTGGTGGTGGTGGTGGTGGTGTGTGTGTGTGTGTGTGTACATGCATATGTGTACATATGTGTGCATGATGTGTGTGCATACACATGTGTACTTCTGAGTATATGTGTGTGCACTGTGTGCATATATGTACATGTGTGCATGATGCATGTGCATGCACATGTGTGTGTGAGAGAGAGAGTTTCATGCTATCAGACTCAGCAGCTACCTATGGAAGTCTTCCTGGGGAAGGAGAGCTGACCAATGACTCGCTGTCGCTGCTCGTCACTCCAGGTGACTATGCCCAGCTCAGTTTGCGCATTCTGTACCTGGAGGCCGGCGTGTACGACGTCCCCATCATCGTCACGGACTCTGGCAACCCTCCCCTGTTCAACACGTCCATCATAAAAGTCAAGGTGTGCCCATGCGACGAGAACGGTGACTGCACCACCATCGGTGCAGTGGCTGCAGCCGGCCTGGGCACAGGCGCCATCGTGGCTATCCTCATCTGCATCGTGATCCTGCTGAGTGAGTATGGGCTTCATGGGTGCAGACGCTCCGTGTCCCACAGACAGCCAGGCCCGAATGAGATCCGAGCTGCGCCACAGCCACTTACTCAACAGATTCCTAGCTCCTGGGCACCTCCCTGAAGTCCAACCAAACTCGTCCATACAGGATAAGAAAGTAAAATCTCCCACCTTATCGATAACTCTGATGGAGGGCCAGCCCGACACAGCTGTCCAAGTCTGGTCATCATCGGACTCGGCCTCCCAAAGGCTCCTGACCCTAACCCTGACCCCTAACCCCTAACCCTAACCCTAACCCTGATCCTAACCCTCCAGGATGGCCCCCTCCTGGGCCTCCGATATCTGCAGGCCACTCTCAAGTGGACACTGAGGAAATGATAGTCCCTGTCTGTCAACATCCCACCCAAGCCCTCAAGTCTCTTAACGGAGACTCAGATTATACATGTATCTTAGGACCAATCTCTAGCTGGAAATGGAGTGTGCTCGTTGGCTCTGGTGGTGTCACATGCTCCAGTTGCTTCTTGCATTTCCCAGAGCCATGTGGCTCCCTGAACAGGATTAAGGGCTATGGGAAATAAGAAGAATGCTTAGAAATGACCCTGATGTACCACCCTCTCACCTGGACAGTTGCCCTGGTCCACAGTAGCCCAGAAACCACAATAGCAGTCATGGCAGAGGGTCAACAGCCCCTCTCCTAATGACACTGAGCTAAAGGGTCTCCACCATGTACAAGAAAGGACTGAAAATCAGGCATCAGTCCCCACTTGGACCAGAATGAGCCACATCCAAGACCATTCCATCTCTCTTCTATTCTTCTTCTATTCCAGACCCAGGGTTCCCTCTAACTACATTTGGTTCCAAGGCCTTTGACCAAACAGTCAGGGTGGTGTCATCTTTATGTGGGATCAGAAACATCTGCACTGTGGGGGAGGTGACTCTGGAGTGGGGGTGGAGCCTGCATTCCCCTCTGAAGATACAAGGGACAGGAATAGAGAACACAACAGTAGGCAGTACCCATGTGGAAGTGAGTGGACCTACCAGCCAGAGAGGGAGCCTGGGTCCCTCTCCAGCCTTCTGAGTGTACCAAGCCAGGGATCCAAGTACAGACACCCCTGTGGCCCTATCAGAGAACGAGGCATGCAGGGCGCACATCCCTTCTCCTGCAAACTCCTTCCACATGTCTCCTCAGGTAACGTATCTGAGACACCAGCTGCACAGCTGACTCTCTGGACACTTGATCTGGTGGAGAGGGGCTCAAGGTTTCTGGTTTCTGCTTAGCTGCTCACAGGTGGGAGCTCCCCCACTCTCTCTCCAGTTCCGTCTGGGCCACATCAAGAGGTCCCCCGGCCGCCACCTTGTCCTATGCTTGAAAAAAATACTGTCACTTGCAGGGTTCTGGCCTCCAAGCTAGCTGCAATCTTTCTTATACCTATAACCCTACTGTAGGGTGTAAGTATAGGGCATAGCTGTGCACATACCTGTAACCCCACTGTGTGGTGTGAGTACAGGGCATAGCTGTGCACATACCTGTAACCCCACTGTGTGGTGTAAGGACAAGGCATAACTGTGCACATACCTGTAACCCCACTGTGGGGTGTGAGGACAGGGCATAGCTGTGCACATGTTTACCTGCCTATGTAGATGAAGACAGAATATACATCCATCCAACCATTACATGTTCATGATCTGCCCGGGCATGCACACTTATATACACAGAAGGCCATGCATGCACACAGATTTACACCTGTGCACATATCTGCACAGACGTGCCCACGTACGCACACACTGCTCACAATGTGACCCTCCTCTCATAGTCATGGTCCTGTTGTTCGTTGTGTGGATGAAGCGGAGGGAAAAGGAGCGACACACGAAGCAGCTGCTCATCGACCCTGAGGACGACGTGCGTGACAACATCCTAAAGTACGATGAGGAAGGTGGTGGCGAGGAGGACCAGGTGAGCCCCAGGTCTCAGCCTGCCTACTACACCCCAAGGGCTAGCAGGGCTCATTCTGGGCCTTTAGCCTTGCATGTCCTAGTTCTTATGGAAAGGTATTGTGTACTCCTTTCCAGAGGCACAGACCCAGGCACAGGCACAGTCTTTCCCCTGTGTGTGCTCAGACCTGGGCTGACTATGCAGGCTCCGTCTGCATCCTTCCAGCAGACCTGTCCGCCTCCCATGCTCTTCCCTCTCCAGCCCCCACCCACCGCTGTCCCTGGAAGAAACAGACCAGAGTCTTCCGGGGACACCAACACCCACCTCCTGGCACTCCTGTGGGAGGCTCTCTGATCAGGGTGGGTTGACTACACAGAGCTATCTGGTACAGCCAAGGAGGACCCAGCCCTTTCCTATCAGCACCGAGAGTGCAAGGTGGCAGTCCAAGGCCGCTGATCTGCAGGCAGGAAGGTCACTCCAGGAGGGAGCTCCAGGCCTCAGCAAAGCAGCTGGCAGGCATAGACTCCACGGCTACCTGAGGTCAGACAGGGCTCGGGCAAATAGAGAAGAGGTGGACAGTGTGGAAAGGGCAGGCCATGGGGATGGAATGGGACAGTTAAGTGCGCTTGGAGACCAGTACAGTGGCACCCTCCGGGCAGTGACAGAACTGAGCAAGGGTGTGATCAGGCTTTCCTGTTGCCCCGCCTATTGCCCCCACGTTCCAGTTCCCCTGACTCACTTGGCCTCCATCCCCAGGACTATGACCTCAGCCAGCTACAGCAGCCGGAAGCCATGGAGCACGTGCTGAGCAAGGCCCCTGGTGTGAGGCGGGTGGATGAACGGCCAGTAGGTGCTGAGCCCCAGTACCCAGTCAGGCCTGTGGTGCCCCACCCAGGCGACATTGGAGACTTCATCAATGAGGTATGAACCTTGGGAGGACCCGAGCAAGGAGTCTCCTTTAAAAGTAAAATCCTATCACACATACACACAGAGCTCTACAGGGTCTGAGGTGGTCAGACTGGGTCTAGAGGCCAGGCCTGTTGTGTGGCCTTGAGCACATTAGCTGCTGACTCAGAACCTCTGAGGAGGTCTAATGTTCTCCACTTTAGAGCTTAGCCCTCACCAGATGCTCAGTGGGAACTGGAGCCATTTGGGCCCCTGTGCCTGCAATAGGGTGACAGGAGGAAGACCTGGTCTCAGGAGAAATGGCACAGGCATCAGTACAACCCTTGGACACGCTAAGCCAGTGCAGCTGGGAATGGCCTTCCCGCCCACACTGGAACCCTGGTACCCAAGCAAACTGGCCTGCGTGTCTCTACTCTGACCCTGTCCCCATCACAACACAAAGGTGGTAACCCAAGCACCTACAGAGCCGTGTCTGGGCCTTCAGCGTTTGGCTGTATTAAAGACCCGACGACAAAACCTCCACACCCAGAGAAGCTTGGTCTCTTATGGTCAAGCCAGGAAAAGCTGAGGCTGCATGGTATACCACTCCCTGTCTCTTCAAAAGTCTTCGAACAGGAAACAAAGGACAGCATGGCACCATAGTTTTTATTTGGCAGGTGGGGGCAGGGGTCTGCAGAGGGAGAAAACTCACCACCTGCCTACAGGCTAGAGTAGCTGTAGGGCAGAAAGGAGGGAGAGGGGAAGAGAATGAGAAGTTCCTTTTGGGGGCCCGTGGTTAGCCATTGCTAGGAGTAACCAGGGAACAGTGAGTTTTAAAATGTCAGGTGACCTCTCAAGGCCAGCCATCCTCAGGAGCAGTAACACTGGGAGTGAAGATTCCAGAAACACCAGTCACTATAGTTCTGGAAAAACAAATTACTTTTGTGTCAGGAAATGTCATTGCTCAACCAAACGTGTGCCTGGCTAACACCTCTGTCCACCTTCTTCTGCAGTAAAGCAAACAGAAACAGCGAAAGTGGCTTCCTTGGGGTCCCATCTGGGACCCCACCTACCCACCAGCATGATAGGTGGGAGGGTGGGTGTGGCTTCACCACCAGGTCCTCAAGACTGGTATTTGAAATGGGGTCAGCAACACATAAGCTCGGCCAGTGGCAGATTCTCTTACATGATAACCCAGGCTGTGAGTCAGCAAACATCCAGAAGTTTTCTCAGAACATTCGCCAGGTTCTGAAGTGACCTGAAAGCCACTGTCTTAGGGATTTTATTGCTGTGAAGAGACACCATGACTACAGCAACTCTTATTAAGAAAACATTTAATTGAGGTGGCTCACTTACAGTTTCAGAGATTCAGTTCATTATCATCATGGCAGGGAGGATGGTGGCATGAAGGCAGACATGATACCAGAGTGGTAGCTGGAGTCCTACATCATGCAGGCAACAGGAAGTCAACTGAGACACATTGGGCGGTATCCTGAGCATAGGAAACCTCAAAGCCTGCCCCTACAGTGACACAGTGCCTCTAACAAGGCCATTACTGCTCCAACAAAGCCACGTCTCCTAATAGTGCCACTCCCTATGAGATATATGGGTGCCAATTACATTCAAACTACCACAGTCACTAATGCTCAGACAACATCATGAGCAATAAAATGTTTAAGGTCTGCAAAGCACGCCCCACCAACCCCCAACCTACAGTCCACAGCCCATTTTTAAGTCACTCAGAAGAAATTACAGACGGAGAGTAAAGGCACAGATGATGAGAATATCATTCCCTTCCCAGGGCAGAGGTGGGCCAAAGCGGCACTTAGGAGAACATACAAAGCATTCGGTACATGATGGAGAATTAGAAGGAATGAATACGAAAGAATGAAACTCCCAACTGGAGAAGGAAAGGATGGAGAAAAAATAAAAAAATGAATAATAAGAAACAAAGGGAAATATCATGAAAAGAAAAAGAATGAAGAGTGTGAAGGCCGAGGACCAGGCTCGGGGGTAGAATGCAGGCCTCCGAGCATGAGGGGCTAGGTTTGAACCCCCACTCTGCAGAGAATTGAACATGGTGATTCAGTCATCTGAACCACACAGTGAGATCAAGGCCTGGGCTCAATGAGACCATTTTAAAAAAATAGCAAAGAAGAAACAGAACACACAGTCCTGTCCCTTGTCTCACCTGACCCATATCCTCAACTCTAACCTAACCTTGCCCTATCCCTGACACTAACAAGTCCTAACCATAACCATAACCATAGCCCTAGCCACATCTCAAAGCCTAATAGTGCCCCTAGCACAAATCATAATGCTAGCCATAACCCCAGCATACCCTTAGACCCAACCCTAACCCAACCCAATAGAAGCTTAGCCCTAAATATAGTCCCTGTCGAAACCCAGACTATTCCTAATCCTAGTTAGGGTACAACCATAACCACAGTCATAGTACTAGCTATAATATAACCGTGTCTATAACCCTAAAAACAAAACTAACCTTAAATATAGCCTAATAAAACACTGACTCTAACATAACCCTACCTGAAACCTGGACACAGTTGTAACCCTTATGCTAGCCCTAACTCTAGTTTAGACATAAACACAAAACACAGCTATAAACCTAAGATAAAAACTAACTCTAAACCCACCAAGAACCAAACTCAAACACAGTGGTTCTCAATCTGTGGGTCAAAAACCATTTTGGAGTCAAACAGCTTTTTTACAGATGTTGCCTAAGACCATCAAAAACACAAGTATTTACATTACAATTCATAACAGTAGGAAATGTACGTTATGAAAAAGAAACAAAATAATATCATGATTGGGGGTCACCACAATATGAAACCCTAACCATAAATATAACCATACCCTAACCTATCCCTAACCATAACTAAAACCATATTATAACCTACCCCTAACTATAACACTAACACTAACCCTAAGCCTAACCATAACCTAGCATTAACTGTAATCCTAATCCTAACCTAACCCTAACTGTACCCCTAACCCTAACTATACCCTAACCATCCCCAACCTAGCCCTAACTGTAACCCTAAAACCTAACCTAACCCTAACAATAACCATAACCTCAACCTAGGCTTTGAATTAAACCTACTCCTAACCCTAACCCCAACTCTAGCCCTAGCACCAGGCCAAACCATAGCTAACCTCACACTAACCACAGAATAGCTGTGACTCTAATCCTAACCCTAACCTCACTAGTCTATCCTTAGCATCAACCTAAGCCTCACTCTGAGCCCCAACATTAATTCTAACCTGAACCCTAACCCTAATGCAACCCTACCTTAACCCTACCAATAATCCTAACCCTAAACTTAGTCTTAGCCCTAGTCCTGAGCTTAACCCTACACCTAACCCTGTTCCAACCCTAACCCTTGGTGGGCAGCACACTACACCTGGCCCAGCCCGGTGCCCAGCCCTATTCCTGATGTAGCTGCCGGTGGCTTTGAGCTTCCTGCCCTACACTCCATGTCTTTTTTTTAGATTTACATATTTTATTTTATGTGTGTGAGTGCTTTGCCTGCATATATGTCTGTGCACCGAGGGTGTAGAGTGCTCCCAGAGGTCAGAAGATGGGGTGAGTCCCCTAGAACTGGAGTTACAGATGGTTGTGAGCTGCCATGTGGTGTTGTGAGAGCAACAAATGCTCTTACCCCCTGAGCCATCTCTCTAGCCCTTGTGTCTGCTCTTATAAACACACTTCCTTGTTTGGTCCTTGGAAACACCCTGCAGACAAACAAACACATGCAGCAATTATTGAGTACCTACTGTATGCAAGATCCTGCCCTCCTTCTGCCTGCTTGTGTGGGTCTCCTCTGTCTGTCGATCATTGGTCTGACTGTACACACTACACCCTAACTGCGCGTCTCTGTGATCCCCAGGGACTCCGAGCTGCTGACAATGACCCCACGGCACCCCCCTATGACTCTCTGCTTGTCTTCGACTACGAAGGCAGCGGTTCTACCGCAGGCTCCGTCAGCTCCCTGAACTCCTCCAGCTCTGGGGACCAAGACTACGACTATTTGAATGACTGGGGACCCCGGTTCAAGAAGCTGGCAGACATGTATGGGGGTGGTGAGGAGGACTAGCCAACCTCACCTCTCCCACCGACATGAGAAGGGCGAGCAGCGGGACTGAGCGGAGGCGCCAGAGTCGTCCTGGTGTCAAGAGGCTCCTCCCCCACTGCCATCCCCCCTCCGTGTGGAGCTGCGCAGTAAGGACATAAGCCGCCAAGCGCCCACCACCACCGCGGCATCTCAGTAGCCACGTACCGCGAAGGGAGAGCCAGAGGCACAGCCCTAACTTGAATTTCTTACAACAAAAGCACTGTTAAAACAAAAAAAACAAAAGTGCCTTTTGGTACACATGACAGATTCTCTAACTCAGGAGTGACTGAAAGAAGAGACAGCCCAAGACCCCAGCTCTGCCCACCCTGCCCACAGCCCCTAACCCAATCTGGTCCCCTCTGAAGGCAACAGGCAAGGAATGGGAGAGAATATGTCTTTTTTTAAAGTCTTTTATTAAGAAAAAGAAAGGGATGGCTTATTTGCAGAAATAGTATGGGGTCCAGCTCTCACAGCTTTTGTTGTGCGCAGTCAGTGTCTCCTGGGCCCTTTGGGCTCCCCACGGCTGCTATGTGAGGATCAGACTTTCTGGTGCCAAAAAGCACTGGGCTAGCCCAACCCCATCAGCAGAGACACTTCTGTTTGGACTTAGCTTTCACCTGAACTTGTATCCTGCCCCTCAAGATACTGTAAATAGCTGGGGCAGGTGTGATGCCAAGAGACCACCCCAGATGGTCCTCACCCCTGCACTTGGCCACTGCCATGTCCACCAGAAAGCCTCTCTGGACCAGCTGTCATCCCCAATACCACCGAGGTCCCCTTTTGTTTGGTCCAGGACAGCGTGTTGTCCAAGAAGCCACAGCATCCTGCAGAATCCTGGCATCACCCTCTACTCTTCAGGATGAGACCCTGAAGGATCCTGTTGAAGGCATAGCAATCACAAGCACCCCTCAACAGAACCCCCAAATGCTCTCAACGTACTCCCCAGGCTGTGCAGACGGCAGAGAGGAGCGCCTGGCCAGACTGTGGCAGCTGCTTGGCCTCCCTGGGCCCGTTTGGCCCAAGCTGCTGCCTGGCCCCATGAACTGCTGTGATATCAGGACCTATTCCAAGTGGCCAGTGGGAGACTCTCATTGTGCCCATGTGACCACAGATGCTCTGACTGGGACCCGGTTTCTGTTGTTCTCTGGATCTGGTGTTGCACTTTACATGGGTAGCTTGACACCGGGCAGACTGGGCAGGGTGGCCACTTCTGCAGGACAGTGAATAGGCTATGTACAAGGACCTATGGGAGATGGCAACGCTGGCCTTTTCACTAGAGGGGAAAACAGGCCATCTGGGCCCAAAGGAGCCCTGGGATGGGGCAGAACGGCAGGCACTGGAAGGGCACCCTGTGCTGAGTCAGATTCCTGGCTTACTCCAGGCAGTACAACAGGTTGAGGGTGCTGGTAGCTTGGTGTCTGAGTCTCCTTAGGGAGACAACAGAAGTCCCAGCATTGATGAAAAGTAAGTTCCTCCCAGATCCCCAGCCTATACCTGCTACTAGGGGGCCAGGATGACTTCCAAAGGGCTGGGGGTACCCAAGAGATAGCATGCTCCCCAGCCAGAGGTCTCTAATTCAGGGCTCCTCGTGGTGTCTGGCTTTACACCATGGCTAGGTTCATCCCCTTTTCCAGACTGCTTTGGCCTCGAAGACGCACTTGAGTGGACTCATGGGCGCCAAACTTATGGGTATGACCCATTGGATGTCAGGGTTCTTTCCCAAACCAAACATGTCCCCACTCTGAACTCCTGGACTTGAGCTGAGACATAAGTTCAGCTGTGTCCATTCTTATTCCTCACATGGCTGTCCTAGGAGGTAGGATGGATAGGGGCCTCTGTAGCTTCCTGGGAGCCCTCTTCCTTACAGCCAGCCAGGCCAACAGAGCTCACAGAAGGCCGGGTGGGGGTGGGGCAGGAGATAAGCTCTCCTATGCAAATTGCTCCCCAGGGGTCAGCAACCAATGAGGGAGGTACTGAGCTTCGCATGGCCACTGTTAGGATTGCTATGGATCAGGGCTGGGGGTATGAGAAGAATTTTCTGAGTTTGATTTTGGAAAACCCGAGAATCGTGAATGTTCTAATGGAAGTGTGCATATGACACGGTAGTCATGGACTGTCCTCTGAAATCCCAAGGCTTTCTTGGAATCCTGGGATGGGAGGGACCAAATCTATCAGACATCTGGAGGAATGTCTCATCTGCCTCCACCTCCCCCCAACCCTCCAACCAGGCCTCTGTCACTGCCGGGCCCCTGCAGGAACATCCATGGGGTTCCTAAAAGCTGAACAGCTTGCCCCTTTCACCCAATACCCCAATACGCCCCCGGGGCTAGATAAAGATGGGTTCCACGCATTCCCAGACTCACCTTGGAACTCTGTCCCAAGGTCAACAAGTTAGCATTAGCGGAGCATTCAGTCAGTGTCAAATGTTTCTCTTCTGTAGCTTGTAGATACGAGGCGTCTGTGGTCAGGGCCCAGCCAGACTAGGCTGGTGGCCAGCTCTGTGCAGTACGAGGGTGTGGTTTAGTTCCTTTGGGAGAAACCTGCACTGCTGTGTAGCTTGGAAGAACACCTGGCCATGGTCAGCCTCAGTCACCCTGACTCCCAGCAGCAGCTTTTCCTCTGTCTTTCAGCACATCCAAAATGCTGGGCCTCCTGCCACCAAAGTGTCAAGAGTCGGGGCCCACTGTCAGGCCCTCAGAGATGCATCAGTCTCCCCAGAGTGAGTACTAAGTCCGTTGAGAATGACACCTCTGTGCTCTCGAAGGTAAACAGGGGAGGGAAAGTTTCCAGTTCCAAGCTGAAGGCAAAACCAAAAACTCAAAGCAGAATCGCCCTGCACAGAGCGCCAGGTGCGGCAGCTCACACCGCACACTGATCAGGCTCTGCCACACCAGCCGGCCGGCGGAAACCACCTCCATATACACCTGGGACGCACCTTGCTTTTTCTTCCTCTCCTTTTTTTCATTATGGTTTATTTTTTGCATGTTTATTTTTGAAAATGGACAAATGTGTAGCAGCCCGCATGACCGTGATTGTTTTGGGAAAGATACTGGAGTATGATGTGTTCACACTGCAGCTCTGAGCATCATGCGGTGAGACAGATGTTCTGACTTTTTTTGTAATTGTCAACAGCACAAATATTTTGTATTGTTGTTTGTATCATTTTGTACCGAAAAAAAAAAAAAGGAAAAAAAAAAAAGGGAAAAGAGTCGATGTTTTCGATGTGTTTTTAGTGTCAGACGGTCTTGGTTCCGAAGGGAACAGGAGCTTTGCAGAACTGTCGTGTCCTGGAGAGGAGTTGGGCATTAGCACGCTGCTCCAAAGGAGTAATAAAGTCCCCTTTTAAGTATTCGGCCTCTGACGTGCTTGTGTTCGTCCATGCATTTCAGGATTCAACAGAATTCAGGGCCGTGGGCAGGACCTGAGGGCAGCCGGTGCCAGGTGTGAGACCTTGTCATGCACAGTGGCTTGCTGGGTACCTGCTATGTTAAAACCTGGGCATGGTTCTAGGCTCCAGAAAAGAAGTAAAACCAGGCCCACTCCTTACACATCTGAGGCCCATGTGTCCTATGTATATTTTAAATTTTTTAGGTTATAAATAGAATGCATAGTTCAAGTATGCTCATCAATAAGCACAATTGTATGATACCACAGACGGCAGATTTAGATTGAGAGCGTTTGTTGTTGTTGTTTTTTTATGGGGCTGGGGATCAAATCCAGGACCTCTCATATGGTAGTCGAGTGCTCTGCCACTGAGCCATACCCCATGCCCTAAACTTAGAATTCTCACAGCCAATGTGTGGCACACAAGAGTGAACTGGGCTAGGCCTATGGCCTGCCCACCACTCTGCCTTCCTACCCTAGCATTGGCTGATGTGCAAGGAAGCTGGGCCTGCACATGGATACACTGGCCTGCATGTGGCCTCTGTGCCCAAGCATTCCTGCCCTCAAAACCCCTTGGAGTTTTGGACAGGTCCACTTTGTAAAAATAAAAAAATTTTAAAAGGAAGGATGTGGTGATATATTGTGTACCCTAATAAAGCTTTCCTAAGGATCAGAGGACAAAGCCAGTCACTAGATTAGACATAGAGGTCAGGCAGTGGTGGCACACATCCTTAATTCTATCACTCAGGAGGCAGAGATCCATCTGGATCTCTGTGAGTTTAAGGCCACACTGGAAACAGAGCCAGGCATGG
This sequence comes from Peromyscus californicus insignis, assembly GCF_007827085.1. NCBI lineage: Eukaryota > Metazoa > Chordata > Mammalia > Rodentia > Cricetidae > Peromyscus > Peromyscus californicus. Next base: position 152,396,413 of record NW_026294595.1, read on the forward strand.
TGACACACACCTTTAATCCCAGTACTGGGAAGCACACAGGCCTTTAATCCCAGGAAGTGATGGCAGGGTACATAAGGGGTGAGGAAACTGGAACTAAAGCAGTTCAGCTGAGACCCTTTCAGGTGAGGACTCAGAGGATTTCAGTCAGAGGATTCATGGAGTTGGTGAGGTAATGGCTGTGGTGGCTGTGGCTTGCTCTGCTTCTCTGATCTTTCAGCTTTTACCCCAAAATCTGGTACTGGCGGTTTTTTTTATTAAAAGACCATCTAAGATTCGAACAACAGAAGGAAAAGGAAAAAGAAAGAAAACAAAGGTATCTTTAGGGGGAGCTTGGGGACCAGGCTGAAGGCAATCTGTGACGGACACCAGGGTCCTGGAGCCCACAGTGGACTGAAGGGTGACTGTGTGCCCCCCCATACTGTGGATTCATTCCACTGTCACGGGGCACAGTCAAATCTGTCCTAGAGTGCCACACACACAAATTTGTATGTACACACACACATGCCTCTATGCAAACATACTCACATGTGCATGCACATGCCTGTTCACACACATATATAGTTGTGTACATGCACACAAATGGGCCCCAGCCATTTTTAGTGCAACCCATCCTAGCTATGACTGGCATCATCAGGAACCACAACCCAGAGCATCACTGGGGGCTGAATGCCTTGAGCGTCTCTTGCCTTCACTTTGACCTCGCCTGAGTCCTCTCTCCTCTGCCTTACTCCTCCAAGCCTGCTTCCGGGCCTCACTTCCTCCTCAGCTCTGCTCACCACACTTTTCTTCCTCCACTCTTCCTGCTCTCCTTCTCTCCCTTCTCCTGCCACCGCCTTGTCCCAGGCAGAACTCTGCCCACTTTAGAGTTGCAGGCTTCCCTGTCCTGGGAACAGCAGGCGATGAGCACACATCACGCCAGTATCTCACTCTTATTACTGGGACCTTGAGGGCTGACATGCCCTGCTCTCTGCAGGCATGTAGTCAGCACCAGCCAGCTTCCTACCAGCTGGGGCTGTCACTCTTGGTCCCCAGAGGGCAACTTAGGGAGCCACATCCAGGCCTCGTTCTCTGTAGCTTCCAGAGCTTTCCGGCATGATGTTCTATGAATGGGGATGCTCTGACCATCTTGACAGACTCCAGACCCATCCAAGGACTCCAGAGGCTGCCCTACCCCAGGTAGTATGGGGAGGAGCAAGAACAGAGACACGTCCACCCATATCAGGCTCCTCTGCTAGCCCCACAGAACGAGCCATGGGAGGCTGGAGGCTGAGGGGGAAGAGAAGCATGTGGCCTCCCTAAGGCCCTTGGTGGCCAGGCAAGGGTAAAGCCAGCAGGGATTCCTGACAGCTTCTAGCTCTAAGTGACAAGCAAAGAGGTCTGTTCCCACACAGTACAGGGGCTTTCACCAAACATACTTCATGCACTGGTCACCCACCTTCCACCAGGAAGACACAGTGTCACACCAGGGGACAAGGCAGGCACCAACATGAAAAGTACACGGTGATCCTGCCAGCCACCAACCTGCCAGGTCTGCTCTTGGACCTGGCAACCGACAGAACCGTGAGAAGTTAGCTTCCAGCATTTTGTTATAGCAACATAAAGACACGAGCACAGCACCGTGGACAGAACACCGTCCGCGCTCACCAGCCTGCAGCCAGGGCGCTTTGTGGGTGTTACACCAGACGCGGGGACGCCCATGTGTAGTCACATCCAGGAGACAAGCAAGTGTTCCAACAGTCAGGGCCTACCTGGCAGCAGCATCCCTGTCTTGTCCAGTACCAGATGCCTGGGCCACCATGGAGGACGCCGGCCCTAGTGTGCCTGCTGTTTGTTCCAGGCTGCGGCTATCAGCCGCCTCAGCACTCCGAGAGGTCTTCCTCCTCTCTTGCTCTTCTCTCTGTCTACCTGCTTCTCGGCTAAGCACAGAGCTAAGTGGCCAGCCTCTGTGTGTCCTTGGTCTGGTGTTTCTTTGTCCCCACAAGGGCCCCTGCTCACAGAAATATTTGTGTCCAAGCCTGTCTCCTTGAGACAAGCATCGGCAGGTATCCCTCCTTGGAACAAGCCAAGTGTCCGGGGTCCCTGGAGACAAGATGCCTTCTTGGCTACCTAAGTGACATGTCTACATAGCTTTGCTCACCAGCTGCCCATGGGCCACCAGTGGCCGCATCCAAAGGTGAAGCGCACTGTGGGCTGGACCAGGGTTTCCCAAGAGAAATCTGCTTGGATGTGAACTCACGCTGTGGCCCAAGCTTCCAGTGTGCATCAAACCTCAGAGTCTCCCTAACAATACCCAGGAAAAGGACGGTAGTCCTTGGCCTGGTCTTGGCTGTAGACTTTGAAGGGCACAGGCCTCCACTCCAACTCTTCTGGTTTGGTAAACCAGGGTTCAGCGATAGCAACCCCCACCTGTAGCCAGGCCTGTAGCATGAGTCTTAAAAGTTCTTATTAATAAAATCAAACCTGAGGCAGGTATTGGGGTGAAATACTGGAAGATCAGAGAGACAGAACAAGCCACATCTATCTCACCTCGTCAGATCCTCAGCTGGTCTTGTTTCCTCAGACTGGAAGCCTCTGAGTCCTCATCTAGAATGGGTCTCAGCTGAATTGTGTTGCTAGAAGCCTGAATGCTTAACCAGGCCAAATGCTTAACCAGCCAAAATGCCTAACCAGCCAAATGCTTCTGTTCTTCATGCCTTATATACCTTTCTGCTTTCTACCACCATTCCCTGGGATTAAAGGCTGCTTTCTGGGATTAAAGGCGTGAGTCACCATGCCTGGCTGTTTCCAATGTGGCCTTAAACTCACAGAGATCCAGAGGGATTTCTGTCTCTGGAATGCTAGGATTAAAGGCGTGTGCTAACATTTTCTAGCCTAAGTATCTTGTGGCTTTTCTGTTCTCTGACCCCAGATAAGTTTATTAAGGTACACAATATTTTGGGGAACACAATACCACCACACAGGCCCTTTGCCAGCAGCTCAATAATGGTGAGACCTCGACCAGGACATGTGTCACATGTTCCCACAGGAATTGCCTGATGCCCACAGGTGGCTCTCTTCTACCTCTGGCCCCTGACACCCAAGCCTTCCCAACTAGAATACCTCCTCAGCATCTTGCCATCTGGACCTCACCTTCCTGGGTACCGTGGGACACTCCAAAGGCAGGGACAAGGTTCTCTCCTACCCGACTCCCTGGAGCAGACTGAGCACCACTGAAGAAAGAAACACGTGTAGCTTTCCCTGGTGAGGACAAGCCAAATGAAGACCAGCAGGCACTTGTTTCAGGGTGGTAACCTACAGCCTAGTTCCAAGAAACACAAGTAGATATGTAACTCAGGGTGTCCCAGAGCTCAGGCTCACCTGCTTCTCTCTGCCAGGCCAGGTGGGCAGGCCTCTGATTCCCACAGTGGGAACCATCACTGGCTTTGGGTTGCTCAAGCTTTCTGACTGACCCAGTCATGTGTTCTCTCCCCGCAGCAGCTCACACTGTCATAGCCTCACAACTGTACCTTGCCACATGAACCCACAGAGGCTAGGCCCTGGGTGGGGAGAGAGCTCAGAGAGTCTGAGAAACCTGCCCCACCAGGACCAGCTACTGGGTAATGACACCTCAAACTCAAGCCCCCAGACCAGTCTCTCCCTGAAGACACACCCTTCCTCAAAAAATGGCTCATTCTAGGTTCCTAGGGCAGAGAGCTCAGACCTGGACACCCAACAGGCAACACCTTCCTCCATCTCAGGAAAAAGGTCACTTCTGACCACACACATCCTTTGCTTGGATACAAGTTTGCATTCACAATGACATGCATAACAACAACAAAACAAAAAATCACTCACGCAGTTAATTACAGTGCAACTGATAATTGCAGGAACAATTAGCCATGTGTTCATTTTGAGGGTGCTGAGCAGCTAATGACATTTACAACTAGGCAACTGCTCTAGCTGGGAAGGACAAGGGGGGCACACTCCTACAACCAGCCTCCCGAGGTGCAGCCACAGGATGGAGATTGAGCTGGGGGTGGGGGGTGGTCTGCTGAGGATCCCCCATCCCAGCTCCAAGGCAGAGGACATGTTGGCCTAGAGGCAGGGTCTGGCAAAATGACCTGTAAAGTCCAGCTTAGGCCTTTTTCTGGAAGCCCAAAGGCTCTTAGATCATTCCTCAGACAGAAGTCTCCGTCCTCTTCTGCTATGGATGTGGGAGACTCAGAGCCCTGGGCACAGGCCACCTAACTGGTATTGACCTCAGAGGCAACCATGGACAGACTCAGCTGCAGCATATGTGATGGAAGCCTGGTCCAGCCACCTCAGGGACTGCACACCCACTGACGGGCACATGTACACACACATATACACATGGAGACCTGGTCCAACCACCTCAGGGACTGCACACCCACTGACGGGCACATGTACACACACATATACACATGGAGGCCTGGTCCAACCACCCTAGGGACTTGCACACCCACTGACATGCACATGTACACACACATACACACATGGAGGCCTGGTCCAACCACCTCAGGGACTGCACACCCACTGACGGGCACATGTACACACACATATACACATGGAGGCCTGGTCCAACAACCTCAGGGACTGCACACCACTGACATGCACAGGTACACACACATGTACACATGGAGGCCTGGTCCAACAACCTCAGGGACTGCACACCCACTGACAGGCACATGTACACACACAAATACACACACTCTGCCCTCCTCAGCCTATCACAGGCCGTCAGGCACTATTTGAGATACTCTCATGGCTGAGAGGAGCAGAGGGAGGCACCAGGACCTCCATCTGCACAGTCCTTCCTTGTGGGGGCCCAGCTATGCCCAAGACATCTATGTGGGCTTGAGTCACACAGAATCCTCTATAGGAAGACCTTCCAGAGTCCCCGTTGAACAAAATTTCCACTCTATATTTTGAACATTACAAATTGAGATTTTTAAAGATCAATCTTTGAGGAGCTGGAGAGATGGCTCAAAGGTTAACGGTGTTGGGGGCTGGGGAGATGGCTCAGCAGTTAAGAACACTTGTTGCTCTTGCAGAGGACCAGGGTTCAAGCCCCAGTACCCACATGGTGGCTCACAAACATCTGTAACTCTAGGTCCAAGGGATCTGACACCCCCTTCTGGTCTCCACAGTATTGCACACATGTGGTGCACAGACATACATGCAGAAAAAACACCCATGCACATATTTTTGGGGAGGGTGGTTTCAAGACAAGGTTTCTCTGTGTAGCCCTGGCCGTCCTGGAACATACTCTGTAGGTCAGGCTGGTCTCAAACTCAGAGATCCATCTGCCTCTGCCTCCTGTGTTCTGGAATTAAAGGTGTATGAAACCATCACCCGGCTAAAATTTTTTTAAATATATTTTAAAAAAGAAGCCGGGCAGTGGTGGCGCATGCCTTTAATCCCAGCACTCGGGAGGCAGAGCCAGGCGGATCTCTGTGAGTTCGAGGCCAGCCTGGGCTACCAAGTGAGTTCCAGGAAAGGCGCAAAGCTACACAGAGAAACCCTGTCTCGAAAAAACCAAAAAAAAAAAAAAAAAAAAAGAAATCAGTCCTTTAAACCTCATGATCCTTGTGTCTCAGTCCTCACGTTTCTGAAAAAAAAAATCACAGAAATAGCTTTGAAGAAATGGCCTGTGGTAATTTGAATGTAACTGGCCCCCATAAGCTCATGGGGAGTGGCACTATTAGGAGGTGTTGCTTTGCTGGAGTGGGTGTGGCCTCGTTGGAGAAAGCAAGTCACTATGGAGGGGAGGGCTTTAAGGTCTCATATGTGCTCAAGCCACACCCAGTGTCTCAGTCCACTTCCTGTTGCCTGCACAAGATGTAGAATTCTCAGCCACCATATCCCACCATGACGATAATAGAGTAAACCTCAGAACTGTAAGTCACCCCAATTAAATGTTTTCCTTTATAAGACTTGCTGTGGTTGTGGTGTCTCTTCATGGCAATAGAAACTCTAACTAAGATGTGGCCCCTTAAACCTGGCCGCTTTGGAGGTGTCTGGGGGCCCAACTGCAAGAGCGTGGCACTTACAGCATCTGGCCCTCACCCACCCCCTCAGCATATGGTCACAGCTGCACTGCTGCAGCTGCACCTGGTCTTGCAGCCTTCTCCTAGCCCTAAGGAAAGCAGAAGTGGAGACTCAGATCTTCCATCCCATCATGGCGCAAGTGCACACCGGCTGGCTTGACTCAAGGTGGCATCAGCAGACGGGGCAGGGCTGAGGCGGTGTGGACACTCCTGGATGGCCAAGGCCACTCCACACCCACCTCATGGTAACCACCCTGGAGCCCCATAGACAGCTGTGAAATACTATAAACACAGGGGGCATGCCCCCACACGGGCTGGGGGTGTCCCTGCTGGTCACATGCCCATCCCTGGCTATGCCTTGGCTGTTAGAGTCAAGAACCCACTTGCAGTGCAGGGGCAGAGCACTAACTCAGTGGGAGATAACCCAGAGGAGGATGCTGACATCACCTTTATGCACCTAAAAGTCAGATAAGAGGCCTTGACAGACCTGGGGAACAACTTGGAGTAATGTAAGGGGACAGAAATGGACATGTAGCCCCAGGGGCTGGAAACTACCCTGGCCTGTGCTCTTGCTGCTTTTTAATTTTCTTGAACCGTTGCCATGGAAACTGAGAGGCCAGGTATGCAGAGCAGCTGAGGAGAAGGTGATGTGAGCACTGGCCAACACGGGCCTGGAAGTCTATCTGTGATCCTTCTTCCACTGTCCCAGTCCCTGTGACCATGACCAGCAACGCAAAGGTCTCCTTGGTGACCCAAGGCCAGGAGGAAGGGGCTGCCACCCCGTCTGAGCCACAGATACGGAAACACTTGCCAAGGCTGAACACCAACACCACCCCTCCGCGTGTTGTGGGGTTGCTGTGACCAGGTGCCGTAACTGAGGCCAGCATCTGACCCCAGGCCCTCCGGGGCCCTGCTCCACTCTGTACTGGCATACTGCTCCACCTCTGCTTCTGTCTTGTGAGTTACCTTTACAGTCTCCGCTCCTTCAGCTTCCTTCTCTCATGAGAACACTTGTCCGTGGCCAGTCCAGAACGCCCTTGTTGAATTCCCCTCAGGTGCCTGCCCTGAGGAGATTTCTCCCAGAGTCCTGGGGAAGCCACTAGGAGATGCAGGGATAATCCGAGGGAATGAATCTAAGTCCACCGAGCTCTTCAGTCCATTCACTTTATTCCTCTGAGACAAAGTTCTATCCACACAGCTTCAATTCTGTCCTCATGCTCAGCTCCTCCTGTCCTCTCATAGTTCTAAGTTCTTTCCATCTCATCCTCATCTTGGTCTTCATTCCTCTCCATCTTCGTTCCTCCTTTCCTCTTCCCGTGACCTGTCTCAACACATATACAAATAGCAAAACTGGGGGTCAGAGCTAATAGCAAGCCAGAGCAGAAGTCTGGCAGTGGTAGCACACGCTCTTAATCCGGATCACATGACAGGCAGATCTCTGTGTGTTCAAGGATACCACCAGCATGGAGACACACGCCTTTAATCTCAATGCCAACCATAGAAGACCTGGAGGTCTGGACAGACAGGCAGTGACGAGGAGGTCATGTGGTTGGGTTTACAACCAATGAGAAGGCAGAACAAAAAGTCAATAAAAAGGACAAACACACAAGAAGTAGCTCTCTTGCGGAGGGAAGGACAGGAGCGGCAGTGAAGGGTAAGGTTTTTAGCGCTTAGCTATTACTCTGACCTCTTGGGCTTTCATCTCTGCATTGGCTCTGTGTTTCTTATTTAACAAGACGGTTACATCTACATCTGGCACCCAACGTTCATGGTACAAATTCATGAAAAAGCTGCTTGCCTGTGGCCTTGCAGGCCCCTGCTCAGACTGGAGCTACCCTCAGCCAGTTGTGGTGAAGCACACTGGTTGGATTTACTGAAGGAGGCAGAGGCAGGAGGAACCTGAGTTTGAGGCCAGCTTAGGAGGCTTGCTAAAGAGAAGCTTTGGCCCAGCCACAAATGGTGGCGGTGGGACTATGGAGGCAGTGGCTACTGCTCCAAGTTGTTGGTTGCTTCTCATCATGTTGGTGACTACGGTGATGCTGCTACCTGGGACGAAGGGTTTACTATTGCTTGTTCAGGGAAGAAGTGCCTGGACCATCGTGTTACAAGAAAGCATTGGCATAGGTCAGTTTGGAAAAGTTTGGCAAGACAAATGGTGGGGAGAAATTGCTATGAAGATTTTCTCTTCTAGGGAAGAACATTCATGGTCCCGAGAGACAGATATTTTATCAGACTGTGATTGCTCCAAACCACAGAGGAGGCAAAACAACAACAACAACAACAACAAAAAGTCTTCAGTGAACCATGACCACGCCTAACAGCAACTTTGAAATCTTCAAAAGGATGATGGGACTTCACAAAGATGATTCCACATGGACTATGATAAAGCCATTAAGCTGATTAACACCACCAAAAGATTGACTTTGGACTACAAACTACTCAGGACAATTTGAGATGGCTAGCTGAGATGATCCAGCCTGACAGACTACTTGAAAAAGGACTTGAAACAAGCCCTGCACTTTCTCATTATGCAGCGACTGGACAAATGATACAGGACTTGACAAATTAACCCAAAAAATTCTTTTCAGGATTCCCTAAAGATGTCGACACCCCTAGAAAGCAGGAAGTAATTTTAAGAAAACGATGCCCACATTCCCAAGAGGTGGGATGGGAGGTTTTTGATCATTTAATGAGTTTTGGATATTGTCATTGTTTATGATGGTTGGTTACAAGTTGTTAATTGTTAATGGTCAGGAAAAAAGCTGAACAAGGAGATTAAATTCAGAGTTTTTGTTTAAAAAAGAAAAAGGAGAATATAGATATGAGGTAGATCACTGAATCTACTCTGAGAAAAAAGATAAAGAAATAATAGAATAAAAGGGTAGATAATTGAATCTACTCTAAAAAGAAAAAGGGCAAGTGTGGGAGCCCGTTTTCAGGTTCCTCGTGGCTTTACCCAGCATGTCTGCATAGAGGAGGATGATTAGGACCACGGGCCTGAGTGCAGGTGTCTGAGATGGTCTGCACTTGGCTGTGCTGGGGGAGGAGGTCTTTTGCTCCACCCCTTGGCGTCTCTATAAATACCCTGGGGCAGAGACAGCCGGGGCCCATTGGAAAAGGTTCCAGGCTCTCTCGAGACTATCCTTTATTTTCTATCTATTTATCTCTGCAAGATTCTCCGCAGTAGATCCTTCTATCTAATATTTCCTGCTGCTCACATTCAAGAAAACTCTGGGGAGCTGTGGGATTGGTGGGTAAACACTCCACAGAATGGCGCCATGAACAGGGACTAAAGAAAAAAGAAAAAAAGGGACTAAAGAAAAAAAGGGGGGACTAAAAAAAAGGGGGACTAAAGACAAATGAACAGGGACTAAAGACAAAGTGATAGGGACTGACTATAGAAAAAGGAAAATAATAGTTGTATTAGAGTTTTGACGAAAGTGTGGGTCAGCCCGGCCAGTGGAAAGGCATGCCAGTGTTATGGAAAATATATATATAATTGAGGGGCAGGGGTTTTATCCTCGAGAGAAAAGGAAAACAGACTGGAAGGATGTCCAATGCTGCAGCGCAACTCTCTTCTGTCAAAATTTTCTATCTTGTATCCCTTTCTCAATATCTAAAAAATAAGTATAAGGTATAGGGTAGTAATATAGTGTAGGAAAAACTTAGAAGTGTAAGATTGTGTAGGAAAAAATAAATAAGGCAACTAGACAGAAAAACTCTTCAATTTTCTAACTGTGGGGGCTATGAATGCAAAGTGGGAAAAAAATCTTTGAGCTTAATGGGTAGTAGAAAGCTCTTCTTTGAGTTTATGGGGAAGAAAAGGTTTCCTATGGAAACTTTTGACCTGGGGACAGCTGAAATGCTAAGTCCAAGCGGCAGGAGAAAATGTTTTCTCCCTGAGGCAAAAATGGGAGTGTAAAAAGCCAAAAAGTTTAAAGTTGGGAAGTTTTGGGAAAAGTTGGTCTTTCTCTCTTGGGAAAACTCTCTAAAAAGCTTTAATCTTTCTCAAAAGCTCTTAAATTTAAACTAAAGCCTTTCAGAACTCTCTCTCAGAAGGACAAAATTAGAATCACCTGAAGATATTAGTATGGAGACCACCTGTGATTAGCTCAAAGGGAAAACAACAAACCTCTTAAGACAGCAAAACCTCTCTAAGTTCTTTCAAGCTTTAAAGATCCTCCCTGCAATGCAGGAGGCAGAGACAAGTTCCTAAAAACCTCTTCTAAGTGTTGTCTCTTCAAGCTAGTAAAAGACAGTGGGTCAGAGTACCCTGAGGGAAACGCTTGGGAGAGTGAGGGTAAAGAGCTACAGAGAGCCCAAAAGGGCAGGAAACTTTACCTGAGAAAAGCAAAAAAGCGAAGCTTTTCAGTTACAGTCTAGCTGAGGCATCAAGGGTTTTGTTTCTGAGTGAGCGTTTCAGAATGAAAAGGTGTTCCTAATCATCCTAAGCAAAGATCCCCTGAAACAATGCAAACTGTTAGCATTGTATCCTTGCTTCTGACCAAAAACCCAGAGGTGACTGGCCAATGTCTCTGAGTTGGAGTGCATTTCGGGGATACTAGGGTTCCTGCAGTTGCAAACTTCCTGGAGCACAGAGCTGAGGCAGGAAGGTGCAGGACCCAGGGGAAGATTGCTAATGAACAACCAAAGCTAAAGCCGGTGGGAATGGCACAGTTGTCCACTTTCCTACAAGTTCCGGGTTGATAGGTCCACAGCTGCAAAAAGACATCTGAGAAAAGCTTTCCCATCAGAGTAAGGACCTTTCTGGGGAAACAGTAAAGCTGAACTGTGTCTGAAGCAGTTGTGCTGCTGAGTCAGAACGCTGTCTGGAGAAAGAGCCCAGCCAGGGCAGAACAGAACTATCCAGGAGTAAAGTTTTCTTTTCTGTCAGAGAAAGCACCTCTTTGAGAAAAGCTTTGTTTCAACTGACTCCCTGAGATGAGGGGGTACAGCCCTAAGGGGTGATTGCCTCTGGCATAAGCTCTGCAATTGAGCACAGGGACGGACAAACAAATGCAACCCACTGGGGGACTGGGCCAGGTGAAGGCCTGATGAGGCAAAACACCTGTCCTAATGGGAGTTTAGAAATGGCAAAAACCTCCCTTGTTAGACTTTTCAGTCTGTACTCAAACCACACAGACTAGAGCCCCTACCTTCAGAAGCAAAAAAGCTGTCACTGTAGTGTCGGAAACTGTTTTTGGGGTAGAGGGGATAAACTGAGACCAAACTGGGAACTGTCTGGGAGAAAGACTCTGACGATACAGAGAAGGGACATAATCCTCCCCAGAAAATATATGACCTGAGAAAGCTGCTAGAATTTGAGGCAGATTCGGGGGGAGAAAAAAAGGCTCTACCTCCAAAGGCAGCTAGCAGAGGTACAGAGCCGCAGACAGATACCTGACGCTCTGCATCTGGGGGGGGGGGGGGGGGGGGGGAGGAACAAGCAAAATGAGATAGATCAGTGGGAGAAAATCTCTGAAGGAGCTATGGAAAAGCTCTGTTGTAAATGTTTGTTTTTCACTGACTGGCTAAGGCAAACACAAGCCCCGAGGAAAGTTGCTATCAGAAATGCCAGCCTCAATGCCTGCTAACGAGGCAGGTGCAGTTCTGATCCGGGGCCAGTGTCTGATGAAGGAGAAACACCTGTTAAAGCCAGCTGAGGAGAGAATAGAAATCTCCCAATGTGCCATAGCTGAAAATGTCAAATGCTTGTTCAAATCTCCCATTGCCAAAGCAAAAAACTGGGTTCAAATCTCCCAGGCAAGAATTTGTAAGCAAGTCTGGTAAAAGAGAACTAGTTGACTCTCAGACCTGAAAAGAACTGTGGGAAATGAAGTCCAAAAGCTAGCTTGCAATAAGAGACTGATATAAGGGAAGTGCATTCTGGGAAAGGTAGTTTTTCCGCTAAAGATGGCGACATTGCCCTGAAACACGTTTGTCGGCTCGAAAATACGTTCATGGTTAACTTAAAATACAGCTTTTAAAAGAATAAGGAGGAAAATCGTCTAAGAGTTTAAGTGTCAGTTCCAATGAAAAATTGAAAGGATACGGAACTAGGTGCTTCGAAGTTTGGGGCTCCGTTGGTAAAATGCCTTATTTACCCTAATAGCTGTGCAAAGTTTTTACGGTAGTTGGATGACAAAAAGTTACCTTTAAGAGCAAACAAGCCACTTTAAAATCCTTAAGAAAGAAAGAGAAAGCAATTTATACATGAACATTGTTTTAGATATGAAGAAACTTATGGGAAAATAAAGTTCCTTGCCTTTTGAACAAATTGCCTGCAATGAGTAATTCCTTTGCAAATTTAATAAGGATACAAGGAAACAGGCATTCAAAAAGAAATGACTGCTTTATAGACTGGAACAAACTTCAGAAAATCTAGCTGTCCTACAAAAGAGTTGCTTTATCTGAAAGTTCCTTATAAGAAATCAGTGCTAAATATCACAGCTGCTAATAACATCAGGAGTTAAAGCTAATGAAATGAAAATACTAAACCTGAAAATGCTTTTTCTCAAAGTAAGCTAATGAAGGATACATTTCATGAAAGAACATCTATGTTCTTGACTCCTTTGAATAGTAACAGTTTTGGTGAAAATATTGGAACTAACAACAATCAAGTCAAAATGTTTCAACAAACTCAAGATGCTATTCCACAAAAGAAAGTTGCCATGCTTTGTGGGCCATATTAGAGCTCACTCCAATCTTCCTGGTCCTTTAGCTGAGGGGTAATGCAATGGCTGAGCATTATCCCAAGTGGAAATGGCTCAACAGTCACATGTTCTTCATCAAAATTGCAAAAGCTTAAGAGAAAGTAATTCAATCTTGCCAAAGAAGCAGCTCGTCAAATAGTTAAACGATGTGGGGTATGTCCAAAATATTTCCTGTCCCTCACTTAGGGGTAAACCCTCGAGGTCTTCTTCCCAATCATCTATGGCAAATGGATGTTACTCATATTGCAGAATCTGGCAAATTAAGATACGTACATGTGACCATTGACACTTATTCAGGATTTTAATGGCTAGTGCACAACCTGGGGAAGCTACAAAACATGTAACTATGCACTGCTTGAAGTGTTTTTGGTATATGGGTATACCAAAAATTATTAAAACTGATAATGGTTCTGGATATAGTAGTAAGGCATTTCAACAATTTTGTACCCAATGGGAAATCGTACATAAAACAGGTATTCCTTATAATCCTCAGGGACAAGGTAGTAGAAAGGGCTCATAGCAGTCTTAAAGTACAACTTCAAAAAACAAAAAAAAAGGAAGAAATTTACCCTCAATCGCCACATAATACATTAAATCTTGCTCTTTTTGAATATGGATGTCAGTGAGCAGTCTGCCACAGACAGACTTGGGCTCAGTGGCATCCAAGCGACTTTTCTCAAGTGAAATGGAAAGATCCCTGCTCAGGATTATGGAAGGGTCCTGATCCTGTTTTAATATGGGGTCGAGGACATGTTTGTGTTTTTTTCACAAGAGGAGAATGAAGCTCGGTGGTTACTGGAGCGTCTGGTAAGGAGCGTGGAACTAAGAAAAGTCAGCTCCAATGATGTTCCTATAAAGGAACCAGAATGAAAGTGGCTCGATTAGTATTTCTGAGGTTTTGTCACTGGTTAATGCAAACAGTGAGGAAATAGAGTTCCGAGATGTGCCGCTTTTGGCTTTGCTAGCCCCTTTAGAAAAATACTTTATATCACCTAATAGCTGTGCAGTTATCTGCGAAGAGCTTTACAGCAGCTAAATACGGTAATTTCACGCTTAGCGTGAAGTGAAGTTTTTCGGTAGAACAAACCAAAAGTACTGCCGTAATAGAAACATTTGTCTGAATTGAAGCACTTAGGGAAGCTATTATGAATTTGGGTGAAGGGACAGCCTCTAGTTAAGAACCGTTTACCGCTGACAGTGCATCTTTGCCGGTTCAGGAACAGCTGAGAGAACTTGGCAACTTTGGGGTGTGGCTTAGTCCCGAGAATGTTACAGTCCCCTAGCAACAAGTATCACAACTCTATAATGACAATACTCACCAAATCCCAGTGTTTTATAGCAAAGCTGACTATAAACTTCTAAACTTTAGAAATGAAGTATGTACTTCCTGTCTAGTTAAGAGAATCTTTCTAAAAGAGATAGTGATGATAATTAAGAGTAAGAAGTAGAAAAAGATGAAAATAAGATATGTGAGTTCCTAGAAATTCTGTCTTGTTAGATCTGTGTTAAGAAATCTTTAGGTGTTTGCTAAGTTAAATATATGCTAATTGTGGCCCTATATAAGTTTGTAAAATAGATCCATAAAGTTCCTTTAAGAATATAAGCTTGCAAGAACTATCTAAGGTAGTCTTAAGACATGTAGTAATAAGCTTGTAAGAAAGATACTAGTTGTAAATGTAAGTTTAAATAAGAAATAAGATAAGAAGTATATAAATAAGTAGATGTTAATGTTATGTGAGTTTGTAAAAAAGTGTAAATGTTAAGTGTGAGTCTATGCTTAATGTAATGTATATGGTGAAAAAACCTGAGATACAGAAGTTAGTGTCCTAGCAGACTGCAAAGCAGGCAGTCGGAGCGGTTTTCAAAAGTTCCAGAAGCCGCTAAGAAGCTAAGAATGGCAGACGCCAGAACCAGCACAACAAGGCATCCGAAGCTGAGATCCGTGGCAAATCCACTCAAAAACCTGAGCTAACAGCAAAAATGGTGCAGTTTAAAATATTACTATAACTAAAAAGGTCTCTGGCTTGAGAATAAAAGTTGCAGAGACACTTGTTTGAACTAAAATTGTTAACTGCAAAAAGTTTTGGTTGTAAAACGTCTCTCCATATTTGGTAGTTGAAGTCTGATATCAGAATTTACTTTTTTTGAACTTAAGAAAATGAGATAAAACTACAAAAAGGTTTTGCTATGGATTTCTTCAAATTTGGAAGGCTCGTACCAGAATTTATCATTTGAATTTTGGGACTTAAGAAATGAAATGAACAATAGAGATTTCATTGCAATGGGACAATTTTGAGTTTACTTATAGTAATGACATAGGAACTGTTTTCTGGAATTGGGTTAAAAATGGAACTGTTTAAATGAAGAAATTTATTGTCTCTACTTAAACTAAAGATGCAATTTTGTATATGCATATATGCTTTATTAACTGGTGATTCATGAGTTGTTTTATGGAACTGTTTATGTAAAAATGGAATTACTTATGGAACTGGTTTTGTTTTACAAATGGAACTGTTTAAACAGAAAAGTTTGGATTTTCTAACTAGGCTTGAGACTTTGCTTAAAAAATTATAAAGAAAAGGGAGAGTTAATATTCCTTACTCTATTTAATTTAAAAAATATTTTCTTGTTATTTGAGTGGATTAATGTTATGTTTTGTTAGTAAGAAGTGCTAATGGGTATACTAAAATTTAAAGTGTAAAGAGTTTTATTATAAAACTTCTTTTGGACGTTTTGCTAAAAGTTTTCAAAGTGTGTTAATGGTTAGATTGAGAATATTGCTTTTCAATATGGGTTTGTAGGAATTGTATAAGTTTGGGTTCCTCTAACTAGGTTTGAGATTTTGTTTAAAAAATTATAAAGAAAAGGAGCAGTTATGAGGTTGAATTATGTTTGCAGAAATTATGTTTAACCTATTGCTATTAATGCACCCTGGTTTTGTGGAGTTAAGGAAATATTTAAGTTTGATGTGAATACATCGAAGTTTTTCCTATGTTCTGTTAGGAAGAAAATTTAAATGATCAAGAGTTAAAGTTGTAAGATGGAGAAAATTGTTAATTATATGTAGCACCATATATGCTAATTCAAATGGTTCTGTTAAGAGTTTGCTTTGTGTTGTAAGATTGGGAGAATTGTGACTATGTATAGCAATATTTATGTTAACCTGTTAATGGTAATGATGAAGCTAAGGGATTCTTTACATTTGCGATTGCATTAAGTTTTTGGTTTAGAAAGGGCTTGAGGCAGCTAAGACTGCTGTAGTCACTTTGGACCTAATTCAAAAGAGAAATGCCATCTTTATAATTCTCTACTCCCATACTGGGAGGTATAACAGCTATGGAGATTGCTGTAAGCCATTAATAGTTATTTTTTATATATTAAGAAAGGGGGATCTGTGGGAGCCTGTTCTCGGGTTCCTCGTGGCTTTACCCAGCATGTCTGCATAGAGGATGATTAGGACCACAGGCCTGAGTGCAGGTGTCTGAGATGGTCTGCACTTGGCTGTGCTGGGGGAGGAGGTCTTTTGCTCCACCCCTTGGCATCTCTATAAATACCCTGGGGCAGAGACAGTTGGGGCCTGTTGGAATAGGTTCCAGGCTCTCTCGAGGTTCTCCTTTATTTTCTATCTGTTTATCTCCGCAAGCTTCTCCACAGTAGATCCTTCTATCTAATATTTCCTGCTGCTCACACTCAAGAAAACTCTGGGGAGCTGTGGGGTTGGTGGGTAAACACCCCACAGGGAAGATATAAAAATGACAAAAGGTAGATTACTGAATCTGTTATGAAAAGGAAAAAAGAGAATATAGATATAAGATAAAAAGGGAGATTATTAAATCTACTTTTAAAAAGGAACTACTTGTTTTAAATAGGATAAGTAATGAAAAATTTTGTATGAGTTTATTAAATGTTACTGGACTGGACATCGTTATATATTAATGAAGTTTTTGTCTGAATCTGTCAAATGTTAATGGACTAGACATTGTTAATGTAACTCTTGACTGTATATATTGTATATACTTATTGGATAGTTTTTCTTATATTAGTTATAAGCTTTTTTTTAAATTTTAGACAAAAAGAAATGTGGTGGTATTGTGTTCCCCAAAATATTGTGCACTCTAATAAACTTATCTGGGGTCAGAGACAGAACAGCCACAATATTAAACATAGAGGTTAGGCAGCGGTAGCACACGCCTTTAATCCTAGCATTCCAGAGGCAGAAATTTGTCTGGATCTCTGAGTTCTAGGCCACATTGGAAACAGCCAGGCATGGTGACACACGCCTTTAATCCCAGGGAGTGATGGTAGAAGGCAGAAAGATATATAAGGCGTGAGGACCAGAAACTAGAAGCATTTGGCTGGTTAAGCTTTTAGGCTTTTGAGCAGCACAGTTCAGCTGAGAGGCATCTAGTCTGAGGAAACAGGATCAGCTGAGAAATTGGCCAGGTGAGGTTAGCTGTGGCTTGTTCTGCTTCTCTGGTCTTCCAGCAATTCACCCCAATACCTGGCTTCAGGTTTGATTTAATTAATAAGAACTTTTAAGATTCCTGCTACATTCAGTTTCTTTTTTTTAGTTGATATGATTTACGCAAATCATGAAATAGACAAAATGATCAAAAACATAAGGACTCAGGACTCCCATGTCAACATTAAACCGAAATAACAGGCATCCGGGCCTCCTGCCTCTCCTCTCTGCTGCCCGCGCTCAGGGCTCGGACTCTGCTGTCCTGGGAAGGACTTGACTGGCTCTGGGCCAACTGCCTCAGTGGCGTGAAGTGCTTGGATCACTTGGTTGGAAGTGGTAGGAAGGAAATCCTTTTCCCCATTCTCTCTCTGGTCTGGCAGGCAGGATCCCAGCCTCCAGCTTCTCCTAAGATGACCCAGACAAAAAAGATAGCCTCAACCCCGTCCCACAGTATGTCTAGCTCTGGGACTTCGTGCTCACAGATAGAGGTCACCAAGCTGCATCCAAGTCAAGGGTAAGGACTGGATCCCTCCCTTGGTAGGGAGCCTCAGAGTCCTAAGGCATCGGGCAGGCAGCGATACTAAGGACCCTCGTCTGCTCTTCTGGAGCCACAGGCTCACTCTTGGTTTCTCACATGCAAACCTATGGCCAGCTGGTCCAGTGTCAACTCCCATGTACCAGGCTTCCCTAGCTGTCAGTGTCCCATGGGGAGGGGACCTATCCATCATCTGCAGCCTCTCCTTGCCATAGGTAGCCCTAAACTCTGGCCCTCTGAGTCCACGGTTAATGAGGCGTGCAGGGTCATGACACACACAGAACCAGTAGGCTGTAACCTCAATAAACCAGTGACTCACTTGGGCAGATTAGCCCAGTCATACCAAAATGAAACTGTCAGATAGTGAGGCTTGTATCACACACATCCCAAGACCTCATAGCCATACTGGCTTCATTTACCACTTCAGCCTTCCAGGTCCATAGAAGCCATAGTCTCCAACTGACTGCAGGTGCTAGCCTGAGCCCCTAGCATGTTGTGAGCCTGGGAAGTTTCAGGGCCTGGGGCTCCTGAAGGGCCTTGTGAGTCAGCTAACCTGGGATGATTAGAGGCTAATCATGTCCTCATTTGCATTTCTCCAACAAAAATGTTGTCCTTGGTTTGGTTTTGTTAAGGCAGGGTTTCTCTGTGTAGCCCTGGCTGTCCTGTAACTCTCTTTGTAGACCAGGCTGGCCTCAAACTTAGAGATCCTCCTGCCTCTGCCTCCTAAGTACTGGGATTAAAAGTGTGTGCCACCACTGGCCCAGCTAAATATTTCCTTTTTATACTGAATTTTATGTGCCCGATATTGCTTTTTCCTTCATATTTCATATGCTCGAATTTTATTGAGTTTAGGTTTCATCAAATTTGAAAAACAAAACAAAACCTCTTGGAGCTGGAGAGATGGCTCAATAGTTAAGAGTCTCGTTCCCAGCCCTCAGGTCAAGACTGCCAGCGTTAGGGAAATCAAACACCTCTGGCCTCCTCAGGCAGCTGCACTCACGGCCCACACACACCCACACACCCACACACACCCCACACACACACACCACACAGACACATAATTTCTAAAAAGGCATCCTCCACTGCAACCCACACTTCTGCTCCCCCTCTTCTGGGAACTTCCAACCTCCACCTGGAGTTGTCCCCACACAGCCTGCTTTAGTCCAGCAGGGTGCTGTGTGTCATGTGATTGTTGTGGCTTTGTCTGCTCCCACCTGTCTTCCACAGCATCACATGTGAGGCAGCTCCTTCCACACACTTTGGTTCTGAGCTGGGGAGGCTCTGTAGAAACACTTGCCTGTCTCTACCTGTACCGAGTCTTCTCTCCACTTCTCTGACACTGAACAGTCTCAGTGGCTAGATTTCTTCATGTACCACTATACCTGTCCCATTTCTAGGTCTGTTTCAACTACCTGATTTTTTCTCCTCACTGCTGCTGTTTCTGCTTCTTTGAGTACCTGGGAATTTGGGCTGGTGACCAGACATGTGACTTCTACCTTTCTTAGGTATTGGATATCTCTGTGTCCCTGTACATGTCCTTTGGTGTTACTAAAGGACACTTCAGTTACCTGAACATCTTGATCCCTTTGGGAGTCTCTGAGCTTTATCAAGCACAAAAGGTTCCAATGACTTCTGAGCTCTGGGCTCTGTCCCCGCAGTGGGGTTGGGGGTGGAAGTAACGGTTGGTCTTGTCAACTTTACAGGATGATCTAGGCAAACCTAGAAAACGAGCCTTTGGGCATGTCTATGGACGGGGTTTCTAGATCAGGTTAAGGTAGCAAGATCTGCTCTAAATGGGGGGAGCACACCATCCCATGGGCTACTGAACAAAAGGAAAAAGGGAGCCAAGCCCTAGCATCCATGTCTGTTTCCTGACTGGATCCAGTGTGAACAGTTGCCTGAGAAAAATAGACTACCAAGCTTCAGGCTCCTCTATCACTGTCTGTCTGTCTGTCTGTCTGTCTGTCTGTCTCTCTCTCTCTCTCTCTGTGTGTGTGTGTGTGTGTAGAGGTCAGAGAGACGGAACTCAGGTCAGCAGGCGTGGTGGCAAACACGTTTACCCACCGAGTCACCTTGTCTTCCCCAAGCTGCAGGATCTTACTCTTTTGTCAGGCACACATTTCTCCAAATCTGTGGTTTGCCTTATTTTCACGAGGATATCCTTTAAAAACACATTCTAAAAAGGAATTATGTACCACTTTATTTTTAACCTGTCTCAGTGACACAGCAATCTTAAGACATGAAGTAACATCTCACTTTTCAGAAATAATGGGCACTGCTGTCTCCTGTTTTCACTGTTTGAATAGTTCATTACAGATCAGTAGGCGCCACAGATAGGCCAGACTAAAAGTCTGCGTACTCTTCCCTTCAAGAGAGCAGCATGCAGCTAATTAGCAAATGTCCTGTAAGCCACATAACCTGCGGTGGGCAGAGGTCTAGTGACCATAATCTGAGGGTCTGCTGCTGACCGGTCCCCATGCATATCACTGAACACAGCCATCCCAGCACCACAAGGCTTCCCTGATGCGGGAGAGCGGGTCTTCTTGGCTATTCTAAACCCTCATCTCCACATGAATTTCTGAATCCAGACTGCAGTGCTGTAAAACCCAACCTTCCCAATGCTGGGACCCTTTACTACGGTCCCGACCATAAAATCATTTCGTTGCTACTTCATGAACTGCTATTTTGTTACCTATGAATCATAATGTAAATATCCGATATGCAGTCCCCTGTAGGGGATCGTGACTCTCATATTAAGAACCACTGACCTAGGGGTTTGGATAGATCTCAAATCTGGCCTGAAGATCTTGTGATAGTGTTATCAACCTGACAACTCGATAATTACCTGGGAGACAGGTCCTGGGCATGCCTGTGGGTGACAACCTTGATTTCACTGGGACTCTACAGTGGGTGGCATCCAGTCCATGGATTCCATAGGTGGATCCACAGTCCATCCTGGACTGTTAAGTGGAGAAGGGGAGCCGAGCAGTAGCATGCATCCACTCTGCTTCCTGACTGTAGAAGCTCGTGACCATCTCGTCTTCACACTGTGCCACCTTGGGTTCCTGCCGTGACGGGCTGTACCTTTGAAGTGAGCCAGGATAAACCCTTTCTCCCTCATTACGTCTATCAGAGGCCCTGTCAGAGCGACAGGAAACTTTAATCTTACATGGCCTTCATTAAATGCATTCTAGACATACTCTGCTTGGGTGCTACTGTTAACAGCATGTTCCCAAGTTTTCGAACCATTTGTCCATTTTCCCCTGGTGTGCAGAATTACGACTTGAATGTGACACTGAATTCACAAACTGCCCCAGTCACACATCCATCCACAAAGTGCTTGCATTTTCCCTGCCCCCAACCACGTCACCTTCAACTCTTACTTTGGACCTTCTCCCTCTCCAAATTTGGTCTACATTTTCTTATCTCATGCCCCAAGAGTGGGAGTAGAGAAGAGAAGTTCCTGTGTCCCTAACTTAACAAGAGACACATATCATATTGCTTTCTAACCCTTGACGAGCGAATAAATGGGACTTGGGATGACTCCTCTCATGCTGCTGGGGTAAGTATCAAGTGTGCTCATGAACCCAACTGTGGAATAGCCTGGTGGCAATACCACCACTGCAGGGTCATCTCACCTGGGCACAGACCTAAGTATTCATTGTGGCTGTCCTGGAGGCTGGACACAGGAGGAAAAGCAAGAAAGTGAAAACAAAGTCAACTCCACTCACAGAAAGTCAGCATCCTTTACGAAGTCAAATGCAGGCCAGGAAGCCAAGAAACAGGAGCAGTGAGGCCACCGGAACCTTACCACACAAATCCCCTGCTCCCCACAATATCGTGCCTACGCCCTCAAACTTCAGGTCCATTTTTCACACTGTTCAACACTGTAGGCTGTGTGTGTTGACCTGTGTCCCCTCCCAAAGGTTATGGGGGCCTCCAACCCTTATGAGGTCCTCCAGGACCTTAGATGTGCCTGCATTTGGAGACAGTATCTTTGCTAAGGCAATCAAGCTAACTACACTGGTGTGCTGACAGAAAGCACGGCAGACTCATGCCAGGAGCTGCTCGAAAGGGAAGGCAGAGAGAGGTGCTGCTGTTGCATGCCCAGGGCTACCACAGAAAAAGTGGAAGCCAAACCCTTACCACCTAGACCTCATGCCTCCGGATCCAACCAGGACCTAAGACTATTTGTCCACAGCCCTGGTCTGTGGCCTTCATCACCACAGCTGTAGGAGATCAGGGCATCAGTGATGTCAATGAAGGTGGAGTGTTCAGGTAAACCTACCTACCTGCCCGGGGGTGGGGTGGGGGAACGTGACTTAATACCAGGAGGCTCAACCTGGGGACCAGCTCCAGTTACACTGACTCAGGTGGCTGAGAGGCATGGTTCACTATGACCACCCCAAACAAACAAGAGTGACAGAAACTCCATCCCTCTCCACTGTTTATACCAGGTGAGGCCATCTGGCCACCTGCAGCCAGGCTTACTAGGGTATCCATCTATCATACACCCCCTGACCCCCACCCCAGATGGTCTACAGGATAAGGCCTGGAATGTAAAAAGCACAGCTCTCCTGGTATCCTCTGGTCGACAGGACAGAGGACTGGCCCTACCTCAAGAAGGGGCTGTCCTCACAGTTAAGCCCTGGTTCAGTAGGACCAGAGAGGAGTCTTGGTAGCATTATCAGAGACTCAGAAACTGGAAAAACAGACACAACAAATACAGATAAATTTGTTTTTAATAAAGGAGTTAATTTTCTTTCAATCCTATATAAAACAATAGCAATTAAAAACTTCATTTTTGAAAGTAAAATATTTACATATGAACAAGTAACTGTGCAAAATTTACATGAAAAAATGGAAAGACGGGGATTTCCTAAAAGATAAAATGAAAGGTGTAACAGTTCTCAGGTGTTGGTAAAAAATACTGATCAGCGTTCAGTTCACACGTGCGAATTAAAGTCTAACATGAGAATCCACACGGAGAAAGCCAAAGTATTTACAGTCATAAAAGTACTATCAATAGACAATTTAATACAATAACCTCTGAAAATATAAAGAACCAATTAGTATATTTGTAATAAAAAAATAGGTACAAAGAAGGGGCTTTGCTCTGGACGCCTGTAAGGTTGGCCACAGCTTGCATACAGTCTCTTAGCAAAATAATTATAGTTTACATAGCCATTTTATGTTATGTGCCAAAAATTATGTACAATTACTGACAAAATACACCAACCATTTCCAACACTTGATCCACACTGAGAAACAGTCTGTTGTTGATTTTTCTCAACTCTGATTTATTTCATCTAAGTTTTCACTCTGAGCTAAAAACACAGTGCAAGTAAAATGTATTTATGCTGAAAAGGTTCTCATTTCCTTCCACTTTACAGCTTCCAAACTGCAGCAAATAAAATGTATTTGTACAGGTGCTGCGCCCCGGCCTCCACTAGCAGAAATGTGACCCTGCTTGGAGGTTGTGTTCCTGGGGAATTTCATGTAGAAGGGAGGTAAGGGACAGGGTGGGCGTGGGGTGATAAATAGTCTAAAAATCAGTTTGCTTCGCCAACTGACTGCTACAACAACAGTAAAGTCAGTGAAATGAGGTCATCGGCTGTAGATGTACACCTAGTGGGTGAGTCAGAGTGAACTGAACCAAAACGCACACAGGATGAGCAACTGCTAATTATTTGCTAAGCGCTTCCTTCCATCAGTCTTTAAATATGGCTTGTTTGGCAAGAAGGCCACTCAGTCGAGGATGAGCTCGGGTCAGCTGTCCTGTAAGAGCATCCACAGGCCTTTGTATTCTCTCTGCTGCAGACATGGTTTCTGCTGCACTGAAGAGCTGATTTAGAAACAGGAGTATAAAACTGCTCCATTGTAAAGAGGTGGCTGTTTTTAAACAATATCCCGTTTGCTTGTTACAAAAAGGCGTAATCTGCAAATATATAAAAAAGTCCGCAGGCATCCCATCAGAAACACCGGCTCATCCTGTTACTTAAGGAATGCTTTGTAGAGCAACAGTGAATGGCTTGTCTCACGCTCATTTTCTAAACAAAATATGAGGTCCCTGAGGTTGACCCGCGTGATTCTTTGCCGTGTGAACTGTCTGGGGGTTCCCACGCCGGAGCCACCTGGGACCGCTGCGCCTGGGCCTGAGCCCTGGTGATTAGAAAGAAGAAGACAGGTGCATTAGTGGCTGGAGAACATCTAGGGGGGAGGGGGGCAAAATTCAAGTATCCCCTAAGTATCCCAAGGACCCTGGTTCTGAAGGAAACAGGCACAGCAGAGCCCCTCCCATGGTCCTAGGGCTAGAGCTGAGCTGCTGTTTCAGTCCCTAACTAGGGCAGAGGCCCCCATTCCCACTCTATAGCACACTCAGAGACCGCCCTCCAACTCCCCCAGAGCACTGGCCCTGGATGGGAGGGAAGACAAAGCAGTAGCTCCCCCATCCAGAGGCTCTGAAGCCCAAGAGGCTCAGGTGAGGGACCAAAGCTCACACCTGATGCCACACCCGGGACCGTGCCATCCCTGCTTGGCTGACAGAGGCACCAGGCCTGAATTCTTGGGCTGGGCAGGCTGCTGGTCAGCTGGAGAGGCCGACTGCTGAGTGGTCATGTCGGTGATCCACGGCCAAGGGAAGGGGGTCCCTGCTCCCCTAGCTGGGCCCTGTTGCAGACACTCAGCCCCTGGGCCACCAGCTATCCAGCTAGCCGACCCCAGTTCCTTCCTGCTCAGAAATATGAGTGCACTACGGCTGGCTTTTGGCTACTAAGCAGTAGCATCCAGCAGTTTATCACATCAGTTTATCACTGCCTCCATCTGACCCCTGCTGGGCTCAAACCACAAGATTCCAATGGGCAGCTCTCCTCTTCTGCTCAGCAGAGAACCAGGTTTGTGTCCTGCTGGTTAAACTGCTCATGCATATTCAAGTATACATGCTGCAGTGGCGTCCTTACTGTGCTTCCATGGTTGAAGCTTAAGAAACTGAAGTATCACATTCTACCCATGTGGCCACAGAGGCCTGGATGCCAGTAGGTGGCAGTCACAGGAAGCTGGCAGGCAGGCTAGGTGAAAGTGTGCCTGCATGATCTGGCCACAGTTTCTTCGTGCATATGACAGTCCAACTGAAGATAGTGTACTTTTCCTCAGAAGCCAGGAAGCCACCACTGTCCATCTTTGGCCCCAGCCTCCACCATCATCTTGGTATCCACATCCTTTTGGGTGACAATCTCCTTGGATTTTGTTGCCAGTGACAGCCCCCAAGTGGTGCTTCATCTTGAGATCAGTGGGGCCTCTTAAAGAGCCACAGCAAAAATGAGCAGTTAGTAGGAATGAAGAAAACAATCCAGTTCCCCAAAGCTACCTCGGGCTGCAGTTTGAGCCAGCAGGCACATGAGCTTCCTTCAAAGGGGGGTCTTGGTGATCTGGACAGGAACTACATGCCAGTTCTGGGAAGAAAGCCCATGAAGAAGGAAGGTCTACAACAGGAGCAGTAAAAGGAGGGCTACAGAGATCGGCCGAGTCCACAGGTCCTGCAGCCCGAGAGGACGTTGAAATCCAAAATGCTGCCTCCCATTTCCGGATGTGAGTTCCATTCTTGTTGCATTTGCTATACCTGATCCAAATCACCCTGACTACAGACCCAAGAGAGAAACTCAGGCACTGACGGTGTTGTACCCAGGCCCACAGAGACCCTGCCTGGGCAGCAGGATGTATCAGTGGCCAGTGGCCAAGCTCTCCTTCACGCCTCTACTTTCAGGTTCAACAGCCAACACCAGGCCTGGGATGAGGGAGCACTCATCTCAGGTACGATACTTAAGAAGTGCTAAAAGTTAGAAATGGAGACAAACAGGATCAAATCGGTGCCCCAAGCTTGCTGACGACCAAATGTTGACACTGATGAGGCTCAGACAGCTTCATGTAGTCATATCCAACATGGGCCTCCAGCCTGGTGGTACAGCTGTCACTGCTGGACCCAATCAACCTGAGAGGTCAGCAGTCAGGTGACAATACAACACAAATTCTCATTTGTGTTCTAGGAGCCTTATAAGCAACAGGTGGGACTTGGGGTATAAAATCACACCATGTGACCAGGGTTGGTCACAGCAAAGAAGAGCTAAACCTTCGGCCTCAGGACTGTGACCAGCTGGCCTGAGTGAGAAGACTGTGTGGGCTATGGGAGTGCACACAATCATCCAGCCTGTGGAGTCTCAGAGGTCCCCGGGGAAGCTTAGTTGGGTGTCCAGGGTGGGTCATGTATTCCTGGCCACTGGGATTGAAGCTTCTGCTCAGAGCCCTATATAGGGACTCAGAGGAACAAGGTATGTTCCAGCACCACATAAAAACTGAAACCTTAACATGGTTAACTACAATTCAGAGAACTCTTTGAGTTTCAAGGATGGGAATGGAGGGAGAGAGACAGACACACACACACACACAAACACACATGTTGGACTTCCTGGCCTGTACTGCTATGACTACCTACCTAGCCCCACCCAAGGCTACTGAAAGGACTAAATAAGAGAGTGTCTAACTTTGGCTAAGTTGCTCTGTTAAGGCCAGCCTGCAAGTCTAACCTTGCTATCTAACTCGATATATTAAGGCCAGCCTGCTACACACAGCGCCTGTGAAGCAAAGAGTAGTTCTGGGGGCTGGAGAAATGGCTCAGAGGTTAAGAGCACTGGCTGCTCTTCCAGAGGACCCGGGTTCAATTCCCAGCACCCACATGGCAGCTCACAACTGTCTGTAACTCCAGTTCCACGGGATCTGACACCCTCGCACATGCATGCAGGCAAAACACCAATGTACATTAAATAAATAAATTAAAAAAAAAAAAAAAGTAGTTCTGTGTCCCAAGGGAAGTGCTGGGCTCCCCAAGGTTGCAGGGCTACAAAGCTACAATCTGATTCTTTTCTTCACCAGAGTCCCACTCCAGCAACATACTGGAGTTCTATACCCCAGAACAGTATGAGGGTTCCTGGGAAGACCCTAAGACCACTGTCTCCTGGCCAACTAGACAACGGCAAGCAATTAGGTTCGAGTAGCATTTAGAAGAGCAGCCTAGACCATTCTACCTATCAATGGCCCAGTTCTGCTCTATCTTACAGATAGTGTCTCTGCCCTCACTTGTGTGAACTGTCCCACATGAGCCGTGCTTACCTGCAAAATATCTAAAGAACAGTAATAAACACCTGTGGTGATATTTTGAATAAATATCTTCTGAATATCAGAAGACAGAACAAGCCATTGGATTAAACATAGAAGTTGGGCAGTGGTGGCACACACCTTTAATCCCAGCACTTGGGATCATACACCTTTAATCCCAGCATTAGGAAGGTTGAGACAGGAAGTATGGCTGGGCAGAGAAAGGAATATAAGGCGGGAGGAGACAGGAACTCATGCTCTTTCAGGCTGAGGAGTTGGTGAGGTAAGAGGTGGCGGCTGTGACTTGCTCTGCTTCTCTGATCTTCCAGCTTTTACCCTTGTATCTGGCTCTGGGTTTTTATTATGACCAATTAGGATTCGTGCAACAAACCCAGAACTCCCTAAGAAATGACATCAATTCTAAGAGGCTCAGCACCAGGGCAGCCTGGCCACTTCCCCAGCAAAGCTCTAATGAAACCCCTCAGAGAAACTGCCCCACACAAAGCCAGGGGTGTTAGAAGAGAGGATCCCACCTGGTATGATATATTGTATACCCTACTAAATTTGCCTGAAGATCAGAAAATAGAACAAACCCTAGATTAAACATGGAAGTCAAGCAGTGGTGGTACACACCTTTAATCCCAGCACTCGGGAGGCAGAGATCCGTTTGGATCTCTGTGAGTTCAAGGCCACCCTAGATTACATGAGACTGACTCAGTCTAGGAGAGAAACAGAGCAAGGCAATGGTGGCACACACCTTTAATCCCAGTATTTGGGAAGCACACACATCATTAATCCCAGCACTAGGAAGGAAGTGATGGCTGGGCAGAGAAAGATCTATAAGGTGGGAGGAGACAGGTTGACTTTTTCAGGTTGACTAGTACTAGAGGTAAGTAAGACATGGCAGTGGCTGTTCCTTTGTGTCTCTGATATTTCAACATTTACCCCAATATCTGGTACTGGGTTTTTTTGTTTTTTGGTGTTTTTTTTTTTTTTGTTTTGTTTTTTAATGTAGTGTTCAGTCTGCATGTATGACTGCAGGCCAGAAGAGGGCGCCAGATCTCATTACAGATGGTTGTGAGCCACCATGTGGTTGCTGGGAATTGAACTCAGGACCTCTGGAAGAACAGCCAGTGCTCTTAACCTTTGAGCCATCTCTCCAGCCCTCTGGTACTGGGTTTTTTACTATAAGACCTTTAGAAATTCGAATAATACCCACCCCTAGGACATCACCATACTCCCAACAAGGTTGCTCATGACAGGTAGAGACACACAGGAGACTGGAGAACAGGAAGGAATCTAGGACATGTGCCCAGGTTGTCCAAACACAGGCCGTGAGGAAGGATCACTGTAAGGCTGCTTGTGTCCTCAGATGGCAAAACAGAACCTTCCACACATGAAGGGAAGGGAGAGAAACGGGGGAGGTCTGAGGTCTGCAAAACAAGCGTCCTCAGAGTCAGTCGACACTGACAGGTCCTGAGCCATCACAAGACATGGTACAAGCTAGAGAGAGTTCCCAATACTGCCGGGAGAGGGTGCCATCGCCCCACGAGTAACAAAACATCCAGGTGCCACATTTGGGATGTAGAGCACAGCCACAGACTAATTCCTGGTCAAGCAGAGGAGATCAAGGGCAGCATTGTGCCTCTGAGCAATGAGCAACAGGCCCCAGAGGCTCAGAATTCAGAAGCACTGATCTCACAGAGAGAGGAGAGACAAAAGTCACCTCAGGAAGAAGAGGCCAACACAAACACACAATAAGGAGTGCTAAGCAATTCCAGGAGGAGAGAGAAAATCAGAACAGAAAAGGAAAATGGAGTGACAAGGGTCAGAGAAGCAGTCATGCAAAGAAAGCTCTGGAACTACATAAACAGAAAGACCAAGGCTTACAGCACAGCCAGGGCCCAGGGCACCACAGCAGTGACAACAGTTCCCTTAAGTTATTTACCAAGGCAAGAGACAGCATGGCACCTATGCCTTTGATCAAGGTACAAATCAGGGCAATGTGATCAGCACCACTGGATGACAGCAGCGAGAAGCATGGCTGAGTTGCTGGGGCTCACTTCACACACACACACACACACACACACACACACACACACACACACACACACACAAAAAAAAAAAAAAAAAAAAAAAACCTATGCAAGACACAGGTTCAGTTAGCCTCTAGCTGAACAGGGAACAGCCACCAGGAGGCCAACCTCACAGGGCAAGGGAGGAAGGTAGACAGAAGTGTGACAAGACACCATTACATCAAAGAAACAACTATGAGACTACGGACATTTAAAAACTGTTTAAGGACGAAAATCACCACAAGAATACCAACATAAACCTGCCTCAGCATCAACAACCCTCACAAAGAAGTCAGGTGCGGTGGTGAACACATGTTATCCCAGCACTTGGGTGGTGAAGGATCATGAATTTAAGATCAGCCCAGGCTATAGCCAAGTCACTGAATCCAAAAACTGTAAAGGAACTGGGAATAGTGGCACACACCTTCAATCTCAGCACTCAGGAGGCAGAGGCAGGCAAGCTGTATGAGTTTGGTCTACAGGTGATTTCTAGGACAGCCAGAGCTACACAGTGAGACCCTGTCTCGAGAAAAAAAAAAAAAAAAAAAACCCACCACTGTAGCCCAAAGCGGTTACACGCAGCTGTTGCTACTCGCCCACATTGGGCGCCAAATGTAGATGTAACCAACCATCTTTTTAAGTAAGAAACACAGAACCAATGCAAAGAAGAAAGCCAAGAGGTCAGAGCTAAGAGCTAAAACCTTACCCTTCCTCCTGCAGTGGTCCTACCTCTCCGAACCAGAGCTACCCCTGTGTTAAAGTCTTTATATAGAGTTCCTGTTCTGCCTTCTCATTGGTTGTAAACCCAACCACATGACCGCCTCATCATGGCCTGTCTGTATAGACCTCCAGGTTTTCCATGATTGGTATTGAGATTAAAGGCATGTGTATCCAATACTGGCTGTATCCCTGAACACACAGAGACTTACCTAGCTCTGCCTACCAAGTTCTGGGATTACAAGCGTACGCCACCACTTTCCTATGGCTTGCCAATAGCTCTGACCCCTGGGCAACTTTATTTATTAACGTATAAATAACATTTTAATACAAATAAAATATCACCATACCTTGGTCTTTCTGTCAGCTGAGTGGAGGTCATTACAGGTCTCTCTGGTGTGCAGTGTGCAGTGTAGTGTGCACAGTGACAGGTGTGCTGTGGTGTAGAGCTGCTTGGGTGTCATGTTGGAGGCAGGTAGTGTGAGATGGGCTTGCTTCCTGCAGCCTCAGCAGCATCTGATGGGTGACGGGAGTGTGATACAGTTTCCATGCATGTGTAGTAGGTGACTGAGAACAGGCTTTTGGCATAGGTGGTGAGCTGATGGATAAACAGTAGGGTCCTGTCAAGATCAGGACCTTGACCTTTGTGCACTTGGTTACTTCTGCCAATGTGGTTTTGGGTAAGTCCAGTGCATTGAAGTCTGTGGTTCAGGTATGTGTCTGTCTGTAGGCGGAGTTTTCCTGCCCCGACTGCCTGCTCCCAGATAACCGACACAGAGGCTTAATATTAATTATAAATGCTTGGCCAATAGCTCAGGCTTGTTACTAACTAGCTCTTACAACTTAACCTATTTCTATTAATCTGTGTACTGCCCTGAGGCTCATGGCTTTTACTTCTATCCCATTTTGTGTGTTTGACTCGTTCTCCCTCTGGCTGGCGACCCTCTGACTGAACCTTCCTCATCCCATCATTCTCATTTTGGCTTTCCCACCTAACTTTATCCTGTTTAGCTATTGGCCCATCAGCTTGTTTATTAAACCAGTCACAGTGACATATATTCACACGGTGTATGGAAGGATTATTCCACAGCACCTGTCTCTGCCTCTCTTTGAAGGTTGTGTGCCCTGTGGTACAGAAGAATCTGTCAGTGACACCTCTGATAGAGGTTGCAGCTAAGCATTGGAAAGTCCTGCTTAGGTCAGTGGGTTGCATTGGGCTGGACACTTTGCCCTGCTGCAGTCTTCATCAGCCTGGGTGCCCTGTCCTTACTGCTCTGAACCTTCCTGATGTGTTGTGATTTGAGTGTGGCTATATCATGCTGTTGGGCTTTATAAATATGGCTTATATTTATAAATATATTTGTATAAATATAAATCAGATAAATAAATTGGGGTGGGGTTAGGGATCTACAGAGTATCTCCTGCAACCCAGGCTGGCCGTGAATCTTATGTGCAGTTGAAGCTGGTCTAGAGCTCCTGTCAGTCCTGCCCCACCTCCCTCGAGCTGGGGTTACAGGTGTGTACTGCCTAATGCAAACTGAAATTTCCTGACAGTCAAGTTAAGCTCCTTAGGCTTAATATGAGCGACATGTTTAGTCTCGACTCATAATCCTGTATATAATTATGTGCACTTTTTATTTGCTGTTTTCTTTTATGATTTGGATTTTTGTTTTGTGTTGCTTTGGTTTTTGGTGTGTGTCATGTGTCTGTGTGGTGCTTGAACATGAGTGTGTTGGTATACATGACTTCATGTATGCAGAGGCCAGAGATGGAACCAGACTTGCTATTTTGGTGGGGCTGGCTGGGTGTCCAGAAAGTTCCTGCGACCTGCTTACCCATTCCTGGTGCTCCAGTTGCAGCCATGTGCAGCACCAATTCTAATTGGTCAGAGAAGTAAAGGAGCCAGCCACTAGAGACTTCTTACTTCTACCAAATCTTCAGACCAAAAAAGGAGGAGTGATCACCTGTCTCCTCCCACCTTATATTACTCTCTCCACCTCCCTAGTGCTGGGATTAAAGGCATGAACCTCCACCGCCTGCCTGGCTCTGTTTCTCTTTTAGACTGGATCAGTCTTGTGTAGTCCAGGGTGGCCTTTAACTCCTGATCTTCCTGCTTCCTCCCAAGTGCTGGGGTTGAAGACTGCCTGGCCTCTGAGGTTAACTAGTGCCTAGCTCCACACTCTGATCTCCAGGCCAGCTTTATTTGTCAGAACACAAACAAAATATCACCACAGCCATGACCGGCTTTTTAAATGGGTGCTGAGAGCTTGAACTCTGATCTTTATTCTTACATAGCAAGTGCTCTTACCCACTGAGCCGTCGCTCCCTAACATGCTGTCTTAGTCAGGGTTTCTATTGCTGTGTAGAGACACCATGACCACGGCAACTCTTATAAAGGAGAACATCTAATTGGGCCTAACTTAGAGTTCAGAGGTTTAGTCCATTCTCAGCATGGTGGGGAGCATCGCAGCATGCAGGCAGACATGGTGCTCGAGTAGCTAAAGGTCCTACATCTGGCTTGAGCATCTGAAACCTCCAAGTCCACCCCCAGTGACACATTTCCTCCAATAAGGCCACATCTACTCCAACAAAGCCACACTTCCTATGGGACTATGGGGCCCGTTTTCATTCAAACCACCACACATACATTCTTAAATTTTTTTCTTTTACCTTTATTTATTATTATTATTATTATTATTATTATTATTATTATTATTATTGTGGTGGCATATGGTGATATTTTACTTTGTACTAAAATGCTATTTGTATGTTAATAAATAAAGTTGCCCGGGGGTCAGAGCTATTGGCAAGCCATAGGAAAGCAGGGCAGTGGTGGCATACGCTTGTAATCCCAGAACTTGGTAGGCAGAGCTAGGTAAGTCTCTGTGTGTTCAGGGATACAGCCAGTATTGGATACACATGCCTTTAATCTCAATACCAATCATGGAAAACCTGGAGGTCTATACAGACAGGCCATGATGAGGCGGTCATGTGGTTGGGTTTACAACCAATGAGAAGGCAGAACAGGAACTCTATATAAAGACTTTAACACAGGGGTAGCTCTGGTTCGGAGAGGTAGGACCACCGCAGGAGGAAGGGTAAGGTTTCAGCTCTTAGCTCTGACCTCTTGGCTTTCTGTGTTTCTTATTTAATAAGAAGGTTGGTTACATCTACACCAAGGGGACCTAATAGCCAGCACCAGGCCATGTTGCAAAGGCCAAGGGTACCAGTGTCATGGTCCCCTTTCCAGAGGGAAGGAAAGATGATACATGGGGGATGGAGACAGGAAGGAACACAGAAGAGGCAGGTACTTCTTTGCATGCATATTCCTTTATAAAGTTCTGACTCTTATGTTACACAGGCAATCTGACACAGGCAGAACCAGTGCACACATCTACTGAGGCACCGTGAGCTGTGCAGTGAGGGTGCCCAGTGAAGCAGCAGAAAGGAGCCCCCTGACAACTCAGAGAACTCAGATACCACGTGGACTTGCAAGGCTAAGCACACAGCACCTGTGTGGAAGCGGTTTCCCTCTCGCTCACAGGTGTGCATGTTTCTCACAAGGCACAGCTGTCCTGAAACTTCACTGCCATACCAGGACTAAGCAACCAGCAGCTCAACTGGGACGGTAAGAACTGGGTCCCCAGAGGAAAAGGGAAGGTGGGAAGACTGGGGGTGTAAGGGAACCTGTGGCCTGGAGACAGGTCCATGTCCTCAGCAGAATACAGAATGTTCTAATGAGGGTGTGAGGTGAGAAGGGCTGGCAGCACCAACCCTGTGCCAAGCTCATTCTAAACACTACCTCCAGCAAAAGAGCTGTGGTGCCTGAAAAGGGCCTGGTCATGCAGCTCACACCACTTTATGGTGTTTGAAGGCAAAGAATCTTGGGAAATGGCAGGCCACCACAAAATGATCCAGAACCAGCCCAAGGAGCTCAAAATCATCAAAGCTGGATAAACAAGAAAAAAAAAGTGACAATGAGAAAGTACAACATGCAGAACAAAATGAGACCCACAGACACAGTGACCAAGCCATGCAGCAACGAGGCATGAGAAGGAAGGCCAAGCTCTCATCAGAGATGTGCTTGATAAAAAAGTCAGACAGACAGACGTGGGACCACACTCAGGTCAGCAGCACACCGCAACAGATGCAGGCGAGAACAATGCGAAAACATGGTGAGAACAGGAGCTTCAGCAGATACCAATGGTGATGTCACAGTGTCAAGCCTTGCAGATTCTTCAATGAAGGTTCAGAACGTCAGCAGTAATGGGGCAGGGACAGACATAGGGACATAGGACTCTGTGACACTTCAGTCTGAGTGACAGAACCCAGCATCTGGTTATGAAAGAATGTATATGAACCCAAATCAGAACATTGTAACAAGAACTGACCAGCTCTGTGCAAGGCCCTTAGTTAAATGAGCCTTCATACTACAAACATCAGCATGGTAACAGTTAAAACAAGTTAAGATACTAAGGAAAACAAGCATGAATGAACAAAATGAATTAGAATGAGCAAAATACAGAAACAAAATTTAGAAATAAAAAAAAGTTTCATTTGAAAATCAAAGACTAGCCAGGCATGGTGGTGCACCCCTTTGATCCCAGCACTCAGGAGGAAGAAGCAAACAGATCACTGTGAGTTAGAGGCCAGCCTGGTCTACAGAGCGAGTTCCAGAATGGCCAGGGCTACACAAAGAAACCCTGTCTTGAAAACAAAACAAAAACAAAAATAAAAAATGAAGACTAAAGAAACCCAAGGTGGGTTGTGGTGGCATATGCCTGTAATCCCCGAACCTGATGGGGTTGGAAGGACATGCATGAGTTTAAGGTCACAAAGCAAGTTCAAGTCCAGTCTAGGCTGTACGAGCCACTGTCTCAAACAGACAAAACAAACAACAAATGCACAAGCACAGATAAAGCAGCAGAAGATGCCAAGGAGACATGTATGTATGTATGTATGTGCACAGGCACATGTGTACAAGTCCTGTGCACACATGTATGCATGCAAGGCCAGAAGTTGATGGCTACCTTATTTGAGACAAGGTCTCTCTGACAAAGACACTGCTAAAAAGACAGACCTGAAGCTGCCCACAGAAAGAACACCCACCCAGGAAAACCATCTAAGATGACAGTTTCTGTGGAGGAACATGCAAAGGACACAAAGGAAGATTACCATCCTGAGAGAACTCTGTTGCTGTGGGATGTTCTGTATGGCAAATGTGTTGCTGATTGGTCAATAAATAAAACACTGATTGGTCATTGGCCAGGCAGGAAGTATAGACGGGACAAGGAGGAGAATAAAGCTGGGAAGTGGAAGGCTGAGTCAGAGAGACACTGCCAGCCGCCACGATGACAAACAGCATGTGAAGATGCCAGTAAGCCACGAACCATGTGGCAAGGTATAGATTAATGGAAATGGATTAATTTAAGCTGTAAGAACAGTTAGCAAGAAGCCTGCCACAGCCATACAGTTTGTAAGCAATATAAGTCTCTGTGTTTACTTGGTCGGGTCTGAGCGGCTGTGGGACTGGCAGGTGAGAGAGATTTGTCCTGACTATGGGCCAGGCAGGAAAACTTAAGCTACACTCTGTACCAGGGAAAACCAGCAGCAGGGCACTGAAGGCTGCTGCTCCTGGTAAGGCTGGGGAGCACTGCTCTGGGAACTACCACAAAGCCTCACTCAGACAGGTAAGGCAGGAAGACAGTGAGGAGGGTCACGGCACAGCACCATGTGTTGACAAGGTGAGGATAGCACATTGAAAACAGGCAAAGACAGGAACATCCACAAAAACACCTCCTGCCATCCACAGCCACGGCAACTGCTGGGGCAGCATCACTCAGTTCTCTGGTAACTTTGGACAGTGAGAACACACACACACACACACACACACACACACACACACACACACACGTACACACACGCACACACACACACACATACACACACG
This sequence comes from Peromyscus californicus insignis, assembly GCF_007827085.1. Lineage (NCBI taxonomy): Eukaryota > Metazoa > Chordata > Mammalia > Rodentia > Cricetidae > Peromyscus > Peromyscus californicus. The sequence goes on from NW_026294595.1 coordinate 152,432,059, forward strand.
CACGCACACACACACGACACTGCAGACCTAAAAACACTTAAAGAAAAGAGGCATGGGAGGCCACAAGAGCCAAGGGAGGCCACAGGGTCTTGGCTGCACAGTGGAGGGAGCATCACGGTCTTGAATTTGTTCAAGTTATGATTATCAGGATTCATCACTTCTGGAGCAGTCAGGGACTAGGAAGTTGAAGGAGGGGCCAGACACACAGGGACTTGCTGTGGGATGGTCTGTATGTCAAATCTGTTGCTCTGATTGGTCAATAAATAAAACACTGATTGGCCGGTGGCCAGGCAGGAAGTATAGGCGGGACTAACAGAGAGGAGAATTGAGAGAACAGGAAGGCAGAGGGAGACACTGCCAGCCACTGCCAGGACAAGCAGAATGTGAAGATGCTGGTAAGCCACGAGCCACGTGGCAAGGTATAGATTTATAGAAATGGATTAATTTAAGCTGTAAGAACAGTTAGCAAGAAGCCTGCCACAGCCATACAGTTTGTAAGCAATATAAGTCTCTGTGTTTGCTTGGTCGGGTCTGAGCGGCTGTGGGACTGGCGGGTGACAGAGATTTGTCCTGACTGTGGGCCAGGCAGGAAAACTCTAGCTACAGGGACTTCTCAAGCAATTGACAATGTCCTAGTACCTCCACCAGATGGTGGGTTACAGTGATTTACACCGTAGGATAATTCATCAGACCACAAAACACCCAGCAGAAAAAAACGTCATTAGCGTCTTTTAACTTCCCTAACAGCCTTCTGGAGGAATGCTGTTGCTAACCAAGTAAACTTGCTTTTTGGCCTCATTTCTGGTGTGGGTTTTGCAGGCTTGCACACTTGAACACCAGACCCAGCTCCTTCAGGCTTTCTTGAGAAGTTGTGCACAACATAACCCCTGGGCTCCTGCAGACAACCACTTCAGGCTTTATACCAGTAGGCATTCTGACTGAGGGCCAGGCATTATGTTTCCTTCTTCCTAACTCACTTAGGAATCAGTCTAATTACACAGATAGCTCACACAACAGCTACCTAAGACCCCAGCCTAGGTTTTCTTCCTACCTCACACCCAGAATTCTTACCTACCCTCAACAGAGAAGGATGTCTCTGAACCTCTAGGGTACTCCTCGCTCAAGCACAGTCTCCATACCAAAAGAACACTGCTCAGAGAGTTACTGCTGGCATTATGGCTGCGGATGGTCAATAGTCCTTAGCAGGGACAGCACTGTCCTGCTTACGTCACTACTATGAGCTGTCCCAGAATCTACCTGCACACCTCCACAACAGGGCACGAGTGTCCAAGCACAGCAGACAGCAGTTGCTATGGGGATAAGGCAAAATGGAGAAAGAGGTCAGGTGGCAGCACGAAGGTTCAGCTGAGATGTTAGACAAGACCCTCCCCAGAATTAAGGGTCACAGTTCATTAAGACTCATCCTAAAATAGCCAAAAGCCACATACAGACAGAGGTGTTGCTTTATGTTGTGCTGTGTTAAGACTGGAAAACTGCCCCACTTTTCCACAGAGCCTTACTAACAGAGTAAACAGCAAATGAGCCACTGACTGAACTGGCTGCTAAAACAAGAGTCCAGCCCATATTCGTCAAAGAGCCTCCTCATATCTGACCCAGGATGCCAAGCACTCAGGTGATAGTCCCTAGATATGCAGTGAAACAGGAAAGTGGTCCATGACTGAAAGAGAGCAGTGAGGAGAAACTGAGGCTAGGAGGCAAGCTTCGGTATGAATGTTCAAAGACTTTGGAGGGATACAGTCGGCATACAGACGTCTGTGTCTGCCACTCACTAGACAGACACTTTCAAAGAGCCTACAGACCAGTGGTTCTCAACTTTCCTAATACACAACCCTTTAATACGGTTCTCGATGTTATGGTGACCCCACCAACCATAAAATTATTTTATTGCTACTTCATAACTGTAATTTTGCCCACTGTTATGAATTGTAAGAATCTGTGTTTTCTGATGGTCTTTTGGGGTCACAACACACAGGTTGAAAACTGCTGCCAGATGCTCTAAACTGAAATCTACATTAGTAAATGTGAACTGCATTGGAGCTTAAAAACCAACAGGGGCTGGCACCATTCCCATCAGGCCAAGGAACATGACCCAATCTGAAGGGCGGAGCGGAAAATTGCTGATGCCAGTGAACACAGGCCATACCACAGTCTAGTGCATGTGTAACTGGAGACCAAGAAGACAGACGGGAACAGAAACACACCTAAAGAAACAACAGCCAAGGTGTTCCAAATGCACTCTTAAAGCACAGACCCACATGTGGATCTAAGCAGCTCAGCAAATGGAAGCAGCCTAAACATTCAGAGACTTAACCTAACACAAAGAAAACTTCATAGAGAAAAGCCCAAAGCGTCACAGCAGTCACACAAGACAGATTACATACAGAGGCAAGGGGAGGGATTACAATAGGTCTTCAGATAATAGTGACAAAATACCCACTTACACCCTAGACTTTATAAGCAGTGAACAAAGCTCACAGAGGAGGATGAAGCAAACACCAGCAGAGAGATGGACCAGAAACACACACCAGCCCAGCAGCTTCCAAGCCACTGGGACCAGTGATGCACAGACCCTGGATCCTCTGTAGGAGAAAGGGCAGCAGTGATGACAACTGAGTATAGATACAGAGGGCTGCTACTACTCTTCCTAAAATTCAAATGACAATTCATAGTTTAAAGGAAAAGCAACCATTAGGGTAAAAGATGAGACACTCACACTTTGGGGTCCGGGAAACAGGTGGCAACTTCTCTAAGTCACATGTCCTGCAGGTCGCCTCATACTGTTCTGAGTTCTGCCCCATGCTTGTCAAAAGTTGGTCTGAACCTCATCAGAGCCAACCACGTGGGCACGTGTTTTAATGTTATATGCATCAATAAGGTGACTTGAACATCAAGTTTCAAATGCAAAACACACACCAGGAGCTTCTGCTGGCTACTGAGGAAGGGACTCTAAAGCACTCTCCCATGCCTTCCAGACCTGAGCCCCATGTGCTGCTGTACCTCTGCTCCCGATCCCGGCCCGGCACAGTCCACTTTCCTCTTTTTCCTGGGCCCGATCGCCGCCAATGCTGTGAGGTTGGCATCTCGCTGTCGCATCTGTGCCAGCTCCTGCTGCTGCATCTTCATGTCAGGAAGGAAACAAGAGCTAATGTTGCTTGACAGCTCTTACTGCAAGTGCAGCAACAGCTACCAAGAGCGTTCTGAAGTTTCCTAAGTCACAGCTTCTCTAAAGCTGAGGTTTTTAAGACTAAGAACATGTCTGTAACCAAAATTATTAAGACTTTCTTAAAAACAGAAGCTTACCTTAAAATGCTCAGAGAATAAGAAGAGCAAGTTTAAGGGGCCTACCCCTCACAAAAGTTACCATGAGCTCTTCAGGCAATGCCAACTGCACAGAAAAGCCTGTGGTGGCACAATCACCTGAGAGCTCTAAGGAGCAGCAAACGCCACAGCAGGAACTCCAGGTTATCTTAACTATTCTCTTTTCTGCTGGGTGTCGAGCATGAACGTGAGGTGCAAGTACACTGACGATCCGAGACCGGGAAGCTCACCTCTTTTGCTTTCTGCTTCAACCTTAACTGCTCTGGGTCTTCTTGTCTGGACCGAGACTATTTTAGAAAGAAGGAGAAAAGGAAGAGTCATGCCTTGCAAGAGCATCACTGCTACCGTATCCACCCTACAACAGCATCTAGCCAGAGAAAGAATTCCTGCTAATTTTATAAATGTTTATATCCAAAAGATGAAAATTTAGCTTACACACCACGAAAAATGTCATCACTACCATCCAGATGTGATAACACAGAATCTTGGGCATATAGCTACCAGTTTGTCATATGCCTCTGACTTAGTATAGTTGGAGAAAAGAGAGCCAACTCAGGGCTTCCTGAGACCCTAGGCTCAGGGGCTAGCAAGGGCTGGCATTCAGCTGCCATCCCTCTCACTGCACAAAAAGCTTGTCACCGGGATTAACATCTCTAGATGATTCTAATAATGAATAAACGAGGTTCCTACACTTAGCTCTGAATGCTCCAGACTGAAGGGCAATGTGATCCCACAGTCACAGTCTGCAGTGTTGAGAAGATAAGGTCTCAGAGACATCTTAAGAAAGCCTACACCATCAGGCATGGTGGTGTGCACTTTTAATGCCAGCACTCAGGAGGCAGAGGCAGGAGATTTCTGAGTTTGAGGCCAGCCTGGTCTACATAGTGAGTTCCAGGTCAGCCAGGGCTACAGGGTGAGAAAAAAGAAGGAACGAAGAAGTCAGTCAGTCAGTCAGTCAGTCAGTCAGTCAGTCAGTCCACATCTGTCATATCAAATCCCCAACCTCAAGTGCAGTCTCCAGCAGCTGAAGTACACCAAGGGAGCCAGGCTTCCCCCAACCTATCCAGTCACAATACCCGTTCTTCCACACCAGCCAGAAACATCATTTGAGCTCCGGAACCCAATGTGCCTGATGAGAGTCTCAGGAAAGGAGGGCTGCAAGCCTGAGCCCTAAGCCTGGGAGGAGTGTTTAACTTGCCTTTGCTGCCCGCATCAAGATCTCCCTCTCCTGCTCATCTTTCCTCTGCTTTTCAATCTGATCAAGCTGTTCAAAGAATTTGAGCTGAGCCCGGACATCACTCGCTTGCTCGTATCTGTCGTCATCCTACAAAAAATTAGCAAAAACACTGTCCACCATGAATTTGGAACCTCAATAAGCATGAACATGCCTTGCACAGCTGGACAGTCTGCACACAGCTCCCATGGGTGGTGGTGGCTGCTCACATCTCACTGCTTCAGGTCATACTCTCACAAGCAGGGGGAGGTCTCACTGAGTTAAGAGGAGTCACACAGGTTTCCAGTTTATACATTTCGATAATTTTTAAGGGACATTAAGTCCTATGTAGAAGTGTTATTTTTGTTTGTTTGTGTTTTAGTGTTTTGTTTGTTTGGTTTTGGTTTTGGTTTTTCGAGACACGGTTTCTCTGTGTAGCCTTGGCTGTCCTGGAACTTGCTTTGTAGACCAGGTTAGCCTCAAACTCACAGAGATCCACCAGCCTCTGCCTCTTGAGAACTGGGATTAAAGGCATGCGCAACCACACCCAGCTTGTAGAAGTGTTTTTAAAGCTGACAATTCACCATAAGCTACCCTGAAGGCACAAACAGTGACTCCAGATGACATCTGTGCAGCTGCTCAAGACATATTTTGCCCGCAAATTCACTTCATAAACACAGGGCCGCAGTTGGCTGAGGGCCTGCAGGTTTAGCTCATGGCTCAAGAAGGGCCAGCAGCAAGTGCTAGGCAATTTGGCTGGAATAAGAGTGGAAGACTCCGTCATTTTCTAAGATGACAGGCTCATCTTCCAAAGCAGGACCCCTGCGGTGACCGTGAGTGTGGCTGAGAGAATGAGCACAGGAGCAACCAGGGCTCCCAGGCTTCCAGACAGCCCTAGATCAGGAGCTGAGAACATGGACACTCTCCCCAGGAAAACAGCCCCATTACCTTATAAGAGAAGTTTTTCTGCTGAGCTGTTTCAGATATTTTTTCTACAAGATTCTGCAGCCTTTGCTGTGTGGCATGAGACACGTAACTCACTACATCTGGATGCAGTTCCGTGATGCCGTGCTTTTTACCTGCAGGCCATGCAGAAAAAGAGCACTTTATGGTACTTACCACACTGGCTTTTCTCACACACTAGTTACTGTTTTGTTCAATCAAGGGCAACCTAAGCAGTCACTGCCCACCCTTCCACTACCTGCCAACCACCAGTGGAGCTGCCATGGGGTGAGCCCAAATCAAGGCAGAGGGCACGCTCACCTACAGCCCCCACACCCAGTGGAGCTACTGCAGAAGGGCTGTGCTGAGTCTCTCATCAGGGTCACGGAGCACATCAGACACAGATGTGGACACTGAATCCTAGTGGCATCCTCAGGTGCAAACATACCTATTTCCAGTATCCTCCTCTGCAAAGGTGCGGGGAGGAGGAAGGTGTCATCTTTACAGGATCGAGTCAGTGTCCCCACCAACTCAGAGTTTGTGGCCAATATTCTTGCACTTTCTTCAGACAGGTTCACTCCAGCCATTGACGCAACATCATTGATGTCATCGTCATCCCTGGAGAGGAGAGGAACAGATTATTCTGTCGTACAAGGAAATCACAGCTCACTAAGGTGGTTCCAACTCAGTGGTGGCAAGCAAGTGGCAGGGAACTGCAGGAGGCACTGGGATCTCCTAGGTCTTACACCATCCTATTATCTGATGATGTGGGGTCAGGGCTAGACTGAATCCACAGAGAGCTGTGTGCCTACAGTCTACACCATGTCCAGAGAAAACAAAACCCAAAACACCATCTGTTGCTTTGAAGTCTCTATGTCACCTGAAAACCTCTCAGGAAAAAACAAGTCAGCCAGCATTAACTTCTTCCACTAGTCACGAGCTCTCGAAGGAGGTGGAGGAAGAACAAAACTCATGCTGAGCCAGCACAGGACACTGCCAGCTAGATCCCAGACAGCGTTTGCTTGTGCTTCCTGGGAGGAGCCTCTGGATAGAAGACCTCCACAGAGGGCCCAGCATAAGGACCTGTCAACATGTGACCACTGCCCCAGGACCATCCTCTTCAGTGGGGATGTCTACATCCAGCAACAAGGCCCCTCCAGTGTCCCTCACTGAACACCCCTCAGCCTGTCTTTGACACATGCCCTTGGCATGAAGTTAATCATAGGATGACAACAGAACCTTTGACTGGTGTTCTGGAGGCGTCCTGAAGCTGTGACCACACTCTACCTCCCTACTGCATACAAGTTAACCAGTAGTCCACTTCTGCTAAGGCTTGTGATCCTGCCCTACTTGATGTTGTCCATCCACATGTCATATCCCAGCCTGGGCTATAGGAAGGAGCCCAACCCAACTCTCAAGTCATGATGAGTCCTGTCCTGACATGATGAGACAGCCACAGCTCACCCTGTCTTCACTTGTTCCTGCTCTACAGTCTGCTCTTCTCTGAAGAGCCCCACTGGCCTTAAACTGGAAAAAGGCTTCTAGAAGACAAGATATAAGTGATAGGAATGACTGTACCTAGGCTCTTCCAGCAAACCAGTTAGGAAGTTCCTAAACACGCCGCCCATGCCCAGCTGAGACACAAGGCTGTTGCTAACTCTAGCTGACTCTGGCTGTCCTATCTCCAGCTCCCTTCCTCAACTATTAGCCACAGCACCTAGAGGCGTGTGGTACAGGCTTTTTTAATATATACACCTCACCTCTCCCCCATCCACTCAAGTCACCTATCCTGCTCTGTCTGGCTGCTCCTTACCCCACAGAGCTACTGTAGCTCCCAACTCCATCCAGCCCCATTTGATAGCTTTGGGGACGAAGAGTCTCCCTGAAATTCAAAGACTCCCTATTGTTAAGTCACAGTGAAGGTCGTGCTATGGCCTCTGGTGCATCCACACAAGAATGTCAGGACATAACAATGTCCATGCAGGCTGTTCTATCCATCAAGAGTCACAAAGTGAGCAGACAGAGTAGTGAGGGCATCTGTGTTACAAATGGTATTGACCTTGGTGCACTTGGTGGGTACCAGTCAGTCGACCGATCTCCATTCCTACGGAGGGCACAAAGCCTCCACTGCTGATGTGCAGTCAGAACCAAGTAGAAGGAACAGTCCTAAGGCTACCAGTGCCAAGAACCAGTAAGGAAGACCCAACCGTGAAGTGCACAGACACAGCTCCCTCCCGTGCTCTCCCTAAAGTGTACAAGGTGTCAGTCCTTACCGAAAGGAGCCTCCCCCTGGCTCCTTGAGCTTGTTTTTCTGTGCAGCGGCTGCTTGTGCAGATACAGTAGAAAGGGCTTTGGTTCCAGGTAACACGGTGGGTTTCACCACAGGGACTGCAAAGCCAAAGACACAGTGGAGACCAGAGGCTGTTACCAGAGGCCTGACTCTGCTAGCTTTATAAGAAATTCTCATCTCCTTGTCACAGTGACATTCTCAAAACCCTGAACCAATAGCTGGAAAATGCTATACACGTTTAAGTCTCAGGGTTGGACTGCTCACTGGTTACGCACTTGTACTGCTCTTCAGAGGACCCACGCTCTAAAAATAAATCTTAAAAAAAAGTTTAAGTCAGAGCTGGAGAGATGGCTCAGCAGTTAAGGGCATTGACTGCTCTTCCAGAAGTCCTGAGTTCAATTCCCAGCAACCACATGGTGGCTCACAAACATCTGTAATGAGATCTAATGCCCTCTTCTGGCCTGCAAGGACACATGCAGGCAGAACACTGTATACATAATAAATAAATAAATCTAAAAAAAAGTTTAAGTCACAACTGTTCAAAGTGCAGAGAATAAGAGACTGTAGCATCTATCCTCTCCCCTCAAGGTTCGGGATCATCCCAGAAGGAGGTGGGTGGAAAGATTGCAAGAGTGAGAGATTGTGGAAGATTACTGGGAAAGTGTTTTCTAGATATGACAAGTCCCTTGCACATATAAACTCAGAGCAGCTGTGGCTGCATGTACAACACCTGCTAAGATCAAATCCATTAAAATTCCAGCATGGAAGGGGAGAGAGATGGCTCAGTGGTTAAGAGCACTTCCTCTTCCAGAGGACCCAGGTTCGATTCCTAGCACCCACTCAGTGGCTGACACCAGTTCCAGGGGACCCAAAACCCTCTTCTGGCCTTTAAAAACACTAGGCATGCACATGGTACACAAACATACATGAAGGCAAAACAACCATACACACGAAACAATAATAATAAAGCTTTTTTTTTTTTTATTTTAATTCTAACATGGACTGGGAGGGGCTCCTAGCTGAGGAACTACTGGGAATTGATGTTGATTAGGGGAGGCGGGCTCAGTTTTCTCCAAGGATGAGGCCCTGGGTAGATCGCCCATGTCCCAATGGGTAGTCCTATATCCATGCACAGCACCAATAGGACTCAGAGGTTAAAAAAAAAAAATGTACATAAAAGTTGGGAGGAAGATTGGGGGGGGGGAGGGGGAAGAGGGAGGGGGTGGTCTGGGAGGAGCTGGGGGAGCAAAAAGGTGGATTCTATCAAAACATGCTACATACATGTGTGAAACCTCAAATTAGAAAGATAAGGAAGAACACATGCTTAAGCACGAGGGGAAAGTAAGTATATCCAAAACACCGACCACTGTAGACCATCCACCCCTATGCCCTATCTGCAGCTCCTTTCCTCAACAGCATTAACTCCAGAGAAGCATGCACCTGTGAAATTCTCAAAGGATGTAACTGACAACAAGGTTAAAGACAAGGGTTGAAAATGTAAATAACATTTAAACCCTAAGTTTAAAAGGTTTAGTTGCATATTTCAAGCATCTACTCTCCTGTATTTCCTCAAACTCTTTTTTGGGGAGGGGTGGAAACAGGGTTTCTCTGTGTAGCCCTGGCTGTCCTGGAACTCACTCTGTAGACCAGGCTGGTCTCAAACTCAGAGATCCGTCTGTCTCTACCTCCTGAGTGCTGAGACTAAAGACGTATAGCATCACCACTAGGCTCCTTCCAATTCTTAAGTACAGGAACGATTTCTGACAAAGAGACTCATAATAAGCAGATACATGGTAAGTACCTATAGTTTCAGCTAAGAAACTGAAGCAGGAGAATTACTGGAGCCCAGGAGTTTAGGGCCAGGGCAACACAGTGAGGCTGCCTTGGGAACAACAGGGAGGGAGTACTGTTATAATCTAAAGGTCTAAGTTCGGTGGAAAGGAACTGATACAGAATTACACTTCAGAATGAACTTTACTGGGAGGGGGCCGTGGCCAGGCCTTAGAAAAGACAGAACAATACACCATAGGCAGCAAAATGGGGCCTGGAAGAAGACCTTCCCTTCAAACCCCAAGGACAAAGTGGGTTTCTGGGGTTTTTATAGGTTTTTAGAGGGTGGGAACGTTTATACCACACAACCTAGACTAACCTATGTGCCTTGAGGAGATACTAGGGGTCCTGCAGCTTAAGACGGAGGCACTGCAAGTCTACTACTACACAGCATACTTCCTGTCAACTCTGGAAAAGAGAGAGTGAGGGTCAGAGAGGGAGGGAAGACAGAGTGGGTAGTGAGAGCATGCAGACCACTAGCACAAGGTGTGGGAGGGTATGACAGCTGCAGGAGGCACGGCCTGATTCCTAGGAAAGGGAGAAAGGCAGCTAGAAGGTCTGTGATCTAATAGATACTAACAGTGGCAATTGTATATAATTCAGGTAATTTAAAAACCACATTGACAAGGGCAATGGTTGCCTGACCTCATAAATGAAGTTGCTGAGTGGTGTAAGTAAAACGATTTAAATAGTGAGTTGTCTGTTACATGAATTTTATCACAATGATTAAATGAAATCAAGTATTATCCCACAAGTGGCCATTTCTAGGACTAGCCAGCCCTGGGTGGCAGCAGCCGGGGCCTCACCTGGCTGCAGCTGGTTCAGTTGGATCTGCTGTGGTGTGGTGAGCATGATCCGGTTGTGAGGCTGCCGCAATGCGACCATGGGTGTCTGCGTCAAGGTCACCTGCGGGGGCCGGATCAAGGCTCCAGGCTTCGGGGGCTGCTGGATCACCTGGGGCACAGCCAGCATAGTGCATGAGCACACACACGCACGCGCGCGCACACACGCACACGCGCACACACACACACACACACACACACACACACACACCTACCTAGGGGCCACCACACTGACCCATGAAGCCAGCTACTTGCTTCATCAGCCCTACCCCAACCTTGCCCTGCCAGAAGCTCCAGGAAAGTCGGATATTCACCTCATCCCAGGTCTAAAAGCCTGGCTCAACAAGCCCTACACACAGCCCTCAAAAGACTGAGACAAAGACACAAAGGTACCACACCAGGCCACAGCACAGCAGAGCAAGTACACAGAGCATGTGACACTTAGGACCTGCACTGGATGCCAGGCACATCCTGGAGGGCTTCAGCCAAGCAAAATTGCTGAGCTCAGACCCCACAAGGAGCATGGGCCTCTCACAACCTGCCAGCAGAGTAACACTATGGTCACACTCAAATGATTTATTTCCATTTTAAATTTTCTGTAGGATCAGATGATTTTTCTATTGGACTGAAGGTGGATCTCCAAGTCCTGCCCTAAACTTGGTTCTCTGTCCAACACAGACCGTCCCTTCCATCACTCCCTGAACCATGCTTAGATAAAGCGCCCTTGGGCCAAGCCCCCATACTTCAGAGCCTGCTCAGCTCTGCTGTCCGGCCTATTGCCCTAGGCTTGCAACAGGCTCCAAGAGCCCACATGGCACTGGTTGTGCTCTGGGTCTGGCCTACAGGAAGCCCCTGATGGCCTGACCATAAATTCCTGGGCTAAGAGTTTTCTAGTAGGAATTCTAGTTTCTGTAAAGGAGACTTTTTGTGTGGCTGGTGGCGTAACACAGTAAGTAGCACAGTGTCTGCACAGGATTCTGAAGTCCTTCTAGGATTTGAACCCAACTCTGCTTATAAAAAAAGTGGGGGTGATGGGGGTGTGTGCTTTCAGTGGGTACCACATGTCACAGGCCTTGATCCCCACCCCCACCCCAAACTCTACTTATGCCTGTGTGTATAGCTGAGGCAGATAGGTCAGCTTTGTGTAAACCTGGGCCTGAGGCCAGAGGCTCTCAGAACCCACTGAAGAAGGTGACTTTTCATGTGTTTGCATTTAGTGGTTTCTCAGTGGAAAGTCCAGCCTGAGCTGCTCATCCCGTGGTGTGAGTGCCATGTTTTGCTGCAGAAACAGCTCTGGTGAAGGCCTCAACCTCAATCCCTCACTCATTTTTAAGCTTCATTTAGAACAATTCTAATCCCCCTGTCTTCCACTACCACCCAGAGCTGGGAATTATTAAACATAAGACCTCATAAATAAATGCCTTACAGCACTGTACTATACAGCCAGCCCCTTTCAAAGTTCGCCTCTCTAGGTGTGGTGAGCCTGTGCTGTTCGTGGCAGGTGTACACTCTGAATGCAATCACAGCAAAGAGCCATCCTGCCCCCATCAAAGAGCCATCCTGCCCCCATCAAAGAATCCAAATCAGACAAAGCCAGACCCACCTGCCAACAGCCCTCAGTTCCCTGAGCATTAGCCAGACTGCACTACTCCTACCAGCCGGCTCTACCCCAAATGCAAAAGCCTGACAGACCTCCTACCCCAATCCCAATGGTTTGAACATTCAGGCACCATCCAAAGTCCAGAGACCATCCTCCTAAGAGGTTCACTAAACACAATGCGCTCCCTACAGAAAACCCCAACAAGGTGAGGGGTCTGCTAGTAAGTAAGCCACCAAGTTCACTTCATTCTCTGAAAAATATAATACAAAGTCGTGGGCCTCAACCTGCAGCTCACACTTTAATTACTTAAGAGAACAACCACACGCCTTTCCAGCAGGAGCTTTCTTGCCTGCTCTTTCCAGAAAGAGGCTCCGAGCCAGGCTGGTGAGTTAAGTGGCATGGTGGCTGGCAAGAGCACCATGCCAGGCTCGCGCCTTCATACCAGTGGTGTGGGTGGTGCCTGCTTGCCAACGCCAACCTGTGTGGGCTGCGTGAGGCTGATGACCGGGGGCTGGAGGGCGCTGGTCACTGAGGCAGCCGTTTTCCCAGCTGTGCGCTGCACCGAGCTGCTCAGCACCACAGCCGTGAGTGCAGTGGTGGCCTGCGAGGCAGGTGGCTGTTGCTGCTGGCTCTGCTGGATAAAGGCCGCGGAGTCTGGGGTCAGCTGTCTCAAGGCAGGTAAGCTCCTCTGGGGACAGACAGACATGTGGGATTAGGCACAGCTGGGGCACAAGTGCTTTACTGTCCTGAAAGTTCAGAAGCATAAACCTTCAAGTAAGTCTTACACTAATACTTCTATAAGCATCTACGGTGTCAATGTCACCCAACTCCAACCACACTCACTAAACAGGACTTTCTTAGCAAAAACTGGCTAAAATGCATTTCAGAAACAAAATGCATCTCTAAGAGGCGCCAATACTGTCAGGGTCCCCAAGCTTATTCTGTAAGCAAAGCCTTCCCCCGCAGGGAGCACTGGTTCTACATGTGAGTATACCAGAGCTGCAACTGGAGGCTCAGCTATAAGAAAGCCTGTTCTGAACTGAAAACCTGGCACGCTGTCCCTACTGACTCAGGTGGCTGTGACACCCTACCTGACTGGACCACACTGCTGCAGCACAACCTGTCAATTACCTTCAGGAAAGGCACAAGGTAAGGTTGAGGTGAAGAGTTCAGTTCTCGATATAACCTGCTAGTGAAATCTTCTGCTTCAATTTTCCCATCCTGAAAAATAAACCACATTGGCACTGCTGTGATACATCTTCACACGACTTCATGGCACATGCTCAACCACAGCATCACAGTGGACTGGCCCCTCTGACCGCAGACTGTGCCTGTACATGCTGCTCAATGTAACAGACGCAGATCCCCAGGTGCACGTGTGTCTGGCATCCCCATGGACTCTGAGCATCAGCTGGTGAACAGGTCTCTAGTTGACCAGTTGTTGGTCCACATTTCCACCCTCCCACAGGTTTCTCGCTCAACGTGTTTTCACTAGGGACCCACTAGGCACCTACCCAGTGCCAGGCATTTTGCTAGGAAACAAACAAGCTGTGGTACAGAGTGCCAAGGGCAACACTTTGGCCCAGCCCAGTTAAGGAGTAGGGCACCTGTCAGGAAAGACTAGCACCCATACATGGGCCTATATAGTACCAAAGGTGAAACCTTAGAGTCCGCAAGCAAGGCATACATGGTTGTGTTAGACATTTGAGGACTTGATAAGAAGGCTGGAAAACCCTGTAAACTAGCCATGCTGTCATGAAGAGGGGTACCACAGACTACTGTAACATCCGTCCAGGGCTTACAAAACCTGGGGAAGGCAGCAGCAGGCAGAGCAATGGTAGACTGTTGAGAACAGGGTTATGGCAGCAATCTGTGTCCTGAGAGTAACAGAGGCATGTGACTAACACAAAGCTGGACTTCAAGCTGGCAGGGGAGGAGGGATGCCATCAGTGCCCCCGGAGCACAGAGCATCAGCAGCTGGCCTATGCCGTGAGGAGCAGCCACCCTGACCAGGCTCTGAGGAGGGCAGAAGTGGCCCAGGTAAACTACAAAGGCTGGCCACATTTCTGATCCTGGGAATGGCACACACTACAAGCAGATGAGCCCCAGTTTGACCGATGCCAAGGCCAGCAGGGGCAGCCTATGAAACCCAAGGCCACAAAGAGGTCATGTAAGAATAAGCTAGGAGGCCCCAGGGCCCTGGTGAACGTGTAGCACCTTGTGGACAGCTGGACACAGTTAGGGAGTAAACAGACCAGCAGGTGAGGAAGGCAGCACTGGACAAGGACGGGCCTCACGGGCCTCACGGGCCTCACGGGCCTCAGAGCAGTGCGGGCCACCCGGCCCGGCCTGTAAACGCCGGGGAGAGGAAAAGGATTAGGAGTGCAGGGCTCAACCAATGAACGCCAGCAGCAGAAAGTACAACACTCTCAAAGATGCCTGTTCCCTAATCAAAGAAACTGAAAAGAAAGAAAACAGAGCAAGGACACAGGTGCTTTAGGTTAGGAGGGACAAAGTTCACTGCAGTGCAAGACAAGGAACCCAGTTCAAACCCTGACTCCAGCAAGTTGCTAAAATAAAATATCCATGGGACAGGAGACAGGAGCACCAGCCAGCGGCAGAGTCTAGTCCTGCACATCAGCAGCACAGGCCCCTTTTACAGACCAGCACCAAATGCTCGAGGTGTAGCTGGAGCAGGTGCACCAGAGACCACCTGCCCACAAACTGGAGTTAAGGACCCTCCCTGTTTCCTTTAGTTTTAAAAGAGGAAGGAGAAGAGAAATCGGGGTGCCACCTTAAGCAGCACTGGCTGTCACTGGCCATCAGGTGGATGTTCTGTGACTCTCAAACAAGGCAACTGCTGCTAAGGGGGGCCTGAAAGCCATTCTTTCTTAGTGCTGGCAGATCAGGTGACTCATTTAATTATAGTAGGAAGGTTGGGGTACCAGCCCAGTTCCCAGAACACTCAAGCAAGCAAACCACCTGCCCTGACAGTGCTCACACCTCTGTTCTCCAGGACCTTCCACAGGCTCTCATCTGCCCACCCACGTCACCATGGCAGCCTCAGCATGGGCTGCAGGTCACACACCATGCTCTGAGGCAGAGAGTTTCAACCAAGCTTCTTACCAGCAAGTTTTGTACTAATTCTTTCACATTAGCCGCTGTCTCTGTAGACTGTTTACCAGAGGAAGCCAGTTTTATTAATGTAGATAGAAAACTTTTACATTTCTTCACATTTTCCATAGTTTCCTGTATTAAAATAAAAAGGTATGAATTATAGGAGATTTCATCACAGCATCTCACTGCCGTGAAATGTGCAGTAAACACAGCGTTTAAACTTCTTCCAAGAAACATGTTTCTTGCACAAGCCAGAAGCTTCTCAGAAGGGCAAACAGCTACGCTGAAAGCCACCAAGTCTGCATCTCTCAACCTAGCAACCTCCTTCTGGGAAGGATGCATCTACCAAGACAAAGCCCTCATTTCAGGAGCAGAGGCTGCTGCCAAAATGTGCACAACAGACTAAGTCCCAAGCAGCTCCTGAAAATGGTTAAAAGTATTTGTCAAAGAACACAAAAAAACAAGTTGCAAAGTATGGCCCTGGCTTGTCCAAAGCTCCAGGTTCATAAAGGAAAAGCAGTAGCATGAAAGTGAAAGCAGACAGACATACTGATGCCCAGACCACAGGAGCTCAGCAGCTACATGTGCGTGGCTTCCACAAGTATCCGTAGGGTTCCAGATCCCAAGCAGGATACTCAGGGCCCCTCAGGTCACCCCATAAAGGGACTTGCATGGGTCCCCTCTATGCCGCCAGTGGTCCTGGTTGGCTTGTGGGCACTGAGACATTCTCAAGCCCCTTTGTACAGCAGCTCCATTTCCCCACTAGTATCAATGGGCTGGTTTTGTCCCTAAGGATCCTGAAAGGAGTTCTTACCGTGGCAGCTGTGGAGGTGGTGCTGGCCCCGGGGACTGTTCGTTGAGGTGTCCCTGTCTGAACAGCTGTGGCAGTTCCAAGTGAGGCTGTCTGTGCAGAACCACCCAGAACCAGCTGAGGCTAGAAGAGTTCAAAACACAAGGTAAATGTATCTCTCAACAGTAGCAGAAGCCAGCAAAGTAAAACTGGGGAAGTAGGGCCCAAATGGCCAAGTGGCCACACTTCCTGCAGCCACCTGAGGTGGCCAAGGGCATCCATGGCAGACCCACACTGAGAACTAGAGTGATAATTACAGGAGATGTATTTGCATCTCTAATAAAACCTTACGAACTTGAACCCATCATTTCACTGAGAATCTGTGTCAGAGTCTGACAGCTGTTGCAGAGACAAGCACAGAGGATTGGATAATCCGATGACCTCCTATCTCAGAAGCTACTCCTGATAGCACTGGCTAAAAGGCAGCTGTGACCAAGCATACAGCACCCCCTACAGGGTCCACAACTCCCTGCACTAATGTCCTCTGCTTTCCAAATTTGAGCCTTGTCAAGAAGCCACAGCAAGCTGAGGTACAGAGCTGGGTTGCTAGCACGGCCACATCGAGTGTGGAAAGGTGCTACTTGGCAAAACATAAGAACATTTGCAAAGCAAATGGGCACCTAGACTTCAAATGACTGAGACACTCCAAACCACTGGCCCTCAGTCCCACCCCACTCCTAAGATTCCTGCTTTTCTTGAATAATCATGATGAAATATTTACTGGTCTTTAAATTAGTGCCTCTCCAATGTATAAATCTAGCTGCCCACATTTTCTCACTCTAGGTTTTTAAACACTGCCCCACCCCCACCCCCACCTGAAGGCAGAGAGCAGTGTGACATCCCACCCACCCACCCCCAAGGATAGCTCTGAAGTAGCTGAGCAAGTCTTCAGCTCCCTTAGAGCAAAGCCCTTGGAGTACTCCAGCCATAGGTGCTTATGAGGATGCTGCACCAGCACTGACTCGCCTCCAGGTCTCTTCCCTGCCCCCCAAGTTACCCTATAGCTGGAGATGGATTCAGGGGTGATAAGTGTCTCCATGTCATACGCATGCATTGTCCTTGTGACTGGAAACCACCAATAAAACATCATGTGAAGATAATGTGCTGGAACAAACCCAGAGGCTGACTCAACAAGCCGGGGCAGCCAGAACACAGGGACCCTTCTCACCAACTTTCTTTCACTCTAAGATTTATTTCCCACCTGACTACTACAGACCTAGGGATACAGACTGCTCACCCTGACCAGAGACCCTATCTACCTACTTCAATGCATTGGTTCTCACTAAACATGACACACGGCTTACCATGAGCTTCACTACCTTCTAGAGCCCCCTCCTCATCAGAAAAGCGGATACTTTAATCAGATGCAGACAGCACTAGGAGTTCCTCTCAGGAAACCCCAGGTCTCCTAGACTCCAGCTCCTGAAACACACAGACGTCTCTGCTGGCTTACCACAACCCGGGGCAGAACTACTCTCCAAGCTGTTCTTTCTCCCCACAGCCACCAAAGAGAATGGAGCTGAGCTCCAAGACAAAATAGTTTAGAAAGGCCCATGTGTGGGGATGCCCTGCAGCCCGTCACCCAGCTCAGACTCCCACTGCGATGGAAGTGCAGCTTACGCAGGAACACAGCAGTTTAAATCACATATAAGTGGGCACATCACCTAGGCACAGTGTGGCAAGCACTTGATAGAAAAGCCCAGAGCCCTACACAGTATGACTACTCACAAACTCAACATCAGGAGCCCTTGAGGCACTTTGCCCAAAGAGAGGGTTTCCCTAATCAAGTTGACCTCCCCAGCCAAGGACATCTTCCAAGGCTAAGTGTCTCCCTGACCAGATAGATGTGTCTTCTGACTAGGAATGTCTCCCATAGCCGGGTCCATCTCTCCAACCATGTTATGTCTTCTCTGATGAGGTGTGACTTCCCTGACCAGCCCCTTCCTTAACTCTTACCATCTGCTTTGCCCTATGCAACAGAGGAGCCCCTGGAATGTAAGCTCCTCCCCTTGGCTTCATATGCTAGAAGCTGCACCTCAGGAGCATCAACCTGTATCGGTACAACCAGTATCTGCAGGACACTCTCCCCTACCACTACCTAGGACACTATTTTACAAACAACTCCTAGCACTCAGGAGGCAGAGGCAGGAAGAGCATTCCAGGTGTGCCAGTGTGGTCCACACAGCAAGTCCCAAACCAAATAGGGTTACCTCCTGAGACCTTAGTTCAAAAGACGAGAAGGAAGAGGAGGAAATAGAAGAAGAAGAAGGGAGAGATGGAGAGAAAGAAGATGAAGGAAGAGAAAGATGATCATTTCTAGGGCTGTGCTGTCATCACAGCAAAGGCCACAGGGGGGCAGTGTGGTCTGGAAGCCATGTGGAGCTGGTATGGTCGGTCCCCTGCTAGGAAAGCAACACGGGGAGAGCACCCCACTCCAGCTCACCTACAAAGATGCCCCGGGAAGGTGAGAGGATGACCCTGCACACACAGCACCAGCACTGTCCATGAGCGTGGAATGGGGCCACACAAACTCTCCTCACCACAGACTTTACTTCCTCAAAGATGCCCTGAGTCAAGTATTAATGAGGTGACACTCCTAATTACACTTTATAACGAGCTTTTTGAATGCTGATAATGCTAATTTTTTTTCTTTAAGGAAAAGGATGTAGGGTGCATTCAGATACAGAAAAATCATTTTCTTCATTGAGCACCTGCATCCTCAAATTCAACTTGGTACCCAATATAAAAAGTCCTAACGCCCAATCTTTGCATGAAAGCAAAAGCATGCTTTGCCAGCGGGTAGCCCTATGATGCACCAAGCTGCACCCTCTTACCTGTACCCCAGGAGACCGCTGAAGGGTTGTAGTGGGCTGTACCGTCGTCTGGGCCTGAGACACCTGCTTAATTATGGTAGTTGGGGTCACCTGCCGTGCAATAATAGGTGTTCCTGGAGCCTGAAAGATAAGTTAGGAGTCATCTAAAATGAGCTACAGTAGGTGACACACACACACTCCTGAAGACACACTAGTGCACTCAAGGAACCCACAGCTTACTACTTACCTATAAGGAAGTCATCCTAAGCCCAAAACTTTCTAGCCAAAGAAAAAAATGTATGATCAGAAACTTCACAGAAAATCCTAAAAGCAGACTTTACTACTGAAGTCTACAAAACGCCATCTTTTAAGGCAGCCACCTGGAAACCCAGGGGTGGCACTGCTCTTAGAATAACACTGACCTGCACAGAAAGTGAGGACACGCCAAGTCCTCCAAGCCACAGACTGTAAAAGGGGAAGGCAGGTGTCAACTAAGATGGAGACACCTCGAGTCCTGAGGTGGCTACAGAGAAGTTGTGTGAGAGGAGATGCAAAGGTCTGATGGAGAAGTGCAGCGTACCACCACAGAGAACCTTCAACACAGTCCACATGCTTCCTACGCAGGAAACAACTGTACTGCGGGCCTCAAAAGAGGTGCTCTATGTTATTCCTACGGGGACCCTCTGCCTAGCTCCAGCACATATCCCCATCCACAGGACAGGGCACAACTCCAGAGGAGTTCAGAGTTATCAGGATTACTCCTATCATCTCTTTAGCTGCCAGGTATCTAGGGAAGGCACTGGAAAAAGCAAGGCCACACAAAGTATACAACAGGGGTGGTTGTGCTGGGGAAGTGGGGGTGCTGCACACGGGGACAACACAGCTTGGCATCAAGCTCTGTGACTTCAAGGCTTGGGAGGTCTTCACTCTGCTCCACTACACACCCTTGGTCCTTCAAGCATCCTGTCTTCAAGACAGTCCCAGGACCTGTGCACAACTACATCTACACCTTACAGAAAAGACACTGGGACACACAGAAAGGTGAACCCACTGGTGACAAGAGAAAGGCCAGGACTCAGACAAGGGAGCTGACCCCAAGTTCTACTGTAACCCAACTCAGCCAGCAAGCTGAGCACTGGCCACAAGAGCTGGCTCCTCCAAGAGCAAATAGTCTCAGCTAGGAGAATGGGAGACCAGAGCCATCCTATACCCTGCCTGATGGTTGAGTTTGAAAACACTTGCATACCTCAGTGTCCACTCACACAGGACACACCTTCACTCTTGCAACATCCCCAGTGTGCAGGGTGGGCAATGGGTGAGAGACAGGCTGAGCTGGGGCCACCTCACACTAACCTACTCACCATGTGTGCACTCACCTGCACGGTAGAGATCTGGACAGGTGGAGCACCTGTGGGGGTTGCAGGACGGGGTGCCATGGTGCTCTGAGGCTGGGCCTGGGCATGGGCCTGCATCTGGGCCAGGGCTTGCTGAGGGATCATTAACAACTGCCCATTCTCACTCCGCACGAGGACCATTCCTGGGGGACAAATGATACTTGGCATCAGGAAGCACTCCCTACTCCAGCACAAGAAAGACACCGGCCAGGGGACTAGTTACTACTGGAGGAATATATGAGCAGCTGCTGAGCAGCTGGCTCCTCAGGGGAGACAGAACACAGGATGGTGGAGGACTGTCCAAACACACAAAGACCACAGTACATCTCCTTTCACAAAGAACCTAAGTGGTAAAGCCAAGCTCAGTAGCCACAGTTTCAGTCCAGATGTGTGCCCTGCAGCCTCTTCAGATGTAGGTACCTAATTACAATGCCTTGCCACTGCTTCTGCCTTGTCTACACTCACAAAGTGGCAGATACCCCTCAGTGCAGGCTTCCAACACCCATGAGCCCATGTCCTGGGTAACTACTCTGCACCTTCACATTTCTCTGTCCAACACACTAAAGTGTGCTCACAATGCTGGGGTCCTATCTCTGAGTGCAGGACACCATCACCTCTACAGTCCATAGGCCAAGTCTCTCCAGCCTGATGCCTCAGAATGTCCAAACCAAACCAAAATGTGTAGTCCTCTATTCTTCATAGGAATACTACTGTGATCAGACATAGGGGCTGTGCTTTCCCCCAGGTGACCAGGATGCACAGAGGCACTGTCCACAGCAACAGGTACAGAACAGTCTCTCATCCATCCAAATTCTTGAAATTCTGGGAAAGCAAATTCTGCCAGTCAAGTTTGACTAATTTTGGCTTCAAACCAGCAACCAATTGTATCCTAAGTTATAGAAGCAACAGTAGCCTTAAATTTAATACCCACAATGGAGTTACAGCCACCCTCAGCCCAACACAACAGGACACAGTTCCAAAGTAACACACCACTGAGGAAAAGGATAAAGGGGAGGGGGTATTGAGACTAAAACCTCCTAAGCTATACACCCAGCAAACCCTGGGCTCTCCCTCTGGGAGGAATAAGTCAGAGTAATCACACAGGAAGAGTCTTTGATGCTGTCAAACTCTGAGTATATCAGAAACAGCAGCAAGGTCTCTTTGAACTCAGTAAAAATTGTTTGTTTGTTGTTGTTTGAGATAGGGTTTCTCTGTGCAGCTCTGGCTGTTCTGGAACTTGCTTTATAGACCAGGCTAGCCTCAAACTCAGAGAGATCTGCCTCCCGAGTGCTGGGATTAAAGGCGTGCCCCACCACCTCCTGGCGAACTCAGTACATTCTTAATCCAGAAAACCCTGTTGTTGGTTAAAGAAATAAATGTCCCTCCAGAACTACCTCACACAACCACATCAGCACACTGGTGGCCAGTGTTTCTCTGTGGACCTAACAAGGTACAAGCCACATGTCTTGGAGGTTCTATCTGACTACCCTTGTAGCCACTGTCACACATACCCAGTCACTGCAGAGTATGGTCCAGCCCAGCTGGTGGAGCACAGGCCCCTTGCAGGATTCCTCAAGAGGCACTTCTTCCCTACTGATGCAGAACAGACTGAAGGAACTCTGTTCCCTTGGCTGACAGGGGATCTTCTGGTAGAGGATCTCAATGCCAGCCTACCCTCATGCTTTGAGGCTCCTTTGACTGCCGAGTGTGAAGACCCAATATAGGCACTGTGGAGCCCAATAGGCAAGGCCCCAGTCAGCCCACAGTGGTCACAGACCCTGCCTCGGCTCCATCCCTGACCTCTGACTAAACTCTTCATTAAAGCTAACATTACCCAGTTCCTCCAGCTCTTCTGAATGAGGAGGTTTTCAGTGTCACCATGCAAATAACAGGTGACAGTCAAAGATCCTGGACACCTGGGACAGACCTAAACAGACAAATGTAGAAGTCCCACCTCTCTTTAGAAAACATCTGCTTAACAGCAGTAAGAATTCATCAGAATGCCCTTCAGTGTTACCAGAACATCCAATACCCACCGGATGGCCAGAAGACACTGCAGAAAGGAAAAGTAGAGGTACAAAGGGTGTGATAAAATTGAGGGGATCATTTCAGAAGCTCCAAGTGATGAAAGAAAAGGGAAGCAACCACTTAAGATAGCATGTCATGGATGGAGTCCCCTGGTACTGGCAGCAGATCTCTGCCATGTCAATAAGGAAGTGAGATGGTGTCCTCCAGACTACACAGGACTCCAACACCACTGATCACTTCAGGGAAGGAAGCCCAGAACTCACATTAGGCTGGCACAACTAGGGGTGCTACAGCAAACAACAGACCCGATGGGCCTGCCACCTGCCACCTGGAAGGCCATACCCAGCCACATCATTGCAACAGGAAGGGAAGCATTTCAGATGCTCTGTCTCAAACATGTATGCTCTCAAGAAATGCAATGACACCAGGGCATGAACATGGGTTTGTACCCAAGGGAGATCTACAAATGTCCCAGAAATCTCCAGAGACCACACCGCACTTCATCGGTGCATCAACACAACAGCCCAGAGTACAGAGACAGGCCCATACAGATGGACAGAAACCTGAATGAGCAAGGACAGAGGACAGGTACAGGCAAAAAACTTGGATCTACTGTCTACACACAAGACCAGCACTCCAGGAGAGAAAAGGACAACACCACTATTCTAGAAATCATTCCAGAAGCATGGTCCATAAAGAAACACATGGGCAACTCACAAACCCGAACTTCCAGTTGCCTCTCTTCTCCAGAAGCTTAGAGGAAATGCTGGTCACCAACCCAGGGAACACAGACAGAGGACTGGAGTACAAAACACACACACAGACTTACTGCCACATCTCAGCAAGAAAATTACAAGTAGGCAACAGATCCGAGCAGACAATTCCCAGAGATGAAAGACATAACCCATAGCAATAAATTAGCTCAGTGTCACAGGCCAACATGGGAAGGGCAAATTAAACCCACAATGTGGTGCTGTCCACACCCACTACTACAGCTGAAGTAAAACCAAACGTAACTGGTGATGTGCGCAGAGAACTCCAGCAGCATGAGGTGGACCCCCTAAACGCCATGCTACAATCTTAGGAAATGATGGGGTGCAGCCCTCTACTCCAGTCTACCTCAGAGACACTTGGACCTGAGCTAATTGAAACAGTCTTATTTCTGACAGCCTAAAACTGGGATCAACAAAAACACATCAATAGAGAGACAACATCTAAGATATCTACACAATGGGAAAGTATTCAGAGATAAAGAAATGAGCTATGGATACAATACAGGTGATCCTCAAATGACACATTCAATCAACGTGGCCAGAAAAGGTCCACACTATATACTTCTATGTTCCAGGACCCAACTCCATGTGACAGAAAGCTGACAAACATGCAAAGGCTTGAGAATAGGGGAACAGCAGACGTGTTCAGGCGATAGGAGGCTCACTATCCTGACTGGTGGTGACTTCAGGGATGTGTGTGTCAGTCTAGCAAACTGCACTGAAAACATGACATCGTTGTATGTCAACAGCACCTCCATAAAGATCTATGCACACACAAGCAAGCACACATTCGTGGGGGCACGCACACACACCAAGAACCAGCAAAGGTCTAAAGATAAGGCGCAGTTTTGACTAGCATGCCCAGTCACTGCTGTGGAACAATCTTTTTGTACACTATGAATATGTATTACTCTCAATGACTAATAAAGAGCTCACTAGCCTATAGCTGGGCAGGAGGAGGTTAAGCAGGAAAACCAGGCTAAGAGGATGCTGGATGAAGAAGGGCAGAGTCTGGAGTCACCAGCAGATGCAGGGAGAAGCAAGGTGAGCATGCCTTACTGAGAAAAGGTTTAAGCCACATGGCAGAGCATAGATAAGAAATATAGGTTAATTTAAATGTAAGAGTTAGCTAGTAACAAGCCTGAGCTACTGGTCAAACAATTACAATTAATATTAAGATTCTGAGTGGTTATTTGGGAAGCGGCTGCCAGGACAGGAAAATGTCCACCAACAAATGGCGCCCAACGTGGAGCATACATCCACATAAGACCTAAAAAAGCTTACAAAAGGTTCTAAACACACAAAAATGGAGCCAAACTCAGCTTCTTAGTCTCATGTCTCTCATGCCGGCCACAGTACAGACATCTCCTGGCAGCTGCCAGCAGGTCATGATCTGAGGAGCTAAGCCGCATGGCAGGTTCCCACAGTCTCTCACACGGGTGTTGGTACAGAGAGGCATCTCTCAGCCCCTGCTATTGGGCTTAAGCTGCCAGTGCAAACTCCGCCAGCACACTGCATGGTGGGTTTTCCGTTGCTCATGCAGACAGAAAAGGATTACAGGTACACAGTAAAGCCAGATTCAAATAAAAAAAAACCTCTAAACAGGTCACAGTGTGTTTTAAAATGTACAAAGGCTTAGGAGAAAGAAGAGAAAGAGTATATACAGACTTAGATTTAAAAATATAGTTTTAGGCCGGGTGGTGGTGGCGCACGCCTTTAATCCCAGCACTCGGGAGGCAGAGCCAGGCGGATCTCTGTGAGTTCGAGGCCAGTCTGGACTACCAAGTGAGTTCCAGGAAAGGCGCAAAGCTACACAGAGAAACCCTGTCTCGAAAAACAAAAATATATATATATATATATATATATATATATATATATATATATATATATATATAGTTTTAAAATAATAAAGTTCTTAAAAAGGGAGTAAAGTGTAGTGGGTAGATGTTCCAGCTTTCACCTGGAAGTACTACCCCCAGTGAGGCTTCCAGTAACTGTCACACCTACCTGTGACCTGCCCCTGAGGCAGGGCCCAGAGGGGAGCCCTTAAGACCCGAGATCCGGATGTGCAGGCACTCTTGGTTCTTGGTGATGCTGGACGCTAGATGGTAGACCGAGCAGAGTTCTCCAGAGAACACAGCTGGACTGTACCTCACCTCTCCTGAATCCTGTAACCAACCTCTTTACTGGCTGTAAGTTACCCCAAAATAAACCTCCATTTTTACTACATGGAGTTGCCTTAATAAATCCTCCAAGAGGAAAGTAATATTAAAAAAAAAAAAAAAGGCACATAAAGATGGAAAATACATAGTCTGGATACTGTATGTTATTATATTGTCTTTGAAATTTTTAACTGCTGAGAAAGGAGCAATGGCTGCTAAGAGACACTGGATTAAAGCTGCTAGATTAAACGAACCTATATATTTTTAAAATATCTTGATTTCAAAATGTAAGTTGAAATGTACGTTGCTTTGGAGAAGAGGTTATGCTTTTGTTATCACAGGAAATGAGAGGCTGGGGATTCCTCCCAGGTTAAAGAAGATCGAATTTGATTGAGGAAGATCCCTGAAATCCTGGCTACACACATAAAGAAATAAACCTAAAAAAACTACAAGACACATGGTGTATATTTTATCTGCTCAAACATATAGCAAAAAAAAAAAATCATCTTTGGCTGACTTATGTACAATGCAGTCTATACTTGCATTAACACAGATATGTATGTTACCTTTAAAAGTTTATGTATTTTCAGAGCAAGGGGACCAGACACCAATAAAAACGAATGGTACAAATGATCCAGCATCCAAACAGCTTCAAGGCTACTGGCTGAGATGGCCCAGCCTCACAGACTACTCCAGCTGGAACTTCATTATCCCAGTTTTCTCAAGGTTCCCCCAAAGATAACAGTGCCCACAAACAACAGGAAGTAGTCTAGAGAACCACGTCCAAATTCCCAAAACATTGGTTATGGATGTTTGTTATCATTTAAGGGGGGTGGTTACAAATTGTTATTGGTCATAGTCTTAAAAAAAAAAAGCTGAACAAATGAGGTAAATTCAAAGATCTCTTTCTAAAGAAAAAAAAAGGATATGATATAGAAATGATATCCTATGATATAGGATAAAAGGGTAGATTATTAAATCTACTTTAATCCAAAAAACAACTATTAATCTCAAAATCTTTTACATTGGTATGGATTTTGGTATATTGATACAAATTTAAAGTTAATTTTGTTATATTATATGTATGTTTCTACTCTTGTTTAGGATATTATGTTTATGCAGCTCATTTATAGTCAAAATTAGCCATGTTAGGTATGTTTTCAAGATCATAAACAAATATATTTAGATAGATAGATGGTCTTCAAACACTTCAAAGACTTACAGGATATGGCATTTAAAATGTTTTAATAACAAAAAGCCTTTCATGACAGTGAGACATGTCTGCTCCTGGAAGCACCAATTTACTTCACTGGAAGCACCAATTTACTTCAAAGGAAGATAATGGGCATTGAAGAAACTCCATATGGAGTTTGCTTTCCTTATGGCAAAAGCTAGCCATTTGGGCAAAAAACTACTGCTGGCAGCATACTGTCCAAACTGGACCAGCAAGATGCAAAAGAAAGTGTCTGCCAAACTTTGCCAAGACAAGGTAGGACTATCCTTCAAAATTCACTGCTTCTCAAAAACGTCTGTCAGATAAACTAGGTCTGTAGGCCAAAGTTGGATGCCCCAGTGTTACAGAAGAACCTAGAGTGACTGTCCTGGCAGCCAGATGTCCTTGTCGTTAGATAACATTTCACCCTTCGGGGTCTCTGACAGAACTGAAGACTAGAGAGTCATAGTTACAGTTTTCCTTAGTTATAACATGAGGTAAATTAGGTATAAAACTTTAGACTCACAAAGATAAAATAAATAGTAAAATATTTTCTCTAATTTTGCCAAATACAAATTGTAACTGCAATTCTTACTTGATAACTTTTTGTTGTATATAGTTTTACTATGTTAAAGTTAAAACCTTCCTTTTTAATTTGACAAAAAGGGAGAAATGCTGTGGAACAATCTTTTTGTATACTATGAATATGTATTACTCTCATTGGCTAATAAAGAGCTCACTGGCCTATAACTGGGCAGGAGGAGGTTAGGTGGGAAAACCAGACTAAGAGGATTCTGGGATGAAGAAGGGCAGTCTGGAGTCACCAGCAGATGCAGGGAGAAGCAAGGTGAGCATGCCTTACTGAGAAAAGGAACAAGCCACATGGCAGAGCATAGATAAGAAATATGGGTTAATATAAATGTAAGAGCTAACTAGTAATAAGCCTGAGCTACTGGCCAAGCATTCACAATTGTTATTAAGACTCTGAGTGGTTATTTGGGAAGCAGCTGCCAGGACAGAAAAACTTCCACTTACAAGTCACCATAACACACACACACACACACACATACACACACACACACACACACACACACACACACACACACACAAACAAGCCATGAATGTTACCTTATGCTGCCTTCACACACGATAACTGGAAGCTGAGCCTGCTGGTGGCAGTATAAGGGACTACACTTTCCAGGCTCCTTTAAATAGCACCTCTTGTAGTACAGCTCAGACAGTAAGCAGTCCTGGGAGGATGCTCAGAACCTCAGCATCAGACTGCAAGTCAAAATGCAAAATAGCACTCGAATCCTCTGATGGACAGAGACCCCAGAAATGTCACAGGAGGAAGTGTGGTCAAGCCTAAGAGTAAGCCATATAGAATGCAACCTTAGAGGGCCCTGCTTGAACTCCCAGCAAGCACAGAGCTCACAAGAAATCGCTGTGTCCTGCATACGCCTCTTCCCTTCAGAGAGCTGGTAACAAGAGCCCAGGAAGGGGGCTGCAGTCACCACTGCAGCATCTGCTGACCCCAGCAGCCCACACAGCTTCTGTGTCTTTCCAGCCTGCACTCTTCCCAGGCATTGGTTCTGGGACCACCTGAGAACTGGCAAGCAACTATAGGCAGTCCGCTCACTCACGGTTCCCTACCAACCCCATTCCATTGATGTGCCTGGACCACCATAGAGCGAGTAACTGAATAGCAGCCAGTGGGGTTTCACTGATGCTTTTTTATTCATCAGTTTGTGTACAAGACAGCACAGAAAAAAAGGAAAAACAATGCACATAAACACAAGCTAAAGCTCACAGGTCCTCTTTCCCCTCTCAGGAAAAGAGTCTGGTGGTCAGTGTAGATTTCACTGTCCCATGCGCAAACCTGGAAGTGGGGTGGAGAGGAATCCAGCTCTGTGCTTCACAGCTGTGTGACAGAATCCCACAAGAAAACACTGCAGCTGAACAAGCCCCTCACTGTCACTGTCTCAGCTTTCAAACTCATCCCAAAATGTATTCTGCCACAGATCTTTCTGTCACTTGGGGGACATGCTGTCCTGGGCTCTTCCTACCTCTCTAGCAGCTCTTCTATTACTCTACAGGCTGTTTTCCTGGTCACTCATCCTGAACCCCACATCTAGGTCCTGAACACCACCTTCCACTCTGCTCATTCCTGGAGAATTCTCCCCAGCCCTCACTTCCCACTGAAACCACACACCTCATCCCCAGCTTACCCACTGCAGAGCTGCTCCAAGTCCCTTTGCCCCTCTTCTCCATACCCCACCATCACACAACCTGCCAGTTCCCACTCCAGCCTCCACACCTGCCTGAGCTGTAACTGCCTATCACCTAAGTCGGGAGCAGGTCTCCAATACCTCCCTCCCACTGCAGGACTGAGCTCCAGTTGCTGAGAGCTGAGATGAACCTATGACTCCTTTCCCACTGGCAGCCTCCAAGCATCCGGAGCAGCCTCTCACTCTCACTCATAGAACCTCTCAAGTCCCTTCTGGCTGCCGAGCAGAGCAGTTTTCCTACACAGCAGCAGCAGCAGGCTCTGCAGACAGCTTCTCACAGACACTAGCTAAAGCTTGCCCTCCTCCAAATCAGCTCCCTGGGGACAGGAGTTAGAACCGACAGAAGCCTTGGCTCACTTCTGTTCATCTACATTTCTCCTCCTTCCCAGCACAAATCCTAATCATGGGAAATATCTCGTTTATCTCTTTTCAGAGTAGGATGAATACAGTTGACAATAAATGGTTTCTTGCATTGCCTCTACACCCCCCCAACCCCCACTCGCACAAAAAAAAACATCAATACTATCTTTACAAACATCTAAATTACACATTGTTCAATGAGTGTGTTTATTATAAATTCTATCTGCAAGCATTGGGCACAAAATGGAACTCAGAAGAGACTTGAGCTGGGCTGCAGGTAAGAATGTACGTAGCACATATGAAACCCTGGGTTTCATCCCCCAGCACCACATAACCTGTAATCCCAGCACACAGGAGGTGGGCAGGAAGATTAGAAGTTTAAGTCATCTTCAGCTACATAGCTAGTTAGAGGCCGGTCCCAGATTTATGAGACCCTGATCCAAAAAAGGGAAAAGGGGGAGAGGATGATGATACTGAGCTGGTGTGTGTGTGTGTGTGTGTGTGTGTGTGTGTGTGTGTGTGTGTGTGTGTGTGCTTCTACACACCTAGTTGGGAGTGGCCCTCCTGGAAGTACCCATGTACTATGTCCTGCATCTTCTAAGTCACACAATTGGCCAGGGGTTGGTGTCACTGTCACTTCTTCCCAGCATACTCCATGACTACAGCTGAAGCACCCTCGGATTTGGGGTAGGCACCCATAGCCCCAGACAAATAAGGTCACTAAATAAGGTCACTTGGAGTGGTCAATACCCACAGGCCCAAAGAACTGTGGCCCAGTCTCCATACTAGGGTTCCCTAAACCTAAATGTACCCTTCAAAACATTAGCTCCTAAATTCTCTTTAACTTTAAATAGCTAACAGACATTGGTGAGATGGCTTTCAGAGGTCAATATGTGTGTTTTCACAAGCAGGAGTGTGCATATAAGTAGTATGCAGGGCTCGACTACAAACTGTAACCTAATGTCCTTCAGAGTCTGGTTCCCACCAACACCTGCCCAGTTCAAAGTGGCATCCTCTGTGCCACCTTACCCTAGCACATCTTGCAGGCCTCTGTATGTACGTTATGGTTGTAAGGCCTGGTGTTCTTGTGGGACTCCTAACAGTTGACACTTTTGCCTGCTTTTCCCTCCTACTGGATTGCCCAGTCCAGCCTTAACGAGGGGAGGTGCCTAGTCTAATTCAACTTGATAGGCCATGTTTGGTCGATATCCCCAGGAGGCCTGCCCTTTTCTGAAGGGAATAGAAGGAAGAATGGGTGGGGGAGGGGGAGACTGGGATGAGATTTGGGAGAGGAACCAAGGTCTGGATGTAATATATGAGAGAATTAAAAAAGAAAAAAAAAAAGTGACATCTCCCCACTACAGACAAAAGCACAGGCTTGTATCCCCAAATTCCAAGCCCATCAGCTACAGATCAACAGTGGCTCACTGTAACTGTTAGGAGCTGTTGGATCTAGGGAAAGAATGGTCATCCTTCCTTTCTATGCAAAATAAAGATTTGGAAGCAAACACTGCCTTGCTATGCAGAGACAAACCTGGGTGAAATGAGCTAGTCTGGAGCACTACGGAACAACAGAGCAGTAGAAGCCTGACTGGTAACCCCTGACTGACCCAGGCCCTACTAGGAAGGCTGGCGGTCTTAGAACCCCTCAATCTCAGGTGCACTTCCCACAGGTGCTCACCAGATCTCCATCCCCATCCATGCTCTGCCTCCCTTTGCCCCTTCCTGGCACCCAGCAGCTATGTTGTGGGAGAGGTGAGCAAGAAGACTCAGGCACAGCTCTGGGCCTCAAAGAGCTGACAGTTTCAATAGATGAGCGAGAGAGAAGGACCAGCCTGGAGCCCGGACAAGCAGCTCAGGGCCATGGAGAATGGCACAGTAAAGCAGCCCAACATCAAGTGTCAGGAGCTGGCCAGGTCGAGCAAAGGACTGAACTGAGAAGACAGCAGGCAGTTCAGGGAGCTACATGAGGGTCCAGGTGAGACCTCCACACATGAGCAGGGGTGGGACATGATGGCAGCAGACCCAGCGCTGGGAAGGCTGAGGCAGGAAACATGATGAAGTTGAGGCCAGCCTAGGCTATGCAATAAGATACTGTCTCACAACAAAACAGACACTGGTGAGAGGGCACCAGCCCGACAGCCGCCAAATGACATCTAGCCTCCCACGTGTGCTGGTTAGGACAGGAAACAAAGAGCCTTCCCCATGGCACCACAGCCTGTTCATGTCAGAGTCCATGCTAACTGAGGCCTGCTTCAATGTGCAGACATAGAATTCTGACAAAGCCCTCCCGCGGGAGGATGTACCTCGTGGCTCAGTGGAGACAGGTTCTACACCTCCTAGACTGGCAGCATCCATTCTGGCTTTTCCTCTTCTCAGACAGCGCCCAACTAAACAGGGAAGAACTGTTTTTGTATTCAAGGAGGTTGTTTCAAAACTCAGCCCTAGGCCAGCCTGCAAGCAGGAAGGTCAACCAGGCAAGGCAAAGGCTAGAAGAAGCCAAGTGGTCAAAGCCACCCTGGCTGACACAGTCCCATCCTGTCAGTAGATGACAATACCAAAGACTTCTATTTTCCAAAAGCTCAGGCAACCCCTCCACCACACCTGCTAAAGTGTACACACACACACACACACACACACACACACACACACACACACACACACACACACACACACACACGCACCCTCCAGGCCACAGCAGAAAACAGCCTGGGCCCTGACCAGGAACATGCACTCTGAAAACCCACTTGTTTCATTACCAAGTTCCTAACCCTCAACAAGTCTTAATGTGGCAAGGGTGACAAGCACTCTGTCCCTAGCACTCTCAGAACTTGGACACTGCGCACCCAGAGGATGGCTACGTGTCTCTCCTTACATCACATGTCCATTCAGTGATGCTTGCAGTGACTTTTTAAAAATAATCTCACAACATAAATCAAGCTGATTTCAAATTTGTGATCCTCCAGCCTCAGCCTCCCTAGTACTAGGATTACAGGTATACAGGAATACATGCATATGCTACCACAGCCAGCTCAAAGTAACAATTTTTTTAAATAAATTTTTTTACTCAAAAATTTTACTTAAGGGAACCAGAAAATAGCTCAGTCAATAAAGTTTCATGCAAGTATAAGGACCTGAGTTAGGTCCCTAACACCCATGTAAAAAGGCCAGGTATAGCAACATACACCCGTAACCCCAGGACTGGAGCAGGGAAGCAGACAGACAGACAGGTACACACATACACACGTACACACGTACACACACACACACACACACACACACACATGGATACCTGGGGCTCACTGGCCGGCCAGCCTAGCCAAATCTGCGAGGTTCAAGTTCAGTGTGACCCTGTCTCAAAAAATAAAGTGGAGGGGGTTGGGGATTTAGCTCAGTGGTAGAGCGCTTGCCTAGCAAGCGCAAGGCCCTGAGTTCGGTCCTCAGCTCTGGAAAAAAAATAAATAAATAAAATAAATAAATAAAGTGGAAAGCAACCGAGGAAGACACCCAACATTTACCTACAGGTGCACACACATCTGCACATGTGTTTGTACACATAAAATAGCCCACTTTGTGCCTGGCAGTGGTGGTGCATGTCGTTAATCCCAATGCTGGGGATTAACAGTGGTAGGGAGGCAAAGGCAGGTAAATCTCTGTGAGTTCAAGGGCAGCCTGGTCTACAAAGCAAGCTCCAGGACAGCCAGGACTACACAGAGAAACTCTGTCTCTAAATAAATAAATAAATAAATAAATAAATAGATAGATAGATAAAGTGGCCCGCTTCACTAAGCTAGCTGATAATCATAACTGTCAACTTTAAAAGCTGGCTAAAGAGCACCAGGTGACCTACAAAAGCAACACAAGGAGGAACAGCCAAGAGGCTCTGTGTTACTAACAAGCAAGAAAAGCACATTAAAATGAGATGGCGGCCAGGAGTGGCTGCGCAGGCCTTTAATCCCAGCCCTCGGGAGGCAGAGGCCAGCGGATCTCAGTGAGTTGGAGGCCAGCCTGGTTTACAGAGCGAGTTCCAGGACAGCTTGGACTGTTAGAGAGAGAGAGAGAGAGAGAGAGAGAGAGAGAGAGAGAGAGAATTTTACCTACCATGCTAATAGAAACTTCAATTAATTTCTAGCATCCGTTGCTGGCAATGAATGGGTACAGACCACACATAAATAAAGTAGGCACATGTAGGCACATGTTCATCTTCTAACCTAGTGACTTAAGCTCACTTTTTACAGCAGAGACACCTACCCGTGCATAGTACCAATAACTGTCTCCACACATAACCATCTCATGGGAAAGAGTGACCACGTGCACACTGAATCTCATTTAAGATATGATAAGAGTGACATTTAAACCGCCTAACATAGCAGGGCTTCCACTGGCAGGACGATCACCTTTGGCGGTAACAGAATTCATACTTTGGCTTTATATGTTTGTGCAGTTTACATCTCCTTGAAACCACATGAAGATATCATTTATTTATTTACTTACTTATTTATTTTTTGAGACAAGGTCTCCCTGTGTAGCCCTAGCTGACCTGGAACTCACTACGTGTAGACCAGGCTGGCCTCAAACTCACAAAGATCTGCCTGCCTCTGTGTACCAAGTGCTGGGATTATGGGTGTGTGTTACTGCATGACTGGCTAGTATTTAAAGCAGACAATAAAGACAGGCATGGTGACACACATTCCAAGCTCAAGGACAGCCAGGGCTACACAGTAAGTCCCTGTTCCAAAACAAAATGAAACAAATGTGTGCTAGAGGGGAGCTATGTACCCACTTTTCTCCTCTCAGCCACACCCTGCCCCTGCATGGCCTATGACTGCCCTCTTCACTGCACACCATCAAGGAGCCTGTGGTTCACACTCCTACCCACCTGGTTTCTCTTCCCCTACATCGGCTACTTGACCCCAAGTGCCTGGGCAGAATGAAGGACCATCTGTTTCAAGTGTCCAACGGTGGCCATACCAGCAAAATGGGCCACAAAGCCCTGCTCCAAGTGCCAAGAAATCTGCAGCTCTAAGTGTTTCCCGGACCTTACTGATTTTCTGGAAGCCACGGAAAGGCATAACAGTGTCCATACCAGCTGTAGAAAGACCCAGTAACCAAGAGCCAGGTTCTCCCTTCCCTAAGGCCCCACAGAACTCACTTGGGAGTAGCCTTGGCCAGGTACCAGATCTGGCCAAATTCTCAGACTTCATCACACTCTCTACTTCCTCATGTGTAATTAATTCACTAGCCAGGCCTCACCTATACTTACTATTTACAACAACAGGACCCTCATCCCAGGCACCACCACTACTTCTGGCCTGGAATCTGTACAAATAGGCTGTGCTCAGCAGGCTGAGTCCACAGGACCACCTCTACAAGCCTTTGCAAGAGTATTCCAGCTTATCCTGTGTCCATGACGCTCAGGAAGGACTCTGCCTGCCAGGGTGCCCACACTGCTACAGAATCTGCTACAGAATCTATCTTAGCTCTTGTTCTTTCCTCTGAAGAGTCAGAACTCATCCAGTTGGCATTCTGGCTGTCCTTGATGAGCACTGACAGAAGCTAGATCATGAGGTAAGGCATTTCTTACTCCTTATTTTCCCTTTCCTCTGACTTTCTCATTAACTTTAACTTCTGGTACTGTATTGGTATTACTCATTTTGCATTCTGACTAAAGGAAGAAGTGTGTGAATAAAAATAAGAATTAAAGCCTCAAAGAACTCGGCCAGGATACTCAGGTGCACAGCACAGGAGCAGTGCCTCAGAGCCATCTCTGCTGGGGCTTAGAAACAGAAGAGGCAAAGTACTAGCTGCTCCCCACGTCGTTGGCAGGAAGAGAACACCTACACCAGTCCCCGCTGCATTCTTCTCTGTCCTTCGAGAAGCCACTGTATCACTTAGGATTTAACACATCTTGATATGCCTTACCTGCAACTTAAAGAAAACATTCAAACTGACACAGTTTGGATGGCACACACACCAGTCAAAGGGCTTCTTATGGAAGGACTAATAAGTGACAGCCTCTGAGGTCCCTAGGTTACTTCAGCTCAGCAACTTCTGCCCTCTCACGGCTCAGATCATTTAGCTGGAGATAAAGAGGTACACGGGGCTGGGATGCATCTCAATGGTAAAACACTTGCCTATCTCCAGCACTGGAGACAAAAAGGTCTTCTAAATGGAGAGGCATAGCATCTCTGTCCTTCTGCATGTGGAGCTTTTTAAAGGAGCCTTTACCCAAAGAGGCTAGAAAGGGGGAAAGCAATCTGAGTGTCAATGGGAAGAACGACGAAAACAAAGACAGTGCCATCTGCACAGGAACAGACTGGCACCAGGTAGAGTGCCAGGGCCTGGACCCATGTTCTGCTGATGGCAAAAACATGTCTTAAACTAGTGCTGTGTCCATGCCACTGACAGGGAAAGGAGGTCAGGTGTGAGTAAAACGCATCTGAAACCACATGCAGTCAAACTGCAACTCTCCAAACTTGACTACCTGGCAACCTCACTTAACAAAGCATGATGGGGAGAAGACAGCCATGGGCTCTCCCATCATCTGACAGTCAGTTCAAACATTGATGCATGCTATGAGCTGCCTCACATATTCACTGGATACCTGCCAGGTGCTAACTAACACACTCACAAAGTACTCGCCATGTGCTACCACACACACACATCCACACCTGCTCTGTGCCACCCTGCACGCTCAATGGCCAGTCTCCATCAACCATCAGAAACTCACATATGTGAGACAGGCCCTTCTAAAGTTTCCACTGTACTCAACCAATGTGGCTGGCCAACCAGTGTCATGGATCACATCTCCTCTGTCTATATCAAGAAGAACAGCCACTCTGTAGACTAAAGGAACTGTTTAGACCTCTTGTGAAGGCCCACAAGCTGGATGGGTAGGACTCAGCTATTAGGAGGGATAAGAAGCAACCAGACAAAGATGAAGCCAAGGGCACACCACAAGGGTAGCTTGGAAATAACATAGGGTAGCAAAGAGGCACAAAATCCCTCATCCCACCCCCCAACTAATCCAAGCCTCAGCCTCAGCTCCAGTGGTCTCCTGGAGCAAAAAAAAAGAAACTGACCTACAGAGATGGGAATGTGGGTTAAGGCCAAAGGACAGCACACCAGAGGTGGGTAGAAGAACATGGCGCTCACAAGGGCACTGTTAGACTATAAAGAAACACAAAGGAACCCAATGAAACCCAATAAACACTCATGACAAACATACAAACATTCCCTTGCCCCCCCCACACACACACCAACCCACACCCCCAAAAAGGCTCTAAAATATTAGCAATGATTCAGTAAAGTGTTTGCCACACAGACATCTAGTTTAGGATTCCCAGCACCTGTGTAAAATGCCAGTGTCTTAGTTAGATGTCCATTGTAATAAAACACCATGACCAAAAGCAACTTGGAGAGAAATCCGTTTACTTCAGCTTATACTATCACTGAGGGAAGTCAGGGCAAGAATTCAAGGCAGGAACTTGGAGGCAGGAACTGAAGAAGCAGAGGCCATGGAGGAATGGCCTAGCCTACTTATACAGTCCAGGACCAAATGCCTAGGGGTGGCAACACTCACAATGGGCTGGGTCCTCCCACATCAATCACTTATTCAGAAGGCTTGCCTCCAGACCAATCTTGTGGGGAAATTTTCTCAATTGAGGTTCTCTCTTCCTAAATGACTTTTAACTTGTATTAAGTTGACAAAAAAAACCTAAGCAGGACAGCAGTCATAGCAGTATGCATCTGTAATCCCAGCACCGAGGAAGTAGAGACCTGAAGCTTGCTAGCCAGTCATTCTAGTTGAATCTGTGAGCTCCAGGTTTAGCAAAAGACCTTGTCTCAAA
Source organism: Peromyscus californicus insignis (assembly GCF_007827085.1). Classification (NCBI taxonomy): domain Eukaryota; kingdom Metazoa; phylum Chordata; class Mammalia; order Rodentia; family Cricetidae; genus Peromyscus; species Peromyscus californicus. The sequence continues at coordinate 152,468,963 of NW_026294595.1, forward strand.
ATCAAGTAAAATGCACAACAGAAGAACAGCCAGTATCAACCTCTGACCTCTTGCACACATATGGCATGTGCATTTATGCACACATATATCTCAAAAAAGAAAATCAGCAATGTGTAAACCCAGAACTCAGAGGCTGAAGCAAGAGGACTACCAAGAGTTCAAGCCAGCCTGGGCTGCATAAACAGTAGTTACAGACCATCCTAGACTACAGAGGAGGGCCTGTGTCAAACCAACCAACCAACCCACACACATCAGAAACAAGGATTGGTTATGTTTCTCAGTGGGGTAAGAGTTCTTGCCTAACATGCACAAGCCCCTTCCCTGTCAGAAAAGAAAAAAGTCTGAATTAGAGAACACAGTTGAGGGTGCGGAAAACACTATGAAAGGCTGAAGGGTATAGCTTGGTGGTGGAGCACTCGCCTGGCACCCAGGGGCCCTGGAGTCAATTCCCACCACTTTAGGGTTAACACTAAGGAAGCAACAAACTTGAGAGTGCTCCGGAATAAAATTTAGCAAAATATATGCAAGATTAATTTGGAAGTATAAAACTTATTTGGAAGACACTGCACGAGATCTAAATTGAGTGACAGCCCATGCTTACTCACAGACAGGTTGACACCACTGTTCAATGGGTTGGTTTATTCCTCCAAACTGTCCAATTTACACACAAAATTCCAACTGTTCAGTCCTTTAAGGAGTTATCTCTAAAGGCCAAGGGCAGGAGGAGCAAACAACAGACCTAACACCAGCCTTAGGCAATATACAGCCAATACGGAACTTTGCCCCTTAAGAACAAGCTGACAGCCAGGCAGTCATGGCGCACGCCTTTAATCCCAGCACTCAGGAGGCAGAGGCAGGTGGATCTCTATGAGTTCAAGGCCAGCCTGGTCTACAGAGTGAGTTCCAAGACAGCCAGGGTTATTACACAGAGAAACTCTGTCTCGAACAAAACAAAACAAAGAACAATCTGACATGAGTGGACAGACAAGTAAAGGGAGCACTCAGAGCCAGATGTGCGCCCTCCACAACAGAGAAGAGCACAGAAGGGAGGTGTGGCCAGGACAACACACCTCACATCAAAGCCATGCAACCTGGGACCCAACACAGCAAACACGACTCCAACTCCATAAAGACTGAAGGCTTAAAAGTAGAAGCAAAAACTAAAATCTTACAGAAAAACACAGAAGATCCCCATGACCTTGGGAGTTTAGAAAGAACTTACAGATATCTCCAAAAAGTGTTTACCACAGGGGAAAGATTGGTAAATTCAAAAACATTCATCAGAAAAATATAACAAGAAAAGTGAGGGAAATGGCATGGTGGCATGCATCCTTACTCATAGCATGAGGGAGGTAGAGAAAGGAAGATCAGAAGTTCAAGGTCATGGTTAGCTCCATTGTGAGTTCAAAACCAATCAGGGCTAAGGAAGACCCAAGGAAAGATGGAAGAAAGGAGTGGAAGGTGGGGGGGGGGGGGGAGAGTATGAATGAATGAATGAGTGGGTGGGTGGGAGGATCAGCCATAAGCTGAAGACAGAGTAACCAGGCAGAAAGGAAGAAATTGTTTGAAAACCAAGCAGAAAGATACAAGCCACTTCCCAGAAGGACTCCCACAAGCAAACAGAATGGTGTCAGTTTCTGAGCTCAGGACTGAGAGAGTGGATCTGAAGAACTCCGAAGTCTAGCTATGTTGTAAGTGCTGAGAGGAGGGAGGCAACAGACTGATACAACTGGCACCATTCACATGAACCACAGCCAAAAACACTGAGAGACAGAAAGAGACAAGCCAACAGCTCCTAGACTCACACACAAGAGGTCAGAAGTCATAGGTCACCTCATGACCAGGTGGGGTTTGAGATAGAGAGCACCATGGTTTAGTTTCAAAATTAAATGAAAACAACTCACCACAAAGCAGACTAAAAATGAAAAGTCATTCTGACAAACTAAACTTTACCCAGTCAAGGGAGGACCTCCCACTCGACAAACAAACAAAAAACGACCGCAGAGCCTGACTATCAAGGTGATGTGTTAGAAGGTAACCAGGTCACAGGCTGGAGCCTCATGAATAAGATTCAAGTTCTTAAAAGAACCCCTGGCCCTCTTCCTCAAACCATGCCAGGACATAGTGAAAAGGGTACTGTGCACCAGGCAATGGGCCCTCAACACACCCACCATCTGCTAGAACCCTGGTCTCAGAGTTCCAGAGGCTACGACTCAAAGGTAAGTCTGTTGCCAATAAGCCTCCCACCCTTGCCCATGGTGTTTTTTTTTTTTTTATCACAGCAGACCAAACAGCCTACAAGTGGAGTAGCTGAGGAATAATGACAAAGGGGTGCCACAAGAGAATTAGAGCAAAGACTGGCCAGAAATGATGCTAAAGTGTCCCTTCCTGTGACCAGTCCCTGCCATGCTGAAGGTGCTAGCCAGAGCAGCAAAGTGAAAACAGGAATGGATGAAATGGAGCCTCTACCACCACAATGTGTTGGTCTCTAAAGAAAAACTCTAAAACTCTACAAAGTAAAGTTGTAAAAAAATTAACAAACAGGCTGGAAAAATGGCTGCAGAGCACCTGGGTTCTATTCCCAGAAGCCACATCAGACAGCTCACAGCTGTCTATAACTCCTGTCCCAAGCAATCCAATGCCCTCTTCTGGCTTCAGTGGGCACCAGCTACAAAGTGGTGCACAAACATGTATGCAGGCAAAACACTCATACATATAAAACAAAAATAAACTTTAGAAAAAAATTAACAAATGATTTCTGCAAGGACATAGTATAGAAGATGGTTTAAAAAGTGATATTTCTAAGTATTAGAAACAAATAACTAGATATTGACATTTTTAAAAAGTACTGTGTATACTGCATAAAGTATGAATACATAAATAGATTAAACAAAATGTTAAGAAACATTGAAAACTATAAAAGAATGCTGAGAGAAATTTGTTTTATTTTTACTTGTAATACAGTCCCACTATACAGTTCTGGCTGACTTCAAACTTGTTATGTAGCCCAGTAGAGCCTCAAACATACAACCCTCCCAACTCCCCAAATCTGGCATTATAGACATGTGCTACCATGCTTGGCCTTTGCAACCCAAATAGATGGAGATAAGTGTTCATCAAGATCCATGCTCATGGATCAGAAGATTCAATATTAAGATACCAATTATCATCAAACTGATCTAAAGGTGCAACAGAGCACTGAGCAATCTATCAGAAGACAAATTTGCAAAAACCAATTAGATCTAGAACTTACATGGGGGCAAAGAACCAGAATAGCCCCACCGTCTTGGAAAAGCAGAGCAATGAGGGCTCAGGGTCCTGGAAAGACGTATCCCCCTCAGCCGGGAAGTAGTGGCACACAGCTTTAATCCCAGCACTCGGGAGGCAGGCACAGGTAGATCTCTGAGTTCAAGGCCAGCCTGGTCTACAAAGTGAGTTCCAGGATAGCCACAACAGTTGCACAGAGAAACCCTGTCTCGAAAAACCAAAAACAAAACAAAACAAAAAGTATCCCCCTCTGTAGGGGGCCATTAACCGGAGGAAGCCATTCTCTGCACATAGACATACTATGCAGAAAGTGCAACCCAACCCCTACCTTACAACTCTAACAAAATGCTTTCAAACCAGATCCTGGGAAAGCAAAACCAAAGAAAACTCAAAAGAAATCTCTGTACTTTGAATTAGGCACAAACTGCTAAGACATAACCAACTTGGAAAGAAGAAGAAAACTAAATGGAAACATATACTCTGAGGCATATGTGAAGTAAGTACAGAGGAAATACAGGCTAAGAGGAAGTATTACTAAAAAACCATTCTACCGGTCAGGCGATGGTGGCGCACGCCTTTAATTCCAGCACTCGGGAGGCAGAGGCAGGCAGATCTCTGTGAGTTCGAGGCCAGCCTGGTCTACAGAGTGAATTCCAGGAAAGGCACAAAGCTACACAGAGAAACCCTGTCTCAAAAAACCAAAAAACAAAACCAAAAAACTAAAACAAAAACAAAAAACCATTCTACCTGACAAAAGGCTTGATTTATAGTACATCTGAAAAACTCTTACTAAATCCAACAAGCACATTTTTAAAAACAGAGGCCAAAGCTTTGAACCAATATTTCACAAAAGATTTGTATGTGTCAAGCACATGAAAATATACCCCATGACTCAGTCATTATATGCCCATCAGGGCCTGACATCAGAGAACCTTTCCAATCGCTCACAAGGATGAGAAGGTCTGACCCAGCTGGGAGAGGTCCAGATCTCCTCCAACAACACAGAAGAAGCCTCTTAAATGGCTAAATATGCACTCTTTACACACTCCTGACCCCTCTCCAGGTGGCAGCCCAAGAAAAGGAGACCATGTCTACTAAAAGATCTACAGAGAATGTTCCTGAGAAAGAAAGCTAGATATGATGGCCAATCTTGGTTGGAACCTTTACCACATCTGGAATCAACTAAAACCCAAGCAGCTGGGCAAACATATGAGGGATTTTCTTGATTGGCTCATTTGAGGTGAGAAAACCCACCCTAAATCTGGGCTACTCCTTCCGTGGCAGCCTACATAAAAGGGCATGGAAGAAGGAAGCTTTTGTGTTTGCCTGCTTGCCCTCACCCTCACTGGCAAGTTCATCTACCCTGTTGCTGAGGCACTCCTTCACTGGTATTAGAACCTACATCTTCATGATTCCAAGACCAAAGATCAGGAGCTCTCTGGGAATTACCTGGGACCCCAGCACCAGGCTGGGACTGCTGAGACAGCCAGCATCATGGACTGAACAACACATGGGTTCTTGGCCTGTGCATCAGGAGACAGCCTATAAACCACTCTAATAAATACATAAAATACATAAGTATATATATTACATTTCATATATATATATATGAAACAAATATATACATTTGTTTCATTTTATCAGTCCTGTTCCTCTAGGGAACCAAGACCAACACACTAAAACTATACACACATTCGCTGACTGATGGGCATGTAAAGGGCTGTGGTTCCCCAGAACACCACTCACCAACATAAGGGACCAACTATTGGCACTCACACCAACTGGGAAAAATTCAAGTTCTTGTCAGAAGTGGAAGACAGATGCTGTGTATCCACTCCTTTATGGACTAGGAAGGCCAACACAGTCGCAAAGGCAGCCAGGGGAAGCTGGGGAAAAAGTTGCTCACCATAGCAGTAAGGTGACCTGAGGCCACAGTCACTTCCCTTCCTTGACTTCCCTACCTGCGACTAAGTTCATTACAACTCAGAGAACCATACACTAAAAATAGTGCCCCTGAATATCATTATGCCTCAATTAAAAAAAAAGAATGACTTGGGGCTGGAGAGATGGCTCAGCAGTTAAGAACACTGGTTGTTCTTCCAGAGGTCCTGAGTTCAATTCCCAGCAACCACATGGTAGCTCACAGACATCTGTAATGAGATCTGGCGCCCTCTTCTGACCTGCAGGCATACATGCAGGCAGAACACTGTAACATAATAAAATAAAAAGAAAGGAAGGAAGGAAGGAAGGAAGGAAGGAAGGAAGGAAGGAAGGAAGGAAGGAAGGAAGGCTTTAAAACAATGAGAGGCTACTCCACTGTGGGAAGAGCTGAGGTAGAAAGCAGGTGAGGACGGACGTGGAGCTACGGATGTCCTGGGAATTACCGAGATGGATCAGAAACTCCACAGGACTTGCCAGTCTACTCCCAGTGTTACCCTAGAGGACAGAATGGCCACACAAGCTTCAGACACAAATGTTTCTAGAAGTTTAGTTCATAACAGCCAAATGCTAGAAGCAACCCCGAAGCCCTCCCCACTGTTGAATGAACAGACAGCATGTATCTGCACATGGAAAGCTATTCAGGACACACAACAGTAAGCTACCAACAACACATGGAGTGAAGAAAGAAGACAAGGTCACTCGTTCTGTAGGATCGCCTGCCTGAGAATGGCAAGCTGCCCTGTGCTAAGGGTGGCAGCTGAGGTCCAGCATGTAAGGATGGGCTTGGGCTGTGAGAAACTGTCTTGACGGGTCAGTGGTTATACAGACACTTGTTTCTCAAAATAAACTGTATGTCTGAAATGAGGGCATGATGTGTGTGAAGTACAACCCTCAAAAAAATGTTATGTTTACATGCCTGTATTTAAAGGGGACCTCAGCCTGGGGGACACAGCTCAATGGTAGAATACTTAACACAAATGGCCTTAGGTTCCATCACCAGCATTAAAAAAAAAAAAAAAGTCAGCCAGGCTGGACCATGCCTTTTAATCCCGCACTTAGAAGGAAGAGGCAGGTGCATCTCTGTGAGTTCAAGGCCAGCCTGGTCTACTACATATCAAGTTCTGTGCCAGCCAGAGATACAAAGTAAGACTCTGTCTCAAAATAAATACTTAAAAGGCATCTAGCTGGTGCAGTAGCACATATCTACAGACTCAGCACTCAGGAAACTGAAACAGGAGGATTATGAGTTTTAAGGCCTGCCTGGGCTACAAGGCAAGACCTTACACAGCCCTACCCTCTAAACTCCCGGGTACCATGTCACCTGCCCACAAGTGCACAGTGACTGTCCTAGTTTGGCTTCTGTTGCTATGATAAAACAATGACAAAAACCAGCTTAAGAGAGAAAAGGATTTATGTGGCTTACATATACCAGGTCACACTCCATCACTGAGGGAAGTCAGGGCAAAAACTCAAAGCAGGAATGAGACAGGATGTGAAGCAGAGACCATGGAAAAACAATGCTTACTAGCTTGTTCTCCATGGCCTAGTCAGCCTGCTTTTTAACATAACCAAGGACTACCTACCCCAGGTAGCAATGCCCACAGTGAGCTGGGATCTCCCGTATCAATCATTAATCAAAAAAAAAAAAAAAAAAAAAGTTCCACAAACTTGCCTATTAGCCAATCTGATTGCAGCAACTCTTCAGCTGAGGTCCCCTCTTCCCAGGTGACTTTAGTTTGTGCAAAGTTGACAAAACTAGCCAGCACGGTGACTGAACAGGAAAACAGAAAGGAGGGACCCACCACCACCCACACTTCTGCCAAAGAAAGACCACCCACGCTGCCTGGAAGGACATCACGACCACTCTCAGATTCATCGAGGCAGAACTAGTCGACTTACTACACACTTTTTACAGAAGAAAATGTACTGTGTTTTTGAACTATTTCCTTCTGAAATTATGTCTTAAGTTTTAGTGCCTGAATCACTACTGAAAGCAATTTTTTCTAAGTGTATTAGATATAAATTTTATAGTACTTCAATTAAAAGAAAATGTCAGGGCTAGAGAAATGGCTCAACAGTTAAGAGTACTGGCTGCCCTTCCAGAGGACACGGGTTCTAGGATAACTCCAGTTCCAGGGAATCCAAGGCCCTCTTCTGGCACCCCAGGGCACTGCATACATATGGTGCACAGTCATACATGCAGACAAAATACTCATACACAGAAAACAAAGATAAGTAAATCTTAAGAAGAGCGAGAACGTTGCCAACAATGACCTCTAAGCTGTAACTATGAAGAAAAACATCAGGTACAAGTCAGTTTATTTGGTATCAAGAAGACAGAGAAAGAACACAAAACTAGGCACCATGGAGCACATCTGCAATTCCAGCAGAAGCGGAGAGTTCAAAGCCAGCCTGAGCTACAGAGCAAGATCCCCTCTCAAAAATAAAACAAAGAAAGAGTAAATGCTTGCACGTCTGCATATGTCCGTGTGCATTGTACATGCAGGCATATGCAGACACACGTGCTTGTTTTTACAAAGAAACACTAAGGGATGGCTTAGAAATTACCAAAAATGAAAATAAATACCCATCCTGGGGAGCAAGAAGGAGGTGAAGGGGCAGAGACCAAAGTGCTTCTCAGAAACTCCCTTCTGACCCATGTGTTTTACAAATCTAGTACATAAAATGAAAACAAACAACAAGTAAATTAAAACTGAAATCAAGCCAAACCAAATCAGACTAACACTGGTGCATCAGACTAGACACAGCATGCAGAAGACAGGTGACCTGATAAACATCCTCAAGACCTGCAAAGAAGCCTCACCTAGTCTGGCTCTGTCATAAGGACTTCAGAGCCTCATGTTCGTGAGTGCGTCTGATAAGTCAGGTAAGTAAATACACGGACCATATCAAATCCAGGGCTTCTTGTGTAAAAGAGGATGGGACAATTCAAAAGGACCTGTGGCAGAGGCTGCATGTCCAAAACCTAAATAGGCAACGTTGGACTGCATGCAACTGATCTGCATGTCCCTGCCACATCACCACTGTATGTAGGTGCTACAGCCTCCTAGAGACCAACACCCCAGCCTCTAAACTCCTCTGCAGAGCGCAGACACACAGACACACACACACACACACACACACACACACACACCCTGCTTGCAAGTGTGAGCGATGTAGAAATCACATAATAGCCACTATTGGAACCAGGGAGGCCAAGGAGAAATCAAACCTGGGTGTGAAAGACAAATACTTCTGCTACAAGAAACAAAGATGGAAACCTGCTGTGGGATGGTCTGTATGTCAAGTGTGTTGCTGATTGGTCAATAAATAAAACACTGTTTGGCCATTGGCTAGGCAGGAAGCATAGGTGAGATAAGGAGGAGAATAAAGCTGGGAAGTAGAAGACTGAGTCAGAGAGACACTGCCAGCTGCCATGATGACAAACAGCATGTGAAGATGCCGGTAAGCCACGAGCCACGTGGCAAGGTATAGATTTATAGAAATGGGTTAATTTAAGCTGTAAGAACAGTTAGCAAGAAGTCTGCCACGGCCATACAGTTTGTAACCAATATAAGTCTCTGTGTTTACTTGGTCGGGTCTGAGCGGCTGTGGGACTGGCAGGTGAGAGAGATTTGTCCTGACTGTGGGCCAGGCAGGAAAACTCTAGCTACAGAAACCTGCTAATCCATGTAACTCTTCTCCACAACAAGACTCCTTCAACTCTTCAAACCACCCAACACTGTCCTTGTAAAAACAAGGGCAAAATCCACAGACAGCATCAGCCCAACAGCAATGCATGAGGCTATTTCAATTGAGCCCTAAGCTGCTGGCCCAACCTTAGCCCTGCTGCACCCTACTTTCAGAGGCAGCAGGTTGCTGAGATTCGACCCCCAAACATGGTTCCAGATGCAAACACCTTTCCTGATCTTGCAATAGTACACAGCAGCAAGGAGGAAAAGACAGGGCACCGTGAACTTTCCTGCAACTTCACTGAAATACAGCTCGTAAAAATAAAACTCACCATCTTAAGGGCATAATCTGATGATGTAGGAAAGAATGTGCAGCGATGGGCCATCAGATTGTAGACACTGCCATATACTACAAATGTCCCCAGAGCCTCACTGCAACCTTCCTGCTCTAAGCAGCCACTTCCACTACAGTTTAAATCCCATAACGCAATGTCCGGTTTATCTTACAGAGTACTTTTAGGCCACTCATGCAGCTGCATTTGTCAGAACATGGTCCCTGGTGCTGCTGAGTACAGACCCACTCATTCCCACATGAGTGGCACAAGAAGTGAACTAATGTATGGTGAGTAAGCACTAATCCACTTATATCTACAGGAGTCACACATGGAGTAAACTGTAGGGTATGGTGAACAGGCACTCAGTCCTCACCTTTATTCTCCTGATCTCTAACACTGCGCAGGACCTGGGATTGCCGCTACACATGGACAGTCTCCTGCCCCACTGGGGCAGCTAGACAGGATGATGAAAACGTCTCTGCACTTACTGGCCTTTGCGTAAGAGCCGCTTGTTGCCATCACTCTGAACCATAGGAGCCCTTTGTAAAGCGCTCTAACCTATGCACCCACCTTGCCTTCTTTTAATTTTGAAGTCAAACTTACCGATCTTTCCCATTTCTGATGTTACTCTGTCCTAAGGCCGTTCCTCAGCTCAGTCAGAAGACATAACAGAAATTTCCTGCATCTTCCTAAGAGTCTCCATGTGCCCCTGAGGCCCACACCACCCCTTGCACTGCATCCTTCCAAGTGCATCCTTCTAGAAACTTCTTCCTCTGCAAATGTAACCAAGGTCTACCTCAAAGGCACTAGGAGGGAGGAGACCAGCTAACCCTTGAGGGAGAAGGCTCACTGTACTTCCTCCTACACTCCAAATAGGAAGGTCACACTCAGGTGTCCTGCACTACAGGACCAACTCTAGCAGAAAGGACACCTAGAGACAGTGACAGGCAGCCCCTCCCTCCTCCAACAACTCAGAGCTCCTGCCACAAACCAAAGGTGCTTCAGTCCACTTGGGAACAACCAGGCTCTGCCATGGTAAATAAAGGCTCTCCTGGTTTCCACATGTGCGGTACACCAAGTTTCAGTTACACCAAAACGGCACAATCACAGAAGCCAACAACCGATTTTATAAGTACCTGAAATTCCTCTGAGGTCAGAAAGACAGAGAGGGCTCCATTGGTGGTTGTGCTCCAAGGGAGTCTCCCATCAAAGGATGCTTCGGGTCCCCTTCCTCCCAGGTTCACTGCCCCCACCAACACACAAAGTGTCTGTGCCCACCAAGAGCTGTAACTTGAGAGGGTTTCATCCAACTGTAAATCATGTCTGCTAGCAATCAATGTCCAAAGCACCCTGGAGTGCCCAAGGGGTCCAGAGCTTAGTCAGCTTCCTCAGCTGTACTCCTTACCTGGAGCAGCTCAGCACCTGCGTGCCTGAGCACCAACAGAAAGGTTCTGATGTGGCACAAAAACTACTTTCAAACCCCTGGGCTCATGCACAGCTCCTTGTGAACCTTAGATGGGCTTGTCAATGTCCTAGAAACCTTTCTCGTATGGCTAGGAGAGAGCTTGGACAGGACCCTGCCCTGTGAAACTGAGCCCTGTGGCCCTATAAGACAAACCCATTGAAGTGCCACCAACAGACCCCTCCAGCACTAGCCCTGAACCCGACCACTCCCCCGTCAAGGCCCTGCTTCTCCCACATTGGCCCATCCACTCTTGTGAGACCTGCTCTAGTATGTCATCTTCCAAGGTCTTTATTTGGAAGCCACATCCCATTTAAGAACACCTCTCTCCTGCATCACACAGTTTTCAAGCTTACTGTGGTACCACTCCTGGCTCCACACCCCCTCACCTGTCAGCCAGCACCATCCAAAGACTCCCATTTTGTACTGTGGCATCTCCATACACAATGTCCTAATACACCATCTTTCATATCCACCACTCAGAGTCTCTGAGCTACCTTTACAGCTGTGACTGCCATCAACCACCTGAGAAATGAATCTGAGCATCTATCTGCCTTGTGGGCAATGGCAGCTTCCTGGGCCTTCTCTGCCCTCACCAGCAAGGCAAGACCACTAGCGCCTCCTTTCTCCTCTGTGATGTCAGAACTGTTCTACCTTACCTCCCAAACATATACAAGAATCTTAAATGCTCCTGCATGTGCCCTCCTCAGTCTTTCACTGTGCCTGCCCAATTTTTAATTACAGTCCAACATCACAACTTTCCCATGAACCTATGTGGCTCCATTTGGGGGCTACAGCCATCAACCTCCACATCACCAAAAGTGGATCCCATGTTGCTTAGTCAGCCACTTGCCCATCTGCCCATAGCCACCTCATGTGTTCTTTCCAGTCACTTGAGTACAACTTACCCACTGAGAAGACACAGCTGAGCCCTTGTGTCACATGAAGACTGGGTTGCACCCTGAGTGTGGTCACAAACATAAAGTAACTTCAAAAGGAAACCACACACTTGCTCATTTGGTGGCAGTGCACAGCAGCAATCAGAGCGAATCTCTGTGAGCTGTCCGTGGTCCTCCTAGAGGCACCCATTCTCCCTGCTGTGTTCCCTTCCTGCCACATGCCATGTAATCCAGTGCCAGTGACCTAGACCTCACAGGTCCCACAGAGCCCTCTTACTGCTAACCCCTGTCTTGGTCCTGCCTCTTGTCTTCCCAGCAGGCAATTCTGCAATTCTTCCCACTGTACCATGAAACCTTGCTAGTACAGAAAGAACCCTGAAGGAAGGACCCAAGAGAGCAAGTGGGGAGGATCCAGATCCAGGAAGGAGTACCTAGGTGAAGAGTACCAAGCAGGGAAGACCCAGAGGAAGGATTCAGGTGGGGAGAAAACATCAGAACAAGTGAGTAACAGACAATTGAGAATAAGAGACTTCTCTGGAGCCAGGGAGAAGAGTCTCAAAAAAGAGGAACTGCCATAGAGACCATGCCAGAAATGACTATGAGCAAGCCAGAGCACAGGTACCCTCTCCACACAGCCACATATCATCCTTACATCCTCCATGGGGGCCATGGAGAGTAGCTGGAGGAGGAAGCATGGTGGATGACCTATTAAGAGGCCTTTCCTGGGCTCTTTGAGGGCCCTGGCTGTGTGTCCATGACAAGACAAGGTGGCCTGGCCCGTCCTATCCACGACATCCCAGCTGGCATGTGTACAGCTCAGCTAATCTGTGCCCTCCTTTCACACTCACAAAAGCTCCTGGTGGGTGAGAAACTGTCCAGCCTAAGGCTGATACTACAGGGTTCCTCTGTAGATGCCTGTCAGCCACTCAGAGCCAGGTGGATCTCAGTGAGTTCAAGGCCAGCCTGGTCTACAGAGCAAGATCCAGGACAGGCACCAAAACTAAACAGAGAAACCCTGTCTCAAAAAAACAAACAAACAAAGAATACTCCTGCTAAGAACTCTTGCACCTATTGGCCTGGAACCAAGACACAGACACTGGCCCCACAAAGCCACAGGATAGAGGCCCAGATCTTGGTAGTCAGGGGCCCACCAGTGTTCCAGAAGTTCTGCTGTGCTGGAAAGCACATCTACAACCAGACTGTCCCAGCTGGACTTCCTCCAACCAAGTCCCACCACCGTGCCAGCGGCTGTGCCAAACACCTGACGTCCCTGGCCCTATCACTACCTGGCTGAGTCTCCCTGTACACACACTTAGTGATCACCACAGCCACGAGGACCGTACCCTTACGAGGAGTCTGGCTAGCTCTCCACTCCACACCCTCATACCTGATCACCTCAGATATCACACATTAGAAAGATGAGATCACTGGGCGGTGATGGCGCACACTTAAATCCAGCACTTGGGAGGCAGAAGCAGGTGGATGTCTGCGAGCTCAAGGCCATTCTGGTCTACAAAGTGAGTTCTAGGACAGACAGCCAGGGCAACACAGAGAAACTGTCTTGAAACATCACCCCCCCCCCAAAAAAAATTCAGCCATTTTTTGGAAAACCCTGCCCCTGCACTGATTCAACCTGGTATCTGCAGGATATTCAAAACCTGTACTCCTAGACTCACAGGCAGTAAATAACCAGTCTGTTCTCAGAGAGCCACCTTTGCTACTGGACAGCAACAACTGGACACATAAAAGACAATCTGACAATACCGAAGGCTACAAGGCTGCCACTCTGCCACACTTACCCATCACCCACCACACAGCAAAGCCCTGTGAGGTAGGTAGGGTGCTCCTTAACACAGACAAAAACACAAATGACCATGACAGAAGAAACTGTGGTATCCACATACAGGAGACATCGCACGGCCATGGAGACTAGCCAGTGAGACATCAACAAAAGAAAAGCTCTGGCAATAAGCAGACCAGCCACAGGAGTCCCCCAAAGCCACTGGTGAGACAGAACTCTACAATACCAACATAAGATGAAGGACCATGCCCAGGAATGTCCTGAAGAGGCAGCCAGGACAAGAAGTGCATGGTCACCTGGTGTGCTGGCTCAGGTGTGGCTTCCTACAGGATAGCAGGCAGGTCCTGATTCAGTGTGAAATGATATCAATGAAAGCCAGCCAGACAAGTAACAGGAACTGTAAGCAACTCAGAGCTACACATTTGAGATCCAAAAGCATATACCTCATGCCCTATATGGCTTCTCATGCTAATTAACAGTTTCCTAAACACCAGCCATCAACCTTTAGCCAAGCCACACCACATCTTAAGAGACTGAATCACACCTGGGACATCTCAGTCACATGGGGCCCCACACCAGATGCTGAGGGTGTAAGAGTGCATGGGTACTCTTGATCAGCAGACACCACCACAGCAAGACCAGTATTGAACCAATAGGAAGCCCCAGTAGTGTGGGCTTGCTTGAGCAATACACATTTGAGGACAGTACCCCACAGGGACTCTGCTCAGCTGGGCCTCTTAGCCCAGAGTAACAAACAGGCCCAGTGACAGTGAAAGAAGCGCGAAGCTCTGCTGTGGGAAAAGGCCTTGACTGTCACCCACAAAGCTGATAGGAAGGCCAGGCTGACCTCTGGGGTCAGGCTGCACAGAGAGTCTAACTTTAACTCCAAAGGCAGCAGAGAACTCTCAGAGCTTCCTCATGGACCAGGCACCTGACAGAGGAAGGACAGCTTATGCTCAAAGAGCATCTAAAGGGCTGCACCAACAGTGGGGAGGGAGACACAAGGGGGAACCACAGACACCTGTAATCCCAACTACTTGGAAGGCTGGCACACTGACACCAGGCCTGGAACTGCACCTGCTAAGGCTGCTGCACAATCACCTACCAGTGCGGAGGCAGCTATAAACCAGGACATCAACAAAGCAGGCCACCAAAGAGAGACTGTTAAAAGTCGCAGCAAGAGCTCCAGGTGTCAAGAGAACTAGATAGAGGAAGATGACGGCGCAGTGTGAGTGAACCTCATCCCCATCACCCTGGAAGTGCTGCCCGTAACAAGTCTGCACATCAGCAGGTACAACGCTGTTCACAGAAACCACCATGACAAGTGGGGCCAGCCTGTCTATGTCAACACCAGGACACCTTTTTTGTCTTTTTCAGGCCCCTGCCAGGGAATGAAACCAGGGCCTTGCACACGAGAGGCAGAGGCCCAAAACCTGCCCTAGCCCTCTTTTTGCTTTGCATTTTTCAGTCAGGGTCTCATCCTGAACCTCATGCTACAGCTCAGACTGGCCCTGAACTTGTGATCCTTCCACACCAGCCTTCCAAGTAGTTGGGATTACAGACTGTGCCACCAGGCCTGCTCCAAGTGCACTTCTGTCACCTGAGAATGGTGTTCATACATGTCCCAGTACTACATCTGTCCCATGCACAACAGATGCACATCATGATCACATGTAGACAAGAAGAGGTAGAACCCTTCTTTCTCAGGGTGGTCTTCCCAGCCCAGGAACCAGGTCTGGGATAAGAAAGTCATAGGACAATGATGCCAGGATTCTGGGGGCATCATGCTGGAAGCTAGGGTTCTCAGAACCATGATGCCGAGATAGCATTGACCCCAACCAAGCCTCAGGGACCCCACAGAGCTGAGTGTGGTCTACAAAGCATCCCCAAAATCAAAGAGATGGCCATCTCTCTCTTCAGCTCTGGGCGAAGACCCTCAAAGCGCTCCCAGACAGTGATTTACAAACATTGTGGCAACAGAGCCATATCATAGGATCCAGGAGGGAAAAGTTAAACTATGTCCTGTCCTAGAGCCAGTTAAAGACTGGTGGTAAGGCCACTGCACCAGGAGACAGAGGTCAGAGGCCAGAGGCCAGAAGCCAAGAGATGCCTGGCACCATACAGTATAATGAGCTCCTGGTGAGGAACTCCCTACTGCTCCTCACAGGACCAGAGCCTTACTAAAGGCTCACACACTAAAGCTTCACACACACCCTATGAACAAGTCCCTCAGTGCTAAATTCACCCTGAAGTGGCACCAAAGCGGCTCCACCCACTTGTCAGAAGCTGCAGAGAAAACTCTGTGGAGTGAACTATATGGAATGCAACTGACAAAGTGCTTCAGGGATGAGAGGATAGAGTCTATTAGTAAACTGCTCTCCAGTCCTTACAGAGCTCTGCTCCTCACATGCAGCCCTTCCACCTCCAACACAAGCGAATCTGAAGTTGATGCTGAACCTTACCACACCATTCCTCTTGCCTTCTTAGCCACATCCAAGGACCTGCTCCTTGTCCCTCAAACCTCCCTTTCCCTCCCCATTGCACAGGTTGACTCCCCAACATTCTTTGCAGTTAGAAACAGCCAGTTACCAAATTTTCCCAGCTAGAAGAATTAGACAAAGAGAACTGTGTCACTTCTGAGACAAGACCTATGGACAAGGGGAAGCCTCTGCCCACTGCCTGCTGCCCTTCCAGCTGGCAGGGCTATGATAACTTACAGCACAGGCATTGGCCAGGGAGCACCATAGGTAGGAGCTGCAAGGTGGAGCAGAACTCAAGGAGCTCAAATCAAAAGAACCTTGTGGAATAGAGCCCACCAGGGCCCTCACAGAATGACACAAGTCAAAGCCACAGAACACACTCTCAGTCTGCACCAAACAGGCTCCCTGACCCCTTAGGCACAGTGAGCACTTCCCCCAAGCAGATGCAGACATTACTGTGTGCTCCCTATAGAAGCCCGCTTCTTGCACACACATGTGTAAAACACACAAGCAGACTTCAAAGTAAGCCATACGCAGGCCCCCAAGAGCTGCCAACATACTGAAGTACCAAGTCTCCTTGAAGTGGCCATTGGTCCCTGGCAGACCATTTTCCTGCTTACTCACTACCTTCACAGTGGAAGATTGCTATTATGGGACTTTCAAGGCTCAGAGTCAGGCCACAGACTCAAAGTCTACACAACAGCACACAGCATGGAGGCTGAGGCAGCGTGGCTGGGCCTGAGCCCCATGTACAGTATTGCAGAGCCCAGTCACGGGAACAATCACCAAGCACTGGTGCCCATACCAAACTAGGTCCCAGCACGGTGGCTACACTATGTCTTCTTTCCTGAGAGTTGGTGGTTCTTCACTCCTGCCAGCAGGCCTTCCTCCAAGACACTTCCAGGCTTGAGGGCCTCCACAGCCCATTCCAGGAGCAGGCCATTGCCTCCAGGTGGAGGGCATGCCTGGAAGGAGGAGCCCACAGCTCTTCCGGCTATGACCATAAGGGCCATCAAATACTCTGATTTTCAAATCCTTACCCTCATCCTGGGTTCTTGCTTTATTACTATCCAATGTTCCCACCCAGAAATAACGCATCAAACCCACACCCCAAGCCCTGCACACTCCACCCAGAGGGCATACACCAGAGCATGGCCCCCATATCAGACTCACTGACAAGGCCTCCTAACTAATCCCCATGAGCAAGCCCCATTAATGTCCACATCATACCACCCCCCCTGCCCTGCCTCTGCCCCAACCCCCAGCACCTCTGTATTCCACAGCTCACAGACACAAAAGTGACCACAAACTCAATTTTGATTCTGTCACTGCCCTGCATAAACCCTCAATGACTGGCTCCCAGGTGAGAAAAACCTCAATCCACAGACCAAACAAACACAGCCTCACCTCCTACTACCCCTCTCGCCACACCCCTGCCCCTGCCCCACAGTCTTTCCCTGGCCCTTCTCTTGACTCAGGCTTCCCAGGAAGGCCCCCCTGCCTAACATCCCCCCGTCCCTCAGCCATAGGCACCCATCACAGCCAGAAATATCTTCTGAAATTCCTGTCAACTACCTAGCCCCACACAGGAGCCATGCCAGAAGGGCAGGGATCTGTAGGTGTGAGACTCCAAGGTAGGCCCTTGGCATCCAGCTCAGCACACTCTCTACTCCTCATGCATCTGTAAATGCAGTTCTGCAAAGTGAACCATAAGTAAAATCACCCAGACTGCCCCAGCACCATCCACACTAACAAGACCCACATCAGTTGAGTCAGAGACATACCATCAAAGCACAACTATGGAAGTCCTATATGATGCTACTGGTTCCCAAGAAGTTATATTTTGACAATGATTATAAAAGTGTAAACTGCCCTGGCCCCCTGCAAAGCATTTTGCATCAAGACCTAGAAGATCTTCAACCCATGAGATGCTCAGGTGTATGTGAAGACCTCCAAGGGTGGGCAAGGGGACTTCAGCACAGGGTCTTCACAGACTGAGTGCCGGGCCAGGACAGCACAGAAAACAGGTAGGGCAAGGCTAGCCATACATACACTCAGCAGGGTCAGGGGATAGCTCTAACTTTATGAAAATCAGAAATACCAAAAGAAAAGGCAGAAATGGTCAGCCCTGACAGCAAAGCCTGGGCAAGGGGCAATGGCAAGAGACTTCATTTTCTTCCCATTACTTTCAAAACTTCCTATAGTAAATACAAAACTATAGTCCGAAAAAGCAGGCCGCAAAATACTAGTGACCCTGCAACATCACACTGGGGGGAAAACAAGCAGCCAGATATGGTGATGCACACCCATCACCACAGCACTTGGGAGGCTAAAGCAAGAAGACTGCAAGTTCCCAGACAGCCCGGGCTACATGGAGAGACCCTGTCAAAAAAATAAAGTCAGCCAGGACAGCTTTCCTTTAAACACCTTTGAAATAACTGCCACACTGCTGAGGAGCCAGGACTCTATCATTTCACAGGGTTCATCTGGGCACTAAGTGGGCTCACCCTGGGACTGCTGAACTTCCTCTCTGGAAGGCCTACCTGTGGATTATAGGAACAACCATGAAGTCAGGCCTTCCCTGCGGGTTGGAGGATAACTCAGTTGGTGAGTGTTTGTTGCACAAGGTGAGGATCTGAGTCAAGCTCTAGTACCCACATAAAAGCCAGCTAAGCACGCACTTGTAATCCTGGCACTAGATAGCATTGGCAGGAGGGTTCAGGGGTTTGCCGGCCAACCAATCCACCCTACTTGCTGAGTTCTAGTCAGCACTTGAGAAACGCCTCCCAAGAATGACCTCTGGCCTCTACACCAAGGTATGAGAATGCAAGCACGTGCGCACACACACACACACGTGTACACACACACACACACACACACACACACACACACACACACACACACACACGCACAGACACAGTGGGGACAGGTTAATTTAAAAGCAAGGGGCTGGGGAGATGATTCAGTCAGTAAAATGCTTGCTGTGCAAACACAAAGACCTGCGTTCAATCCAAAGCACTCCAGTACAAATTGGCATGGCAGCTCCAGCTGTATTCCCAGAGCTGGTGAGGAGAACCCCTGAGCTTTGTTGGTCTGCCAGTCTGGCCAAATTAGCAAGCTCTAGGTTCAGTGAGAAACCTTGCCCTTTTTTGGGGGGAGGGGGACATATAAACATGCAAACATTAACAAGTACACACAGAGGGGAAAAAAGACTCCTGAGCCACTGCCCTGATGTATTTTACCACAGAAAGCAAAAGAACTGGGCTCTCTTTCCCTCCCTCCTTCGGCGTCTGTGAAAGACCTCTAACCAAGGATCCTTCACCCCTGCCAGCACCTTCTCCAAAATGTTTAGCCAGATCAAGAGACGCTCAACCTCTAACTTCTGGCTGCTCTGGGCCACACCCCCCAGCTCTAGCCCTGCAGGATGCTCTAGGCAGCAGCCCTCAAAAGGGCTCAGCTCTTCAGGCTGCTCATTCACTCAGCATCAACTTAGACCTCGGACCCTCAAACCCTTTCAGAGCCACAGAGCAGACTCACTACTAAGATCTTTTTCTAAAGCCTGACACCCAGTCTGTCACAAGAAGTCCCTCCGAAGCAGTGATTCCAAGACCCAAGGTCATCCACACCACCCACCAGCTGGATGTTATAGGTGCGCTACTCCCTTCAAAAGTCTGGTGGCCAGCACTTGGGAGGCAGATGCAGGCGGATCTCTGTGAGTCCGAGGCAAGCAAGTTCCAGGACAGCCAGAGCTACACAGAGAAAGCTTGTCTTGAAAACAAACAAACGAAAAGTCTAGGAACCAAAGAAACCCGTTAAGTACCATCCTCAGAGCCACCCTACCACACACAGAGAAAGACACACACACACACACACACACACACACACACACACACACACACAAACACACACACACACACACAAAAGCATTCCCTCAAAAACCACAGGAAGGGGTTATAGAGATGGTTCAGCGAGTAAAGGCACTTGCTATGCTAAAAAACCCCGCGTTTGATCCCCAAAATGCACAGCAAGGTGGGAAGGACAGATATGACTCCATACACTATTATCTATTCTTCATATGTGTACTGATACATTGTGGTGATATACTGTGTACCCTAATAAAATTTACCTGAAGATCAGAGAACAGAACAAGCCACTAGATTAAACATGGAGACCAGGCAGTGGTGGCACACACCTTTAATTCTAGTACTGGGAAGTGATGGCTGGGCGGAGAAAGGTATATAAGGGATGGGAGACAGAAACTTTAAAGGCTTTTCGGCAGAAGCATCCCTTTTAGCTAGAGGCTTTTTCAGGCTGAGGAGTCCTAGAGGTAAGACGTGGTTTGTTCCTTTATCTCTCTGATCTTTCAGCATATACCCCAATATTTGGCTCTGGGTTTTTGTTTTTTGTTTTTTGTTTTTATTAAAAGACCATTTAGCAATTTGTGTTACAGTAGCACATGCACCCACACATACCATGATACACACACAATAATAACATTTTTAAAGCTACAGGAAAGAAAAAGTTCTTCCTAGCTTCACAGACTCTCAGAGTGGCAAAAGGGCCCAAGCTCCCAGCAGCTCCTCCTGTCCAAGGTTCCTACCAGACTTGAGCATGGAGCAAGCAGCAGGGCTGCATCTAGCTCTGTGGCCCCCACATAGCAACAACAAGGTGCTTGGGCCAGCAGAGTGACCAAAGAACAGGGCAGGGGTGGATGCTGGGCAGGATCCTAATTGGGTAATCTTATCGCCTACAGATTAAGCTTTAAATTCTTGGTGCAAATAAATATTCAAAAGAATATAAAAACCAAAACTTTCACAGCCCTACCATAAAATATAAAACTTCTAATTCTTAGACACAACCTTGCAGTGCCTGACCTGTCTTGCAGGAGCAACCCTGCCAAGCAACATGCTCTAAGAGAATTGGCCAAACTGCACTCACACCAACACCCAGGGAACCCTGGCCCTGGCAGCGGGTACAAAGCTGCCAGCTCCACAGTACCCAGACCTTCTATGAAAAGGCCCACCCTCCCCTTTTTTTAACTTAATTTTGTAGTTTTATTGCCAGCAAAGGCCTGATTAAAGGACTGCCAATGAGAGTCCTAAACAGCAACTGCATCCCAGGCCAGGCAAGCAGAGGTTCATGGAGAGAAGCAAAGTTGCTTCTTCAAACTCCACAAACTGCCTCAGACCTCAGGCAGTTTCTACAGAGCTTTACATCTTTGCTTCAACATTGCAAAAACAACTATTATGATTTGATCAACTCAGATATAACCTGCTATTTATAAAAGCTGTTTCCAAATTTATAACAGAACTGGAGGAAAGTGCACATTTAACACAGAGGCAGACTTTGAAAGCATCCCCAGAGCACCCTGACTTCCATTTTTCACCTCAAAGGTGTTCAAGTCCCACCACCCCACTAAGCCACTCCATTCAGGGCAGAGTAAGGTGGGCATGCTTCTGATCCAATGGCATCTCTGGTGCAACTGTGAAGAGGTTGAAGAGGCAACTTCCCCCAGCATTCCCAGTGGCCCGGCTTCCTTCAGGATCATTCACACTTACCCAGGCCAGGAGTTCCTTTTCCTAGCAGTCCTAGAATACAGGGCCCTGCCTACAAGTGGCAGGGCAAAACCTGGAAAAGAATAAGCCAAGTATGGTGGCATACAGTAGTATCCAGGCAGCTGGGACAGAAGGACCTCAAGTTCCAGGCCAACATGCATTGTAGAATGAGTCCCAGACAATCTAGTAAGAGACCCTGTCTCATGAAAACCAAAAACAAAGAGTTGGTAAGATGGGTTATCCCCAAGCTCAGAGCCTTCTCCTAAATATAGCATGAAGTGTTAGAGACCACCATCCTAAGTGTTCACAGGCCCCTGTAGATGCCCGTCATCCATCCCATTACCACACTGCCCAAAGATGATAATGGCAGGCCAGTAGTGAATTGGACAGAGGAAGAGACGCACACCCCTAGTTTTCCAAGGTGCACAGAGGAGCTGCCTGAGTGCTTCCTGAAGCACAGCTGCTCCACACTATCCTTCATGGTTACCAAAATGTTCCTCCTCCTCCTCCTCCTCCTCCTCCTCCTCCTCCTCCTCCTCCTCCTCCTCCTCTTCCCCCAGCTTCCCCAGCAAACTAGGTTTGGCCTAAAGCAAACCCCCTGGTGAGATCCTCTACAGGTAGCATGTGGATAAGTGGGTGGTGGCCACCCCAGCATGGTCCACCAGTGATAAGGACTGAGAGCAAGACAGCTCTGCCCCAAACTTCTCGTCCACCTGGATAAGAATTTTCACTCGAATAAAACTAACCTTAAAAAGACTTTGCTACTTCTACAGCATCATCCTTGAAACAAGGAAAGGATCAGGGAACCAGGTATAAAGAACAGCTGTGTCCATGTCTCATCCTCATAGAATTTCCTCTTCACAAAGCAGTCAACTCACTTTAGTCAGACAAACTGAGGATTCATAAGACAAACAGCAACTGTGACCTCAAGTAAGAAAAGCTAAAATTCCAAGAATGTCCCTTTTGGTTGCTGCTACCAAAGTTGGTATCCAGTACCCCAGTCCCATAACTCCATGGGCAGCTCTCCACCCTCTGTGTGAGCCTGAGAATCAGCCCATCAATTCAGGAAAGCTCAAGTGCAGGCAGCCAGCAGCAGGCTTCCCCTTCTCCACTAACAAACAACCCACCATGTGTGGGAACCAGCACCCGACACCTGTCCTTGCCAGAGCCACGGCATCCAGGCCAATGGAAGGAATGTTCTCTCCTGGACCAAGAACCCATGCTTTAGCCAAGTTCTAGAGCAACCTGAGAGCAAATTCAATAGGAAGGTACAATGAACAGACACACACAAAGGAAAAATGCTAATCTGCCATGTCAAAAAATAGCTTGCAGGACAGCATCCTCGACCCAGATCTTTCACAGACACCAAAGCACACACTAACTCTGAGGTCCTCTCACCAAACTGTAGTCACACTGTGACTTGCTTCGATCGACTCCTGAGGTGTGCACCAGACAGCCAGCACTCGTGGGAGTTCTCTAAACCTCTCTCACTATGCATCAAGCTTAGACTCTGGCACCGGCAAACAAGCAAATCACAACCACAGTAACATTCCAGTCCCTTTATAAACCCATTCTGACAAGGAAGGTCGGGCCTCAGTGTATTAAAAACAAGTTCAACATACTCATTAGAAGTTCCTGCTGAAGCCAGGCATTGGTGGCACATGCCTTTAATCCCAGCACTGGGGAGGCAGAACCAGGCAATCTCTGTGAGTTCAAAGCGAGATCCAGGACAGCCACCAAAACTACACAGAGAAACTCTGTCTCGAAAAACCAAAAGGAAGAAGAAGGAGGAGAAAGAGAAGGAGAAGGAGGAGGAGGAGGAGGAGGAGGAGGAGGAGGAGGAGGAGGAGGAGGAGGAGAAGTTGTTTCTGCTGAACTGTGAAGATGAAACTTGACCTCAAAGACCTCAGGTTGAAACCTGTGTCCCTCCCCTCTCCCAGCATGACCTCTATCAAGAGGGCACTGGGAGGGATTCAGCCCCTTTCACACTCCATTCAACTGCCAATGGCATG
The DNA here is from genome assembly GCF_007827085.1 of Peromyscus californicus insignis. Classification (NCBI taxonomy): domain Eukaryota; kingdom Metazoa; phylum Chordata; class Mammalia; order Rodentia; family Cricetidae; genus Peromyscus; species Peromyscus californicus. The sequence goes on from NW_026294595.1 coordinate 152,492,407, forward strand.
CTATTCCACTTGACACCTATGTGTAGCTTTGAACCCTGCCCTCCCATCTCTCTCCACTTCACCATGTAAGGCTGCTATTGACTAAAAAGGAGCTTTATTATAACTTAATTTCACTTTTTTGAATATATTTTATTATGAAAGATGTCAATGCAGAAGGAACATCAGTTAGGAAAAGTTCTGATCACTCAGTTGCAGAACTAAACTAGAATGTTTACGTCCTCTAACTGTGGCTCCCTGTCCTGTTTAGAGAGAACTTGGCTTCCTAGCACTGGTGGTAGTTTTAACCACCAAACATTAGTTTAGCTTTGGATGTTTTTATTTTTTATTTATTTTTTTTTTTTTTTTTTTTTTTTTTTTTTGCTTTGGATGTTTTTAAACTAAGGGTAATCAATCAGCATTCCTTATCAAAAGATCAACAGAAGCCAGAGGGTACAGAAGATGGGTATGAGCCTTCTCTTTTCCGGAAAGCATGCAGCAACTCTGAAGCAAAGCTCTGGGTGTTTGCCCCCCAGGTGTCAACAGGCAGAGCGCGCGGAGAAGTGTGAATAATGGACACGGTTACATTTTTCCCCCAAGGAGTTACCTTCTGCTCAAACACACCAACCCTGAACCTGACCTGGAAGAAACCAAGGCAGTTGTGATGGACACAGCAGCAAATGCCCTTTTCAAATAACATCTTCCTTCTCCCAGGGAGAAGGGCTTCACTTATACAGCGCTCAAAAGCAAAGGAAACAGGGTAAGCCAAGATAGCTATGGAAGGATGCCATGGGCACCTGACCATGCCAGCTTTCCTGATAAAAGGACAACGTGGGGACATCCTTGCCATGGGGAAGGCACTGTTGAAGGACCCCTGGAAAGGACTCCTATACAAAGATACAAAGTACTATGGCATTTCGCATAATGGATTACAACCACAAACTGCATCTTAAACTATAAACATCAGCCATATTTTCCACCCAAAGGTCAGAATGAACATTATGAACAAGACCTTCCTTCATTCACACACCCTGTAGCAAACCCCAAATGTGTGGCAAGGGACAGTTGAAGCTCCAGGTCCTACGTCAGAGCTATTCCTCAAGAGCATGGGAGCCCCTGCAACCTCAGAAACACTTCGAGGTCCCATATCTCTGTGGACCTGTGATGAGCCTTCCTGATCCTCACAGACTTCCACAGCAAAACTCCATTCTGAAGACGCTGCACCTCTTTCAAAGTGACCCAAAGCACTTTTCACGAAGCAGGAGAGGACACAGCGGCAGCGGCGGCATGTTTTCTAATTCTCTACTACTGCCACCGCGGCGGGCGGCGCTGCTACTACCGCTGCACATGTCACTGTGTAACACAGGAGGAGCGCTCAGGGCTCGCTTCGCTCCAGCCCAGGGTTCAGTGGGAACACTCCTGCAGAGGACTCCCAAACAAAAGCAGTCTGCAAGCTGGGCAGGGAGCCACTCTTCGAACCCATGGGGCCCTGAGGAATCGGAGGCCAACAGAGCCAGAGTGTACGGAACCTGCAAACGCTGAGACAGTTTCTGTGCCTGAGCACCCACATCACCATGATCGCCAGCATCTGCAGACCCCTGCGCATTGAGCGTCCTGCTGACCTCCAGGGATGGCAACAATAAAAGCACCCACAGCCGGGTTATAACCACTAAACCACTCTCTGCTCCTAGCATGGAGTCCCCAGCCAGCCTCCCTGGCAGCAAGGGAAGCCCGTGCCTTCCACCCAGACTTCATCCGCCTGCCCGGGAGGAATTCGCCCTCTCTTGACCTCACCTGAGGGAGGAGAGAGAGGGGTCCCTCTGGCACACAGTGGCAGCCCATGGCACCCCCGAGGAAACGGGGAAGCAGAGTTCCCCGAGGGCTTTGGGCACTCCAGCACTGGGAAGCCCTCAAGACTGGCAGGTCACCTGGGCAGAGGCCGCCCCTCGGCCTCGCAAGCCAGCCGGCTAGGGCACGGCCCCAGGACGCAGCCCAGAACTTCCTGGAACGACTGGGCCACCCGATGCACCCGCCCTCGCCTCCCGCCGCGCGCTGCCACTCACCTGGGGGCAGCTGGAAGTTCTGGATGTTGGTCGGGTTCTGCGGCGGCTGCGGCAGGCGCGGGGCCAGTACGGTGGGCGTCAGCGTGGCCCGGATAGCGCCGGTGGTGGCCGCCGGCGTCCGAGGCAGACTGGGGGTCGCCGCGGCCGCGCCCTTTGCCAGCCCCGCGGGGGTCCCGGGCGCAGGCACCGGCAGCGTGCCCGGCATGGCAGGCCCGAGCAGCACGCCGCCCGCCGCGCCCCCGCCCGCGACCCCCGCCGCCGCCGCCGCCGCCGCCGCCGCCGCTGCCGCCGGCCCGGTCCCGGGCACGGGCTTGGGCGCCTCGGCCTTGGCCCCCAGCGCGCCCGCGCCCGGCTGGCCCAGCCCCGCGGCGCCCCCGGAGGCCGCGGCGGGGGCAGGAGCGGCCCCGTTCTGCGCGGCAGCGGCGGCGGCGGCGGCGGCGGCGGCGGGTGACACGGGGGGCGCGGGCGCGGCGGGGTGCCCAGGCGGCCGGGCTGGCGCGGCGGGCGCTGGGGGCGCGGGCGGCGGGGGCGCGGCGGGCGCGGGCGCGGCGGGCGGCGAGGGCGCGGCGGGCGCGGGCGCGGGGGCCGCCTGGATGACAGAGCCGGCGGCGGGCGGCGGCGCGGGCCCGTTGTTGACCGGGCTGACAGCAGGTGCGGCGTGCGGCGCGGTGGGCGGCGCGGCGCTCCCATTCAAAGTTTGCGCGGCGCCGGGGCCGGGCGGGCCAGGCGGGCCGGGTTTGGAGGCGCCGGGGCCGGCGGGCGGGGCGGCGGTGGCGGGATCGGGCCCGGCGGCGGCGGCGGCGGTGGCGGCAGCGGCGGCCGGGCAGGGCCCCGCGCTGGCCTCGGGCGGCGGCCTCAGCTTGGCGGGCGCCGGCGCGGGCCCTGCGGGGACAAGCAAGCGGCGCGGTGAGCTGGAGCCCGGGTGCCGCGGGCCCCCACCCGCCGGCCGCGCTCTACCTGCGGGGGGCGGCTCCGGCGCCGCTGCGGGCGCGCCCTCGGCGGAGGCGGCCGGCCCTGCGCCCGCGGCTCCGGCCGGGCTGCCGCTCACAACATGGTTCCCGAGCGCGCCGGCGGCCGCGGCCCGCAGCTCGGGCGTGCGCGGCGCGAGGTGGTGGTGGTGGGCCGCGCTGGCCGCCAGCTGCGACTCGAGCGAGCCCACCAGATCGCTCACCACTTTCTCGTCCACCTCGCTGTTGAAGAAGACCTCGTCCAGCAGATCCGAGCCCGCCGCCATCTTTCCTCCTCGCCGCCGCCGCCGCCGCCGCTCGGCCGAGCGCGCCTGGGCAGGAGGAGGTTCCAGCGGGGCGCGGGGCGGGCGGGGGGCGGTGCGCGGGGCGGGCGGGGGCGCGGCGCGCAGGGCGGGGGAGGGGCGGCGCACTGCGCAGGCGCAGCGGCACGCACCGCCCCCGCCCGCGCCCCTCTGGCCTCTGATTGGCTACGGCCGGCTCTTAAAAGACGCGGCCAATGGCTGCGAGCGCCAGAGGCCGGGGAGCAGGCGAGCGGCTGGGTGTCGGTCGGCTTCTCCGGCGGGGGTGAGAATGGCTACCGGGCCCGGAGAGCAAGCAGCGGCGAAGTGCCCGGGTGGGTCGCGGCGGGCGGCTGCGGGGCTCGCCCTTTGTCTGCGCCGTTCCAAAATGGCTGCGGCCAGGGCGGGCGGACGGGCGGCGGCAGCAGCGCGGTGCTCCCGAGGCCCGGGCGACCGGTCAGCGAGGAGCAGGAGTCCTGGCACGAAGGCGCTTTCCGGGCGGCTAGAGGTGTGCGGAGGACGCCGCGGGCGCGAGGGTCTGCTCCTCTGACTTATGACCGTGGGTACGAGGACGGTGAGCACCCCGGGCGAAGCTGGACATCCGGAAGCAAGATTTGTTCTGTATTTACTTTTTTTGGGGGGCAGGGGTTAATAAATCCTCTCGACTGATGTTTGCGAGCACTTTGTGGGAGTATTTTAGTTACCATTTCACCCCTTTCTTTCTGGGGGTTTAGGTTTTTTAACCAGAAGGTCGTGTTATGAGACGTTTCCAAGGGTTTCTTCTTTCCATTTTTTTTTGAAAAGGCCGAGAAACAAATTCCAGACGGCAAAGCTCCTTGTTGGAGCAACCTCTCAGGGTCATGGCCACTTCTGAGGAGACCTGCCACAGTCAGCGCGGATCCAGCACTGTGGATGAGGGTTTGACGTGACAAATGATTTTTTTTTTCTTTCCTGCCTCAAAAGAGACTCTTTCACCAGTACACACCTGTAATCTCAGCTCTTGGAAGATGAAGGACAAGGAATTCAACCTGTGTTATATGTTTATTTGGAGGCCAGCCTGGGGCCTCATGAGGCCCTATTTCTGAAAGGTGGAGTGAGGAGTCTTCTCTGAAAAGCAGAATATGGCTGAGCCCATGTGCTGATCCTGTCCTAATCTCTTAAACTAAATGGCTTATTAATAACCATAGTACAAACCCCTCCCCTCCTCGCCCCACCTCACCTCTTCTCGAAGCATCAGTGTACCTAAGGAACTGTGCACACAGAAGCCCAAGAACGAGGCACCCACCTACAAAAAGTGTGTTGGGGGATCCTAACAGAAATTCTGTTCTAAACATTGGCCCCCAGGTTGGGAAAGCCCATAAAAAAAGGCAAACGATGAGGAAGCAGGTTGGGTGGGTGCTACAAGCCAGTGTGGGCTTGCGTGCCCTCTCCAAGGAGTACCTGAGCTTGGCTTTGGCTTGGCACCAGAGCAGAAGTTTAAAGTTGTAAATGAAACCTAAGAGTCTTCTTGTGGCACAGGAGAGCATACTCAGGGCCAATAGCATGCTCGGTGGGTGCGGTACTACTGAGCGACATGCTCTCAGCCCTAAATCTTTTAAATGTTGATGACTGGTTGGAAGATTTTAAAGTAGATCAAACCATCAGCAGGTTCTTTCTAGTCCCACTGGTGTGTTGGTTAATAGGAACCACCAGCTAGGTGTGCAGCAATCTGTACCCCAAACCCCTTAGATGAGAGGGGAGCAAAACAATGGATGCCTATAAAAAAAGCCTATAAAAAAGTCTGGAGCTCCCACCAAGGGCCTGTGTGACTGGCACTTCCACCGCCACACTCCTACACTGCATGTCCATTACTGCCACAGGTCTAAGCTGGCTCTTGAGGGTAAGCATGGTCATCTCCATAGAGCAGTGGCTTCTGCCCCTCTGAGGCCCACCAGGACTTCTCTGGTGTGGTCCCAAATCTCTTTAAGATGGACTCGGCCTCATACTGTGCCTAAGTATCTGCTGGTAACACAGCCCCTGGGCTGCACCTAAGTTGCAGATATAGGGTTAAGGTGCCCACAACACCTTAATTCTTTGCTGAAGGGTCCAATGCCAGAGCCAAGGCTCAGGCGGCTGTTTTCCAGAGCACTGCCCCTAAGACTGAAGTGAATGGAGGTAAGAACCATGTGTCTCCTCCCCGCCTCCAAATATATATGCAAGGGGCAGAAGACACTGTCGGCCTCTTAACCTTTGTCGCTCTGGAGACTAAAGGACAACCACTCTTTCAATGTTTCCATTGACACATTGCCAGAGGCCATTACAACTTGCGTAGCCTTAAAAGAGAAATGGAAGATTCATTAAGACAAATAAAATTATAAAACACATTTAGTTGGAGGTGTGGGACTCAGTTTGTAGAGTTCGTGAGTGGCATGCACAAACCCTGGGTTTCATCCTTAGCACTTCATAAACTAGGCGTGGTAGTACATACTTGTAATTTCAGCATTTGAGCAGTGGAAACAGGAATCACAAATTCAAGGTCAGACTCTGCCGTTCAGAAAGCTCTGGCCAGCCTTGGCTACCTGAGACCTTGTTTTTAGCTTTTTGTTTTTCAAGACAGGGTTTATCTTGGTAGCCCTAGCTGTTGTGGAACTCACAGAGATCTGCCTGCCTCTGCCTCCCAAGTGCTGGAATTAAAGGTGCATGCAACCACCACTCAGTGAGACCTTGTTTTTAAAAAAGAAATAAAAAGAAACCACCATGCTTAAATGTGGAAGAATGTGACTAGTGAGTGACAGAATAGGAATCAGCACACCATGATGCTAATGAACAGGGATGTGGGTATAAAAAGGCAGATTCCCAAGCCAGTAGCTTTTTAAACCTTTTAAATATATTTCCAACCAAAGTAGAGACATTCAGTTAAATATGAGACTAAATAACCAAAAGCTACCATGTCTGTGCTGTTCTAGCTGTGAACAGCACAGCACTGTGTCACCCATGCTTTTACTGTCTGCCTGAGATCCTTGCCATAAGATGGGCGTGTGTGTGTGTGTGTGTGTGTGTGTGTGTGTGTGTGGTGTGACTGCAGGGACATGTGTATAGAGGCAAAGGACAACTTTTGGGAGTTGGGGTCTCTCCACCATACATAGGTCCCAGATATCAAATTCATATCAGGCTAATATGGCAAGTACTTTTACCTGCTTAGCCATCTCACCAGCCCCGTAAGATGTTTAAAAAAAAAAAAAAAGGCACAGTGGAGGGCTAAGGAGATGGCTCGGTTGGTAAAGTTATAAGGATATGAGTTAGATCCCAGCATCCACATGAAAAGGCTGAGTGTAGCAGCATGCTTCTGTAATCCTAGCTATGGGGAGGTAGAGACCACAATATTCCTGGGTCTCACTGGCCCTGATAGTGTAGTGAAATACCCTGTCTCAAAAAAGTAATGATTGAAGCCAGGCGGTGGTGGCGCACGCCTTTAATCGCAGCACTCGGGAGGCAGAGCCAGGCGGATCTCTGTGAGTTCGAGGCCAGCCTGGTCTACAGAGAGAGATCCAGGACAGGCTCCAAAGCTACACAGAGAAACCCTGTCTTGAAAAAAATAAATGATTGAGGAACACACCTGCATACCTGACGTTGACCTCTAACCTCCATGAATGCACACAAACACACACACACAGAGCTGGATGGCAGCTGGAGGCCTCTAGCTGGTTCCCTCTTTCTGGGTGACTTTATCAAGCCAGCCTATCCTTGGTTGTGCAAACTCAAAGGGATGTGCCCCTCCAATAGATCACAGCCAGGGAACTGGATCCTGACCACAAACAGCTGTGTAGCAGGTGCATGTATTTCTCAGTGTATGCCTGAACAACAGATATATTATCCTATGGTTCTAAAGACAGAAGGCTAAAATTTGGCATGGGTAGGGTTGTATTCCTGGGGCCTAGAGAGGATGAGCCTTCCTTGTTACCTCTGGCTACTGTTGGCTCCGAGGCATCCTTGCCTTGTGGTGGCATCAGTCATCTCTGGCCTCACCTAGCTGTGGTCTCTCTATAGTTTTAAGACAGTGTCCTGTGTTACCCTGCTAGCCTTGTGCCTGGGCTCATTCGATCCTTATCAGCTTTTCACATAGCTGGTACCTCTCATCTTAGAATGACACCAATCCCAGGACTTGGACCTACCTACATCCAAGATGATTTTGAAAGGTCTTTAACCCATTACATCTGCAAAGGTTTCTCCTCCAATATGTTCACTTGTGTTCTGGGTGGATATGAACTGGGGGAAGGATCATTATTTAGCCCCCTACACCAGTGTGTCCATATAAGGAGATAAAGCCTTGAAAAAGCCAGATGCACTGACTGGCCTGTCCATCGCTCATGCCTTGACAGAACCTGAGGCAGCTGGAGTAGGGCACAGCAGTGTGGCTTGAAGAGTCTGAAGCAGTTCTCTCCTTTGCAGCTGGAGTTTTCCTGCCTGGCCCACAGTCAGGACAAATCTCTGTCACCCACCAGTCCCACAGCCGCTCAGACCCAACCAAGTAAACACAGAGACTTTTATTGCTTACAAACTGTATGGGCGTGGCAGGCTTCTTGCTAACTGTTCTTACAGCTTAAATTAATCCATTTCCACAAATCTATACCTTGCCACGTGACTCGTGGCTTACCGGCGTCTTCAAATGCTGCTTGTCATGGCGGCGGCTGGCAGTGACCCCTTCCGCCTTCCTGTTCTTTCTTTTCTCCTCTCTGTTAGTCCCACCTATACTTCCTGCCTGGCCACTGGCCAATCGGTGTTTTATTTATTGACCAATCAGAGTAATTTGACATACAGACCATCCCACAGCACTTCCCCTTTCCTTTTCTTTTCTTTCTTTTTTTTTTTTTTTTTTTTAAAGAGAAAGGTTTTAATTTTTATACATCTCCAAAGCCAGATTGGAAATTTGGGAATTTGGGCATAGCTTCTCTTACTACCTGCTGGAGGGGAGTGCTGTATCTTATGGGAACACAAAGAAAATTTTAGGATTATGGAGTAGTCCGTGAGGCTGTATTGTCTGAGCCAGTTGCCTTGAATCAGTTCTGGATGTTAGATCATCTGGGCCTTGGTGTCATTGGAGACCTTTCAGGGGGTCTTGGCTGGTCAAACCTGATGTATCTTAATCTGGAACAAATCCATAGCGTCTGGCTTTCTGTGGAAACAAAAACAGAGCCTCCTTTCCAAAGCAATGAAAGACCCCCGAAGGTAGTCTTCCCTCTGGAGAGACCCTCGCCCAGAGATCACACCGAAACCACAAGTCAGATGCAAACAGCAAGAGGCTTTATTCAGGAACACGGGTACCCGGGGCGACACAGTCCCTCCAGAGGCTGAAGAGACTGGCGCGCCGACGGGCTGGAGTGGAGGGTTTTTATAGGGTCGGGCAGCGGAAGGGCGGGTACAGAAGCAAGAAGCATGTTCTACAGGGTTCTGATTGGACGACTCATATGAGGCCATGGTTTACAGGGTTCTGATTGGACGACTCATATGAGGCCATGTCTTACAGGGTTCTGATTGGACGACTCATATGAGGCCAGGTTCAAACTCAGGACAGCTCGTGGTTTTTCCCCGAGCTCGACACGCCTGCTGACCTGGCTCCCATCCAGGGTACAAACTGTCCCTCCGACCCTCCAGTTCCCTGTTTTGGGGCCAGGTGGCCGACCGCAGACACCCCGCTCGTTCCTGCGCCCATGTCCTCCAACTGAACCCTCCCCGTACTCCTCAGGCCCTGCTCAAAATGGCGTCAGGCCAAGCAAGCATGCTGGGGCCCCTCAGCACCACCCCAGAAGAGTCCCGGGGTCCCGGCCTGCACCTCCCTGCAGGGCTCCCCAGTCCTCAGGCCGCGCCACCCCCACAGGGTCCCCAAGTCCCCAGGCTGCGCCACCCCGGGGGCACCCGGGCCCCAGTCTGCACCGCCCGGAGGGTCCCCGGCCCTTGGCCTGCTCCACCACGCAGGGCCCCGGGCGCCCGGGTCGCGGCCCGCACCACCCTCGCCGGCGGCGGCACCGGGCGCTGGCGCCGGGCAGCGGCGCCAATCGGGCTCCAGGACACGGCGGGCCCGGGCTGGGAGCCTGCGGTCTCCGCCCGCCGCGCTACGACGCGGGGCCCGGGCGTGCGGGCCGCTGCGGGGCGCGCATGGCGGGCGCGGGCGGCTGGCGCGGGGATGGGGATGCGGCCCGGCCTGCGCTGCCCGCGGCTCCGTTCCTGGCGGCCTTTCAGCAACATATCCTTACATCCAAATTGTGAAGTCAAGGTACCTTTAAAATATACATTTTTGGCATAACTCAACAGCTTTTGCAATCAAATGTTTTTCTTCAGTTACGAATATCAAAGAGAACATAATCCAGATTCTCTGTGTGGTAGCCATCTTTATGTGACTTATTTTTTATATTAGCTTGAGCCTATTGCTTTAAACTGCAGCATTCTAAGACTGAAAAGGTGCTGTGGCTGCTGGCTCCGCCCACTTCAGCTTCCCAACCATGGCAGTGGTACGTTTTCCACCAGCTCTGGGAGCCATCAACTCTCAGAAATAGTGGGTGTATGCTTCTATCAAAGCAGCGTGTAGCCCAGAAACCTCTTTTTTTGTTTTGTACTAGGAAAGACTAAATCCACCACGCAGCTTAATGTGCCACTTGCAGAGGCCTCATTCCCGCCGTACTGCAGGTCGAGCGCACACGAGCGCACACGCCAGGAACCCACAAGTACCTCAAACCGGCAGCTGCCGCTCATTTGAGAGAGACAATTAGGAAGCTGTTTTTAGCTCCATTTTAGAATCTTTTCTCAGGTTTTAGGTGGAAACTCTTGCCAACATGATGGGCGCCATGTAGCTAGAGTTTTCCTGCCTTGCCCACAGTCAAGACAAATCTTTGTCACCCACCAGTCCCACAGCCGATTTTTTTGTTTGTTTTTGGTTTTTTTTGTTTTTGTTTTTGTTTTTTGTTTTTGTTTTTTTTTTTTGGTTACATCTACACTCCCTGCCTTGCATGCCCTTGTCTAGACTCCTTTGCATAGGACCAGGATTGGGTGGCCAGCAGTCTCAGGACTGATGCATTGAGTGCTCTCTATGAGGCAGGGAGGGAGCTGAAGTTAGAAGCTAAGTCCGTGGCCTGGGTCTCACTCTTGGTGAGGTCAGAGAGCCAAGTGCTGGACCCTGAAGTTGCTGGGCGCTGGCAGCACTGTTCTCATGCTGAGGTCAGCCGTCCTTCTGTCCACGTCACACACAGATGGACATCATGGGTCTGATACCTGGCCCTGCCCTCCTTTTGAAACTGACCCAGGTCTCCAGAGCCAGCTGTCTGCAGAACTCTAGAATGACTCATGGACAGCAGTCTCTTGGCTGACTCCCACAAAAGATTAACTATAGCTGTGTGACCGGGTTTATAGTTCAGCTCAGAGGAGCTTACTCAGAGTGCGTGAGGGAGCCCAGCCTGGCAGCATGCCTGCAACAGCCCTCCTCAGAGTCTCCACCTCCCTTGAGTGCCACAGCATCAGCCTTACTTCCCAGGGAACAGCCAACAATATCTCCTCATCCTGGAAGACACGGTGTTGCTCTGATCCATCAGGTGGCTCCTTAGGGTTTCTCATAGGGGTTAATTCCTGATACAACTTCCCTGTCATTCGGCTCACATGTAGCTAAAGTTTTCCTGCCTGGCCCACAGTCAGGACAAATCTCTCTCACCTGCCAGTCCCACAGCCGCTCAGACCCGACCAAGTAAACACAGAGACTTATATTGGTTACAAACTGTATGGCCATGGCAGGCTTCTTTCTAACTGTTCTTACAGCTTAAATTAATCCATTTCTATAAATCTATACCTTGCCACGTGGCTCGTGGCTTACCGGCATCTTCACATGGTGTTTGTCATCATGGCAGCTGGCAGTGTCTCTCTGAGTCAGTCTTCCACTTCCCAGCTTTAGTCTCCTCCTTGTCCTGCCTAGCCAATGGCCAATCAGTGATTTATTTATTGACCAATCAGCAACACACTTGACATACAGACCATCCCACAGCACTTCCCCTTTTCTTTTTTTTTTCAAAAAGGAAGGTTTTAACCTTAACAAAGTAAAATTACATATAATTTGGGAATTTGGGCGTAGCTTCTCTTACTACTACCTGCTGGAGGGGGGTGCTGTATCTTAGTTTATAAAAGCCAGACTCAATTTGGAACAGGGTATAGCGGTATACACATGTAATCCCAGCACTTCAGAGGTGAGGGCAGAGATTGACAACCAAACCTCAACTCAGGTCCCTGAAAACGTTGTGTCATTACATATTGAATAATCACAAGTTAAAGGCTTAATGGCCTACATGGCAATATTGGGGAGTGCCAAGAACTATTGAGATGCTTAGGTCACTAGGGATGCACCCTAAAAAGAGGATGGGCCCTGGCACTGTATTTTTGTTAGTTGCTTTTCTCCTTCCTGGGACAGAATGCCTGACGAAAGAGCCTAAGTGAGGAAACACTGATTCTGGCTCACAGTTTTCGGGGATACGGTCCAGCACGGGAGAGAAGGTGTGGCAGAAGAGCAGCCCATGGCTTTCAGTAGCAGGAGCCTGAGACTGTTTGTTCACATCTGGGAGCATCAGGAAACCCACAAGACAGGAAGCAGGGCCTGACTGCCATACTTCAAGGCCCATCCTCTGAGCCTGCCACCTCATCGAGCTAGATTCCACCTCCTAAAGGTGCCACAACCTCCCAAAACAGCACCAGTTGGGGACCAAGTATTCAAATGGTTGACCACTTAGAATGTGAAATGCAAGCTGGGCAGAGGTGGCACATGCCTTTAATCCCAGCACTCAGGAGGCAGAGGCATGTTTAGTTCAAGGTCAACCTGGTCTATATAGTGAGTTCCAGGACATTAAGAGCTACACAGAGAAACCCTGTCTTGAAAAAAAAAAAAAAGAATGTGAAATTACCCCACTACATGGGCTACATAAGACTATTTCAAAAACGAAAACACTTCAAACATATTTTGTTGTGCCTGTGTGTATATGACATAAGTGAGGAATACATGCCTGCCACAGCGTGTGTGCCAGCAAGGGGACATGTGGAGTCAGCTCTCCTTTCACCTTCATGTGGGTCCCAAGGATTGAATTGAACTCAGTTCCCCATGCTTACATGGAAAGCACCTTTACCCACCGAGCCATTTCACAAAGGTTGACACAGGAAGATGGCGAGTTGGAAGCTAGCCTGGGCTATTAGAAAAATAAAATTACACCATTTATATAAGAGTAACAAAAACAAATGCCTCAGGGCTGAAGAGATGCCTCAGTGGTTGAGAGCACTGGCTGCTCTTACAAAGAACCTGGGTTCAATGTTCAGTACTCAAGTGGTATCTCACAACCACCTATAAGTCCTGATCCAAAGGATTCAACATGCTTCTAGCTTCTGTGGGCACCAGGCATGTACATGGTACAGAGACATACATGTTGTAGAATATTGCTTGAAGGTGTGTTACTTTTGTTTATGTTGCATTTGTTTAACTCTGTGAAGCTGTGTTACTGTGCCTGTGTAAAACACCTGATGGTCTAATAAAGAACTGAATGGCCAATAGCAAGGGGGAGAGAGATAGGCAGGGCTGGCAGGCAGAGAGAATAAATGGAAGGAGAAATATAAACAGAGGAGAGATAAAGGAGCAGCCAGAGAAGGAGGAGGACTCCAGGGCCAGTCACCCAGCTACATAACAAGCCATGGAGTAAGAGTAAGATTTACAGAAGTAAGAGAATGGGAAAAGCCCAGAGGCAAAAGGTAGATGGGATAAGTTAAGGAAAGCTGGCTAGAAACAAGCCAAGCTAAGGCTGGCCATTCATAATTAAGAATTAGCCTCTGAAGCCGGGCGGTGGTGGCGCACGTCTTTAATCCCAGCACTCGGGAGGCAGAGCCAAGCGGATCTCTGTGAGTTCGAGGCCAGCCTGGGCTACCAAGTGAGTTCCAGGAGAGGCGCAAAGCTACACAGAGAAACCCTGTCTCGAAAAACCAAAAAAAAAAAAAAAAAAAAAAAAAAAACTGCACTGGGGCTGGAGAGATGGCTCAGAGGTTAAGAGCACTGCTTGCTCTTCCAAAGGTCCTGAGTTCAATTCCCAGCAACCACATGGTGGCTCACAACCATCTGTAATGAGATCTGGTGCCCTCTTCTGGCCTGCAGGGATATGTGCAGACAGAACACTGTATACATAATAAATAAATAAATCTTAGAAAAAAAAAAAAAAAAGAATTAGCCTCTGTGTGTGATTTATTTGGGAACTGGGTAGCAGGCCCCCCAAAAGAGTAAAAAAAAAAAAAAAAACAACCAACAACACATACATACAGATAGTCACACATAAAATAAAAACAAATACCTCAATATGAAACTAATGAAAACACAAGACCCATAATCAGATAACTGTGAGACAGAATTGAGACAAGTTGAGGAAGAGCCGGGGAGATGGCATGGTGAATAAAAAGTGCTACTGCGCAGGCTTGGGGACTAGAATTCAGGTCCCCAGAGCCTGTGTAAAAGCCAGGCAGGTGTGGTAACCACCTGTAATCCCAGCACTCAGGAGGTTAACTCAGCTGGAGTGGCTGAGCTCTGGGTTCCTCAAGACACCCTGCCTCAGTGAGTAAAGTGGGAAGCAACAGAGGAAAACATGAGACATCAACTTCAGGCCTGCACACACATACACACACGCACACATTTGTACTGCACACACACGCACACATTTGCACTGCACACACACACATTTGTACTGCACACACATGCACACATTTGCACTGCACACACACACACACACACATTTGTACTGCACACACACGCACACATTTGCACTGCACACACACATTTGCACTGCACACACACACATTTGTACTGCACACACATGCACACATTTGCACTGCACACACACACACACATTTGTACTGCACACACACGCACACATTTACACTGCACACACACATTTGCACTGTACACACATGCACACATTTGTACTGCACACACACACACATTTGTACTGCACACACACACATTTGCACTGCACACACACACACATTTGTACTGCACACACACGCACACATTTGCACTGCACACACACATTTGCACTGCACACACATGCACACATTTGTACTGCACACACACACATTTTTACTGCACACACATGCACACATTTGCACTGCACACACACACACACATTTGTACTGCACACACATGCACACATTTGCACTGCACACACACATTTGCACTGCACACACACGCACACATTTGCACTGCACACACATGCACACATTTGCACTGCACACACACGCACACATTTGCACTGCACACATTTGCACTGCACACAGAACAGATACCTAGAGGAACATACCAAATTACAGAATGAGAAGTCTTGACTTTGTAAAAATCTCATTTCTCCTCAGTATCAGCTACAGACTTGGTACAAAATTAAGTTTAAATCCCAAGTGTTGTTTTTTTTTCAATCATTGATCACAAAAGTTGACAAGCTGGCTTGTGTTTCTCATATGTCAAAACTAACTCTTCCTTGGGTCACACCTCAAACTCTGGGCAAAATGATAGAGCAACATTTGCCTGGTGCCCCAGAGTATGATCTCAGGTGCAGGTTCTGGAAAGGAGCCAACACAGGAAGGAGGAAAGGTGCCAAATGAGTCCCTAAGGTCAAAGCATCATCCAGGCCATGTGGGCAGAAAAAAACACTAAAGGGACATGAAGTCTTTCTGGCCCAAGGAGCTGGATGTCAGGAAGGTACAGGGCATCCTAGAAAAGAAAAAGCTTGAGAAGGGGAGACAGAATTGGGCTTTGGAGTGCTGCATCCTTCTCCAGTAGAACTCTGAGCCATGTACTGGGCAGATTCCAAACAGCATAGCTAAGAATGAGACAACTGTAGGGAGACATGAACAGCTGTCCAAGTGACAGATGGGCAGTTAGGTCTCAGTCCCCCAAGTCAGTCATCCACTAACAAAACTCAACACTGTTAATAGAAGAGAATCCCAAGTTGTACAAACTGTCACAATGTCCAGGATAGAACCCCAAAAGAACAACATCAAAATAATATTATACTAAGGCCAAACAGTGGTGGCGCACGCCTTTAATCCCAGCACTCAGAAGGCAGAGACAAGTGGATCTCTGAGCTTGAGGCCAGCCTGATCTACAGAGTGAGTTCCAGGGCAGCCAGGACTATGTAGAGAAACCCTGTCTCAGATAGATAGATAGACAGATAGATAGATAGATAGATAGATAGATAGATAGATAGATAGATAGATAGATAATTATCCGTTCTCAGGAAAAGTCAGGTGGAAGGCTCACAGAGCAGCTGCGGGCTGTGGAAACGGCTCAAGTGGTAAAATGTTTGCCTTGCAAGCATGAGGGCCAGAGTTTGACCCCAGCAACCATGTTTAAAAAGATTAAAGTATGAACAAACATAAGCTAGACAGAGTGGTATACACCTTTCATCCCAGCACCCAGAGACAAAGGTAGACGTATCACTATGCGTTTGAGGCCAGCCTGGTCTACATAGTTAAATTTTATCTCAAAATAAATAATTTTTTAATTATTAAAAAAAACAAATTTGTAATCCAGTGCTGGAGAATTGGAGACAGGCAGACCCTTGGGACTCACAGGCCAGTCAGCCTAGCTTAATGTTTTCTAGATGAGTGAAAAGACTGTGCCTTAGAAAAAAAGTCAGGAAGAGCTCAGTAGGTAAGAGTGCAAGCTCCAGAGTCTGGGTCGGATCCTAGCACCCACGTAAAAGCCAGGCACTGCCCCGTGCACACCTGCGGCTGCAGAGCTGTGAGGGGCGTGGATGAGGAGACAGTGAGGGCTTGATGCTGCCAGACTAGCTCCAGACTGTCCAGATTAGTGACAGATCCCATCCCAAACAGGAAGTCCTCCTCTGGCCTCTGCACATCTGCACATACAAATGTGCATATCACATACAAACATGCATGCACACAAAAGCAAAGAAATTGTCCTGAAAAATACCCTGAAGTTGTCCTCTGGCCTGCATATGTATATACGCACCCCTACACACATATACACACATTTTTAAAAGAATATTTTTAAAAGGTAGACAGTACCTGAGGAACACCTGAGGTTGTCCCCTGGCCATCACAGACCCCTGCACACATATGAACGCAGGTGCACACACAAAGAATATTGAATTATAAAGCAGCTGCTAGGCTAGTAATATCTGGCATAAAGGAAAATATGCTTTCAACCTGTGAGTGGATTTTAAATTCACAACATAACTAGAAACTATAAGTGTATATTCTGGAACTGAGACAGAGAAAACTCAGTGAATGGGCCAAGTATTGACAGAACTCACTAATCTGAGAAGAAGCGCTGAGGAAGAGCGGGGCAGTGTGACAATGTCTGTGTGCATTGCTGGACTTACAAAGAGAGAAGGAGAAGGGGGACTAGGGAAAGCCCTGGAAGGAATAGTGGCCGGAATTCTTCTTAGTGAGAGACACATATTTTTACAGAGTTCTCTTAACTCTCACAAAAACAAACTCAAGGAAACTGGAGTTAGCTGCAATGCGATCAAATATACACCTGGTCCTGGCAAGTGCTGGGCCAGCCAGGGCTGCGCAGTGAGGCCTGTCTCAAAAGAACAAAAATAGGATGTCGGGAAGATGCCTGTCAACCAATTTCAGTATTTATATCAGACCCTTTTAAGAACGAGAGTAGGACTGGAGAGATGGCTCAGAGGTTAAGGGCACTGACTGTTCTTCCAGAGGTCCTGAGTTCAATTCCCAGCAACCACATGGTGGTTCACAACCATCTGTAATGAGATCTGGTGCCCTCTTCTGGCCTGCAGTCATACATGCTATATCCATAATAAATAAATCTTTAAAAAAAAAAAAAAGAATGAGAGTAGCCAGGCAGTGGTGGCGCACGCCTTTAATCCCAGCACTCAGGAGGCAGAGGCAGGTGGATCTCTGTGAGTTTAAAGCCAGACTGATCTACAGAGTGAGTTCCAGGACAGTCAGGGCTATGCAGAGAAACTCTGTCTCAATAATAATAATAATAATAATAACAACAACAATGAGAGCAAAGCTGGACCTGCTGGCACAGGCCTATAACCCCAGCTACTAGGCAGGCTCAGGCAAGGAGGCCATAAGTTCAAGCCTGAGCAACTTAGTAAGACTGTCTCAAAATAAAAGGCAAAAATGGGGCTGTGAATATAGCTTAGAAGCATGGCTCTATGGCGCTCACCCAGTGTGTGTGAAGCCCTAGGTTCCATCCCCAATACTGAAAAAAGGAATGAGGGTAAGTCAAAGCATTTCTTGTAAAATTAAGAGAATTCATCACCAGCAGACCCCAAAATACTACAGGAAACTGTTCAGACTGAAGGAGGATTCCAGTTACAAATTTGATGACGGGGAAAAAAATTAAAAGCCTCAGAAATGCTAAATATCAGAATAAGCAAAAAGGATGCTTTTACTCTTCATTTGTTTGAAATGTGTAGGCCTTTTAAAAGCAAAAATGGCAGCAGTGAACAGTGGCAATTTTAGTGTAATGATAAAATGCACCTATAATAAAAAGTGGTCCTATAATACTGCAGTGCTCAGGCCTGTGATGAGCAGCCACAGATGGCAATGGGCATCAGTTCACATGTGAGCAGCATTTTGGGGAGACAGCCCACACTCTGGTCAGCAGCCTTAGGAACATCCCCTTGAGTAGAGTAAAGCTAGATCTTCAACTGCCTGTGCAGAAAAGAATTTCAGGATCAGACAGGGCAAAACAAAGTTTTTATATATATATATATATATATATAAATATATTATTTATAAATTATATATATGTAAATATTATAATTATATATATATATTATATATATATAAAATCAGTTAGGGTTTCTATTGCTGTGATGAAACACCATGACCAAAAGCAACTTGGGGAGAAAAGGGTTTTCACTCACAGTTCCATATAACTGTTCATCATCAAAAACAGTGAGGGCAGGAACTCACACAGGGCAGGATCCTGGAGGCAGGAGCCGATGCAGAGGCCATGGAGTGGTGCTGCTTACTGGTTTGCATCCCATGGCTTGCTCAGCCTGCTTTCTTATAGAACCCAGGACCACCTGCCCAGGGATGGCACCACTCCCTGTGGGCTGGACCCTCCCCCATTGATGACTAATGGAGAAAATGCCTTACAGCTGGATCTCAAGGAGGCATTTCCTCAACGGAGGCTCCTTCCTCTCTGATGACTCCAGCTGTGTCAAGTTGGCACACCACCAGCCAGTACATATGTGCACGCACGCTACCTTGGACAATGGATTCAATTTACAGCAAAGTTAAAAGGTCAATCAAAGTTTAAAACTTTGGTAAAATTTATCTGGGCGGTGGTGGCGCACGTCTTTAATCCCAGCATCAGAAAGCAGAGGCAGGCAGATCTCTGTGAGTTCAAGGCCAGCCTCCTCTACAAAGTGAGTTCCAGGGCAGCCAGGACTGTTACACAGAGACACCCTGCCTCAAAGGGGGGAAAAAAACCTTTAGTAAATTTAAAAATGGAGGAGGTCTGAGGAGTTATCTCAACAGTTAAGAGCACCAGCTACTCTTGCAGAGGACTCAGGTTCAATTCTCAGCATCCATGTGATAATTCACAACTATCTTTAACTCCAGTCCTAGGGCATCTAATGCCCTCTTCTGACTTTCTTGGGCACCAGACACACATGTTGTACACATACAAACAAAACACTCATACACATAAAATAACAAAATAAATCAATCTAAAATTTTAAATGAATGAGCTGGTTTGCTTATAATCTCTTAAAGAATGGGGGGGAGGGGTGGCTGTCGAGAAGGCTCAGCAAGTAAAGCTGCCCACCACCGAGATGGATAACGGAGTTCCATCCGGGGAACCCACTAGGTGGAAAAGATCCCCACAAGATGTCCTGTGCCCCTCACATGTGCATTGTGGTACATGTGTACCTGCACACACACACTCAGAGGGGTGGGTAATAAATGTTAAGTTTATTTTGGGAGCTGGAGAGAGATGGCTCAGCAGTAAAGAGCACAGGCTGCTCTTGTGGAGAAGCAGAGTTCAGTTTCCAGCACCCAAGTTGGGTGGGTAGCTCACAACCTCCTAGAACTCCAGCTCCAGGGGCTTTGATACCCTCTTCTGGGTAGCTACACACACATGCACATACACAAATAGAAATAAAATGAATTTTTAAAATATTTTTGTAAGGTGGTTTTATGAGGCATGTTGCTTAGATTTAGGGACTAGGGAGTTTCAGCAGTTAACCTGAAGGGCACACACATTCTGACCCCATGTAAACAGTTTGTTTTTGACATCTTTGAGATGTCTCTAGGACAGGCACTATCTCTGCAGTCAATTTTGAGAGTACCAGCTGTGTTGAAATTGCTTGGCTCTCAGACAGCAGGAAATGGGAACTGGGTCACAGGGTAAGGGGGCTTCTTTCAGTTTTCACATCGACCTTATTTTTTGGTCTTTCTATGCTGTCTCACATCCACTTTCAATCTGTGTGGCAATTTTTTTAATCTGTGTGCGTGCGTGCGTGCGTGCGTGCGTGCATGCACTTACCTCACGGCATCTGTGTGGAGGTTGGGACAATCTCAGGGTCTGTCTTCCCCCTTCCACCTTCTTTGTTTATTTATTTATTTGTTTGTTTGTTTGCTGCTGTGTGTGAGGGTCTCTTCTCTCACCTCTGGAGCACTGGGGTTGCAGATACATACATTACCAAATCTGACTTTACATGGGTTGTGGAGATCCAAACTCAGGTCCTCATGCTTACACGTTTTAGATACTTAGCCATTTTGCAGACCCTTTTATGCTTGTCAGGTTCTAATAAAGCCATATAATTGTTCATATGTAGTCCAGCAATTCTACCCTACCTATCTCCAAGAGACTTGCATTTTTCACATCCCAGACTCACAGTGCTATTCCTGATAGCCACACACTGGGAACAGCCCCGATGTCTGCCAGCAGTAAAGCCGGTGAGGAGACAGTCTGCTCACCCTGTGACGAGTGGTATCCTTCTTGGGAATGCAGTTTCCAGTGTGGCTTTGAGTGTTGAATGCAAGTCAGTGCTGGTTGCAGCTCTTCTGTGCATACTGACTTTCTGAGTTGGGAAGTCAAGAATAAACTCATTTTGTAGAAATCAGGAACCTGAGCCCAGAGATGAAATTGGCCTTTGGCCTCCAGACAATGGAAGACTGTGACCCAAACCAAATTCCTGAACTCTCAGCCTACAAGCTGCTCTCCTCGGGTGCACGTGTGTCGGTGGGTAAAGTGCCTACGTGCATAGGTGCCAGGTCCTGAGTTTGAATCCCCAGCACCCACATAAAAGTCAGTGCTGGAGAGTGGGTAGTCGGGCAGATACCAGGGGCTCAGTGGCAATCCAGGGGCTCAATGGCAATCCAGACTCAGTGAAGAAGGGAGTGCCGGGCGGTGGTGGCGCACACCTTTAATCCCCGCACTCGGGAGGCAGAGCCAGGCGGATCTCTGTGAGTTCGAGGCCAGCCTGGGCTACAGAGTAAGTTCCAGGAAAGACGCAAAACTACACAGAGAAACCGTGTCTCAAAAAAAAAACAAAAAAAAAAGGTAGAGGTCTGGAGAGATGGTTCAGTAGTTCAGAACACTTACTGCTCTGGCAGATGACCCAAGTCCAGTTTCCATCACCTATGTCAGGTGACTCACAATTACCTGTAACTCTGTCTCCAAGGGATCTGACTGACACTCTCTTCTGTCCTCTGTACACATGCACACACATGCACATACACAGAGAAACACATACACACATAACTAAAAATTAAGAAAATCTTTAAAATACAGTGTACACACAATTGAATGCTGTTCAGCATTAGGAAGGAAAGATAGAAATTCTGTCAGTGTGGCAACCTGGGTGAGCCTGTAGTGTGTCATGATAAGCTAAGCAGAAAAGGACAAAGCCACACTTAGATGTGGAATCTAAAGGAAATCAAGATGGTAAATGTGGACAGTGGAGGATTACCAGCCATTGGGAGTGAGAGCAAGGGACTCAGAGCAGAAAAGGACATCCATCTTGGCAGGAGGGCTAAGTTCTGGCAACCTGCTGCCAGGATGGTGACCATAGAGATGAGCAAAACACTGGAAAGCCAGGCATGGAATCCATACCTATAATCCCAGCACTGAGGAGGCTGAAGTTGGAGGGTCACCTTGAGTTTCGGACCTGCCTGAACTGCATAGCCAGACCTTGTCACAAAACAGTCAACTGAAATAAAATGTGTTGCTGTTATCAGAACTGCTGAAGGCTGGATTTTAAGTGTTTCTACCTGTAATGGCTGATCTTGCTTGGTAACTTGACCACATCTGGAATCAACTAAAACCCAAGCAGCTGGGCAAACATATGAGGGATTTTCTTGATTGGCTCATTTGAGGTGAGAAAACCCACCCTAAATCTGGGCTACTCCTTCCGTGGCAGCCTACATAAAAGGGCATGGAAGAAGGAAGCTTTTGTGTTTGCCCGCTTGCCCTCACCCTCACTGGCAAGTTCATCTACCCTGTTGCTGAGGCACTCCTTCACTGGTATTAGAACCTACATCTTCATGATTCCAAGACCAAAGATCAGCAGCTCTCTGGGAATTACCTGGGACCCCAGCACCAGGCTGGGACTACTGAGACAGCCAGCATCATGGACTGAACAACACATGGGTTCTTGGCCTGTGCATCAGGAGACAGCCATTGTTGGACAACCCTGACCACAGAAAGCCAGTCCAATAAATCATATATGTATGAATATATATTATGTATGTATATTATACACACATTCATTCAATCAATTCTGTTCCTTTAGAGAACCCTGACTAATACATATAATCACAAAGATGGCAAATATATGAGGTGGTAGTTTGGCTAATTAACCTTATTCAATCATTCTGTGACCTCCTAAGAGCATATAATTATTATTTATCAATTAAAAATATAATAACAGAATTTAAATATTTTAGATGGCCAGGATTTTTGTACTTTTTTAAAGTGTGTGAGAGCTGGGGGATCAAATGCATGGCTTTACCCATCTAATAGCTCTACCACTGAGTTGAACTGCCAACTTGAAGATGGTAAACTTTACATATATTTTATCACAATTTTGTATTGTGGAGGGCTATGTATGGGTGTGATATGCACATTATGTAGGTGTGACTGCATATGTACCCCTGTGCCCATGCATGTTGAGGCCTGAAGTCGACAAAAGGTACCTATCCTTGATCATTTTCTACCTTTATTCTTTTAATATTTACTTTATTTTATGTATACAAGTGTTTTGCCTGCGTGGGTATCTGTGTACCACGTGCATGCCTGGTGCCCATAGAGATAAGGAGAAGGCATTGGGTCCCTGGAACCAGAGTTATGGACAGTTGTAAGCTGCCATGTGGGTGCTGGGAATCAACCCAGACCCTCTGCAAGAACAAGTGCTCTTAACCACTGAACCATCTTTCCAAGCCCTCCGCCTTTAATTAATGTGTTTATTTATTTAGAGACAGTGTCCCACTAAACCTGATTCTTAGCTCATTGAGTCGGGTAGGATGGCTGGCCAGTGAGCTTCTGTGACCTAACTTCTCCACCCACCCCAAGACTGGAGTTACAGATACTAGTCACCGTGCCAGGCTCTTAAGTCGGTTCTGGGGATCCTTTCTTGCTTCTCATGCCTGCATGGCAGGCACTTTGCCAACTGGGCCATTGCCCCAGCCCCAATTTAGCAGTTTAGAAAAAAATAGAAAATAGCACTCCAGCCAGGGAAGCAGGTAGGCTAACTGCAGATCTTCACCTCTCCCTCAGCTCCTCCAAACCAACCCCCAAGTCTTTTCCCAGCTCAAGCCACCTGCTGCAGCCTCCCTTCCCACCACTACCCCCCTCCAGTGGATCATACAGATCTTTCCCTCATAACTCCCCGACATTCATCGCTTTATCCCAGCCTTCAACTCCATCAGGCACTCCTGGGAACCCACCAGGCCATTCCAGCCCGGAAGGCAGGTAGGCTAAGTACAGATTTTCAAGTATCCCCCTTCTCCAAATTTGATCCCCCAGTCTCACCCCTAGCTCTGTTACAGACCAGCTGCTTCAGCCTCACTTCCTGCCCCCACTCCCAAGGGACTAGGCAGATCCTGGTGGAACAGTCTGATTCCCTCCTTTCTGTGGACCCCCTCAGATGCCCCCAATCCCATCTCTATTCCCAAGTGTCAGCTCCCAATATCTAGAAACACATTTTACATGGAACTCCCTATGGCCATACCTATTAGGATCCCAGAAGAATTTCCTTCCAAGCAACACACAGTCATCACACTTTCCTAAGAACCAGAGAGGGCAACAGAAACCAAGGAACAAAAAAACCCACCCAACCAAGAGAAGACTAGATATCAGCGCCTAGAATTATATTCATCCCAAACCCAGATACCTAGATGCCAGTGTAAAAACCTAATCAACAATAGCCAGGAAAATATGTCTCTGCTAGAGCCCAGCAACCCTACCACAGCAGACTCTGGGTATTCCAACATAGCTGAAACACACACACACACACACACACACACACACACACACGCACACGCACACGCACACGCACACGCACACGCACACGCACACGCACACGCACACGCACACGCACACGCGCGCACACACACACACACACACAGGCGCGCGACCTTAAAATAGCCTTTATGAATATGATAGAGGTCCTTAAAGAGTAAATGAATAAATCCCTTAAAGAAATCTATGAAAACACAAACAAGCAGTGGGAGGAAATGAGTAAAACAGTTGAAGACCTGAAAGTCAAAACAGAACCAATAAAGAAAACTCGAACTGAGGGAAATCTGAAAATGAGAAATTTAGGGACTCAACAGGACCCTCAGAGGCAAGCCTCTCAAAAAGAATATAAGAGGTGGAAGAGGGAATCTCAGGCATTGAAGACAAATAGAAGAAATGGATACCTTGATCAAAGAAAATGTTAAATCATAAAAATAATAATAATAATAATCCTGGCACAAAACATCCAGGAAATTTGGGACACCATGAAAAGACAAAAAAAAAATCTAAAACTAAGAGGAAGGAGAAGAAACCCATGTCAAAGGCACAGAAAGTATTTTCAACAAAATCATAGAAGAAAATTCCTCCAACCTAAAGAAGAAGATGCCTATCACAAGGTACAAGCAGCATACAGAACACCAAATAGACGGACCAAAGAAAGAAGTGCCCTCAGTGCATAATAATCAAAACAGTAAACTTAGAGAAGAAAGAAAGAATATTAAAAAGCTGCAAGAGAATGAGACCAAGTAATTCATAAAGGCAGACCTATTAGAATAACAACCTGACTTCTCAATGGAGACTAAAGGGCCTGTACAGATGTTCTCCAGACTCTAAGAGACCACAGATGCCAGCCTAGGCTACAATACACAGCAAAACTATCAATCACAATATGCTGCTTGGAAGGACCAGCCTTCAGCAGCTCAGGAATTAAGGAGATCCATGGAGTCAGTGGACTAATCACTCGATTGACTTTTCTATCTGAGGAAGTAAAATTTAATTCTCTGGGGCCAACAAAAAAGGGAAATGCACACACACACACACACACACACATACACACACACACACACCTCCAACATGTCAGGACCTCACCTAGGGTGCTGATGAACAGCAGGCTTTCAGCAGGTCAGAGAAACTGAAGGGGAGATGCAGCGTAGGTGAATACTGGACAGACAGACACATGAGGACTTCTGGGTCAAAGCTTAGTTCTTCTTCATTTTATTATTCCTCCTGTCCTCGTTCTACTCTATTCTTTTTCCCTTCTGGTCTTCTACCCTGATGTCTTCCTTCTCACTACTTCCTGACGTCTTCCTTCTCACCGCTTCCTGATGTCTTCCTTCTCACTACTTCCTGATGTCTTCCTTCTAACCACTTCCTGATGTCTTCCTTCTAACCACTTCCTGATGTCTTCCTTCTTACTACTTCCTGAAGTCTTCCTTCTAACCACTTCCTGATGTCTTCCTTCTAACCACTTCCTGATGTCTTCCTTCTCACTACTTCCTGATGTCTTCCTTCTAACCACTTCCTGATGTCTTCCTTCTAACCACTTCCTGATGTCTTCCTTCTCACTACTTCCTGAAGTCTTCCTTCTAACCACTTCCTGATGTCTTCCTTCTAACCACTTCCTGACGTCTTCCTTCTCACCGCTTCCTGATGTCTTCCTTCTAACCACTTCCTGATGTCTTCCTTCTCACTCCTTCCTGATGTCTTCCTTCTCACTACCTCCTGATGACTTCCTTCTCACTCCTTCCTGATGACTTCCTTCTCACTACGTCCTGATGACTTCCTTCTCACTACCTCCTGATGACTTCCTTCTCACTCCTTCCTGATGACTTCCTTCTCATTCCTTCCTGATGTCTTCCTTCTCCTCTACTTTCTGATATCTCCCTTCTCCTCTACGTCCTGATGACTTCCTTCTCCTCTACGTCCTGATGACTTCCTTCTCACTACCTCCTGATGTCTTCCTTCTCCTCTACTTTCTGATGTCTTCCTTCTCCTCTACTTTCTGATGTCTTCCTTCTCCTCTACTTCCTGATGTCTTCCTTCTCCTCTACTTCCTGATGTCTTCCTTCTCACTACTTCCTGATGACTTCCTTCTTACTGTTTCCTGATGACTTCCTCTTTACTACTTCCTGATGTCTTCCTTATCCTCTACTTCCTGATGACTTCCTTCTATCTTCTTTAATTTTTCCCTTATAGCTTATAAACCCCAGCAGAATCTTTCAAGTAATATAAAAATTACAGTGTGGTTACATTTTTTAAGTGAATAATTACAATGAATACAAGTAAAAAACATGTTTCCCATTTCCTTCACATGATTAAACATTTTATGTATTACAGGTAAAAAACAAATTATTCCCCAAGAACCCACATACAGTTGAACATTTATCTTTGAGACTTCTCATAGATCAGGGCCTTTCAGTCATAACCACTTACACAGGCAGTAGATTTTATAATTGCCAGAAAAACAGGTTACTGGTTTCTCTTTTCATATTTTAGTGTCCTATCCAATTATCTTAACTAACCATGCAATTCTTTGTTTTCTAGTTACATGAAGTCAATTGTTTAAAGTTTTGTTTTAGCTATGATGCACACCAAAACCCATGAACACATTTCCCAATAGCAAAAAGAACTTGAGTTAACTCCTGGAACTCGATTGTTTCCCTTAATCATTAACTTAAACCACAGTCTATATGGCTTCTCAAGAGAAACTCATAAGTCCTAGCTGCATGACACTTCCTTGATGCTATTTTCTATCCTCTGCAGACCCTGCTTTATCAGGGGCAGGGACAACACTATATCCTACCTTTACCGGTAGCTTTAGTTTTCCTGCCTGGCCCACAGTCAGGACAAATCTCTCTCACCTGCCAGTCCCACAGCTGCTCAGACCCAACCAAGTAAACACAGAGACTTATATTGTTTACAAACTGTATGGCCGTACCAGGCTTCTTGCTAACTGTTCTTACAGCTTAAATTAATCCATTTCCATAAATCTATACCTTGCCACATGGCTCGTGGCTTACCGGCATCTTCACATGCTGTTTGTCTTTGTGGCGACTGGCAGTGTCTCTGACTCAGCCTTCCACTTCCCAGCTTTATTCTCCTCCTTGTCCCGCCTATACTTCCTCCTGCCTGACTACTGGCCAATCAGTGTTTTATTTACCGACCAATCAGAGCAACACATTTGCCATACAGAACATCCCACAGCATTTACCTGTATTAATTTTCCCACTAAACTAACCTCTATCATAATCCCTTACTATATTTGTTTAAAAACCCTTAATAATCAAAATTCTATTTAAACTAACACTATTATTATATAAAATCATTGCTTCCACTAAACAGTACAGCTTAAGAGGAAATCATCTTCATAATAATCCCACAGGTAAAAATGCCCGGTAAAATGGGGTATTTCCATGAGATAATCACACTACATTAAAGGCAGTGGGGATCTCCCCACATCCATGCACACCATGCCAGATACCAGAGAAAAATGGCAGTGGCAAACATGTAAAGGTACAGCAGTAGCAGGAGACATTCTGGGGCCACAGGCCTCCAGGCCTTGATTATCCAAGATTCACCCATCAGTGTCTTGCATTCTGGTGAGCCAATCTCCTGAGGCTCAGGTGCCACCTTCTGCTCCTTTGACATGGCCACCGACAACAATAGATGGAGAAAATAAGACATTCTGTGATAAAGCCACATTTAAGCAATATCTTTCTACAGAAGACAGCAGAAAGAAAACTCCAGGGGCTGGAGAGACGGCTCAGAGGTTAACAGCACTGACTGCTCTTCCAGAGATCCTGAGTTCAATTCCCAGTGACCATGTGGTGGCTCACAACTATTTATAATGAGATACGATACTCTCTTCTGGCATGAAGTCATACATGCAGATAGAGCACTCATATACATAAAATAAATAAATAACTCTTAAATAAATAAAGAAAACTCCAACCACACCCAAAAACCACAAAGAGTAAATAATCATAAACCAGCAAAAAGAGGGGAAGGAAACACACACACACACACACACACACACACACACACACACACCAAAAGAACAGAAATCAATAAACACTGATCATTACTATCTCTTAATATCAATGGTCTCTCCCCAATTTGAAAAACAAACAAAAAAACATAGATTAACAGCATGGATGTGAAAACAGGATCCATCCCTTGTGCTGCATCCAGGAAACACACCTTAACACTGAGGACAGACATCACCTCAGGGATAGAAAAAAATATTTCAAGAAAATGGACCTAAGAAGCAAGCTGGTTTAGCCATTTTTGTTTTTTTTTTTTGTTTTGTTTTGTTGGGATAAGTTTCTCTGTGTAACCCTGGATGTCCTGGAACTTGCTCTGTAGACTAGGCTGGCCTTGAACTCAGAGATCTGCATGCCTCTGCCACCCAAGTGCTGGGATCAAAGGCATGAACCATCACTACCTTGTTAGGTGTAGCCATTTTAATATCTGACAAAATAGACTTTGAATCAAAACTAATCAAAAGATATAGGGAAGGACACTGTAGTAGTTTGAAAGAAAATGCCTTCCCCCAAAGGGAGTAGCACTATTGGGAGGTATGGTTTTGTTGAAGTAGATATGGCCTTTTTTGAATAAGTGTGCCACTGTGGAGGTAGGTTTTAAAGTCTCATAATTGCTCAAGCCATGCCCAGTATTTCAGACAACTTCCTGTTGCCTGTAAGTTAAAATGAAGAACACTCTGCTACTTCTCCATCACCATGTCTGCCTGCACACCACCATGTCACACCATGATGATAATGGACTAAACCTCTGAAAATGTAAGCCACTCCAATTAAATGTTTTTCCTTTATAAGAGTTGCCATGTTCATGGTGTCTCTTCACAGCATAGAAACCCTAACTAAGACAGACACTATATACTCATGAGTGGAAAAATCCACCAAGAGGACATTTTGATTCTTTTGCTTGTTTGTTTGGTTGGTTGGTTGTTTGGTTGGTTGGATGGTTTAATCCCAAGTGCTAGGATTAAAGGTGTATGCCAACACCACCTGACATTTCAATTCTTAACACAGGGGCACCCAGATTCATAAAAGAAACACTACTACAGCTTAAATCACATATTGACTCTCACACACTGATAGTGGGAGACTTCAATATCTCAGTCTCACCAATGGACAGGTCATCCAGACAAAAACTAAACAGAGAAGTGCTGGAGCTAACTGACATTATAAGCCAAATGGACTAACAGATATTTATAGAACATTTTACCCAAATATAAAAGAATATACTTTCTTCTCAGTCCCTCATAGAACTTTCTCCCAAATTGACCACATACTCAGACACAAGGAAAGTCTCAATAGATAGAAGAAAATTGAAATAACACCCTGCATCCTATCTGACCACCACACATTAAGGCCGGATGTCACAACAGAAACAACAGAAAGCTTACAAACTTACAGAAACTGAACAACTCATTACACAAACTTACAGAAACTGAACAACTCATTACTGAATGAAAAATGGATCAAGACAGAAACTAAAGACTTCCTAGAATTGAATGAAAATGAATACACAATATATCCAAACGTATGAGACACAATGAAGAGGCAAGTTCAATGAGGCAAATTCATAGCACTAAATACCTACATAAAAAAATTGGAAGCCAGGCATAGTGGCACATACCTTTAATCCCAGCACTCACTCAGGAAGCAAAGTAGGTATATGTTTGTGAGTTCGAGGCAAGTCTGGTCTACATAGTTCCAGAACAGCAAGAGCTACATAGTGAGATGCTGTATCAAAAAGAACCAAAAAAGAAAAAAATTTAGAAAGATGTCATACTAGTAACTTAACAGCACATCTGAAAGTTCTAGAACAAAAAGAAGATATCACACCCAAAAATAATAGACAGTAAGAAATAAACTCAGGGCTGAAATCAATAAAATAGAAACAAACAAAAAAATTACAAAGAATCAATGAAACTAAGAGTTAGTTCTTTGAGAAAATCAATAAGATTGGCAAATCCTTATCCAAAATCAACTAAAAGATGGAGAGTGAATATCAAAATTAGAAAAGCTGGGTGGTGGCGCATGCCTTTAATCCCAGCACTCGGGAGGCAGAGGTGGGTGGATCTCAGTGAGTCCGAGGCCAGCCTGGTCTACAGAGTGAGTTCCAGGACAGCCAGGACAATTGCAGAGAGAAACTTTGTCTCAAAAAAAAACAAAAAGAAAAAAAGAGGAAAAAATTAGATATGAAAAGGGAGACATAACAACAGACACCATAGAAACCCAATGAATCATAAGTGTAGGGTTCTCTCCCTCTTACCAACGACTCAGTGGGGAAGTGGGAGGAAGACAGAGTCACTGTTAGTTTCTTGAGAAGCAGGCTCCGGAGACGAGCATTGATTTAGCTTAGTGTGTATGTTCACTAGCATATATGCATACATTATCCAATCAGCTAAGGTCATATTGAATTACTATCCAATGAGTCTGAACAGCACGGCATGCAATCTACTTTATGTGAGGTTGTACGGAGGCAGTATATCCAGGCAGTGTGTCTGCAGACAAAGGGCAGGAAGCAGGCAACATCCTGGGCTTTGACACCAAATTAGAGGGTCTCCAGTTAGCTGGGACTCCATTGGGAGTCATCCATTAGTGTTCCAGAGACTCAGGTCTGCTCAAACAGTGGCAGGAGGAGTTGGTTCTTCCAATGTTCCCTGTCATTTTAGTGACACCATCTGAACAGAGACTGAACCCTCACATAAAGACATACTTTAAAAACCTCTGCTCCGGGAGATCCCAGCTGGATCAACAACAGAGAGGGAGAACAAGGAATAGGAGACCATGGTAAATGAAGACCACATGAGAATAGGAAGAAGCAAAGTGCTAGAGAGGCCCACAGAAATCAACAAAGATACCCCCACAACAGACTGCTGGCAATGGTTGAGATACAGCCCGAACTGACCTACTCTGGTGATGGGATGGCCAAACACCCTAATTGTCGTGCTAGAAACCCCATCCAACTACTGAGGGATCTGGATGCAGAGATCCATGGCTAGGCCCCAGGTGGATCTCTGGGAGTCCAAGTAGCGAGAATGAAGAGGGTTTATATGAGCGAGAATTGTTGAGACCAAGGTTGGATAAAGCACAGGGACAAATAGCCAAAGGAATGGAAACACATGAACTATGAACCTATGGTTGAGGGGTCACCAACTGGATCAGGCCCTCTGAATGGGTGAGACAGCTGATTGGCTTGATCTGTTTGGGAGGCATCCAGGCAGTGGGACCGGGTCCTGTGCTCATTGCATGAGTCGGCTGTTTGAAACCTGGGGCCTATGCAGGATCGCTTGGCTCGGCCTGGGAGGAGGGGACTGGACCTACCTGGACTGAGTCTACCAGGTTGATCTCAGTCCCTGGGGAAGGCTTTGCCCTGGAGGAGGTGGGAATGGGGGGTGGGCTGGGGGGAAGGTGAGGAGGGCGGGAGGGGGGAGAACAAGGGAATCCGTGGCTGATATGTAGAACTGAATTGTATTGCAAAATAAAAATAAAAAAATTAAATAAAAAAAAAACCTCTGCTCCACCGAATTGGAAAATCTAAGTATAATTTTCTCAATATAGACCACTGACCAAAATTAAATCAAGATCAGATAAGCAATTTAAGTAGACCTATATAACCCCTAGTGAAATCGAAGCAGTCATTAAAATCTCTCAACAACAATAAAAATAAAAGCTCAGGGACATATGGTTTTAGCACAGAATTCTACCAGACTTTCAAAGACGAGTTAACCAAATTATTCCACAAAATAGAAGCAGAAGGAATATTGCCTGATTCATTTTATAAGGCTACAGTTATTGATACCCAAACCTCTTAAAGATTCAACAAATGAAGAGAATTACAGAGCAATTTCTCTTATGAACATAGATGCAAAATTTCTCAAAATATCTGCAAACTGAATCTAGGAACATGATTATCCACCGCAATCAAGTAGGTTTCATCCCAAAGATATAGGGATGGTTCAAACATATGAAAATCAGTAAATATAATCCACCATATAAGCGAACTCAAAACACAAAAAAATACATGGTCCTCTCATTAGATGTAGAAAAGGCCTTTGACAAAATTCACCCCCTTTCATGATAGAAGTCCTGGAGAGATTAGGGATACAAGAGGCATACCTCAACATAATAAAGGCAGTTTTTGCAAGCCCATAGCCAACATTAACTTAAATGGAGAAAACTCAAAGCAATTCCACTAAAATCAGGAATAAAACAAGGCTGTCCACTATCACCATACTTACTGAATACAGTACTTGAAGTCTTAGCTAGTGCAATAAGTCAACTGAAGGAGATCAAGGGGATACACATTGGAAAGGAAGAAGTCAAAGTATCTTTATTTTCAGATGAAATGATAGCATACATAAGTGATCCTAAAAATTCCACCAGGGAACTCTGACAGCTGAAAAACACCATCAGCAAAGTAGCTGGATACAAGATTAACTCATAAAAATCAATATCTGTCCTTTGGACTGAGAAAAAATAGGGAAGCAACACCTTTCACAATAGTGTCAAATAACATGTAATATCTCAGGGTGACTCTGACCAAGCAAGTGATAAAAACTTTAAGACATTGAAGGAAGACATGGAAGATACAAGAAGATGGAAAGATCTCCCATGCTCATGGATTGGTAGGATTGATATAGCAAAAATGGCAGTCTTACCAAAAGCAGTCTACAGATTCAATGCAGTCCCCATCAAAATTCCATCAGTATTCCTTACAGATCTTAAAAGGATACTTTTCAGCTTCATATGGAAACAAAAACCCAGGATAGCTAAAACAATCCTGAATTATAAAAGAACTTCTGGAGGTATCATCAACCCTGATTTCAAGTTGTACTACAGAGTTATAATTATAAAAACCCCATGGTATTGGCACAAAAGAGACATGTTGGTCAATGAAATGGAATTGAAGACCCAGACATAAAGCCACACACCTATGGACACCTGATTTTTTATAAAGAAGCCAGAAATACACACTGGAAAAAAAGAAAACATCTTCAACAAATGGTGCTGGTCAAACTGGACAGCTACAAGGAGAAGAATCCAAATAGATCCATATTTATCACCCTGCACAAAACTCAACTAAATGGATCCAAGGCCTCAACATAAAGTAAGATACATTATAGAAGAGAAGGTGGGGAGTAGCCTTGAACTCACTGGCACAGGAAAAGACTTTCTGAACAGGACACCATTAGCACAGGTGCTGAGATCAACTATTAATAAATGGGCCCTTGTGAGACTGAGAAGCTTCTACATAACAAAGGACACCATCATTTGTTCAATGTGGCAGTCTACAGAATGGGAAAAGACTTTTAACAACTACACATCTGATAGAGAGCTGTGGTGGCTTGAAAGAAAATGGCCCCAAAGGGAGTGGCACTGTCAGGAGGTGTGGCTTTGTTGGAGTAGGGGTGGTCTTGTTGGAAGAAGTGTGCCACTGTGGAGGCGGACTTTAAGGATTCATATATGCTCAAGCCACGCCCAGTGAGACGGTCTACTTCCTGTTGCCTGCATATCAACAAGTAGCAGCTCCTTCTCCAGCACCGTGTCTACCTTCACAGCACCATGCTCCTCGCCATAATGATAATGGACTAAACCTCTGAAGCTGTAAGCCGCCACTGCAAGTAAATGTTTTCCTATATAAGAGTTGCCAAGGTCTCTTCACAACAATAGAAATCCTAAAACAAGAGTTAATATCCAAAATATATAAAGAACTAAAAATCTAGGCCAGGTGGCAGTGGCACACACTTTCAGTCCCAGCACTCAGGAGGTAAAGACAGGCAGATCTCTGTGTGAGTTTGAGGCCAGCCTGGTCTACAAAGCTAGTTCCAGAACAGCCAGGGCTATACAGAGAAACCCTGTCTGAAAAAACAAACAAACAAATCATCACCACCACAAAAACCTAGATATCAAGTAAAAAACCCAATTAAAAAATAGGGTACATTTCTAAACAGACAATTCTCAAAAGAGGAAACTCAAATGGATAAGAAACACTTGAAATGTTCAACATCCTTAGCCATTAGGGAAATGCAAATAAAACCTTTTTGAGATTTCATCTTATACCCATCAGAATTGCTAAGATCAATAAAACAAGTGACAGCTCATGCTGGTGAGGTTATGGAGTAAGGGGAAACTCTCACCCACTGCTGGAGGGAGTGCAAACTTGTACAGCCATTATAGAAATCAGCATGATGGTGCCTCAGGAAGATGGAAGTTAATCTATCTCAAGATTCAGCTATACCACTCTTAGGCATATACCCAAAGGATACTTCATCCTACTATAGAGACTATTGCTGCTCTATTCCTAATAGCCAGAAATTGGAAGCAACTTAGATGCCCCTCAACAGAAGAATGGAAAAAGAAAATGTGGTACATTTACAAAATGGAGTATTACTCAGCCATTAAAACAAATGAAATCATGAAATTCAATATGGGGAGTGACAGCTAAAATTAATGGCCATTTGAGGGGTAATATGGAAGCCTAATACAGTAGATGTTTCCTAAAATATATGCATACATGAAAGAAATCTAAATGAAATTGCCAAATAATGGTGGAGACAAAGCCCTACCTGGCCATCTCTTGTCACTTAATGAAGGTTCCAGTCCTGTAAGGGACTGGCTTACGTCTAATTGAGTTGTTGGCCAAAGGGGTGCCATGGGAACCCCCAAA
Source organism: Peromyscus californicus insignis (assembly GCF_007827085.1). Classification (NCBI taxonomy): domain Eukaryota; kingdom Metazoa; phylum Chordata; class Mammalia; order Rodentia; family Cricetidae; genus Peromyscus; species Peromyscus californicus. Next base: position 152,526,896 of record NW_026294595.1, read on the forward strand.
CAACCCAAGCTGTTGCCAAGACTATAGGTTGCTTTCTACAAACTGACAGGAAGACCCCATTACTGAGGAAAACACCTACACAATTCACTGAACATGGAGAAGTCAAACTAGTGCCTATATAAAGCCTTCACCCTATGTTCTAGTGTCATTGGTACAAGAAAGTACACTGCATGCTACCAAAAGAGAAATGTAAACACCAACCCAGCCTTACACCTTTGATCAACAATGGTGTCCTGACTGAAAGGTTTGCTAGTACAATAGTGGCGCAAAGTTGGTGGGAGTGACCAACCAAGAACCGATTTGACTGACTGAAGGCCCGCTCTGTGAGATGGGACCCACACCCACACTGTAGATGCTTGGGTGACCAAGAATCTACATAGCCCAGGGATCTGGGGTAAAACCAAATGCTACTGCTCTTAGGAAGGGAGGGAGGGAGGGAGGGAGGAAACATCAATAAAATGACTCCTGTTGCCAGGTAGTGGTGACTCACGCCTTTAATCCCAGCACTAGGAAAGCAAAGGCAGACAGATCTCTGTGAGTTTCTGGCCAGTCTGCTCTACAGAGCTAGTTCTAGGACAGCCAGGGCAACACAAAGAAACCCTGTAGCTAGAGTTTTCCTGCCTGGCCCATAGTCAGAACAAATCTATCTCACCTGTCAGTTTCACAGCCACTCAGACCCAACCAAGTAAACACAGAGACTTTTATTGGTTACAAACTGTATGGCTGTGGCAGGCTTCTTGTTAACTGTTCCTACAGTTCAAATTAATCCATCTCTATAAATCTATACCTTGTCACGTGGCTCGTGGCTTACCAGCATCTTCACACACTGTTTGTCATGGCGGTGGCTGGCAGTGTCTCTCTGACTCAGCCTTCCACTTCTCAGCTTTATTCTCCTCCTTGTCCTGCCTACACTTCCTGTCTAGCCAATGGCCAATCAGTGTTTTATTTATTGATTAATTAGCAACACATTTGCCATACAGAACATCCCACAGCAAAACCCTGTCTCAAAAAACCAATAAAATAAAATAAAATGACTCCTACTGACATTCTGCTATACTCACAGATCAATGCCTTGCTCAGCCATCATCAGAGAAGTTTCCTCCTGCAGCAGATGGGAACAAATACAGAGACCCACAGCCAGACATTATGCATAAAATGAGAGATGTTGGAATACTCAGTCCTAAATGGGATGTCTCCATCAAATTCCTCCCCCTTGGGGCTCAGAGAACCCTATGGAAGAGGAGGCAGAAAGAAAATAAGAGCTGGAGGGGATGACAGACACCGAGAAAACAAGTCCTTCTAAATCAACATGATCCAAGCACATAGAGACTCATAGGGACTGAGGCAGCATGTCCTGGACCTGCATAGGTCTGCACCAGGTCCTTTGCATATATATTATGGCTTCCAATTTAGTGTTGTTATGGGATTTCTGCTCAGTTGAATGGGTCTTTGTTTCTTGGGCTTTCTCTTGGGCTCTTTTCCTTCTGTTTGTTTTGTCCAATTCCAATGTGCTAATTTTTCTTCTATCCTATTATATTATATCTTATTATTATCTCTTAGAAGCCTGTTTATTTTCTAATGAGAGACAGAAAGGGAGGGATCCAGATGGGAGGGGAGATGGGAAAGAATTTGGAGGAGTAGAAGGAAGGAAAAGTGTAATCAGGATATATTCTGTGGGAAAATACTTATATTTCAATACTGAGTACTGAAATAAAATAAGCCAACCATCAAACAATACACATTGTATGATTAAAAGAGGTATTTGAGGTCACCACATCCATAGAAACATAAACTAGTATGGTGACTGGCAGGGACTGAGAGGAGAGGAACAAATGCATATATATTAAAATCTCCAAGTCCTAACTCCATAAGCATCAGCCTCATGAAGTGTCCCAGTTTGAGAAGGGCCATAACCACCGGTACACCCAAGGAAAATGAAGCTACAATAGGAAGCAGAATAGCTATGGTAGGCTGACAGAAAAAGCTAATTTTTGAAGAAAAAAAAAGCCCAAAACTACAGAGAAAATAGTGTCTAGGCTTGAGTGTGGAGCCCAACTGCTGACCCCAGAGGATGCCGGCCTTCAGAAACACGGCATTTTGGAGTGTGGGAAACTAGAAGAAAAGGGGCGGAGTGATCCAATTCTGAAGCTTTCATGTTGTCTGAGGGGAAAATGCTGAGGCAGCAGAAAAATTACCTATTAGAAAATAGAGTTAGTATTAGTCATTTAAAAAGAATCTTGGTGGGGCTGGAGAGATGGCTCAGCAGTTAAGAGCACTGGCTAGTCTTCCAGAAGACCTGAGTTCAGTTCCCAGCACCCACATGGCAGCTCAAAACTGCCTGTTACTCTACCTCCAGGGGATCACACAGACATGCATGCAGGTAAAATACCAATGCACATAAAATAAAAATATAAATCATTTAAAATAAAAAAAAAACTTGGAAACCAGGCATGATGTCACAAGCCTTTAAAATCACATTTGGGAGGCAGAGGCAGGCAGATCTACATAGTGAGACCTTGCCTATAAAAAAAAAAAAAAAAAGGCAGCCGGGCGGTGGTGGCGCACGCCTTTAATCCCAGCACTCGGGAGGCAGAGCCAGGTGGATCTCTGTGAGTTCGAGGCCAGCCTGGGCTACCAAGTGAGTTCCAGGAAAGGCACAAAGCTACACAGAGAAACCCTGTCTTGAAAAACCAAAAAAAAAAAAAAAAAAAAAAAAGGCTTGAAATGAGATCATCATCTCCCTTATAAGAAAGTGTGTGTGTGGGGGTGTGATTAACAGGAACTTCAAGGAGTATCCCTATCTGAGTGATTGGAGCTGGGGGACTCTGGGAATAGATTCTCCTTCAGAGCTTTGAGAATGAATCAACCCCTCATGGAGAATAATTTTCATTTTTTGCTTCATGTTGAAAATTTACTAGTAAATACAAAAGCCATGTAAGCACATAAACATGTAAATAAACATTGACTGTTGGTTGGCATTTCTTGGGCACCTCTTCAAATTCTCATGGCCACACCTTGGATTCTGGAGATAAATGCAGATGTCAGTCAGTTTCCCACAGCTGCAGCCTCTAGCTCTGCTGCCATCATCCCCTACCCTGATCCCCAGACCCATCCAACACAAGACCAGAATGTGACACTCAGCCCCCCCTCCCAAATGATGGGGAGGTTTTGGCCAATGGGAGCTGAGAGTGAAGGAATAACACTTCAGTCTGGACTCATTAGATTAAGATTCAGTCTATGATTTGAACAAACAGTTCAATCTCTCCAGCTGGTGGGCAATTCAGCAGTTCACCCAGGCTCTCCCATCTTCTCTGTCCATTCTGTCATTCCTTAGCTAACACACTCACACATGAGCCCCTACCTTGTAAATCTGGCTCAAGCCCTGATCTTTGGAGACCCGTGACTAATAAGTACTAAATTAGTTCTTATTTTACTTGTAGGGGTGTTTTGCCTGCATGTATGTGTGTGCACCATGTGTGTGCCTGGTGCCCTCGGAGGCAGAAGAGGGCGTGGAATCCCCTGGAGCTTGAGTTATAGGCAGTTGTGAGCTGTCAGGTGGGTGCTGGGTATTGAACCCCTGTCCTCTGGAAGAATAAACAGTGCTCTTAACTGCTGAGTCATCTCTCCAGCCCTCCCTCAGATTTCTTTATATCTGGGCTACCACCAGATGTTGCTCTCTCTGGAAGAGGGTTTTCCCCCTTGATTAATCCTTCCAGAAATTACCTTCTCATATTCTTGTTTCCTTTCTGTTGCTGTGATTAAATGCTCTAACCAAAAGCACCTTAAGGGAGGGAAGGGCTTATGTGGCTTACACTTCCAGGTCACAGTCCAGGGGAGGAAAGGGCTTATGTGGTTTACACTTCCAGTTCACAGTCCATCATTGAGGAAAGTCAGGCAAGAACTCAAACTTGAAGCAGGAGGAATGCTGCTTGCTGGCTTACTCACAAGCTCACAGCAAGCTTTCTTATTCAACCAGGACCATCTGACTGAGGAATGATGCTGCCCACAGTGGACTGGTCTCTCCTGCATCGACTCAGACAATCCCACAGGCCACTCTGATCTAGAGAATTCTTCAACTGGAGCTTTAGATGTACTGACTTCTTATCAAACAGTTAAATAAGATGAAACTCCATCCAAAAATTTGTAAAGAAGCCACTTGGCAGAAATTCAAATTCCCCCAGGGTCAGCACTTCTCGGAATCAAAGTATATGTTCCTTTCATTTCTCCATAGAAACTGTGCTTCTATTAGCCAATCACATAAGAATATGAGGTTAGCTTTGAACACTCAGAATGGGGCACAGGACCCCTTTGCATCAGGAATAAAAACCCAGACATACCTCTTGGGTGTGCTTGCTTGATGAAGCATGGCTACACACCCTTCTGCAGAAACGAAACTTGCCTTGCTGAAATGCCTTGAATTGGTCATTTTCTTGAGACCCCAGACCCATTTCTTATAGCTGTGTCAAGTTGACAGTAGAAATAAACTGGACATCTACCCTCTAAGAGCTGTGTCTGTTAGTCGATCCCAAACTCAATCAAGATAACAACCAAGATTAACCATCGTAGGGTTCTTCGGAATAGACAAGAGACTTAGCAGCCTGAACAAAGCGTCCTTGATGATTTCTTCACTGTGTGAACGTCATTGGATGCACAGGTTATATATGCATATGTTGTGGCCTATTGCTTCCAAGACTATTGTAAACCAATGACCCAGGGCTAATTCATGATACCACAAGACATGTCACACACACATACATGAGGCTACTGCTTATAGCTCACTGCCACAGCTATTTACAGTATTTAGTTTTAGAAAAAGGGATTCACACTAGTGATAAAATGTACAGTATAGTAAATTTGTAAACCAGTAACTAGTGTTTATAATCATTATCAAGTGCTATGTTCTGTGCCTAATCATACGTTGTGCTTTAATAGGTAGCATAAAAGGTTTATCCGTACCACCACAAATATGTGAAGGGTGCATTGCCCTGTGGTGGTTATAATGCACTAGGCATCAGGAGTTTTCCATCTCCACTATAATCTCATGGCACCTCCACTGTCCATACAGCCCACCACTGAGCAAAGTATCCTTGTGCCCGGTTGGCTGTAGACATAATGAGGTAGTGGCCTGCATGATTATGGAGACTAAGCCCCATGAGCTGCTGCCTGCAAGCTAGGAATTTAGCCTTGTTGTCCAGTCAAGGTCCAAAGGCTGAGCGTACAGAGTGAGAACCACGGACAGCATAAACTGTGGTCCCAAAGTAGATGTTAGAAGATATCATGGTAAGAACATGATAAGGCAGAAAGAAAAAAAGTGAAAATAAATTTGTGGTTTCACTCAGCTCTGGACAGTGCCCCAAGTGCCTCTTTCAAACAAGGAAAGATCTTGGGCTGTGGTGGTACACGCCTTTAATCCTAGCACTCAGGAGGCAGAGGCAGGCAGATCTCTGTGAGTTCGAGGCCAGCCTGGTCTACAGAGCGAGATCCAGGACAGGCACCAAAACTATAGAGAAACCCTGAAAAAAAAAAAAAAGATCTTGAGGTGGCTCAGCAAAGAGGACAGAGGGCTCAGCCTGTGGAGCCAGAAAACGTGACCATGTCAGTCACCTTGGCTTCCAGAATATTCAGGGCATCTGGAGTAAGTTCAGGGTCAAAGGGGACAGGAGAGCTGGGTACAAAACATAAAAGAAGAGTTGGAGAGATGTCTCAGTGGCTGAGAGCACTGGCTGCTCTTCTAGAGGACCTGGGCTCAATTCCCAGCACTGCATGGTGCCTCACAGCTGCCGGTAACTCCAGCTCGAGACCCAACGCCCTGTTCTGGCCTCCATAGGCGCCAGGCACATATGTGTTGCACAGACATACATGCAGACCGAATGTATAACATAAAATAACAAAATATTAACTTTTTAAAAAATTTAAAATAAAAAAGAAGTCCAAGGGGCAGGAAGGTGTCTCAGCAGGTAAAGATGCTTGCTACACAAACCTGACAACCTGAGTTTCAATTCCAGAAATCGATAGAAGTCGGACTCTGTGGCTCGTGTCTAAAATATGAGCTTTGCTGTGGAAAAATGGAAAGCAGAGACAACAGAATCTCCTAGAATCTCGTCAGCGAGTTAGACTTGAATACATATCCCAGCAGCAGACAAGAAAGCCCCTGCCTCACACATGGCAGAAAGCAAAATCCAACACCTTATCTTCTGGCTTCCATGCGTGCCACGGTGTGGGAATACCCTCAAGCAAGAACACACACACAAAATTTAAAAAAATTAAAGAATTCAAAGGGGATTTGGAGGAGAAACTGAGGCTGGGATGTAAAATAGATCATTTTTTTATTCCAGCTGGATGGTGGTGGCACACGCCTTTAGTCCCAGCACTCAGGAGGCAGAGACAGGAGAATCTCTGTGAGTTCAAGGCCAGGCTGGTTTACAGAGTGAGTTCCAGGACAGCCAGGGCTACACAGAAAAACCCTGTCTCAAAAAAAAAAATTCCAGAGGGTCTGGGCATGCACTCAGTTGAGTACTAATCTAGCATCCACAAAGCCCTGAGTTCATCCCTACTGCCACCAAGCCTGGGGGCACATACCTGTAGTCCCAGAATTTAGGAGACAGAAGTTCAGTCATCTTCGACATTTAGGCAAGTACTTTACTAAGCAATCTCTTCAGCCCTTCATTAGAATCTTCTTGATGAGCCATTGAATGTCCAGAGCCTTGATGTTGGGTGGGTAGAGAGGGGCCTGGGGTGCCCAGGTGGGACTGCTTTGCCAACAAATGAGTAGCCAACCTCTCTGAGAAGGAGGAGGGTGGGACCCAGTGGGGAGGGCCATCCCTGAAAAAGCACATGAAGAAACAGAGGCAGAAGTAGCAGCAAAAAATATACCATGGCAGTGGGAGTGAGGAAAGCCCAAGGGATCATGTTTTTGAAGGAATCTCCCACTCCCACCCACACTGGAATCCAAATGGGGCAGAGGCCAGGTAAATATCATGTGATACAAACAAAAACAGGGATAGGGCCTGCCTGTGGATGGGTCCACGGAGTCAGAATAGGATTCTGAATACATGTAGAAAGTCGGGCCCTGGTATTTCCCAGCCACAGGAAAAGGTAATGGAGACAGTTCAGGGTCTTTCTCCTTGTATGGTTCCCTGTGTGCAAACCACAAGTAAATGAGAAGTCTGCATCCTGGGAGCTGCAGCGGATAACTGCCCACAGGAGAGATCCCTCAGCAAATGTCACAGGGCCAGGCCAGGGCTGGCCACCATGTCCCAGGGAGATTCAAGCAGGACCACAGATGGGGCAGCCAGCAAGGAGAGGGAGTGGGCACCCTCTCCCTCCCCACAGTCGGGCTTAAGGGGCTTAGCATCCTGGAGGTCACTGGTAACCTTGACGGCTATATCTGTCTTAGTAGAAGCCTACTTTGCCGAATAGAGGCAGGTGGGTAGTAGGGGAGGAGAGCAGTGTGGCCCCTGGAGGACTGTTGCTGTAAAAGGAATCAGAGAAATGAGGCAAGTTAGCCAGGGAGCTTCGGGGAAGCATTAGAGCAGGCAAAATCACAGGGTGACTGTGGGGAGGGAGAGCCAGCAGGGCTAGAGGGAGGATGCATGCATGGTGGGAAAAGAGGCAGATACTGAGGGGGAAGGGCTTGGCCTCAGATGGGTGCCAGTCAATACAAGAAATGATATCACCACATATCTAGGTGAAACTTTATCCATGCTCACCATAGCCAAACAGCAGCCTTGGGACAAAACCAAAGGCAGTGACCTTGGCAGTCACTTCACAGCCTGTGATAAGAGTGAGTATGGCTTTCTTCATCCATGGACTTCTCTCAGAGCTTCTGGGAAATACAGGTCACCATACACGCCAGTCAAAGAGGGCTTCCTGGAAGAGAAGAGAGGAGAGACTGGCCTTCCGGGCAGGACCATGAGCTAAGCAAAAGCTTCCAGTGGAAGGGCTGGAGAGTGGACAGGCCAGTTTAGGTTGTGGGCAGTCCTGTGGGTTGCCTGTAGGAATGGAGCTAGATAAATCCAGTGCCTCTCCTCAGCCCTATAGGCAAAGTCACTGCACACTCAAGAAGAAAAGGGGATGGATGGCCATCTGCCAGGGGTTAAGGGAGGTGGAGGAGACTTGTTTTGCCAAGGGCACCTTGCTGCTCCCTGTGATGTGCTCCTCAAGTCATGGTTGCCCACAGCTACTCTATGGCCAGTTCTGGGGCTGAAGAGACCCACAGATCTGTGAGTCAGGAGAACACTGTGCACAGAGTCCATAGCTACTCTGTTCTGTTCTGTTCAGGGCCTCATCCGGACTTGAGGCTAAGTGTAGAACCCTCTGAAAGCCCATTACCTCCACATCTGCTGGCCACACTGGCTAGGGGCTAGGTGTCCCAGAGCATCACACAGCTCCGTAATTACACTGAGTTGGTGTGGTGATATTTTGTTTGTGATCTAACAAATAAAGCTTGCCTGAAGATCAGAGAAGCAGAGTAGCCAGTCACTAGAAAAGACTTCTTACCTCTAGGAATCCTCAGCCTGAAAGGGAGCGAGCTCCTGTCTCCTCTCACCTTATAGTCCCCTCTTTGCCCAGACACTTCCTGTCTCCACCTCCCTAGTGCTGGGATTAAAGGCCTGAGATCCCAAGGGCTGGGATCAAAGGTGTGAGCCACCACTGCCTGGTTGTTTCTCTTTTAGACTGGATCAATCTTGTGTATTCCAGGGTGGCCTTGAACTCACAGAGATCTGTCTGCCTCTGCCTCCTGAGTGCTAGGATTAAAGGTGTGTGCCACCACTTCCGGGCCTCTATGGCTAACTAGTGGCTTAGCTCCGCACCCTGATCTTCAGGCATGCTTTATTTGTTAGATCACAAACAAAATATCACCATAGGTTGGGCTCCTCACTATGTGGCACCTGGGCTCCCAAGATGACTGTCCCCCTAAAGAAGCCCTTTGACCCTGGTTCTTTCCTCAGGAAACCCTTTTCAGGTTTCCAGATGGAGTAGCAACCCCATTCTGCTTCCATAATCTCCCTGCTGACTGTATGGTCCCTTCAAGGAACGCTAACCTCGGGTAGCCAGATACTAGAATGCCTTCGACATGTGTCATGATCCTCTCTGCCGCCAGCCATGTGAACTCCACGAGTTGGAGTTTACAGTGGGTAATTTTAATCATCAACTAGACTAGATTTGGGATGGCATAGAAAACACACCTCTGGGTGTGTGCTGGAGGCATTTCCAGAGAGGCTTAACTGAGAAGGGAAACCCCATCATGCATGTGGTTGACACCATCCCATGGGCTGAAGTCCCAAACTAAATAAAAAGGAGACTGAGAGCTGAGTAGCAGCACTGTCTTTCTCTGCTTCCCAATGGAGGGTACATGTGACCAGACGCCTCTGCCTCATGTTCCTGCCACCATGCCTTCCCCACCATGATGGACTGTATCCCCTCAAACCATGAACCGAAATAAATCCTCCCTGAAGTAGCTTAGGTAATAACCAGAGCTCTACCACATTGTGCACCTGTCTGCTTCCTTCCATGGGGACTTCACAATTCCATCTTTATCTGGTTAGTTAGCTTGAGGCTCCACTCTCATACCCAGAACCACCCCAGTCAGGGTCAGGCCTGAGGTATTCTTCCTGCCCTTCTCTATTCTCATCTGACCTTATTACTAATCACCTCGGTGATCATCTGCCCACCCCACCCCCCGCCCTGCCCACTTTCCTTCCCTCTCCACAAGGGCAGTCCCAGCCTGCTCTCTCCCACTCTGTGCCCTGCCTTTCCAGGGTCAGGGCGGGGTCAGGTCAGCTTCTGACCCCGATTCGGCTTCCAAGAGGACAGAGCAAAACTCTGACACTGAACTGACCAGGGCTATAGAGTTCCACCTTAGAGAACCTCTGGGGCATCCGATGTGTCAGCAATTGATGAGGATCCAGCTTGTTCTGTGCAGACAAGTAAGGGTCAACTTCCCCAGCGTGGCCCATTAAGGTCAGGGAAGCTCCAAAGAGTACTGCCAGGGGGGTAGAGAAGGTCCTCACAGACTTCACTGAAAATGCCAGAGCATCCTAGGTCCTATGGCCAAACCAGACCTCAGACTTGCTGACACGAGCCCCAGGATGCCAGAGAACAGCTTAAGAGGGAGAAGTGATGGCCCCAGTTTGGGCAGGAGACCCTGCCAGGGAGACACAGTTGGCTGTAGGGCTTCAGACACAGCTGCTAGTTCTAACTGTGTAGCTTATCAAGTTACTCTTCTTCTCAGAGTCCCCGACTTAGAGAGAGGTGACAATAAAACAAGAGACAAGAAAGAAGTAAAGAGCCGGGCGGTGGTGGCGCACATCTTAATCCCAGCACTCAGGATGCAGAGCCAGGCAGATCTCTTTGATCTCTGTGAGGCCAGCCTGGTCTAGACACACAGAGAAACCCTGTCTTGAAAAAACCGGGAGAGAGAGAGAGAGAGAGAGAGAGAGAGAGAGAGAGAGAGAGAGAGAGAGAGAGAGATAAAGCTAACTGCTGATGATGGGATCTCCTATACTGAAAATCCTAAGGAAGCTGGCCTGGTGCTGTAGGCCTGTCATCCCAGCTACTCAGGATACTAAGGCAGGAGAGTTGCAAGTTCAAGGCTAGCCTAGGCAACTTAGCAACTTGTTCTCAAAAAAAACAAAACATTTTTTAAGAGCCAGGAATGTAGCTCAGTAATATAGCACTTCCTGAGCATGCATGAGGCTCTGCTAGCACTGTGAAGTGGGGAGGAAGTAAGAGGAGAGAAAAGGGAGAGGGAGAGAGAAGAGGAAGGGAGAGAGAATGAAAATATGATGCGATGAGAATCCTAAGGAATGAATACACACACACACACACACACACACACACACACACACACACATCTATTAAGCCAGGCATGGTGGTGCACGCCTTTAATCCCAGCTCTAGGGAGGCAGGGGCAAGTGGATCTCTGTGAGTTCAAGGCCAGCCTGGTCTACATAGTAAGTTCTAGAAGAGTTCTAGAAGTCTCAAACTAACAAAATCTCTTAGAATTAATAAATGAGTTTGATGAGATTGCAAAATATAAAACCAATACACAAAAATCAGTTTTACTTCTATGTAGTCCTGATGAACAAATTAAAAATGAAATTAAGATAATGTAGCATAATGCACTATAGAGATGGCTCAGGAGTTAAGAATCTAGCTGTTCTTCCAGAGGACCTGGGTTCAATTCCCAGCATTCACATTACAGTCAACAACCATCTGTCTGTAAGTCCAATTCCATGAGATCTGACACCCTCTTCTGGCCTCTGTGGGCCTTGCATGCATATGGTACACACAAACTCAGGCAAGCCACACAGGCACAAGCATAAAACAAATTTTTAAATCTTTTGTAGTCTTTTATTAAAAAACAAGTAAAACAATGTTGATGAGAATATATCAAAACCCCATACACACTGCTGGTGAAAGCATGGCATGGAACTGCCACTTGGGAAACAGGCTGGTCGTGGTTCTTCAAAAGGTTGAGCAGTTAGCAAATGGCCCAGCAATCCATGCCCAGTGTGTCCCCAAGAGAAATGAAACCTGTCCACACGAAAGCTTGAGTACCAAATCCATAGAAGCTCTGTCCTGCCTAGCTAAACAGTGAAAAAGATCCAACCAACTGAGCAATGGATAAGTAAAATATGAAAGCTAGGACACTCCTGTCACTCTAGCTCTTGGGAGGACTGAGGCAGGTGGATTTGCCATGAGTTTGAAGCCACCCTGGGCTCTATAGTCAATTCTAGGACATCCTAGGATACATAGCAAGACCCTGTCTCAAAGCAAAGCAAACAACCACACACAATGCCAACAACAAAAATCAAGGGGCGCGAGAGACAGCCTAATAGTTAAGAGCACTTTCTGCTCTTCTATAGAATGTGAATTTGGTTCCTAACACCCATATCAGATAGCTCACAACCACCTGTAACTCCAATTCTGGGGGATCTGATGCCCTCTTCTGGTCTTTGTGGGTACCCACAACCATGTGGTATTACACATATGTAAGTAAAAACTAAAACTAAATCTTTTTTTGCAGGGGAGGAAGGGGATGAGACAGGATCTTGCTGTGACCCAGGCTGGCTTTGAACTCACAGAGATCCACCTGCCTCTACCTTTCAAGTGCTGGTATTAAAGGTGTGTGTCACCATGCCTGGACTAAAATCTTTAAACAAAAAGTAAAACATGGTGTCTCTATAGGATAGATTATCATTCAGCTACAAAGGAAGGGATTACTGACATGTCTCAAAAAGGAGTCACCTGGAAACCTTTATGTTGTAGGAAGAAAGCCCGAGACAAAGTCCACATCTTATGTGGTTCCCTTCACACAAAATTGTTCTGGTGGGAACTCCACCTCAGTCCCTGGCACCCTGGCATCTATATACCCAAAGAGTCTGCAATGTTCTGGTGGAAGATCCACTTCAACTCCCCTCCCCCATCTCTTTCCCCAACCTGCCCCTTCAAAGCCTGCCAAACATGGCTCCTCCCCCAGACATGCTCAAGACCACTCCCACAGGGTATTTAAGCTGCACCCCAGAAAACAGACACGTGGTTTTCCAGTCTCTCATCCCTCTCTGGGGGGCAGGAGAATCACCCAGGAACGCTTTACCCATTAAACCAGGACTTTTTCTGATTCGGTCTGATTTGGATTGCTGCATTGGTGGAGAGGCTTATCAGGGTGCAAAAAACTTTTCAAAAATGTCCAGAGCAGGCAACCCATAAATACCTGAGAGTGGATGAGTAGAAGGAGCTTTAGAGGACAGTGATGGGGTGATGGGTTCCTTGCTGGGTATGCAAAGAGTTTAGATGGGGTTTGAATTGCATACTTTATTTGTTTGCTTGTTTATTTTTTTTGAAACAGGGTTTCCCTGTGTAACCCAGGCTGTCTTGGATCTCGCTCTGTAGACCAGGCTGACCTCAAACTCAGAGATCCGCCTGTCTCTGCCTCCTGAGTGCTGGGATTAAAGACCTGTGACACCACCACCTGGTGAATTGTACTTTTAAATGGGTATGTTATTGGATATTTTAATTAAATGCCAATAAAGCTGTCATTAATTTAAGCCCTGAAGGTTAGGCAGAGTCCTGGAACAACCCCTGAGCTCAGAGTTGGCTGTGGCAGGAGGTCCTATGAGTCTCTTCAGCTGGTGTCTTAGTTTCTCTTCTTGTTATCTTGACAAAACACTGAAAAAAAGCAATGTAAAAGAGCCAGTAAGATGGTTCAGTGGGTAAAGGTGATTGTTACCAGACCTGATGACCTGAGTTTGAGTCCTGGGACTGCTAGAAATAAAATCTGATGGTTCATTTACAAATGTGCCTTAAGCTGCAAATGAACAGATCACAGCAGACCCATTCCTTGCTTGGTATGTGCTAGCTTAGCTACCCTCCCCCACCCCAAACCCCCAGAAGTTAGAGTAGAAAATTACAGCCATGCTTGCCTAAAAGGTCACATGTCTGACCAGCTTAAAAATAAACAGGATGTGAAGTGTAGAGATGAAGCCACTACAGTTTTTGTTGAGAAAAAGACAAACTGAGCCAACCGAGGGCAGTTGAGAGAGAGAGAGGAGACTGTCCGATTGTCCCTCCTGACTATTCAAAGCGGGAAGGGAGGTACTGCGTTCCAGGTTACAGACCGCTCTTGGTACTCTGTCAGAGCGTCTGTGTAGCACGAATCTTAAAAGGTCTTATTAATAAAAACAAACTCGAGTCAGGTATTGGGGTGAACGCTGAAAGATCAGAGAGACAGAACAAGCCACAGCCAACCTCACCTTGCCAATTTCTCAGCTGATTTTGTTTCCTCAGACTGGAAGCCTCTGAGTCTTCATCTGAATGGATCTCAGCTGAACTGTTGCTAAAAGCCTAAAAGCTTAAAAAGACCTCTAGTTCCTGGTCCTCATGCCTTATATACCTGCCATTACTTCCTGGGATGAAAGGAGTGTTTCCCCCAAGAAAGACATGAGATGTCAAGTCCTGGGATTAAATGTGCATGCCACCATGCCTGGCTTCTATGTCTATCCAGTGGTTGTTCTGTTCCCTGACCCCAGGTAAGTTTATTGGGGTGCACAATATATCAACCATACATCTGCCTTTTGAGGCTGCTCATAAATACACTGCTTAACTCTCACTTCTCAGACTCTTATCAAATGAGGATCTTCGTTCCTCATGGGACCTATGTGGTGGGAGGGAACAACTAACCCCATAAGTTGTCCTCCAGCCTACACACACACACACACACACACACACACACACACACACACACACACACACACACACACACGAGCATGTGCACCCCACCCCTACACAAATAAAAGAATATAATTTTTTAAAAAATCAACTTAAGGAAGGGTTTATTTTAGTTCACAGTTCAAAGTACACTGTAGATATAACCAACTGTCTTATTAAATAAGAAACACAGAGCCAATGCAAAGACGAAAGCCAAGAGATCAGAGCTAAGAGCCTTACCCGCCTGCTACAGCTAGCCTCTTCAGCCAAGAGACCTCTCCGAAAGAGACCTACTTCCTGTCTGTTTGTCTTTTTTAATAGACTTTCTATTCTGCCTTCTCATTGGTTGTAAAACCAACCACATGACTGCCTCGTCACTGCCTGTCTGTATAGACCTCCAGGTCTTCTATGGTTGTTATTGAGATTAAAGGCGTGTGTCTCCAATGCTGGCTGTATCCTTGAACACACAGAGATCTACCTAGCACTGCCTACCAAGTGCTGGAGGCATGCACCACTAACACCCAGCTTTTGCTATGGCTCTAATAGCTCTGACCCCCAGGCAACTTTATTTATTAACATACAATTAAAATCACATTTCAGTACAAATAAAATACCACCATAGTACAGTCTATCATGGCCTGGAAGTCAAGGCATCAGGAGCTTGAAATAGCTGGTCATGTGACCTCTGTAGTAGCTGAGAACAATAAATGCACACATGCTTGTGCTCAGCTTGCCTTCTTACACATTCCAGAATCCCCTCCCCAGGACACAATCCTGCCCATAATTAAGATGGGTCTCCACACAGAAGTTATAGTGTCATCATCAAGAAAATCCCCCACATGCACCTAGAGTCTGTTTTTCAAGTGATTCTAGATTCTGTCAAGTTTGAACTCTAACTATTCACACCTGGGAACAAGTGGCAGATTCCAACCTAACTATCTATCTCAAAGTAAAAGTGACCAGGGCCTGCTGAATTGAGGCACCCACCTGACTTCTAGATGTCTGCCCATGTCCACTTGGAGGGTGCGCCTGAGGCAGGCCTCATTCCCAGGGCAGCTCCAGCCTCACTTGCCAGCTGTGCAGGCCCTGGGGTTGAGGAGAGAAGCTGTACTTCCTCGGGGTAGCAAACGTCTCAGACCCTTCTCTGCCACATGCCCATAGACCTGAGCCAATGTGTATGATATGGCTAACCTTGGAGTAGTCAGAGTAGGCCTGGTGCATCCCCCATCATTACAATCTTCCACAGCTCCTGGACGCTGAAGTGTTACATGGAATTTTTACGTGGAACGTGGACTGTTAGGGCAGTCTGAGATCTGACTCCAGACGTCGGGATGCTTAAGGGCAGCAAACCAGCAAAACCCACAAGAAACTCTGCCCTTATGTTTACATATCCTGAGGTCTAGGATCCAGGAGAGTTTGTCATGAGGACTCAAAGTGCCACTGAACATTTCTGCTAACTGGGCTGCGTGGACTGGCATCAGCCCTCTCTCTCCTCTAGAGTGACACCCAGTGGGATGTGTTCCCTGCTCTGATAAAGGGCTTCTCTGCAGCTCCTTAGTACGTGTACTCATGTGGCCTTGACAGTTCACCAGGTGTCCTCAGTGTGAGGGCCTACTGCACTGACCTCAGCCAACCAGCCCCTTCCCCTAGCTGGAGATCTGGCAGGTGTGACCTAAGGAGAGGTCAGATTACCATCCCATCTAGGAGAATCCAAGGAGATAATTCCTGGGAGCCATATTCAGCTGGATTCCCATAAACGACACACAGTAACTCATGGAGGGAGAACTCAGTTCTCCCAGGAATGTTTGCCGGACCCCTGCCATCCCCTTGGTAGCAGACACAGAGACCAATGCTTGCCCAGCTGTGAAGAGTCCGGAGGCCAGCTGGGCAAAGCTGGAGCAGTGGGCACTTTTTCTGCTCACATAGCCAGCCTTTCTTACTGGCAGTCGGTGCTTCTTAACACACAGACAGATGTTTCAGACTTCACCAGGTTTCAATCACTGTCCCTAGTTCCCTCCGTGCTCCTCTCAAAGGTGTGATTTCCCAAGAAACCTCTGGCCACTTCAGCATCTGCTTCTTGGAAAGTCCAGGTGGGAACTAGGGATGGAGTGGTTCAAACAAGGAGAATAGTAAGACAGGCTGCGCACC
Organism: Peromyscus californicus insignis; assembly: GCF_007827085.1. Lineage (NCBI taxonomy): Eukaryota > Metazoa > Chordata > Mammalia > Rodentia > Cricetidae > Peromyscus > Peromyscus californicus. The sequence goes on from NW_026294595.1 coordinate 152,543,255, forward strand.
AGATCACTCACCACTGCATCAGTGCGGTGGTGGTTTCCAGGTGGTGGCCACACATTGTGGCCAAGGCCTCAAGTTGACAATTCTCCTGAGAATGGCCGGAGAGAATGAGCTAGTACAGGGGAGGGATTGGTGCAAGGCTATTCAAGCTAAGGATCAGCACCGCACTGACAGTCAGCTGACTCCGGTGATTGAGCCATGTCAAGGGAGGATAACAGCATTGGAGGGCTGTTAACTCTCTTGCAGATGGGTAATGATGAGCTGAGGGCAGTTAACTAACAACTGAACGCTGAGTGCAGGAGGGGCCAGTTATACTCACCAACTTCAAAGCCCCTTTTTCAGAAAGAACAAAGTTCAAGCTCAAATCCAGATTTTTATGGCCAGCGTGATGAACTTCAAAGACAGCTGAGCATTCAACTCAGCACAGCTATTAGGCCAAAGTCAGGGCCCCCTACTGGGGCCCAAATAAGTGGACAGATAAACCAAGGAGTTTATAGTTTGACCTCACATGAGACACAGAAGCTGGCCCCTGGCCCCATCTGGCCACACTCCAGGTAGAGATGACAATGGATAACCTTTTCCCTTGGTGGAAGGTGTTATACATATCCTCTCTCTGGAGCAAGACCTGGCCAGACACAACCCAGCTGGTAAAATGCTGGGCTGATTGGGATTGGACTCTGAGGGTTCTTGGGGTCCTCGGGTGCCATGGATCTTCCTCACATGTTCTTTCTGTGAATGGAGAAGTACAGCTTCCCTAGCCTGAGGAGGTACTGTGGCCTCAACCCCCAGCCCTCTGATGGTGACAGCTGGGGTACAGTGAGGCATAGAGGATGGAGTTAGGGGAAATCCACCAAGTGAGAGCTAAGCTGTTTCTACAGACACTGAGCTACCCAGAGAAGAGAGAGGCCTGGGGTATAAGGGTCAGCCACCAGATCCCTCCTCAAGGGACAAATAACCCAGAGATGATAGGTTCGTGGCAGAGTGTTCTTTTAAGTGTCTGTGAGTCTTTGGGTTCCCGAATCCTTGGTCACCTTCAGCAAAAGACTGTCTACTCAGCTGACACTCAGGGCTTGCTTCAGACTGCTATGGCAGTGCCTCCTGAACTGGACTGTGATACCAAGGCAGGACAGAAAGACAGGCCAAATCAAGGAGGCACAAGAAGGGGGAAATCCTGCACACTGCGGGGGTGGTCTAATTTGCCTTTCCCACAGACTAAGAGTTAAGAAACATCAACACAATTGATACAGCCCCAAATTACCAACAAAGATAAAGTATGTTTCCCAAAAGATATCTTTAAAAGTTGTTTAAAGCAATGAACTACAACAGGTGGTGGTGGCATATGCCTTCAATCCTTCAATCCCAGCAGAGGCAGAGACAGGCATTTGAGTTTGAGGCCAGCTTGCTCTACAGAGAGAGTTCCAGGACAGCTAGAAAAAAAACCAGAACAACAACAAAATGAACTGTACTAACTCAGGGCTAGAATGTTTCTGACCTTGAGTTTAACTGTATTAGCACTGAGTCCCTACAACTTACAAAAGAAAATCCTTTAAGAAAAATAATTAAACCAGCTCATGTGTTCTCCCTTAACTTTTTTTTTTTTTTTTTGGTTTTTCGAGACAGGGTTTCTCTGTGTAGCTTTGCGCCTTTTCCTGGAACTCACTTGGTAGCCCAGGCTGGCCTCAAACTCACAGAGATCCGCCTGGCTCTGCCTCCCGAGTGCTGGGATTAAAGGCGTGCGCCACCACCGCCCGGCTTGTTCTCCCTTAACTTTTAAACCTTACATTCTAAGCTTTGCTTAATCTTCAAACCTTGTTGTAAATTATATCTGTTGAGGAATATGGAAAGCTGCCAAATCGCGTATACCGTCATTGTAAAGACAGTGACGTGCTAGTCTCCCAGGAACCCACTCATGTCATGGGTGTGTACTGTCATGATTTTGGCTTCAAGTCTCCCCAGGAGCCCACCCATGTCACAGGTGTGTACTCTCACGAACTTGGCTTCATTCTGACTTGTCCTGAAATTCTTTTCTGTGGTGTAGTCAAGTGTCTGGCTTTCCTTGGAGGTCCCTATGGGGAAGAGAACTCTTCAGGTTTCTGACAACCATTGGGCTGTACTGCCTGCCACTACTAACATACTATAACCCAGACATGCCTGCCTGGTGTGGGCTCTGCACTGTCCACTGCTTCAGAGTTCCCTGTTGGCCTGGCAGGCTTCATCAAATCAGCATCTCTACTTCCCAACCACCGGCATTACCCTCCCATGACTCACCTGCCCCTGAACTCCAGCTCAGCTTCCCAGAGAAGTTGGCCTATGGCTTATCCTGGGAGATGTGAGCAAACATCTATTTACTCCAAAGAGTTCACTGACCACAGACAGAATGAGTCCATCCAAGTCTAGCTTGGTAAATCACTGGGTTGTTTATTAGGCTTACTTACAGGTGCATGACCCCAAAACAGCTGCATCACTGAAAAGCCCTACCCCTGCTCAAAGCTGCACAGGACACCTTCATTTTCATGCATAGTCTAGTGCCTTCCAAGCCCATGTGTATCTGGGACAGAATTACAGACAGCTTCAAAAGGGAGTGGCCAGATCTCAAGTGAGGCCCAAACGACCCTCCCACACTCTCAGTCTTATGAAGGTCACCAGTGAGTCATTTCAGACACTCTAATTAAGATGGTAATAGCCATATTACACCTGGAGGAGAGTGGCCCACAGCTCCCTCTCACACAGTCTTGTGTGATAGGTAGGAAGGTCCAGAGAGTTCGTTTATTCACTCAGCAAATATTTGGGAAAGGTGTGTTACATCATACTCAAGACCAGGAATTCCCCCATCTAGATCTGCATCTAGCTGTGCTGGGATGCAGGTCATGGTACTTAACTGTCCTGTCTCTTTGCTTCCTGTCATAGGTGTAAGTTGCTCCATGGCTAAGCCTTGGTACAATGCCCAGCACACAATCAGACAAGCAGTTTCATCTGCTACTTCTTCTTTGAGCACTGATCTCAAGGCTTTTGCTGCATGAGCTTATTTTTCTGTTCAGAATTACCATACTGTTGTGTAACAGTTTCCTCCAAGATTAAAACATTCCATCCTGCAGGAAGGTAAAGAACTCAAAACAGTGGCAGGAAGTCCCTGAAACTGATCAGATTCAGTAGGCCATCCCCCTCCCTGTCAAAGTATGCAGTAAAAGCTGAGAGTGCTTCTCAGATGAACAGAGCCAAGCTGCAAAGACTTTCAGACCAGACCAGCTGCCTGGAAGAGGCTTAGACCAACTAAGTCACTTGGAAAGGACATTCTCCAACTTGTTGAACAGCCTGCATGCTGTTCAGTGTACTCCAGGTTCCCAGCTTTGTGAGCTGTCACTCATGCTGGGGTGGGTTTTGGTGATGCAGTTGTCTTTGAGTCATTTCTGCTCTGTGAGTAACCCCTCACCCATATTCCTATAAACAACCCCAATAAAATTCACTGGTTCACCAAAGTGGACTTGGGTGGTATCTGTGCTTTGGTCTATAGTGGATCCCCTATCTGGGGTTTGTAGATGTGTGTTGCATCTCTCCAGGAAAAGTTTTGTCACACAGAAGATGCATGGTGTGGCCATACCAGGCAGAGATGGTAACAAGAGGACTGAAGGAGGGGAGCAGTAATGTCTTAGTTAGGGTTTCTATTACTGTGAGGAGACACCATGACCACAGCAACTCTTATAAAGAAAACATTTAAATGAGGGGGCTCGCTTACAGTTCAGAGGTCCAGTCCATCATGGTGGGGAGCATGGTGGCATGCAGGCAGGCATGGTGCTGGAGAAATAGCCGAGTGTCCTGCATCTTGCAGGCAACAGGAAGTCGACTGACACACTGGGTGGTGTCCTGAGCATAGGAAACCTCAGAGCCTGCCCCTACAGTCACACACTTCCTCCAACAAGGCCACACCCACAAAGCCACACCTTCTAATAGTGCCACTCCCTATGAGATTATAAAATTATGGGGGCCAATTACATTCAAAATACCACAAGTAAGAACAGAGGGTTGTGGGGCTGGAGATACGTCTCAGTGGATAAGCACTTTTCCTGTAAGCATGAAGCCTGGAGTTTGAATTCCACATAAAGGCTGGTTTCCCACCCAGCATTTAGGAGGCAGAGACTAGATCCCTGGGGCAAGCTGGCTAGTTAGACTAGCATGAATTGGTTCATTCAGCAAGTTCAGCAAGAAACCTGAGACGTGTACATATACTCCCTCACACATCACATACATAAATACATACAAAAAAACAAAACTCAGAGGATTGTGACTTGCTAGACAGAAGAGTCAGCTCTGTGGGCTGCAACTCTAGCGGCTTTTCCAGAAAGAGGCTTCTAGTCCTGTCTCCACCAGGAGAAAAGCCTCCATCTGCCTTGCTCACCAGAGACCCTGGGCAGTTGTGGTCAGGGAGAGTGGGCACTCAGCTCTGAGATGCTCAGCTGAGCAGCCTGAATGGAAGAACAGGCCTCTGAAGTGTTAACACCCTGTCCTTAGCCACAATCAACATCATAAAAGCAGAATCCACCTCACACATGGCAGATGGGGTTATGAGACGGTACAGCCACTTTGGCAAATAGTCAGCAGTTTCACGCAATGTGATGACCACGTGACCCAGATAGCATATTCCTGAGGACAATTAAACAGCCAGGTAGATACTTATGCACAGGTGTTCATGGCAGCATACTGACGCCTAAACAGTGGCAATAACCTAAATGTCCATCAGGTGGTGAAGAGTTAAGACACATCGTTAAACAGAACATTATCCAGTCATCAAAGGGATAAAAAACACTGATCCATGTAACACGGATGATCCTTGAAAGCACATAAACATGCCAAGTGAAGGGAGCCAGTGCATGAATCCATTCATATGAAATTTTATTTAATGTCCAGACTAGGCAAATCTATGGAAACAACTCTTAAGTTTAGTACTAGAAGAGGGAACAGAGAAAAACTGCTAATGGGTATGGGGTTTCTATTTGGGATGATGGTTACACAACTCTGAACATATTTAAACATCACTGAACTGTGTATTTTGAGTGACTATCATAGTAAGTAAATAGTATCTCAGTAAAACTGTTAAGTAAATAGGATATGATTCAGGTCTAGCCTAGTATGGAAAGAGACGGCACTTTTTCTAAGGTCACCATTGCTGATGATTGTCATTTGAGTGTTCTGGGCTCACAGGACTTCCAAGGCAAGTGTTTTGGTACTTAGGAAAGATAGCCACTGGGAATGTGTTCCCTATCTAGTGCCTGGCACCTGTTGAAACAACAGGAAGCCCTAGGCTGGGAAACTCGCTTCCTCTTGGGACAGTCCTCTTCTCCAACTCCGCCCCTCCCACTGCAATGCTCTGCCTGCTCCTGTTTGGGCATCACAGACAGTGCCTGACTCTGTAGACCTCGGCTGCTGGTACATGATAGTTCTGTAATTCACCCTTTGCTCTCGGAGTGGCTAGGGTGGGGGCAGAAGGAAAGGACTGTAGTTATTAAGTCAGGCCTACTTATGAGTAAAAATAGAAGCTTCTGTCCCCAGCATGCCAGCCTTGGGCTGAGTGAGGAATGCCTCAAAACAGGGACAAGCCCTGGGTTAGCTAATGAAGTGCTACGGCTCAGTTGAGGACCAGCTTGGGGGAATCTGAACACCTCTCATTTACACGACCTTGTTCTTCGGGTACTGACTTTGCCCAGCAGGTGCCCTTCACCATCAGGCAGGTGCCAAAAGTATTCAGGTAGGCTTCTGGGTTGTCATGGCAATTTCCTAGGAGGAAGGCATCTGCATCTCCAGTGGAGCCAAGCTAGGAAGCCATGCCATGCCAGGGAAAACACTCATAGAATCTGTTGCTTCTTTCCCTACTGTCCTGCTCTTTCCCAGCCTCAGGGAAGCCTCCCTTTGGACATCTGGAGAGCCTGTGTTCAAGGACAAAACCTCATCTGGGCATCCTGCCTTATGGGTCTTTGTAGTCAGCTGAGGGACAGAGCCTAACCATAACAGGCCCTACCGTTCACTGGCTGTATGACCCTGGCAAAGTCACCCAGCTCAGGATAAAACTGCATCCCATCTTAGAGAATCAGAGAGGAGACTTGCATGGCTGGATGTGCTGGGGTGGCATGGGTGGAATCTCGTGGATTTGGCTGCTGTGTGGTGGCGGGCACTTAGGAAGCACTTAGACTGGCTCTACAGGAGCTTTTGTTCATTTCTATCCAAGAACAGAGGCGCAAGGACTTTTTCCCCTTTACCCTAAGCTGTTCCTGAGGTCTTAAAGAGCCTTGCCTCCAAGTAGATGGTCCATTTCTGTCCTCACAGTGTTATCTAAACATTTTATATCTGTGTTTCTGCCTCTCTGACATTTAGGGACCCAATGTTTAGGGTTGCCTGTAACCCCATCAAGTCTGACCAGCAGCCCAGCCCCAAACAGCCACACTTGTGAGAGGGGCCAGGCCTTGGTGACTGTGTGCAGAGTCCACATGCTTCTCCTTGCCTCCCATAGCACAGCATCATCACTGGCAGTGCTCCATACCTGGGAAGCTTGGGTATCAGGGAAGGGCGTGTAAAGAGGAAGACAACAAAGAGGACAAGAAGCCATCTGGGATGGAGAGAAGGACGTAGGCAAGAGTAGGGACAGAAAGATGAGCTTAGTAGGTAAAGGCAATTCCTGCCAGGCCTGGTGACCTGAGTTCAATCCTCAGAACCAACATGGTGGAAGAAAGGAACCAATGCCCACCAGTATCACACATGTACGGTGGCCCTCCAACACAGATACACATACATACACACAATAGATAAATACATGCAATTTTTTAGAAGGTTAGGGACAGAAAGAGGACCAGGCAGGCTGGGGTGTTAGCTGACAGACACAGGAAGATCAGGAGTTCAAAGTCACCTGAGCTACATAGTTTACAACCAGCCTTGGCTTCATGAGAGACCCTGTCTCACAAAACAGTATGGGACTAGGAGGGGGGAAGAGGAAAAGGGGGCTAATAGAAGGAAATGGGAGGTGTCAGAACACATGAACTTTAACCCAATTGTGCTCATGTGGGACAACAGGTCTGTTGAACAGTGGGAACACAACAGTGGGAAGTGAGCTCATCTGGAACCACAGGTAACGGGCAAGACCTCAGGAGGATTGATAGTTGTGCAAATCCCTTCTCCTTACAGTGCAGTCACACACACAGCACTGTGCTCTGAACACCCTCTGTCTCCCACCCAGTCCATCTGTACCTCCTCATCCCATCCCAGCCAGACTCTTTCCCAGTGCTGTGATGAGATCCTGAATGAGGGCAGGGGCCAGGGGAGGCCTCCTTACCTGGCCTATCCCTACATGTTACACCTCTCACTTGTTTCCTCTTTACCTATGAACCACCGACCTGGCCATGGTTTTCTCAAATTATCTCACTTTGTGTTCTTTTACTAAGCAATGACACCTGTGAAATCTGGTGTGCTGGCCACTCTTTCTCAGGTGTGCTTCTGAGTTACAAAATGGTTTTCTGTGGCACCACATGTTCACTTGCTATGGAACACTGGCCAGTCTAACTCTGACCGGCACTGGAGTGTGGGGTAGGGGTTCCCTTTCCTATCTTCTACCTGCCCTTCTTGGGGACTGTTGCACCCTACTGCCTACATGCAGCTACCTCTCAGGTTCTTCACACATCCAACCTAGCAGTCTCAAAGTCTCATACAGGCACGATCATCAAATGGGTGGGCTGAGTAGGCTCTCAGGACCTGCACGCTTGCAAAGAACTAGCATTGTAGGGGTACTGGGCAGATGCTCCAGCCAGGAAACAAACACTTTGACAGTGGATACCTGGGTCAAATTTCAGTCTAGCACAGCTGTTCCCCTTCTTGGGCCTGTCCAAGTACCCTCCATTCCTTTTACTGGGCAGAACACCAGGAATGAATGGCAGAGCCTGTGTATTCCTGGACCCAGGCACTGTGTATATTTTTAGCCTCTACTCTGTGTGGGTATCTACACTGCATCTAGTGTCCTCAGGGAACCACCCAGTTGCAAATGCAGCAGCCACTGGGAGCTGGAACCCCTTCATCTCAGGTTCTAGGGCTCAGGATCCAACTCCCTCTGGAAGACAGGATCAGCCATTTTTAAGTGAGGAATGCACACACCTCCAACACCAACACACACAGGGTTGTGACTCTGTGACCTTGGATTCCTGGGCTGAAAAGTAGGGGGAAAGAAAGCCTCAGCTGTACACAGGGATCACCAGCCAGAAGGTCACTGAGGTGCTCACAGGTCTGTCCACCCACCCAGATGTCTGAGTGAGGAAGGCCATGCTGTGGTGACAGCCTGGATGCCCTAGGCCAGGAGACCTCTCTTCCCCAACAGGGCTGTCTCAGTTTTCCTGAGCACAATTTTCCAGGAGGCAAAAAGTAGCTGTGGAAAGTATAGCTGAAGTATAGCTGATCAGACTTTTCTGCCTCCCTTTCTGCGGCCTGCGCTGCTGTGATGGTGGATGCTGGTGTTGCTCAGTGGTCTCACAAAAGCAGTATAGAACTGGATGTAGGGTGTCTGAGGCCCAGATGAATATCTCAAGAGACTTGGTAGGTTCACCAGCAATTTGCCCACATACTACACTGGTTTCTGCCCCTGTAAACCGGGGGATGTCGGTTTGCTATGGTTTCTAGTGTGATGGGTCATACTCAAAATTTTGGCACACGGGAGGCTGAGGCAAGAGGATTACCAAAGGTTAGAGGCCAGTCTGGGCTGCACAGTGAGTTTCAAGCCAACCTGAGCTAAGAGTAGGGCCCCTGTCAAAACTAAATCTAAAGGAAAAAACTAGGACCAGCAAGACGGCTCAGTGGGTAAAGGCACTTGATGCTAAGTGTGGCCACCTGAGTTCCCATTTCCAGGACCCATATGGTAGAAGCAGAGAACTAATTCCAGTTGTCCTCTGAGCTCCACACGTTGTGACATATGTACACACACACCAAATAAGAGAAAATTTAAAATATTCAAAACTATTCCTGGCATCCACTTGGCATGGTGGTAAGTTGGTGTCAGCACAATAAAAAGTACATTTTATGTCTCACATTGAAGAGAAATTGTTTCACTCTATGAGATGTTCCGTTATCGCCTCTTTCATTCTATTTCACTTTTACAAAAAGGTGGTCGCCACCTACCAAATTTTCCACAGTACCCAATATTGGACCCTAATCTGACGGTAGAGACTAACTATAAATAAACATGCGCTCACATACATAAAATTACCAATCATGCCTGGCGCGGAGCCAGCATGGCAAGCACAGGGAAGGATTTAGGAGGATTCCCCCAACTTCATGGCTGAGCACAGGGCTTTGGGTGCAGTCAGAGGACGCGGGCAGGCCTCCTGCTGGTGGCCTAGGCTGGCGGGGACAGCCCAAGCCAGCCAGGGCTTATTTTAAGGACATCAGCGCCGCAGGCTTGGGAGGAGGGGCAGGGCTCTCCCGGGCATCCCCTGCATGTTCTATTTAGGGGCCGCCCCGCCGGAAGCGCTGCAGTACTGAGCTGCGCCTGCCTGCCGGTTCCTGGGCCTCGGGCCCGAGTTTAACTCAGGACGCTCCTTGCCCAGCGTTGGCCGTCGGGGTCGGTCTCCCACTAACAGGGAACGAAGCCACAAGCCTCCAGCCTATTAACACCGGCGCCCTAAGGGCGACGCCGGCACGCGCAGCGGGAGGAGCCTGGCGCTCCTCCAGGACCAGCCCCAGATCCGCCCCCGAGTTTGCAAACAGCGGCTGCCCGCCCGCCCCGCGCACGCGCGCTCCGCCCCGCCCGCTCGGTCTCACGCCCCTAAGCCGTGCGCGGGGTCCTCTGGGAACCGGCTGTGTAGAACCCGAGAGGCTGGTCCCCAGCCGTCAGTTCCGAGCTGCGCAGGCGCAGACCCGCCCACTGCCGGCGGCGCGGCCATATTTAAAGGGAGCCGGGAGCGACGAGCCAATAGGCTACGATCGTGCGGGGGCGGCGCGTGGTGGCGGGAGGCCCCGGATGTGGCTGCGGCGGCACTCCTCCCCCGCTCCCCTCAGACTCAGGCTACGCGCCTCGCTCCGCTCCCTCTCCGGCTCGCTCGCGGCCCGCAGGCCCCTAGGCGCGGCTGGAGGCGCCTCGGCGGCGGCGGCGCAGGGCTGCGCAGGAGTGGGCGGCCAGGCGACCGCGCGGCGGCGGAGCGGGCGGGGCTCGGCGCTGGTTCCCCGCGCCTGGCGCGCCCCGGCCGCCGCCATGAGCGGCTCGTCCGGCACCCCGTATCTGGGCAGCAAGATCAGCCTCATCTCCAAGGCGCAGATCCGCTACGAGGGCATTCTCTACACCATCGACACCGACAATTCCACCGTGGCGCTCGCCAAAGGTAGCGGCCTGCCGCCGCCGCGCGCCCAACCGCCGCCCCAACAGCTCCGCCGCCCCGCGCCTGCCCGCACAATGGTGTTCCCAGCTTCGGCGGGGGCTAGGGGAGGAGCGGGCCGTGGTCCTGCAGGTGTCGGGGGGCGGGGCGGCTTTGAAGCCGCGGGCCTCCCTACCTGCGAGACGTCCCTGCGGGGCTAGGCGCGCGCCCAGGCGAGGGTCACGGGTCCTGCGCGCTCTCCTGGAACCCCTCGGCAGCTACGGCCCACCGCGTCCGGTTGCAGCCTCTAGCCGAGCTAGGGCGTCGATTGAGCTGCGACTGCCCTGCCCTGAACTCTTCCGACCCTGTCGACTTGAGGGGTTGGTTGTTGGTTTGTGATGGGAGCAGTCCAGAGCCGGTGCGCGCTAGTCCCGGCAGCGTCAGACCCCAGAGCTTCTTTGTCTCCATTCTCCGCGTAAAATGGGGCGCTCGTTTTCTTACTGCTCCTCAGAAGCGCGAGCGCAGCAGCCTGCCCGGGGTGTGTGTTAGACCCCCGAGGGTGCAGATTGAAAAGTGCAGACCGGTCTGAAACCTGCGTGCTGCAGTCCTGGACTATTCTCCCAAACCCTAGCAGTACCTTCCGTTTGAAGGCTGGCTCTCGGACCCAGACTTCGGCGCTGCAGGGGAGAGCTCAGTGTTCAGGGTTTTTTATTCACTTGAACTCCCCGTGCTGCACCGCTTTTGACATGAGATCCCCAGTTGGAGAAACAGGCCCAGGGTAGTCCACAATTAGGAGTTTGCTGCTTAAATTCTGCCACCAGACTCCAGATCAGCCCCCGAGTCCTGTCAAAGAGAGGTGTGCTAGCCTTCCTAGATCCCGTGGAGGGTCCCTTAGGTCCAGAATTTCCTTATGGACAGAGAAGCTAGTGTTGGGGGTTGGGGGGTGTCTGAGTTCCAGGACTCCTTCCCTTTGTTTCTGCAACAGCCAAGGCCTGTTGTGTGTACAGGGCTAGGGAGCTTTTTCGTGCTTGCCTGGGAAAATCGCCTCAGCTGCAGCCTGTGATGAGGGTTGAGGAATGAAACTGCTGGGTTCCATCTGCAGTCAGATGTGAGGAGGGAGGTTCTGCAAAGCCAGCCTTATCTGCAGAGAGCTCTGCACATTAGTGGGTTTGTGCAGGGGGCTTTGTGAGGCTTGGGATTTTGTGACATTTTTCGTATCTTCCTGAACTGCTGTCCCTTGCGTTCTTTGCGACGTGGTGCCTTATAGGTATTGTCAGCTGGAAATTGGGAGATTTAAGTAGCTGTTAATTGTAAATAGAGTGCTGTGTCAGAGAGGATGCTGTAGTGTCAGAAGCTTGATCAGATGGTCTTGGCACAGGACTACAACTTAACCCTTCTTTTTTTCAACCCTGAAGTGAGGTCCTTTGGTACTGAAGACCGTCCCACAGATAGGCCTGCTCCCCCAAGAGAGGAAATTTATGAGTACATCATTTTCCGGGGAAGTGATATCAAAGATATTACTGTGTGTGAACCTCCAAAAGCTCAGCACACACTCCCTCAGGATCCTGCTATTGTTCAGGTATGTGTGTGGGTATGGTTAATAAACTTGGTTTCCACATGGAATTTGGTGTCTTCTGTTTGTCCAGAGTGTTCAACTTGAGGAATTGCCCTCTAATGAACACTGGCCTGGTTTTAATCTAGATGGTTTCTGTTCCTAGAGAAGGTGTTAACTCATGCAGCTTGTACTGTACTGGGTAGTATGTTCTGTATGGCAAGGCCAGTAGGGAAAGAGACCTGTAGCTTGCTGTGTGTGATGTGCTACTGCTGCTGGTGGTCTTGCCTGGTCCTGGAGTGCTTGGAACATAACAGTCAAGCCCAGAGTGGCAGTAGTGTGAATGGCATCAGGTGCTTCTGGGATGACAGGGTTGGTTCATTGTCTTAATAGTCTTCTGCTGTTATATTCCATTGTTGTAGGACACTAAATTTGAAAGTCTTAAGCTAAGCCTGACTGCCTAGTAGGTTAGTCCACAGGATTATTAGGGGAAGGGGCATCTAGATTTTTATCTTCTGTAAATTTTGACCCAAGTTGGCTCTTCCAGTTGAGACTGCTCCAGGTTCTGAGATGAAGCTATACTTAGAAGGGTGGGAGCAGGCAGGGATGACTTCTGTGGCACTTGGAAGAACCCAAGTCAGATTTCTGAAAAGCTTGGTGAATAGGTATTTAGGGTCTGAAAGGAAGTCAAAGTGGGGGTGTGTATGGGAATAGGCGAGTCCTCAAATAAGCAGGCATGGTCCTGGATTCTTGGATGGGGAGAGGGAGGAGGGGAGGGGATGGACATGTTTGGAGATGCATAAATAGTTCCTGGCCCCACATCTCTTCAAGGGAGCCTTTCTCCAACTAAAGGTGGCAATACCTCATGTAAAAAGGCCAGACTGCTGTTGGCAGAGGCAAGCTGTAAGAGAGAGGGTTTTAAGTTTGTGAAGAAGTTCATGCATCTTTGACAATACTGGAAACTGCCCAGAACTGCCTACTACATCAGGAGTGCAGGGGACAGACCTGGCAACCTTTTTCTGTCTAAGAAAGGGCTGTATGTGGAGACTTACTTGAAGGGTAATAGGATGTTGCAGTGCTCTTACCTGTGTGTCTCATTGTTCAGTCCTCCCTGGGCTCTGCCTCCGCCTCGCCCTTCCAGCCGCATGTGCCTTACAGCCCCTTCAGAGGGATGCCACCATATGGCCAGCTGGCAGCCAGCTCCCTGCTCAGCCAACAGTATGCCGCTTCCTTAGGTCTAGGTGAGTGACCATTCTGTGTGCTCAACTATCTTTGCCTATGATCACCATATAGTGGAGTCATACACCCTGAGAGTGGGACAATTCTTCATGCCATACAGCTCCTGGACTGTTATATCTTACCACTCCTGATAAAATTACCCATTGTAGCTTCAGCTTGTTAGTGTTTAATAACTGTTTTCTGAAACTAAGAGGCAGCAGTGTTAATTTTGCACCAGGTGACATAAATCAAAATGCACTTGAAATCAGAAGTTCTGGTACAGCTGTAGTTTCTTGCAGATGAGGTCTATCTGTGAGCCTGTTAATACCCTGTATTAACCTATTGCAGGAGCCCATCTCAGACGTGGTTTCTACTGAGGTTTACTACTCCTAGAATAGAGTATCTCTGTGTTGGGAGTGAGATCAGCCCAGTCTTTGACAGGGACCTTAAAGATGTGTTCAGAACATAGAGAAATGGGCACTATCTCAGTGCTGGGGAGACAGAGACGGGCACACCCCTGATGTTGACTAGCCCAAAAGTTAAGCCTAATCAGTGAGTTCAGGGCACCTAGGAGACGCTGTCTTAAAAACAAAGTGAATGACACCCAAGGAAGCTATACCCCAGGTTGACCTTTGGCCTCTACATGAATATGCATATGTACACATGCATGCTTCCCCCACTTCTAAGAACATAGTTTGCATCTTGTCCATCCATCCTTGCTCAGACTCCAGCATAAGGCAGCTGAGGCAGGGAATGTTAATTAAGCTCCAGACCAATGCTATGGGCCATTTGTGTTGCTGTTCTGATGTGGCAGGTGACTTCTCAGCCTGGCTCTAAAATACATCATCTGAGAGGTTGCTTGGCTCTTTCCAAGCTTACTAGGCATAAGACAAGTATGTCCTGACTTATTTGTGTGCTTTCTCTTTGCTCTTCTCTCTTTCTCTTCTTTAGAGAAGTTGATAAGCCCTCCAGCCTCAGCCGCTGCTTCCAGCCCTAGTTCCTCTCCATCTCCACAGCCTGTTTCAGAGCTTGACATGTCCTCAGAGCCACCTCAGCTCACTTCCAAGGGTAACAGCAGTTTGGAGAACTAACTGCATGCTATCTTGTAGACTATGAGAGGCAGGGGGTAAACAGCCAGGATGGCAGGAGCTGGAACAGTTCTGCTAGGCCCAGGGATCAGGATACTGATTCTGTTTGGTTTAGCTTGTGGCCTGATTTATTAATGCCATTTTTAAAGGGTTAGAGTCAGCAGAGCACTTAATTCATTCTGCCTGGGTTAACGGTTTGACCTGTCCATGGCCCTGGCATGGGAAGACAAAAAGCTGTTTCTCTGGGGTTTTCTGGGTCTTAAACATGTTCTGGATTTCTGCTGTGGGACTTTCCCAAACAACTCAGATGAAACATATAGTTCTCTCTTACGGGCATTTGAAGTGGGGAGCTTGCATGGCAGCCCCCAGGTGTTTGGCTGCATGAACAATGCCATCTTGAGAGCCAGCTGGTTAGTTTTGCTGTCCACCCACCTATCTCTGCTGATACAGCAGCACTTACAGGGTTTCTTCACCTTCCTGATGTTCTTGTGCTGATGTCTCTGCATGTCTGTTTTACATGTGGCATCATGCTTGTAGCCAGCTCTAGCCTTCATCATTACCCATCTCAGTCCAGGAGGCCTCCCCCAGGTCAGGGCATAGAGTACAAGTCTATTTGTGTGGGTTGTTATGTCCTGTAGGGCCTCTTTTCTTCCGAATTAGAGCATACATTACCCTTTCTAATTAAGAGTATGACTGAGGGGCCGGGCGGTGGTGGCACATGCCTTTAATCCCAGCACTCGGGAGGCAGAGCCAGGCGGATCTCTGTGAGTTCGAGGCCAGCCTGGGCTACCAAGTGAGTCCCAGGAAAGGCGCAAAGCTACACAGAGAAACCCTGTCTCGAAAAACAAAAAAAAAAAAAAAAGAGTATGACTGAGGATACTTTCATTGTCCTTAGGATTGCTCACATAAATCTACCCATAGGATAAAATTGCTTTTTAAAAAGCACACAAGGGGCTGGATAGATGGTTCAATGGTTAAGAGCACTGGCTGCTCTTCCAGGTGACCTGGATTTGATTCCTAGCACCCACATGATAGTTCACAACCGTCTAGAACCCCAGTCCTAGGGAATCTGATCCCATCTTCTGGCCTCTTAGGATACTAGGCATGCATGTGGTACGCAAACATACATGCAGATAAAACACCCATACACATACGTAAATACTTTTTAAAAATGTACACACAAGCCACTTTGGTGTGACTGTTTCCTATTTGTCTTTGGGGTCATTCTTGCTGAGTGAGATGATGGGCTTGGGAATGTAGTCCAGCTTAGTTTCTGTCAGAGGACCTTATGGATACCTGCCTTGGGAGTGCGTCTCTGACTGCATGATAGGAGTTTCTCCACAGTGTTTTCCGTTCTATTTCGCCAAGTCCAGGACTCGTTGTTTACATCTCATTCCAGTTCACACAGTTCCTAAGGACTTAATGTTCCCCATGGGTTACTGGTCCTGGGACAGGTCAAGGGGGCATCAGACTGGACAGCTATGCTAGCTAGCCTTTTACGTTTTGCCAGTTTCAGAGGATTCATGTTGGGACTATCACTGATACCCTGTTTTGGGGGTGTGTTCTGTGTGGTACTGTAGGTATAGTCCCTCACACTGGGCACCTGGTAGCCCATACTTGCTTATGAAGAGCTTTTTACTCTTTGAAAAGCTGTGGGTTGTAAACCTTCCTTGCAGTCCGTCCTGATCACCTTATCCTGTTTTTCGTAAAGCTGTTCTAGAATTTAATTTCAGAGTCTGACTACTATACTTTCTAGAAGATCCTGGGCTAGGGTGGTGGTTCTCCAGCATAGACTAGAGTGACATTTTTTTTTCTTTTTAAGAAATTTTTTATTCATTTTACATACCAACCACAGATCCCCTCTGTTCCCTCCTCCCCAGAGTAACAACTCTTGAATTCTGAATTCATTTCAGGGCTGTTGACACCTTCAGGCTTGGTCAGAGTTTGTCTAGAAAACTCATGGGTAAACTTGAAGTACCCGTCGGCATTGGTAGCGAGTGCAGTGACTTTCCTCTCATTGTAGTTCCTTAACTTGGAGCTCAAGAACTGGTGCTCCTTGAGAACTGGCTGTGGTGCCTCCATGTGACTTAATTTCTTTTGTCACTTGAACCACCTTCAAAGGGAATGGGCCAGTCTGGGAGAGTAAATCCTGAGTTTAGACTTTTCTAGACAGTGTGTTACCCCTGACCTACCCCCAAGGTGCCAGCCAGGAGAAATGGCTGGAGGTAGTAAGCTTTCTCCTTTTAGTTGTTTCTAAACCTTCCTTCCCTCTTAAACTCAGGAGCTGGTTTTCCATCTACCCCAGTCGGCAAGAGCCCCATGGTGGAGCAGGCTGTCCAGACTAGTTCTGCTGATAACTTGAATGCTAAAAAACTGGTTCCCAGCAAGGTCACCTCGGGGACACAGCTCAATGGTCGCCAGGCTCAGCCAAGCAGCAAGATTGCCAGCGGTACTTGAACACTGATTTCCCCTTGCAGTTTGCTCTGTGTTCCCAATGTAGTACGCACTGGGCTATAAAGCATTACCCCAACCCCAGACCACATGCTTTTATAAGCAGGCCTCTGGGCAGGCAACCTCAGTTCCATAGGCCTGCATGTGGTGGTGGTACTCTGCTTTGGTGCCTGGGTTCTGGCTTCTGCGGAGCTTTGCCTCACTTTTCCCTTTGCACCTTAGATGTAGTCCAGCCGGCACCTGTGCACACTCAAGGGCAGGTGAATGATGAGAACAGAAGACCTCCACGGAGGCGGTCAGGTAACACCCATGGCCACTTGAGTTCTACAGCCATGAGTAGCAGGCTGTGCTTTGCTTGCCTGTGCCGGGGACTTGGGGCTAAGGGGGTGCTGCAGTGAGCTGTGCCCCTTTTCTTCAGTGTTCAAGCTGAAAATAAAGTCGGTGACTTCAGCCATGCTATTTTTTCCTCCGCACAGGCAATCGGCGAACAAGAAATCGTTCCAGAGGGCAAAACCGTCCAACTAATGTTAAGGAAAACACAATCAAGTTTGAAGGTGACTTTGATTTTGAAAGTGCGAATGCCCAGTTCAACCGAGAAGAGCTTGATAAAGAATTTAAGAAGAAACTGAATTTTAAAGGTCTGATTTATTTGAAAGTTATCCCTCAAGAGGGTCCCTAGAGCATGTTAAGACAGGATGACTGGCGTCACTCTGGAGTGAGTTGGGGTCCTGATGAATGTGAAAATTGGAATAAACTCTGAGGAATAAATGAGATGAGGGTGGGGTGGGTTTGTGAAACTTGTGACTTGCAGTGAGAAGAAAGGATCTCTTAGGCACGAAATGTTTGGGCCATCCTCTGAGCCTGAGGACAGCTACAGGGTGGACCCCCAACAGGAGACCAATTGGGTAGTGTTTGTCTCTGGATTGTGTTCTGCTTCTCTTTGTAGATGACAAAGCTGAGAAGGGGGAAGAGAAGGACCCGGCTGTGATGACCCAGAGTGAAGAGACTCCTGCTGAGGAAGATCTTCTGGGGCCCAACTGTTACTATGACAAATCCAAGTCCTTCTTTGATAACATTTCTTCTGAACTCAAAACAAGGTAAGGGCCTAAGTGCACTGTGGAAAGGATGGCTGTTTTGTAAGTCCTAGAAGCACATGACTAAAATGTACTAACCCTTAAGTCCAAGCTTTGAGCTTATATTCTACATGGTAAGAGTCCCAACTGGGTCTGCCTCTCCCAGCTAGAAGCCTCTGGCTGTCCCCTAGCCTGGTTAGGTCTTGCACTCCCTGTTTGCCTCCAAGAGTCCCATTTGTGCTGTTCTTTCTTGCCTGAACTGCCTGCCGGCATGGAAACACTTAAGCAATTGGTTGAGCACCCTGTCCTCTCAAGTCCTGGAAGTCAGTGATTGTGATGTGTGTCAGCACTGTAGATGAGCACTCTCAGACTGTACGGTGGTCTTCGGAGCAGGCATGGTGTGCAAACAGACCTAAGAGTCCTTTGGGTTGAGTATTAGGCACACTGCCAACCATTGAAGAACAGAAATGAGCTGGGTCGCCTGAGCCATGCACACACACTATCAGGGGAGCAATTGAAGCAAGAAAGAGATGCAAACTTAAGAGTACTTAGGCCCAGCTGTATCGTGAGGAGAGTTGTGGCCAGGTCTTAGCAACAGCTGTGGGAGTGAGAAAAGGGACTTTCCAGGAGCTGCCCAAGATCGGAACATGGCTATGCATCAGAATGGGCAGGGTGATGATGATGGCTATATTCTAAGTGGATGAAGAGCCAGTCAGGGGCAGTTTGCTGACCTGCACTGTCTCATGGTGACAGTGGCTGAAGATGGTGACTGTGGAAGGGCTAGGATCTAAGTGTTTGTGTGGGCTTTTGAGGGCTTGTCACCTGCTTGTGTCACTTGTTTATGATATGTGTCTTGAGCCAAAAATAGGCCTGCTCTGCAGTATTAGGGTGTGTGCTTCAGGGTAGTATTCCCCTGCCTCTTAGCAGCATGGCAGTAGCTCTTCCTTCGTCCTCTGTGCTGTTGGAAGGATGAAGCCGATTTCAGAAACTTTAGTTGTTGCCCACTACAGTCAGGTTTTTTTTGTTTTTCAAGACAGGGTTTCTCTGTGTAGCCCTGGCTGTCCTGGAGCTTGGTCTGTAGACCAGGCTGGCCTTGAACTCAGAGATCTACCTGCCTCTGCCTCCCGAGTGCTGGGATTAAAGGTGTGCACCACCACTGCTCAGCTTAGTCAGATCTTATATTTAGTTCTAGGCGGACAACATGGGCTGAAGAGAGGAAGCTGAACACTGAGACCTTTGGAGTGTCTGGGAGGTTCCTTCGTGGCCGCAGTTCACGTGGTGGATTCCGAGGAGGCAGAGGCAATGGGACAACACGGCGCAACCCCACTTCCCACCGAGCTGGGACTGGCCGGGTGTAAGGGTACAGTAAAAGTGAGTGGGGAAACCTTCTGGATCCTGGGATAGGATGTGGTGAAGTGAACGACCCTAGACGTGCTTAAAGCTGAGGAGCGAGCCTGTCTGCTCACAGAAACAAGTCTGGCTAGAGTATCCTGAGTGTCCCATATGGTATGTGGAGGCCGGGCTTCCTACCAGGCTTTCTACTGCCTTCTGGTCCCCAGGGTGGTGAGGGAGTGGACAGCTGTGTGACAGCTATCTGTTGGACACACTCACTTCCTGTCCTCACAGGGTCTTGAGGAGGCACAGAGATGCTGCTCTGAAGATAAGGACAGAAAGAAACGCTACACTCACCTGGAGAAGTGATCTTGTTTACCAAGTCTGGACGCCTTTATACTGCTACTTAGCTTTGGACTCAACCTAAACTTGGACGTGGTCTGATTGGAACCACTGGTTTTTGGGGGAAGTGTTTGTAGGTGACCTCTTGAAGGTGTCTTGACTACATTTTCTTCTTGGTTGCACACAGCCTGATTATAAGGTTTTGGTATTTTGCAAAAAGGTTTCTATAGGCAAAGGCTCAATCCTCCACTTTCTAACTTTTTTTTTTTTTAAATGACAGCTTTGACTCTTAAAACAGAACCAAATTTTATTTGGCACGTGTGGTGTCCAAATGTGTCTCTGCAACCCATCTGGCCCCTGGTGCTGCTGGCCTGGTGCCCCAACTGCTAAAAGTGGGAAGTCTCAGGAGCCAGGCAGGGCCAGCACAGGGTGAACCAGTCATATTGGGGTGGGAGGGCCAAGGGCAGGGAAGGGGGGTGGCGTTTCATGGATCATGTTGTATAATGAACCAGTAATGTTCAGTGTTGGAGGCTGACAGAAGATGAGTAAAAAAGTAGGAAGGGCCCCTTGAGTGTCATGGAGAGCCTAGCTTCCACAGGTACTGAGGCTTAGTGTCAAAGTCTAAGATAAGCCCATGTGGTATGCCCTACCTTCCTGTCCTTGTCGGCCTCTGGCTGCACTTAAGTGTTCTCATCCACTTTGAAATGAGCCAGTCTTTTTTTTTTTTTTTAAGGTCACTGGCCTTACTTCCTTGATTGTAAATAGTTCTTGTGTGTTATTTTAAAGGTGGTGGAGGGCGGGTGGGTACATAAATTTGTTGCATGAGTAAATGGGTCAGATTTTCTGTATAAGCATGCATCCTCTTGACTGACAGGGCATTTTGTTGAAAATAAGCACCTTGATAACCAAAACCCCTTCAAAATAGCTACAAAGCTTTAGTTCTGTATTGATGAAGTCACATTGCAAAAGCTTGGGTTTATTTTTGTAGGACTTCATAGCTGAGACTAGAACATAGCACTGGGGCTACTGTTGGGGTAATGCAAACTCTAAATAAACATTCAAACCTTCAAACGCTGCCTCCATCACTTGTCCTGTCCAGGGCCCACCCAGGAGCAAGTACTAGTCAGGCCTAGAGCACACCCAGGCTAGTTAGGGTTTGGAGGTACTTACAGGATACCATCTGATGTGCCAGAAAAGTGACTCAAGGACCACAGATGAAGTCGAAGACTGGTTCTCACTGGGCTATCTTGCTATAATGAACACCCCAGTCTAGTATAATGAAAATTGGTGTAGGTGCAAAAAAAGCACCTTGCTTTGCTATAACTGTTCCCAAATATTGAAGGCAGTCCTCAAGAGCAGATACATGGTCAGTGGATTGTCCTGGGTATGTATCAGGCTGCAGGAGGAAGCCTGCAGGAGGCAGGCAGCCTTGGGACCACAGATGACATATTCCCATCCTTGACTAATAAAAGTATATGTACTAGGTATAAGCAGCTATGTATCCTAAACCAGTTAAAATTGGTTTTCCTCTGCCAACACACGTTAAGTCACAGCTCATGGATGTTATGCTGGGCAAAGATTTGACCCAAACGTGCTTTTTACAAAACTGGTACAAAGGGGAGGGACAGGGTGAGATAGCTGTGAGCTGAAGCAGACTGCAGAATGATGAACTGTCAGGAAGCCAAGAGGAAGCACACCTCTGGCCACCCCAAAAAACCAAACACAATGGCGGCCCACCTTGATTTTAATGTGGAAAATTTGACAAACAGCAAAAAGAAACCTGACTACTAAGTTGTTGGGGGGAGGGGAGCATGGGAGATGGAGGTTTTACTATGTAGCTCTTTTTTTGAGACAGGGTTTCTATGTTAGCCCTGGCTGTCCTGATCTTGAACTTGGGGAGATCCACCTGCCTCTGCCTCTGCCTCTACCTCCCGAGTGCTGGGATTAACAGTGCACTCCACCACCACCCGTCCGCTTCTTGCCTGAGTATATGTATACCACATTCATGAACTGGAGTTAAAGGAAACCGTGAGTCACCTAATAGGAGTGCTGGGAACCAAACCCTCTTAAGCACTGAGCCATCTCCTAAAAAAAAATCTTCAGTACCAAGAAAGGAACCCAGGTCCCACATGCCAGGCCCAAGGAGCTGTACCACCCGACTAGCTACATTAAGTCATAACTCTGCAGACTTGTTATCTGAAAGGAAATGTATTGAGAACCCTGGGTCTGCTGTTCGCTTTGGCAGACGCCTAGAGTGGAAGGAGGCAAGCACTCATGCATCTTAACTACAACTGTACCCAAATGATGTGTTCTCATCACAAAGAGTTAAAAAATGTAGACGTTTATTGGGCTCTCGGACAAGTAGACAGAAGGCCCGCAACACCGAGGCTGAAAGCTGCTCCAACCAATGCTCACTTCATCAAGATGCTTTCTTTTGTTTCTTCTTTTCATTTTCTTCTTTTTCTTTTTCGATTTCAGCGACATACTTCTCAATTTCTTCAGGATTTAGAATCTAGCCCACAAGAAGCACATTCAGGATTACTCTACAAGGTGCAAACAGCACCACCCGGTAGTGCAACCACTACTACTGCCCTGTGTAGAGCTGCTGGGGACAAGGCGAGTGACCCAGGCAGCAGGTGTCAGCAGCCTAGAACATAGGAGCACAGCTCCATGACAGACAGGGAGCTAATGCCCAGTACAACCAATGGCCCTATCAGAAAGTCATGTCTTCAGGAGCAACATCACAGGGCCAGGGGAGAGTTTTTTTCCAAAGTACTTAGCCCTGCAGGCTAAGAAAATGCTATGAATAAAGTAAAGGTGTGTGAGCACGTGTCAGTAACCTAGGACTAGGTACATAAGGTAGGAGCCCTCCTCTATCCAAACCCTCCCACCCAAAAGTAGGCTTACCTTGAGGGGCTGATCCCGCCTCATGACAGCAAGTTCGATGTTTTTGCCACCTGACTGGACCACCTAGAAGGCAGCAGAGCATTAGGTGTGTCTGCCCTCATATGGACCTAAATTTTGGTTCATGACCAAACCAGCCAGATGGGAGGGTGAACATCTTTGGCTTTTGTCCCAAATGCAGTTGTGTGTCAGGCCTGCTGAGGATTCCTATGTAACCTCCAGTCTGTACAGCAACTCCTCACACGGGGACCCAGTGCCTGTATTTCTAGCTACTGTGGCTTCACCTGCTTGCCTCCCACTTCCCAGACTTAGCATACAAGCCTCTGGAAGGCCCAGTCACCTGAATGGGGGACTCCATACCTCAGCCCTGTCTCTCATGTTCTGCCCTTAGGCAAGCCTTAACTGTCCCGGCTGTATAAAGAAGGCACCAGTCACACCACCATCCTCAGACAGCAGGCCCACCCTGCCTGGGGTTTCCATGGACACTCACTTCCAGAAGTGCCTTGATCACTAGTTTGATGGTTAGATCATCTGTCTCGATGGCATCATCAGTGTAGTTCTTCTCCAGGAATTCACGCACTGACTTGGCGCCTCGGCCTATAGCATTTGCCTAAAACAGATGTGTGTTAGTAGAGCCAGTCTATATGGCTGGCCAGGGGCTGCCACCTTCCGTGGCCTACAGTTGGCTCTCCGGCAGTGGGAGGTAGTGGCATAGACCCAGGTTCTACTTTGAAGGCTATTAGCACTGGTGTTGATCCCTACCAAGAAAGGAAGTTCTTCATTACCAAGAGACACTTAGGGAAATTTCAGTTTAGGCCCTGTCTTTGATAAAATGCCAAACAGCAATGTAGAATGTTTTGCTTTCATATAAGCATCATGGAACAAACAGGCATTGCACATAGAACTAAGCTAAGGGTTGTCATTTGTTTGCTAATGCCAGCTTAGTACCTCCCTATAGCCCAAAGTCCCACTGTTTTGACACAGACTTACCTTCCAGGCATGGTATGTGCCCGAGGGGTCAGTCTGATACAGTCTGGGGGTGCCGTCAAAGTCAAAACCCACAATGAGGGCAGAGATGCCAAATGGCCTGCGCCCATTGCTCTGTGTATAGCGCTGCAAAGACACCCAACCACAATTCAGATGGTAAGGAAACAGAACAGCTGTCAACATTTCTCTTTCCTCTTAGACACACTCAGAACTGGAAATTGATTTATATGGTTTATGTGTATCTGCCTGCGTGCGTGTGCACCACATGGGTGTCTGGTGTCAGGAGGGGTTGGACCTCCTGCAAATGGAGTTACAGACTTTTGTTTTTCGAGACAGGGTTTCTCTGTGTAGCCCTGGCTGTCCTGCAACTCACTCTGTAAGCCAGGCTGGCCTTGGACTCAGAAAGATACGCCTGCCTCTGCTTCCCAAGTGCTGGGATTAAAGGCATGCGCCGCCACCACCTGGCTACAGACTGTTTTTAAGTTACTTTGTGGATGCTGGGAATTGAACCCAAGTCCTCAGAAAGAGCAACCAATGCCTTTAACTGCTGAGCCATCTCTCTAGCCTCTGCATCACACAGCTTAACTGAGACTACTTAGAAGTCACCTCAGCAGACAGGTATGCTCCAACTACAAGCTGGCTCTAAAGTTTACTAGCATCTTACCACAGAGTGGGAGCACCTTTCAGCCCCCTCTCAACTACTTGGCAAATGGTAGTTCAGAGTAGCAAGACAAATGCTTATATTCCCCTCCAGAGACCAGAGTCAAAATGGCTCCAAGCCAGAACCAACAGAACAGTGCTGTAGGAGCAAGATGAAGTCACACGACGCCCGACAGCAGAGACTGAGTAAGCACCTACCTGCTTCAGACTGGCAATGTAGCGGGTGATGTACTCCACAGTGACTGGGTCCTCCACAGTCAGCCGGTGGCTCTGGCACTCGACCCGGGCTCTGTTGATGACTATCCTTGCATCAGCAGTGAGACCTGAAACGAGAGCAGAGGGATTCTTTGTAGCCCAGGCTGGCCCTGAACTCACAGAGATCCGCCTGCCTGCCTCCTGAATGCTGGGATCAAAGGCGTGTGCCACCACTGCCCAGCGGGCAGAGACTTTGGTCAGGGCAACTCATCACTACAACTGAGTACAAGGATGGCACACCAGCCTCTGCAAGTCTTTCTAAGAAGCAAGTATATCAACTGGCAATCAAGTTAGACTGCACCTAGTTTTATTTCAGGGACTGAGACTTCCTAGGCTGGATCTGCTGAAGGTGACAACTGCCATCCCTGCAAGGAGGGTCCACCATCACCCAGCAACTGCGGTTCTCCTAATGTCCAAATCCCAACCAAAGCTCCACTCACCACCCTGGTCCAAAGTGTACCTGCAAAGGCCATGCAGACATTATCGTCCAAAGCACAGATCTTCCGTACTGTTCTTTCATCTTGTAGCTTGGCCACTGATTTTTTTTCTACACCAAGAACAACAATATCCCTTCCTCGAACACCAACCTTAAATGAGAATGCAAAATTCAATTTTAAGAATTACGTAAGCAGGACAGTTGTTAATCTCTGGCACAGCAGAGTGGGGTGGGGTTAGCCAGGCACATGGCACAAGCCTTGGGGCAACAGTCCCACAGGAAGGTATGCCCACCCATATCTGGCCTATCACTTGACACACTACCACACCAAAGACCTAGATCCACTCCTGTGGACTAGGACAAGTTATTAGGACCTGAGTGTCCAAAGTGGGCCGGGCGGTGGTGGTGCACGCCTTTAATCCCAGCACTCGGGAGGCAGAGCCAGGCGGGTCTCTGTGTTCAAGGCCAGCCTGGTCTACAGAGCGAGATCCAGGACAGGCACCAAAACTCCACACAGAAACCCTGTCTCAACCCCCCCCCCCAAAAAAAACCCACTAAAGTGGTTACAGTTCTGAAGCTAAATAGTCCTGCACATGCTCCCAAGGCCTGAGTGAACTACACCAGATGCTGGAAGTCTATGAGTTACACTAAGCCCCAGGCCACAATCACGCCTGCTCACACAGCATATACTGCTGGTAGGACCTAGTGTGTTACAAAGTGAACCACTATCCATTGTTTAACACAACATTCTGCCTGGTATTGTAGAAGGGGAAGTGGCCACTGTTTAAACAAGTGAAACTGGACTGTGGATGTGGAATGGTGCTTGCCTAGCATCACCAAAACTAAAAACCCCACAATAAACCCAGGGTACCTCAGTGATATTTAACCCTTCAAGAGAGAACAGAAACAAATGCAGCAATCCCTGGACAAGGCAGTTGGGCAGAGGGCACAACTGGGTGGCAGCTGACTCTGAAGTGGGGTAGCATCCCCGTTCCCAATCTTCCGGCCACAGGAAACTTCTACAAGGTTCTACCAAGGGAGAAGCTCTGTCCACACTGCCCCTAGTCTGGAGTGATTTTACAAGTTCCTTCTGTGCTGACTCGTGACCTGCAGGGTCCAGAGAAAACAGTTGGGTGCAGGTGGGAGCACGGGGACAGGCACCCCCAGATTCCAGAGCTTTCCTATGGTTTCATGTGTCCCCGAGTATATATGGAGGCCACGCCACACTGGTGTCTTCCTTAATCTCTTCTCAAACTTCGAGAGTCGTTTTATTTTTAAATAAGTTGTGTCTGTGCACCTGAGTGCAATTGCCCATGGAGGCCAGAGGTGCTGAATCCTCTGGAGCTGAAATTAAAGGCAGTTTTGAGCCTCACAACCTGGGTGCTGAAAACTACTCACTACTTTGCTTGCCCCCTCTAACCACTGCACCATCTCCAGTCCCTCCAACTTACATTTTTTGAGACACAGGGTCTCTCACTGAACCTGGAGCTCACAGATTATGCTGCACTTGCTGACCAGCAAGCCTAGGGTATCCTCTAGTCTCTGCCTCCTAGGAGTAGGAATGCCAGGGATGTCACTGTGTGAAACTGCCTTTTTTAAAAACTTGGGTGGCTGTTGCAGAATATTTGTTTACACTGTGAAGATGTATCTCTGCCTAAGGTGTCTTCTGATTGGTTTAATATGGAGCTAAATGGCCAATAGCTAGGCAGGAGAGAATAACAGGTGGGACTTCAGGCAGAGTGAGAGAGAGACAGGCAGAAGAAATCTGTGTGTGATTTTGTGCATGTGTGATTTTGTGCACAACTAAGAAGAGGTAATGGCAGAATGTAGATTTAAAAAAATGGGTTAATTGAGTTATAAGAGCTAGCTGGGAACAAGCCTAAGCTAAGGCCAAGCTTTCATAATACGTCTCTGCGTCATTATTTGTGGGCTAGCAGTCCCAAAGAGAAAATACTGCTACATTTATGAGGTGCCAAATGATGTTTTTCTGTCGGTTTAGCAGCTGCACATGAATCTGCTGATATTTTAATTATTGCCTGAGGCCCCTCTCCCTGCTTTATGCGCCCCACCGGCCACTGGGGGGGGGGGGGGGCCGGGCTTCTGATCCTTCGGCCCCAGCTCTGCTGCGGCCACCATATGTAGGTTTAAGTCTCTATTGTTCTATATATCAATAAGACCCAAGAGTCAAAAGCTGGGGAAAACCTGCTAGCTCAGAGAGGCTGAGTAGCAACTAGCTGACCTTGAATATTGGCTGGAGACACTTCAAGAGACACATCTCTTCCCTCCTCCCAGAATCAAAAAGAAGCTCAAACTCTAGTCCCCACCCTTTCCTTCTGTATGTCTTCTGTATCAAAATTGCTGGCTTCTCTATGGCTAATTCCAGTCAGCTGATTGCTGGCTCCGCCCCTGATTCAAGATAAACTTTATTGACAGTCTGCAGTGTTACTGTGCGATGAAAATATCCCAGAACAGGTGGGGGTGAGCCAAAACAGGTCTTCGGGCTTGCAGAGCAAGCATTTTACCAACTTAGACCTCTCACCAGCCTCACAGGTTTTTCTGAAACAGGGTCTTTCACTAGTATCTCTTGAGGCTGGAGAGATGGCTCAGTAATTAAGAGCACAGGTTGCTCTTCCAGAGGACCCCGGTTCAATTCCCAGCACCAACACGGCAGCTCACAACTATCTGCAACTCCAGTTCCAGGGGAATCTGACACCCTCATACAGATATACCTGCAGGCCAAATGACAAAGCACATATAATAAAAAAAAATTATTTAAAAAAGAATGCGCGCGCACACACACACACACACACACACACACACACACACACACACACAAGAAAGGGACAGAGAGAAAGACTAACTTTAGAGGCCCAGGCTGGCTTTGAACTTGTGAGATTTTCGAGCCTGAACCTTGTAAATGCCGGGGTTACAGGCCTGAAACTCCAAGCCTGCTCATTCTTGAGGTTTTTGGGTGGGTTAGGTCACCCAAAAAAGATTTGGGGCTTTAGTTTCAAAGTGATTAAATATTTGGCAAATGCAAGCGCTTCAAGACTCAGAACCACGTGTGTTTCCCGAAGACCCGATGACTCGGGAAAACCAAAAACAAAACTATCTCCTTGTTGATGCTTTGCAGGTGTCTGGCGGTCCCATTTCCAAATGGTGCTAAGGTCCCTGAACAAAAATTGGGGCGCGGCGAAGGAGGCCCACCGGAACCAGAACCCAGCGTCGGTGGCGCAGGCGAACCCGGAAGTAGCCTGTCACCCTCGCAGGGCCGACGAACCGCCCTTTGTTCACAACACCGATCTGGGCCTAGCTGGGAGATCCCCAGGTCCCTGCCGGCGCCGACTCACAGCCTGCCTCTCACCGCCCGCGCGCACCTGCGGCCTCCGTCGTCTGCGCCGCGCAAGATGGCCCCGGCCCAGTCGCGGGGATGCGCTCGCCTAGACGTTCTGCAGCGGGGAAGCCTCGCACAGTCACCCGGCTCTCCAGGGCGCACGGCGCAGCCCTCCGCGGCCCGGCTCCCTACCTAGGTCGCCACCATTCAGTTCCCGTCACCTCCCGGGCCACCCGCCGCAAGCAGAACGCCAGCTCCTGCGCCCAGGTCTGCGTGCCCTGCTTCCCCGTGCGCCCCGCCGCGCAGGCCTCGGGATGGCTCACCGCGGTGGAGCCCTTCTTGACCGCCTCCTGCGCGTACTCCACTTGGAAGAGGTGGCCGTCGGGCGAGAAGACGGTGATGGCGCGGTCGTAGCTCATCACTGCGGACGCGCGAGCACGGGCCGCCGCCGCTCAAAAGCGCACACTCACCGCCTGCGCCCCGCCCGCCCGGACCACGCTGCTGGCGTCCGGCGTCAGGGGGACGTGCGGCGCGGCGGGGCGGGGCTGGGCGGGCGGTACCACCGAAGCCCAGCACAGGGGGCGGCACGGCGGCGGCGGGCTGGACGCAGAGGGCAGGCCGGGCACCGGGGGACTCCGCGCGGGGCCCAGCCCCGGAAGGCAGTGGCTTAAGGCGCGGGGGCGCGGGAGGCTCGGGCGCGCATTGGCGGCAGGCGGGCGGGCGAGCCCACGGCACGGCACCCCCCCCGCGCCCCCGCCCCCGCGCTGCGGAGAATGGGCACCTCGGGCCGCGGGGCGCAGCCGGAGAATAAACCCCAATGATCACGGGCTGAGTCCGCGCCGCCACCATGTCCGTGGCCTTCGCGTCGGCGCGGCCGAGAGGCAAAGGGGAGGTCACACAGCAGACCATCCAGAAGGTGGGCAGGGCCGCGGGGGTGCGGAGTGAAGGTGGGCGCGGGGCGCGAACAAAGCCGGGGCAGAGCCTGGCAGCCGGAGCCCTGACGGCGGCCCCGCGCGTCCCCAGGAGAGCCTGCGCCAACTTTGCCCGAGGCGCTAGCAGCGGGGGCCGGGCGGCCGCAGGGGGTGGCGACCCCGGAACGCGTCCCGCGGTGTCCTCAGAGAGCGCCCCTGGCAGCAAACGCAACAGTGCGGGACGCCGGGGCCTGCGGCCCCTCCAGCCGGGGCGGGGGCTCGTCGCGCTCCGCTGACAGCCTTGGTGGCGACGGTCGCGCGCCTTTGCGCGCAGCTTGGCGAGTGGAGAGGGGGCGCGGGCAGCCTGGAGGCGCGCCGCTGCGGCGAGCTGGCCGCTCTCGTGAGGTACTGCGGTGCCCGGCACAAAGGAACGCATCCAAAGTGTGCGTGCCATCCCCACGGCCCGCAGCGGTATCCCGAGCTCGCTGCACGCGGTGGACCTCAGGCGACCGCAGCCCCGCCCCCGCTCGGGTCACTGGGCATCAGCGAGCCTCTCCGCCTGCACCCAGACTTAAGACAACGGAGGTCGTCCTACATTCCCGTTGCATGGGTTTGGGGACATCTCTAACGAAGCTCTAAGTTTTGACGTGGACACTAGCTTTTTGCTGGTTGTCTTTCTGTTCTGGACATCTTCTATGCTCTGGCTTTTCTCAATTCGGGTTGCTTCTACAGAAGAGTGTCTGAATTGGTCAGGTCCCCCAAGGGCATTGGCCTCTTAGTCCCTCATGACCGGAGGGGTTTGTGGGAATTTCCTCATCTTGTCACTTGTTTCCCATATCCTCCTCATGTCCTGCTCCTTAGGAATATAATGGTTGTCGCAATTGGCAAGCCCGAGCCAGCTTTGAGCAGGGGAGATTATTGGAGCAGAGCAGAAATACAGGTTTTCAAGTGTGGGTTTTTATCGATTTTGTGAAAGCTGTGGGATGCCATGGTGTTCCAGGCACTGTTCAAGGCTTTATAGATCTTATCATACTCAACTTTTTTCGAAGTGATTTAGTGAAGGAAACTGAAGCTACAGAGGCTAAGTGGTAGAGCTAGTGGTAACCTTTCCGTGATGGCTCCAGGGGCTGCTGTGGCTGTGGCCATGGGCTGGGCGCCGTGGTTGCTGGAAGGGAAGCACTGCACACATTGCTAGACTCACCGGTGTCCTGGCACTCTGGCTGCTGGAGCTTGGTAGTCACTGTTTTCAAAGCAACCTTTGGCTTCAGCATTTACCCAGAATTCTGTAGTCACACCTGCTCATCAGAGCTCCTCAGTTTCTCCAAGCTAAAGTGTGTTGGAGGACCACCCCAAACGTCAGATCACAGAGAGGGGAAATTTGCTGACTTCGGTCCAGGGCAGAAACAGCCTGTGCACCTTTGGAAGTGGGTCTTCAGTTCATGCTGTCGAGATACTTGACTTGGTAAGGCCAGCGATCCATTTACTGCCTCTGGATCCTTTACTGGGGAGTTTAGGAAGGCTTGAGGGGAATGTGTCATGTACTTCCCATGTGTACTTTGACCTAGCTTGATGATGTACCACTGTAATCACATTCTGAAGCAAAGAGTGGAAGATGGCAGGTTAAGGATAGCCTGAGCTACGTGGCAAGTTCAAGGGTAGCCTGAGCTATATAGCGAGATCCTGTATCAAAGCCAAGAGCTAGGGATATAACTTAGTGGTAGAACTCTTGTCTAGCGTTCACAAAGCCCTAAACTCCACCTCTAGTGCATGTACTCCGCACACAGGCCTTGTGTGC
The DNA here is from genome assembly GCF_007827085.1 of Peromyscus californicus insignis. NCBI lineage: Eukaryota > Metazoa > Chordata > Mammalia > Rodentia > Cricetidae > Peromyscus > Peromyscus californicus. The sequence goes on from NW_026294595.1 coordinate 152,573,903, forward strand.
TAACCTGCCCGTGTTAAGATCACGGGGAAAGCCAGGGATTCCCGAGAGGACTGGCAGATAGTGAAAGCAAAGGAAGTAACAGCTTGTTCTCGGGTCCTGCTCAGCCTTCAAAGTCCCACACAAATGTCCCTCCTAATCTTCTCTCCTCAGTCCCAAGGCCACTGTAGGACTTTGAGGTATTGTTTGTGGCATGTGAGTTAGCACGTGACTGAGGTATTCATTGCTGGTCCCTAGTTTTGCATGGGACTTGGGTGCAGCTAGTACTCCCTAGGTACTGTCGAATCTGTGCTCCACCGAAGCGGATGTATGAGTGTCCTGAAGTTTCCCTAGATAGCAGTCTTTATTCATTCACCTTGTCAGGGTGCGAAGGAGTGGGCTGCCTGCCTGCCTGCCTTCCTGCAGTCCTGAGGGAGGCTGCCTCATACCTCCTCAGCTTCTGATAGCTGCCAAAACCTTTGGTGTCCTCGTCTGCAGAGAGGTCTCTGTTTTCCTCTTCCTGGATCTCCTTGTCTCTTTCTCTCCCTCTTAGAAGGATAATGGTAGCATTAATTTGTAGATGGCCCACTTTCCAAGTTTAGGTGTTCTGTGAGGTCAGGAAATGTGAGCATGCCGTGAGTAGTCCTAGAGGTGGCCTGCATGGAGCAGGGAGTGAAGACCCAGAGCGGAAGCCTGGAGAGCTGGCCTGACCTGGAGCAGGTGACCTTGTGGTGACAGAGCACTGGCACCTGAGAGAGATGTACTCCGAACTGTGCTTTGGTGAGGACAACTGGACGCCCCCTGCTGTTTCACACAACAATTACACAATAAAAGTTGCATATCTGTTGATGATTGTATTGGCTATTATTATTGGTTTTTTGGTTTTTTTTTCCCTTTACATGCACAGGTGTGCATGCCACAGTGTACATGTAGCAGTCAGAAGGACAACTTTGTGAAATCAGTTTCTTCTTGTCTGTGGGTTCCAGGGGTTGAATTCTGGTCTCTAGGCTTGCACAGCCAATCCAGTCAGGAAGGTAACTTGGCCACTTGGAAAGTTAGAGCTGTCCCCACAGTGTTGAATGGCTTGTGGAAGTCAGTTTGCTATTAGAATGGTGGAATAATGGTTCCTGGGTAGCTGTTCTTGAGCAAGAGTCCTCCCTAGGAGAGCACAGAGCCTCTCTCCCCATTCCCAGGATGGGGAGGGAATGATATCCCTTCGTTACTGTCTGGAGTCCACCTTGGGGTGGGGACAGTCCTTTGGTTTCTTTGCCTTCTGTCAGGCAAGGGACCACCCTGCATGGTTCTCAGCCTAAGCCCTGCGTTCCCAGGATGGAGAGAAGCAGGGATAGGGTTCTTTGGGAACCTGCTATTCAGTGAAGCTGGACATTCCAGAGAAGGTATCTGTGGCCAAAGGCAGCTTGCTTTTACATCTGTTCCCAAGTCTAAAGGGGAGAGGCACTTGGAACAGGAGTCAGTGTCCCCTACCTGCTTACATCCCTCCCCTTTGTGAGCCTTTGGCAAGAACACCTCTGCTGTTTGGTACATGGCACTCTGCCCTAGCATGTTCCTAGATTTCTGAGCCAGTGGGCTTGCATGGCACCTGTCTCTGTGCTTGGAGCCCTAGGGCCGCTTCAGGAAGTCCCCAAGCTATAGGTGAGGAACATGTTGTGTCCAGCAGGTACAATAAACGCTAGGTATGACCACCAGCAGATAAGGCATGGAACTGCTGTCTTGAGGCCTTAGAGCTTAGTGTGTGGCATGTGAAAGAAGAATTGAAGGCCTGGAGGTGTGGGTGGTGAGGGAGAGGGACTATGGGATGCTGTGTAGAACAGGCTGTGGACAGGACCCAGTTGTGCTACTTTTCAAATCATGCTGGTTTTAAGCATGTGTATATAGGGTCCTCTGGGCTGCAGGAGAGCAAGGCAGGGCTACTTGGGCTTCTTAGGCTCAAAATCTCTTTCATTTGTTCTAGTTCCTGTGTGCTTTCTGGGCCTCAGTCTCCTGCATTTAGAGTGAAGACGGTGCTGAGTTAAAGGCACTTGAGCATGAGAGACAGGCCAGGTCATTTCAGTGGCAAGAACTCTGTTGGAAATGGTAGAAAACTGTGTTGTAGAAGAACATTGCCTTAACTATGTAAAAATGTGTTGTATTATTTGTTTATGCTGCATTTGCTTAATTATGTAAAGATGTGTTGCTGTTTTACCTTGCCTGCCTAAGGCACCTGATTGGTCTAGTAAAAAAAGCTGGGCAGCCAATAGCTAGGCAGTAGAGGGCTGGGCAGGGCTGGTGGGCAGAGAGAATAAGGAGGAGGAGGAATCTGGGCTTGAGAAGACAAGGGAGAAGAGAATAAGGGAGATGCCCAAGGCCATCGAGGCAGCTGCTGGATGCAGAGTAAGACATACAGAATGAAATAAAGGTAAAAAGCCCTGAGGCAAAATGCAGATGAAGAGAAACAGGCTAAAATAATTTATAAGAGCTAGCAAGTAACAAGCCTAAGCTAAGGCTGAGCATTCATAATTAATAAGTCTCTGCCAGGCGGTGGTGGTACACGCCTTTAATTCCAGCACTCGGGAGGCAGAGGCAGGCAGATCTCTGTGAGTTCGAGGACAGCCTGGTCTCCAAAACAAGTTCCAGGAAAGGCGCAAATCTACACAGAGAAACCCTGTTTCAAAAAAAAAAAAAAAAAAAAAAAAAAAAAGTCTCCATGTCTTTATTTGGGAGCTGGTTAGTGGCCCAAAAAAAGCCTGCTACAAAACTGGCCATTCCAGAATCTTGTAAAGAGGCGTTTTCTGGCACGCAATTCAGAGTCATCCAAACATGCTGGGTTTTTAATGCCATCTGTGTCTTTCTTCAGCGTGGAAATTCTCATGGACGCAGGATGATTTGGTTGTGCTGAGCTCTGCTAACTCAATATTCTAAGGATCCAAAGATGTACAGGACCAGAACTGACATGTGTGTCGTCTTAGGAAGGTGGCAATATATTGTATCTGTGGTCAAGTATTTTGCTGTGTGTGTAGTCTTTGCAAACTGGACATACGTGGTAAACGTGGTTGTGAGACTACAAGGCTGTACCTCCCACATGTCCTGCCTGCATATGCTTTTGGGATTGCTTTGAAGCTCACACGGCTAATTCACATCTTCTGCAGTGGGGTGAACGTCTCATTGGCTCCTAGCAGTGGGTCTGCAGCCCTCTCCTGGGAATGTCATTAGGTTAGTTATTAGCCTTCTAGAAATATCCTCAGATCATGGACCTCTGTAGTGGGCAGTGTTTCGGTTATTTTTCTCCTTGCCTGATAGGAAGCAACTTAAGAGGTTAAAGAGGCTATTTCTGCTTACAGTTTAAGGGTTTAGCCATCACGGCAGGGGAGCCATGGTGGCAGGAGCTGGAGGCAGCTGGTCATATTGTTTCCATAGCCTGTTCAAGGCACTTGTGAGCTCCCTGAGTGGGTGCTAGGAATTGAACTTAGGTCCTCTGCAAGATGAATATACCCTCTTAACCTCTGTGCCATCTCTCCAGCCCTCTTGTTTTGTTTTGATTTTTGACCAGGTCTCACTATGTGGCCTAGAACCCACTATGTAGACCAGGTTAGCCTTCAACCTTTGACACCCTTCCTGCCTCCCAGGTGGTGGTGTTACAGGTGCACACTACCATGCCCAGCTTTTGTTTTGTTGTCACTAATATTTTCCAAGAGCTTATTTTGTGTGTGTGTGTGTGTGGAGGGGGGGAGGCTCCCTGTGGTTTCTACTACATTTAGTGCCATGGCAGAGGAATGGAGGTCTGAGAACAATTTGTGGGAGTCAGTTCTCTGTAGCGGGATCCTAATTAGTCTTAATAATAAAAACCCAGAGTCAAATATCGGGGTGAAAGGTGAAAGGTCAGAGAAGCAAAGGAGCAGCCACAGTCACCTCTGACCTCTCCAGATCCTCAGACCAAAAAGGCCGAGATCCTCTCTGTGCCCTGCCTTGTCACTTCCTCTCTCTGCCCGGCCATATCACTTCCTGTCTCCTGTCTGTGCAGACCTCTATGGTTAGCAAGTGGCTGGCTCCATCCTCTGATCTCCAGGCAAGCTTTATTTGTCAGAACACAGTCACAGCAGTTCTCTTCTTCCACAGTGTGGGTCCCAGGGGTTGAACTCAGGTCGTGAGTTTGGTGGCATGTACCTTCACCCTCTGAGTCATCCTCGCAGCCCCTGTGTTAATATTGTTTGTTTGTGTTATGTTTTGGTTTTTTGAGCAATATCTGTCTCTGCCTCATGAGTGCTGGGATTGAAGGTGTGAGTGACCACCACCCTGCTTTCTGCATTTATTCCTGCAGGCCAGAAAAGGCCACCAGATCCCATCATGGAAGGTTTTGAGCTGCCCTTTGGCTGCTGGGAATTGAACTCAGGACCTCTGGAAGAGCAGCCAGTGCTGTTAACCACTGAGCCATCTCTCCAGCCCTGTTTTTTGTTTTTCAAGACAGGGTTTCTCTGTATTCCTGACTGTCCTGGAACTGTGTAGACCAGGCTGGCCTCTAACTCACAGAGTTTCGCCTGCCTCTGCCTAGTGCTGAGATTAAGGTGTGCGCCACCACAACAGGCTGAAAGACATTTAAGGAATTGCTCAGCATCCTTAGTCATCAGGGAGATGCAAATCAAAACTACTCTGAGATTCCATCTTACACCTGTCAGAATGGCTAAGATCAAAAGCACTGCAGACAGCTTATGTTGGAGAGGAGGTAGAGCGGGGAACACTCCTCACTCTTGGTGGGAATGCAAATTTGTACAGCCACTATGGAAATCAGTGTGGCGGTTTCTCAGAAAATTGGGAATCAATCTTCCTCAAGACCCAACTATACCACTCTTGTGTTAATTTTAAATAGTCTGTTATCTTTCATCTGTATAGTAACTTGTTTTTATAGTTGTGATTTGAATATAGGTGTCTTTTTTTTTTTTTTCTTTATAATCTTGGTTGCTCCAAGTATTGGGCATTGAGAAGCAGTGCAGGAGATTAGACTGGACCAGACTGAAGTTCTACATGTTACGCAGATAGATGCTCTACCCCTGGCCTGATTCCTGGCCTTTGGTATTAGTGTTTGCCCCTCAGACAACAGGCTTCCTCCATAGGCTGATGCTGGCCATCATGGGTTTGCCCTGTAGAGACTGGGCACAGGGCCGGAGGTTCTGTAGTCCTCACTGTGGGGTCCTCTCAGCCTTCCTCCTTTCCATAGACACTCCAGGAGTTCTTTCTCCCATCCCTGCCAGGATGCAGTTAAGGAACAGTCCTACCTTGAGCCTCTTGGGACTTTCCCAGGGTGGCTCTACATATAGCTGGTTGAGATCCAGTGCCTTGGCGACCGCAGTTCAGTTCCTTCCTATTTTTGCTTTTCTCTCTAAAATCCACAACTGCCAGCTCATGTTCTGTTCTCACTGTCCTTGGAATTGTACACCATGCTTGTCCCTTGCAGACAGATCTGTGAGGGTCTGGAGCTCTCAGCATGTGTCTGTGCCGCATCCTGTCTTTCCTGTGAATGTTTGGTTGTTTTGGTTTTTGGTTTTGGTTTTGGTTTTTCAAGACAGGGTTTCTCTGTGTAACAACTCTGACTGTCCTAAAACTCACTCTGTTGACCAAGCTGCCTTCAAATTTACAGAGATCTGAGTGCCTCCTTGAGTACTGGGATTAAAGACGTGCACCACCATGCCCAACTTCCTGTGAATGGTGGTTTTTGTTTTGGTTGTTGTTTTTGTTTGTTTTGTTTTGTTTTTCCAAGACAGAGTTTCTCTGTATAACAGCCCTAGCTGTCCTGGAACTCTCTTTGTAGACCAGGCTGGCCTCGAACTCACTGAGATCCACCTGCCTCTGCTTCCTAAGTGCTTGCCATTAAAGGCATGCACCACTACTGCCCGGCTCCTGTAAATGTTTTTAAACTAAGCAAGCCAGCACGCCGCAAGCCAGCACCTCGTCTGCTGTTTTGAGAAGGCATGGGCTAGAGATTTGGCTCAGCAATTAAGAGCATGCACTGCCCTTGCATGGGCTCTAAATTCAGTTCCTAGCACCCTCATTGGGCAGCTCACAACCACCTGTAACTCCTCTAGGGGATCTGACCCTCCTTTTCTGGCTTCTGTGGGTACCTGCACACATGTCTGCACACACCAACACAACACACAAGCCAACACATAACTAAAAACAAGATCTTAAAACATGGTGGCAGTCCAGTGTTTCCTCATGTGTATAAATGCTAAGTACCGTGGAATGCGGCACTGTCCCACCTCATGGCTAGCCCGTAATATAGTGGTGCTGTCACTGACCTTTCTGTGTCTTCCTTGTGGCTGATGCTGACATGACATCCTAGGCATGCTGTGTGGGGGCTTACTTTGTATCCTTGGAGCGAGCCGTTCCTTGAGATTGGGGAGTTGAAGAAGAGGATGCTGGGAGCCTTGTGTTGGGGGGTGAGGGTGGGAGCGTGGTGTGCATCAGAGGTTTGTTCTTCATGTAACCTGGAGAAAGTCCTTCCCTAAATGTTAGATCACTCTCAGCAGCTTCTGTGCGGCAGTGCCCCCTGGTGGGCATGGTGGGCACTGAGTCCAGAATAGGTTGTCACCTCAAGGTGTTTTAACCTGCAAAGGAGCAGGGCAGGAGAGACCACCCTGAAGCTGTACAGGCTGAGGGGTGGTGCTGGGAGCTAGACTCAGGCAGGAAGCAGTTCAGGGACCCATGCTGCAAAGTAGAGGGAGGGCAGCAGGCAGCCTGAAGCAACAGGCCAAGTATGTGTTTTGGTGAAGGTAAGGGCCTGCCTGTTGTGAGCAATTGATCAAAGGCCCTGTGTGACACAGGAAGTAGTGGGTGAGCCAGGCTTCCTCCCCCGGGAAGATTGGTCACTCCAGGTAGAAGATGACTCAACACTACCTGCAGGTCGTCCTCTGCCCACTGGCTTGGCACACTTCTTCCCCTGTCCCCTCCCTCCTCTCCCTCTGCATTTCTCAAGGGGACTGTCAACTTGTAGGAGGCTCTTGTATACCATACCTGCCCATAAGCTTGGCATGGCCCCTGCACCCCCAGGCATGCCCAGTGTCCCTGAAGTCCCACTCAGTGCTACCAGTCACTGAAGCCAGCACATGCTAGAGCACCAACCCTGGGGTCTATGAAGGTCAGACCCTCAAATTACTGGGTTTGGGAAGAGTATTAGGCTCTCCTACAGACATATCAGCGCCTCCAAGACACCTTGGGAGCTCAGCCCAGTGCCTTCCAATCTTGCCTCCTGTACAGTGTCTGACCAGTTCCATATCGTGCTGAGTGCTGAGTGTAGGCTGTAGCCGGTGGCGTGAGGACCGACTTCCTACTCTTTGAAACTGAGCTTCTAACCTGTGCAACAGTCCTGGGGGCCCATGGTCCATCTCCGACATGTTCACGTCTGGCCATTCATTCACCCATCACTCACTGAGATTGTTTTCAAATGCAGACCCTGTATCACACGTAAGACAGTCTGGAAACATTGCTGATCTCTGCAGACTGTGGCCTGGGCTTTCTGTAACAACACTTCTCGTGTTGTGCTCAGGACTGGAGGAGATCCAGGGGGTGAGGTTGTAGATCGGTAGCCCATGGTTTCCTCGTCAGTCGCCTCGGTGTTTTGCCTACTCTGTGAATCTGTAGCGCCTCCTACTAGCCACGATGTCCCCTTGGCTTCCCTCACTGACCCAGGCTGAACATAGCCTACCGAGATCTAAGCTGCCTCTTGTGCAGTTGTGATGTGAGGGTCTGTGGCACTCTCTAGCTAGGGGCCTGGGACCTGGAGTGAGTGTCCCCAACACACTCCCCAAGGATCCTGGCATCCTAGATGTGAACCAGCTTCCGTGTGACTGGCGTGTGCCCTGCTTCCCTCCCTTTCAGATGCTGGATGAGAACCACCATCTGATCCAGTGCATCCTGGACTACCAGAGCAAGGGCAAGACGGCCGAGTGCACTCAGTAAGTAACGATGCCAGCCAAGGCCCAGCCCTCCCTTGGTCTCTATGACACTGCCTTCTCCGTGCTCTGGGAAAGTTTCCCTGGGTACGGACGGAGCAGAGTGAGGTCACATGTAATCCTGAGGGTGCAAGTGCGGTGGGAACCCTCACTATTAGGGCTTGGGGTAAAGAGGGAAGGAGTTTACACAGCCTCCATCCGTGGGGCCAGTAGTCGACCCAACCAGGAGACAGCTTGTGCCTCTGTGTGGGCAAAGTACCTCAGACCTCTGTCTCACCTTCATGAGACTCCTGGGTATCAAGTGTGCATGGCCCCGGTCCCCACCCGGTGCATCTTGTCTGAGAGACCTGAGGCCTTGCTTGGTGTGATGTGTGGGTGAGATGTGGGTCAGGGTCCTCAGTCCCCTGTTTCCTTATAGGGCTCTTCAGGCTATCGGCTGCTATGGAGTTAGCCTGATGTCTGACTTTGGAGCGGGGCTCTGTTCCCTGTCTTCCTCTGTCTTCTTCAGGCCTCTCCTCCTTTTCCATTGACCTAGTACCACCTTCCTCTTGGCTCACATCTCAGGGTCTTCCCAGGGTTCAGTCATGGAACAGGAGCCTACCCCTGCCTGGACTGTGGAGAGCTGCAGCTGCCTGTTTCCAGCCCGGCCTGAGTGTCCTTGGGGCCAGTGTCCTGCTGGAGTTTGGCTGGAGGTCAAGGCTCACTTGGGTAGACTGTGCTTCTACCTTGGGCGTGCTTGTCCTGCTTCACCTGTGTGCTTCTCCCACAGGTACCAGCAGATCCTGCACCGGAACCTGGTCTACCTGGCCACAATAGCAGACTCCAACCAGAATATGCAGTCGCTGCTTCCTGCGGTAGGTACTGCAACCAGTTTCTGGGTGTGTCATCTCAAGTAGTCAGGTGACCAACAGCAACCCAGTACTATTAGGCATCAGAAATTAGGGGTTCTAAAAACGCCCCATCACATGACTAGACAGGTGGAATTGGGTCTTTGACTGCTTAGTGTGGGGAAGTGACCCCAGAACCAGCCCTAGGGGTGTTATCAGTGTCGTGATAGACAGGAGGGAGCTTTCCGCCTTTATTGTAAACACTTCTTTCTGTTTGCTTTCTGTTTTTGTGGTGCTGAGGCTTGAATGCCGGGCTTCATACATTTTAAGCCCCTCCAAATGGTGTGAGTGGTTCCCGTGAGTGTGAGTCCATTACCAGGACTTAAAAAACAAAAAAAAGTCTTTCTTGGTGCGTGCCTTTAATCCTAGCACTTGGGATGCTGAGGTAGTAGGACTGCTGTCAGTTTGAAGCTGGACTGGGCCGTATATTGAGTACCAAGCTAGCTGAATCTACACAGTATGAACCCTGGCTTAAAAATAAAAGAAAGAAGGGTTGGGGATTTAGCTCAGTGGTAGAGCGCTTGCCTAGCAAGCACAAGGCCCTGGGTTCGGTCCTCAGCTCCGGAAAATAAAAAATTTAAATAAATAAATAAATAAAAAGAGCCGGGCGGTGATGGTGCACGCCTTTAATCCCAGCACTTGGGAGGCAGAGACAGGTGGATCTCTGTGAGTTTGAGGCCAGCCTGGTCTACAAAGTGAGTTTCTGAACAGCCAGGGCTGTTACACAGAGAAACCCTGTCTCGAAAAACCAAAAAGAAAAAAAAAAGAAAGTTGAAAGGAAAAAAATCTCCAGTGCAGCCATGTTCCAGATGTTAGCATAAATATTTTACTGTCTGTTTGATTTTCTGTAAATGCATTTTCCCCTAATTAAATTTTTACTGTGAAGTTGGATCGTGTGCCTGTGGCCAAGTGAGGTGACCCCAGGATGACTGCGGCTGACTACAAGGTGCCAGGGCAGATATGTTATCAAGAATGGCTCACCCCTGATACCACTGTTCCCTGGGAAAGTGGAGGCGTTATAAGTGGTGTTATACCTTGGTTGGCTGTGATGTCAATCAGGTGCTCCTGCAGATACCAGCTGGTCCTGTGGACACCCCCTTCTCATTTTCAGTACTAGGGGTTGAACCTGGAGCTTTGTGCATATGAAGCTATATCCTCAGTTGTCTTTTACTTCTTAAAAATAAGTTTTAGTTTTAGGATCTAACTATTTTGCCAGACAGAACTTGAACTTACGCTGTAGGCAAGCCTTGAACTTGCCATCCTCCTGCCTCCACCTCTTGGCTGAGATTATATGGCTGCAGTACCAGGCCTGGTTGCGGGGGCTCCCTTTCTTGGCTAGGTACAGATAGCATGTGTGTGCAAACCTTTGGGACCACTGTTTGATCTAGGGAAGGAGCCACCTCCCTTCTACACCTTACGTTTAACTGAGGGGGTGGAGGATGAGAGGGGAGGGGACACAGGAAATAAAAGTGCAGGAAGCCAGCTTGTGCAGGGCCTGGGTCATTGATGAGATGTGGACAGAGACACTTGGCCAACTGATTTATGTACTGAATGTCATGTTGGTCTCTATCTTAGCCCAGTACCCCTGCTGGCAGGTAGCTGTGCAGTTTTTATGTCCCTGGGGTGGCTCTTGGTGCCTGTTCTCTGAGTTAACTGTCCTGTCCCAACCTTCCTGTCGTCTACAGCCACCAACACAGAACATGAACCTGGGCCCGGGAGCACTGAGTCAGAGCGGTTCCAGCCAGGGCCTGCATCCCCAGGGTAGCCTCAGCGATGCCATCAGCACAGGCCTGCCCCCTGCCTCCCTCATGCAGGGCCAGATCGGTAACGGTGAGCAGGTTTGCTGCAGCGATGTCACCAAGGTAGCCATAGGTGGCTGGCTACAGTGACAGCCTACACCCAGCAGAGCTGGCATAGTGCCTTCCTGGCCTGGCCTGTGCCCACCTTTGTCCCACTGTCTGGCCACAGGGACTCTGCTAAGCCTAAGTGTATGTAGGGGTTGAATAAATATGCAGAGGGCATCAAACTGACTTCAAGTGCCCAGTTCTGCTTGACTCTGTCCGCTTAATGTACAGACATGTGCTTCTGTGTGGATTCCTTAGAATGAAGGTGTGGGTGGTGGTGCTGGTGGTGGTGGTGCTGGTGGTGGTGCTGGTGGTGGTGGTGCTGGTGGTGGTGGTGCTGGTGGTGGTGCTGGTGGTGGTGGTGCTGGTGGTGGTGCTGGTGGTGGTGGTGCTGGTGGTTTTGGTGCTGCTGCTGCTGCTGCTGCTGCTGCTGCTGCTGCTGCTGCTGCTGCAGTATAAGAACTAATAACTACGGGGGCTCTCAGTAACCGTGACACATGGTGTGTGTCTGTTCATTCATCACTTGCTTCATCAGTGTTACTGACCAGGGATTAACTTCCTCCTCAAAAAGGGAGGTGTCAAAGAACTTGGGTGTCTTTTTTTTTTTTTGGTTTTTCGAGACAGGGTTTCTCTGTGCAGCTTTGCGCCTTTCCTGGGACTCACTTGGTAGCCCAGGCTGGCCTCGAACTCACAGAGATCCGCCTGGCTCTGCCTCCCGAGTGCTGGGATTAAAGGCGTGCGCCACCACCGCCCGGCTGAACTTGGGTGTCTTTACCTTGAGGTGGTTACCTGGCCTCCAGTGCCTGACACTCCCTTTCCTACCCCTCCTGGCAGGTCCAAACCACGTGTCCATGCAGCAGACAGCCCAGAGCACACTGCCCACAACCTCCATGAGCATGTCAGGCAGTGGTCATGGTACTGGGCCTGGCTACAGCCACTCGGGACCCACCTCACAGAGCGTTCCCATGCAAGGCCAAGGTGCCATCAGCAACTATGTATCTCGGACCAACATCAACATGCAGTCCAACCCAGGTACTGCCCCTCCCCCTGCCCCACAGTCCCGGCCAGCTCCTAAACCCTTATGAAGTCAGGCAGCTTGTCTGTGTGGCCCCTAAGGGGCGGCCCGCCTGGCGGGTGCTGTGACGCTTCCCTAGGTGTTTCCACCAGGCCAGGTTGGTGGAAACACAGGGACTCAGCCCTGAGTGGTTTCTCAGAGGCCTCAGGAATTCCAAGGAAAGGGTGCCGTTGGCTGTGGGACTTGGAAGAACACTGGTCTCAGATGAGGTATAGCAATTCCCCACACAGGGGACCCCTGGCAAAATCCAGAAGTAGGAAAGATGAAGGGTCACAAATGCTAAGCTGGAGGTCCAGGCCTTTCAGCAGAGCAGCAGCCCCAGATCTAGGCTGTCTGTGATGGTGGGTGCTGATCATGAAGTACCTGGGACATGGCAGGTCCCAATCTCGATGTTCTCTGAGCATCAGAGACAGGGGTTTCAGAGGAATGTTACAAAACAAGATGGAGTGTCTCCTAGTCTCTTTTTTGGGGGGAGGGGGGGGGCTGGAACTCACTTTGTAGATCAGGCTGGCTTCGAACTCACAGAGTTCAAACTCACCTGCCTCCTCTGTCTCCCAAGTGCTGGGATAAAGGCGTGCGCCACCACCGCCCGGCTTCTCCTAGTGTTTCTATGATCATAACACTGCAGATTTATTTTTGCAAACACATTGTTAGAGTGTTTATTGAAGATCGCTTCACTTTTTTGGTTTTTCAAGAGAGGGTTTTTCTGTGTAGCCCTGGCTGTCCTAGAATTCGCTCTGTAGACCAGGCTGGCCTCGAACTCACAGAGTGCCGGGATTAAAGGCATCACTACTGCCGCCCGGCTTGTTTTACTTTTTCAACATGGTTCTAGAAGCTTTTCTTTTTCTTTCTTTCTTCCTTTTTTCCCCCAGTGCTGGGGACTGAACACAGGACCTCATGCATGTAAGGCAGGGGCTCTACTAGTGAGCTACATCCCTCACTAAATTGCCTTGGCTGGCTTTGAACTTGGAATCTTCTTTTCCTCCATCTCCTGAGTAGCCAGAGTGACAGGCGTGCTCCACCAGGCCTGGCTTTCTACAAACTCTGAAACAAACGGATCCTGTTTCATTTCTGTTGGGTAGTGCCATTCCCCTGAGTTCTGAGCAGTGTGAGGACAGGCCAGCAGACAGGCAGGTGCAGTCTACAGTAGCTGTAGGGCCACTGCTCAAGAAGTGAGGAGGGGACACTGACTCATTCAGGACAGGTCCTGGGAACAAGGAAGGACAAGATTCTAGTTTCTGTGCTCGGGAGCTGTGGGGGCTGAGAACCCACATTGTCTTGCCCAGTGCCTCTTTTCTGTGTTAGCCAAACGTGAGTACTAACAGCTGAGGTCTGACCTCGTGCCAGGGCATAGATGCAGTTCACATTGTTAGAGGTATGACTTGGAATCCAAAAGCCCCGTCTTACATGAACATGGGAAATGATGATGGAGTAGCATTAGAAGGGAGGGAGGTCTGCAGGTGAAAGAACCCCCCTCCCCTCAGGCTTATTTTGGGGTCTCTGTCTCATCACACAGTCTCCATGATGCACCAGCAGGCAGCCACATCCCACTACAACTCAGCACAGGGCGGGAGCCAGCATTACCAGGGCCAGGCGCCCATTGCCATGATGGGCCAGGGTGGCCAAGGGAGCAGCATGATGGGACAGCGGCCCATGGCACCCTACCGACCCTCCCAGCAAGGTAAGGCTGAGGCCTACTTCAGCCCATGGTGAAGAGCCAGTGGTCTGTCTCCTCACAAGGGCCATAATGTTTGTTCCATGACGTGAGCAAGGATGCTTGGCCTATAGGTGCAATGGGAACCGCGTGAGTATCTGATGTTGGAGGCTGAGGGACAGGTGGTTGTTGTTCCGATTCCAGAATATTTGGGCAGCTGGGTTAAGAGGAGAGGGAGGATTGGTATTTGAATGGTCCTGGGTGTCTTCCTCCCGTGAGCAAGGCCGCTTAGCATGGTTTTGCCACTGAACCAGGTATGTGAGCATGTCTCACCCACTGCCTGCTGGTCCTGAGTGTCTGCTCACACCCCACAGGCTCTTCCCAGCAGTACCTAGGCCAGGAGGAGTACTACAGTGAACAGTACAGCCACAGCCAGGGTGCTGCAGAGCCCATGAGTCAACAGTACTACCCCGACGGTAAGACGCGCTTCTGGCAACTCCCTGTTGATCTGCTCTCCAGACCTAACATCCTTGTGTCCTGCCAGCAACGCACCCCAAGTCCCCTCGGCTTGAGCACATTGGGGCATGATTGAGGCTGGTCTCTGACAAGAATATCTTCTGCCTTAGGACACCATCCACCTCTTTGGTTTTTTTCTGCTTCCCTTTCCCAGAAGGTAGTAGGAGTTTGAGCTGGGTAGAGCCATCCATTACTGACAGGTGTGTTTATCATGGTGGGTCATAACATCCAGCCTCCTGCCCTCACTTCTGCAAACTGTCACCTTTAAGTAGATTTGTGAAAGTGGCATTTAAAGTGATCTTAAATACTGGGTATGGTAGCCCATGCCTATATTCCCAGCTCTTCGGTGGCTGAAGCAGGAAGATTAAGAATTTGAAGCCAGCTGGGCTACAACAGGAGACCCTGTCTCAATAAATATCTTTCTTAAATGTATATTTTGAGAGAGAACAGTGGAAGTCTCTGGGAGAACTCCTAGCCAGGGCCCTGGTGTAAGCCATAGCATGAGATAGGGTGCATGCCTGGGATTGGGGAATAAGAGCAGGATAGGTGGCTGAGACAAGTCTTGTAGCAAGCCATGATGCCTGGTGTGAGATGGTAGCATGTTCCAAAGGCCTTTTCATGGTCACAGCACCACTACCCAGGAAGCCCCAGAAGTTGGACAGATATGGGAGAGAGCAGCCAGTGCTGTAAAGAAGGCTTGATTCTCTCTACAAGCCTCACAGTGCAGTGATGGAGATGCAGTGATTGGAGCAGCCTCACAGTGACGGTGATGTCTGCATTTGAGAGAGAAAGAGAAAGACAGACAGACACAACAGAGAGGCTTAGAGAGGTGGGCTCTGCCTCATCCCCTGGCCTGAACTCACTGCTGCAGAGCCCAGTTGTCCCCCAGGACCTAGCCAAGGAGACAGCGCCATTGACAGTAAGTCCCCTGTTTCTTGCAGGCCACGGCGACTATGCCTACCAGCAATCATCTTACACAGAGCAGAGCTACGACCGCTCGTTTGAGGATTCCACACAGCACTACTATGAGGGGGGTAAGGAGTATTGGTGGGGACACGTGCTGGGCCCCGTGTGTAAACACAGCACAGGCACAGCAGTTGATACCACCCTCCTAGGGCCAGCCGTGCTGACCCCCAGTCTCACCCGTCACTGATGGCAACAGATAGCCGGTGTAGGTGTGCGAGGTTGGGGTTTGCCAGGCTCTGCCCTGGGACTTCACTTCACCTGTATGCTTGGGAAACAGGACAGGGTTTGTCTGACCATGCTGGGGGTGTTGCTGCTGGGGGACCAACGCTGCCATCCCTCCAGCCGAGTGGCCCGTGAGCCCAGTAGGTTTGCTTCTGTAAGGGGCTTGTGTCCGCAGCATGGAGAGACCCGTGGTGGTGCTGTAGGAACGGGGGAGAGGGACAGCTGTGTGTCTGTCTCTGTGGTGTAAATATGCCCATCCTGGCTGACAGGTGTCACCAATGGGATGCCACAGAATGGGAAGTGAGAGGAGATACGCAGGTCCTAAGCAGGTTGAGAGTCATAGATTCACAGGACTTAGCAGACATACATTCACATTAATTACAAGAAAAGATTTATTTCTGTCCTTTATTTATGTGTTGTGTGTACGTATTCATTCACCCTCACAGGTGGTGTTCTCAGAGACTAGAAGAGGGTGTTGTAGCTCCTGGAGTTGGAGTTACAGGTGGTTGTGAACCACCTAATGTTATTCTGGGAATCAAACTTGGGTCTTCTGGAAGAGTAGCCACACACTCTAACCTCTGAGTCATCGCTCCTGAAGTATTTCTTAATAATTGACTTTTAGTATTTTAGAATAACTCTGTAAGAAAGAAACACAGAGAGGTGTCTGTGTATAATACACTGACACACAGTCTGTACTGATTGAGCCCACAGTTTTGAGACTTCTACCTGCCTGGTCACAACTTCAGACTTGATTGTAGGTGGAAGTTTCTGCTCCGCCAACAACTTCCAAATTCCCAGCATCCACTTCCCAAATTACCACACAGATGCTTATATGAATTATAACTGCTGGGCCACTAGCTCAGGTTTATTACTGACTAGCTCTTACACTTAAGTTAACCCATAATTCTTATCTATGTTTAGCCATGTGGCTTGGTACCTTTTCTCAGTTGACATTCTCATCTTGCTTCCTCTGTGTCTGGCTGGCAACTCCTGACTCCAGCCCTTCCTCTTCTCTCTTAGTTTGGTCACCCCGCCTATGCTTCCTGCCTGGCTACTGGCCAATCAGCATTTTCATACCAATTCGAGTGACAATCTTTACAGTGTACAGGAGCATTATCCCACAGCACTTGATTTTCACCATCTGCATTCATTTTCCTGTTTTATTCCTTTAAAACCAAACACACAGTAGGTGGGACAATCCCCTCAGTCCTCTGCTGTGGCCTGCTTGTTGATGTCCGACCTCCAGGGCTGTAGTGATGGAATAGCATCAGGGCAGCTTGAAGCATCAGGCCTTCACTGCCTCCTAGCTCTGGAGGCCTGAGATCTGAGGTCAAGGTGTCTGCAGACCCACCTTCTGCCAGCTCAGGGCGGGTCTGCTGCAGGCCTCTCCAGCGTCTGCTGGCTGCCATCAGTCTGGCTGACTCTTGGCTTGGAGAAACATGCTGCAGTCCCCACCTGCATTGTCCTGTGGCCTCTGTGCATCGGCTCACGATTCCTTCACTTCGCACAGACCCATCCCTGGCCTCCACTGAAGGGACCCTTTGGGACTGTGTCTTACTTTTCTTGTTGCTGGGACGAAACACCCAACAAAAGCCGCTTAAGGAACGGCTTGCTTTGGCTCACAGTTTGAGGGACAGTCCACGGTGGAAGGAGCCTGAGGCAGCTGGTCACATGGCTTCTGCAGTCAGGAAACGAAGAGGGATGAACACCACTTTCTCCTCTTCATTCAGTCTGGGACCCTAGTCCCTGACATGGTGTCACCCACATTCACTTAAACTTTTCAAGAAACACCTTCAGAGACACGCTCAGGTGTGTCTCCTAGGTGGTTCTGAATCCAGTCACATTGACAATTAGGATCAACCATGTGGAGTAGAACTTGATAGTTCAGTGCATGGTACTGTTGTCAGCCTTTATCTTAGCAGCTCTATCACCCATTTTGTGTTATCTGGCTTTTCATTTGTATCTTCTAAAAAGACAAAAATGTAGTGTGATATTTGAGCCATTGTGGAAACATACTGCCTCTGGAGACATCGTGCAAGGATTCCATGGCTGTCCTGTGGGTGACAGGGAGCCCTGTGCACCGCCCTGAAATGATACTGTGCCCCCTTCTTCCTTCAGGAAACTCCCAGTACAGTCAGCAGCAGACTGGGTACCAGCAGGGCTCGGCGCAGCAGCAGACCTACTCCCAGCAGCAGTACCCCAACCAGCAGAGCTACCCGGGGCAGCAGCAAGGCTACGGTAAGGACGACAGTGTGTCTTCTCACAGAGGGCCCTTGGGGCCTGCTGTGTGCTGCGTGCATTGTAATGTTGTCATTCAGGCAGATGTTTAGTAAGCTTATTTTGGCATAGATGTTAGTTTCTGGAGAGGTTGGGGGATTGTGCACAGGGTTCCCGAGTACCCAGTACCCTGCCTTCCTGTGTCTAAGATCATCAGCTACGCCAATACAGTGGTTACAGTTCAGAAGCCAGCAGTGGGGCTGGAGAGATGGCTCGGCTGTTAAGAACACTTAATTTTCTTGCAGAGGATCTGTATTTGGTTCTCAGCACCCATATGGTAGCTCCCAACTGACTGAAACTCCAGTGCCAGGGGAGATCCGACTCCTCTCTTGTGGCCTCTGCTTGATGCATGTGGTCTGCAGACATGCATGCAGGAAGAAAGAAAAACAGCACTGGGCAGTAACTTACAGGCTACAGCCATGTAGCATTGAAAGCCTGCGTAGTGTTCACTAGGGGCTGGACTGTGGTTCCATGGTAGAGTAGAGTCCTGCCATCTGTGATGATCTGTGTTCAGTCCCCAGCACCCCCCCCCCACACACACACACACACACAGAGATGTGCTTTATCAATCCTTTCCTGAGCCTTCAACTTAGTTTTCATAGGAAGTCTGACATTTCTTTTCTGCCTGAGTTTAAGGTTTTGCTTTACTCTGTCCACCATAACTGACTCCAGCTGGTTCTGGAATAGCCCTTCACCCACTTCTGCAAGGTGGCAGCCCCAGTGTGCTGGGGACAGACCCTCAGTGTCCTATATGTGTATGGCCATAGTCCCGAGTCCTCACAGGACTGTCAGAGATGGCACGCTGAGTTGTAGCACTCTTGGAGGACAGGCTTTACCCACCACAGGATAGGTTCCTGGTGTCTGGGTGTTCACAAGCTTGGGAACCTGGGTGTGATTGGTCTGACAGCCTCTGTTGTCTTCACAGGCCCTGCCCAGGGAGCCCCCTCACAGTACTCGAGCTACCAGCAAGGCCAAGGTCAACAGTATGGAAGCTACAGAGCATCGCAGACGGGACCTTCTGCCCAGCAGCAGCGGCCTTACGGCTATGAGCAGGCAAGCTTTCTGGATGTTTCTGAAAGTACTGTCTGCCAGGTGTCAAGTGAGGCATGGCAAGGATCTCTCTTACGGTCCTGAGGAATAGTAGGAGGGGGGACTGATTAGCTTCCAGGACAGCAGCAGTGTGCAACCACTGGGGCTACAGTTGCTAGGATGGTCTTGATGACACAGATACCTCTTTCCCAGAGGCCAAAAAAGAACATCTCAAGAATTTGTGGACCAACAAGTGGCATGCTAACTTAGTTGTAGACTGAATGGTCATGACTACACTTGCCTCCAGAGAAGCCACAGTAGGGACATCTCAGGGAAAAGTGTCCTCACTTGAGACCTTTAATGCAGCCAAAAGAGTTTTAGCTGTGGGTCTCAAGGTCCCAACCCATCAGTTGGCTGATGGACCTAGGCAAGTACACAGCAAGCTGCTGTGTATAGTCTATGTTTCCTAGTGTCCCTGGCCACTACCCATAGATGCCAGTCTCTCCCCAACTCTGTTCCCCAGTTTTGAGGATTACAAATAGCTCCAGGCACCACCATAAATCCCTGTGGGAAGAACTAGCTGGGCTGAGGGTAACCAACTAACTAACACTGAGTTAGATTTACTCTATGCAGAGGTGCTGCCTGCCCTGGCAGTTGTACTCAGGGCCTGCTGTGCCCTCTGCTTCACCCACCTGGGTTCAGGCCCCGGAGCCCCATCAGCTTGGCTCTGCATTGACTCTTCACTGTGGGCTCCCAGGAGTCCTTCTTTGCCAGCTGTGGAGAAAGGAAGCTGGGTGGGTTGAGTGCCTGTGTCCTTCAGGACAACAGTCTTCAGGAGATTCTTCCTCTGGGTGCGGGATTCTGTTAGCTTCCAACCCTGCAGTCATGCTGATTCAAGCTCCAATTCTCTCTTCTTCAGATTTGCATTGACTGATTCTGTTAACCGGGTCACTCTAACCATTTCCTAAAAGTGGAACCTGGTGCTGGCATCAGCCTTGCTGCCCCATCAGTCACTGAAGGAGCTCAGGGCACAGGACTCCCTTCCTGGAGGGTCGGTGTGATGTCTGCTTAGGCACATGGCTAGGCCCTACCTCCCAGAGAGCCCAGTGCATCACTGGGAGCACACTGCTGTCTTCACAGGCATTGCCTGTGAGTAGAGCTGATAAAAATAAGTCAGGTCAAATAAATGATTGTCAAAACTGGGGAATAAGGTGGGGGAGTGACTGTCAGGCTGAAATATGACACTTCTGGATTAGAGAAGTGCTGCCTCTCCCTTGGTGGGTTTTGGCAGACTGTTAGCTACTTGCTTTTGAGGTCACTTTCCACCCATCCAGGGTTCTGGCTATGGGAAGAAGCTTCTTGTCACTTGAGTGTAGACCCTGCCACTCAGGACTGAGGGGGTGTAATCTATGTCTTGTTCTCTTTTAGGGCCAGTATGGAAATTACCAGCAATAAGGGACAAGCGTTGTCTTTGGACCCTTCACAGTAGTATGTTCTGGACAAGCCAGTGGCAGTCCTGATGAGTCATGACATGTTGGTTACCCTGCGCCCAATGCCATGTCTGCATGTGAAGCAGGCTCATTTCATGCTGGGTATGATGCCAAGCGTGCACGACTGGCCGTGATGGTGTGACTTATTTGGTGCTGTGTAAAGTATTGTATATCGATACGATGGAGAGGTTGTCCTGTTTGTGTCCCTCACCCCCTCCTCGATGTTCTTAGCTAGCTTTGGGGGTCATACTGCCATCACATGTTCTGTGGCCAGTGGTGAGACAATATCTAAAAGACCATGGTCCATGTTACCGTGAACAGACCCAGTGTGCCCCCCTCACACCTTTTTTGCAAAGTGGACTATAAATGTTCCTTTAACTGGCTGCGCATAGCTTGACACACATACGTACAACCCTGGGTGGCCATCTTCCTGTGCCTAGATGAGGCTTGGGGACACCTGTGTCTTGGGCTAGTTTCTTGTGTCACTGTAACAAAGAAAATGTGCTTCATGTGGAGAGACCGTGAGCTGTCCTCTCCAGAACTCACCCACTGCCTGTGTCTGTCCACTCCCTGTGATCCCAAAAGTGTGTGGCTTTATATTAGACAATGAAGAGGGGTCAGTGACTCTATTCTGAGGAAACGTGTCCATGAGGGCAGTGTGAGAGCAACCCACCCTAGGGAGGGCAGTGTTCTGCAGAGCGTGGCTTGCTGTCTGCCAGCTGCGTTGTGAGTAGTGTGGCTTTGCCCTTGTTTATTTGATGTCGTGTCAAGGATTTGAGTATGCCCAGTCCTAAACTTCAAGAGAACTGGAAGTACTGATGCTAAATTTTACAAGTTCAGATTGTTAAGCAAGCATTCCTTTGCATTTAGGGAAATCTGAAATCCACACCGTATTTTTAACAAATCGAAATAACTTTATTATGTTATTTTAAATGAAAAGTACAAGTTTTATATAGTGAAATTTAGTGGGTTTTTTTCTTCTTTTTTTTTTTCATTACATCCCTAGAATGTTCAATCTCATTTTAATTCTGTGTAAAACATGAGAAACAGCCTTTTTGGAAAGGTACGATCAAAGGGAAATACCACATATAATGTAGCACTGGCATTTCTCAGCTTTTATTCGGACAATAATAATCATGTTACTATGAAAGGGGGGGGACCTTCAAGATAAGTGCTGGTGTAATTCTAAGAATAACCAAGAAGATACAAAAAAACAAAAGCCCCAAGGATCCAGGGCCTGGTGCATCAGGCCTAACCAGCTTTTGTTTTGTGTTTTTAGACAAGGTCTTGAGTAGCCCAGACTGGCCTCAAACTCACTGTATAGCTAAGGCTGACCTTAAGTTCATGATCCTCCTGCCTCCACTTCCCAAGTCCTGAGACTTCAGACATGCACCACACCTGGCTCTACTGTGTCAGTTGATAGTTTCTCAAATATGAAACTCACCTGTAGTTCAGTGGGTGAGGATGTACAAGGCACTTTTGTGGGTTTTACTTGAATTAATCTTGACAGCCTTGCTGGGAAAAACAGAGCAAGGACTCTCCTGTAGAACTGATACCAACAAATGCAGGCATGTATGTCTTGTAGGCATAGGGTTTAGGAAACCCTTAACACTGGCAAGGGCTGACCATGTGACGGTATTACCTTTACAGAAATGAGTTTCTGATCGCTCAGTGACAAGTATTAGCAACTTCATTTTAGGGGGTCATCTCTTTTGCTCCTTTCTTTTCTGGAAATTTTTATAAAACTAGTCTACAAGCTCAATTGGGGCCTAAAATTTCCCATTGAAAATGTCGAAACATTTTAAGTAACTGTGAAAATGGTTTTTATTCCTTGCCAATCTGGGAATATGCCTTTTATGTGTGTGTGTGCATGTGTGTTTGCGTGTGTGCGTGTATGTGTGTGTTAAGTGCTGTATTAGTATGTGTGTATGTGTATGTTAAACGCTGTATTAGTGTGTGTGCGTATAAGTGCTGTATTAATACTTTTTGAAAGAAAAGGACACTTAAAAAATGTATCACCCCAAAACTTCAATCTGAAATGTCTTACATTAAGAATTTCTTGAATGTTGTGTATATATTTTTAAAAGCACTTTGTGAAATAGTTTGTACATTTATTTCCTAATTTATACATGATTTTGGTGTTAATATATTTAATGATTAATAATAATGTTTATTTAATGTTTTGTTCATTTTTATGTAATTTTTGTGGGGAAAAGTGATGCCAGCAGTTCTTTTCATTGACTGTATTATAGCTTCTGTAACATGAATGTTTGGAAAGTCCTAGGCTGAAATGAACCCCTTCCTGCAGGTGTGGTTGACTGTGCTTTGTTTTTTTATGACTCCTCTTACGGAAGGCCAGAAAAGATGAAAAGGGAGATTTGGAAATCGCTGCTCATTCTTCTTCCTGTTTCCCAACATCCGTCCAACACTTGGTGAACTTGACCAGCGATGATTGAGGTTTTCAGATGTGCTGACAATTACCTGCTGCTTGGCAGAAGCCCGGAGTCTGGGGCTGTGGTTGGATGAACAATGCCTCTCCAGACTTAGCTTAGCACAGTGGGAGACTGGAGATGTCTGCAGAGGCACTGGGCGAAGGAGGGCGTTGACCAGGAAGGAAGGGTCTTCCTTTCCTGTAGTACCAGTTTTCAGGCGTGGGCTTCAGTAACGAGCGTCCATTCAAAATTGTAAAAAGAGGAAGACTTTCCGTTTTCATTAAAACATTTTTTTAGCCATTACTTCATTTCTGTTTATTGAACAGGTTAAATCCGCCTTGCTATTTGTGAACGCAGTACAATTTTAAAACACCCTATCTCATTTTAGCCCCTTTTTGTTTGGTTGGTTAGTTTTGGTCTTGGTTTTTAGACAAGACTCACCGTGTATCCCTGGCTGGCTGGCCTCGAACTCACAGAGATTCCCCTTCTTGTTACCTAAGACTAGAATTAAAGACGTGCTCCCCCACAGCTGGCTTTTTTCCTGGTTCTGTGAGACAGGCTCACTGTGTATCCCAGGCAGGGCTGGAATTCACGGTGATCCTTCTGCCTCAGCTTCCTGAGTGGCGGGATTGCAGACACAATCGGGAGCCTCCTGTGCGCGCCGGCAGGACAGCGGGCTTGGGGGCGGTGCCGCGCCTTCCGTGCTTGCGCGCTGGTGCATTGCGCAGCCGCGACCTGAGCTCGCCCCGGAAGCAATCGTGCGACCGGATGTTGTAGCGCCAGGACCTGGTGGGTGCGGGCGAGGAGCTTCCCAGATGTACGTTCTGAGGCGGCGGGCTGGCTGGGTGGCGAGGTCTGTGTTCTTGGCCTTCGCTCTAGTGAGGATGGCTCGTCCAACCCGAGCGCCAGAAACTTGGTTTCTGAAGATGTGTTCTTCGCTTAGATAGAGCGTGGTGGTGCACGCCGGGAAGCTGAGGCCGGAAGATTTCCAGTTCGAAGCCAGTCTAGGCTACTTAGTGAGACCGTGAACAGAAAACAGTGGCAGGAACTTCCCCTTGCCCAGCTCTTTTGGGAGCACTCCTCGGGTAGAGACTCGCTTGTAAGATACAGGCGCTGCCTTGTGCTGCCTAACTTCGTCAGTTGACTTATCCTGAATCCCAGCCTCTACTGCTTTGTAGGGGCTTTTTTAAAAGTTCAGGTAAAGAAGCGTTCTGCACACTGAGGACCGGTGGAGGTGCGTCCGGGCTGGTGCTCCTAAAGGAGCCTAAAGCACTAGACTAGGGAACAGTTCGGAGCGGTCCGAGGCGGGCACTGGGAACCGTGCTGGGGACCTTGAGCGCTGGGAATGGGGGCAGCCGTCCCTCCTGTCTGCTCGAATGAAAAATCCCACAAGACCCCACAGGCAGACAGGCGCCAGCCAGCAGCGTGGTTGAAAGAGACACATGCTTTATTTTGTTTTTGAGACAAGCTCTCCCTATGTAACCCTGGCTGGCCTGGAACTCGAGATGTCTGGCTGGCTTCCGTGTGCTGGGATTAAAAGCATATGCCACCACACACAGCAGGGACACGTTTTCTTCTATGAATGACATGTAATTAAGTTTTAAAAAATGTAATGTGAATTGTCAAGTGACAGAACAATACTCCAGTTTCTAAATATTTTCCACATGAAAAACGAAGTAGATCACAAATATATGTAATGAAGCGTAACAGTATGTAGCAGAAACAGTAATGCCCCCGTGGGTTTTAATATCCTGTAGCAGAATGGAAACAAAATGTTTAGAATTAAGTTAGTTAACTGTAAGTACTATGAACCAAGTTGAAGGATAAGTGTTGGGTAAGCATATGCCATGCTTCAAGTGACTGTCCTGTAAAAGAACAACTCTGAAGAAATGGAAACACTTCTCAAGAATGCCCCTCTCTCTCTCCCTCCCTCTCTCTCTCTCCTCCCTCCCTCCCTCCCTCCCTCTCTCTTTCTCTTTCTCTCTCCCTCCCTCCCTCTCTCTCTCTCACAGGTTTTCATGTGTCTCTGGCCACCTGGCTGGCCTTGAACTTGCTATGCAGTAGAGGATGACCTTGAATTTCCGATCTTCCTTCTTCTGCTTCCTGGGTACTGAGAGTAAGGGTAAGTGCTGGCATGGCATGCCTGGTTTATGTGGTTCTAGGGATCAATCCCAGGTTTGTGCATGCTAGACCAGCAAGCATTCTCCCAACTGAACTATATCCCCTCTTCCAGGGTGCTTTTTTTTTCTCAGTGGAGACATTGTGGCACATATTTCTAATCCCAACTACACAGTAAGTTCAGTCAACACACTGTAAAAATCGGTGCAGAAGATTCTTGGCAGTACCTTTTGTGGACCGTAGCCAGGAACTCAGCAACCTGGATAGCAGCAGTGACCGTGTCTGGTGTGAAGCCCTTCACTCCGTCGGCACCGTTCTCCGTGTTTGTGAAAGCCCTATGTATAGCCTTAAAGTATCTGGCTGTCAGGCTGCAGGCCCTGACTTTCTTCACTGGTCCAGCAGAGGGAAGTGAGGACACTCTTCTAGGCTCCCTCTGCAGTGTGCTTCAGGCAGACCCTGCCCATTAGGACTTTTGTGATGGCAATGTCCTGATCTGTGTTGCCTGATATAGCCCTGTGTGGCCTGTGGCACTGAAGAACTAGGTACTTACATTTTATTTACTCGCGTGAGTGTGCATGCTCATGCATGTGAGTGTGCACATGTGTGGGTAAGAGGACATCGGATGTTCTGCTCTTTCACGCTCCGCCTTGTTCTCTTGAAGCCAGGCTTCTCACTGAGTCTGGAGCTAACCAGAGAGCCAACAAAGCCTCTTGAATCTTCCTATCCCAGGCTACCTGTAGTGTGTGTCGATTGCAGGTCCATGACCACCCTAACTTTTTAAATGAATGAGTCCCAGCTCAAGTCCTTATGCTTACATAGCAAAGATTCTTGTCCATTGAGTTCTTTCCCTAGCTCCCATTTTATTTCATTTTAACTTTTCCAGTCTTGGGTGGTTAGTAGACATTGGATGAGACAGTGCAGAAATAGCATTAGGAAGACAATTAGAGGCCGAACAGCAATGGGAAAAGATTGAATTTGTTCCCTGGCAGGGGGCCACATCACTCAGAGTCTACACACAAATTGAAAATTTGGAAAAGGTGTGGGCTGTGGTAGCACACACCTTTGGTCTCAGCACTTGGAGGGAGAGGCAAACAGTTCTCTGTGAGTTCTAGGCCAGCCAAGGCTATATGATGAGACCTCGTCCCAAAACCAAACCAAAAAAAAAAAAAAAGGAAAGAAAAAACCAGAAAGAAGGAAATATGCCAAAGCAGGCCCAAGTTCTTGTCAAGGTTCCAGGTGACTTTGCAGCTGGTTCCAACCTTTGGGTTTGGCTCCACCAGTGCTAGGATGGTGGACAGCCTGTGCCTTACAGATTTAGCTGCTAGTGTGCCAGCAAGTGCCCACAGCAGATTCAGGAATTTTGCTTTTTATCCTGTGTGTTCCTACTCCATTCCTACCCCTCTCATTTACTAACTACCTCAGGACCTTGGTAAATAATGTTCCTATTCTCTGCTTTAGGGTTTTCCACTATAAAATGGGGATAATAAAATAAATTGCTTTATAGACTTCTTATGTAGACAGAAAGAGTTAATCCCTGGAAACCACTTTTAAAAGAACAGGATTCTGCAAGTGGTACACTAGGGGTCTGTAGTATTTGATTACTGGTTGCTTGGTTTGGTTTGATTGGCTGATTGGTTTTTAAAGCAGGGTCTCCTGTATCTCAGGTTGGCCTCACACTGTGTAGCTGAGGCTGGTCTTGAACTGCCTCCACTTCTCAATTGCTAAAGATTAGACATGGGTACCACCAGGCCTGGTCGTTTTGTTTGTTTAGATAGAGTCTTGCTCTGTAGCTTAGAGTCTGGAACTCATTATATAGCTTAGACTGGCCTCAAGAAAATCCTGCTCCCCTCAGCTCCTAAGTGCTAGGGATTACAGGCATGAGCTACTGCATCTGGTTTGTTTATTATTAAATTTATCTCCAAGTGGGCTAGAGAGGTGATTCAGCAGTTAGGAACGTTTGTTACTCTTACAGAGGACCCAGATTCAGTTCCCAAAACACAGTGGTTCACAGCAATCTAGAACTCCAGTTCCAGGGGATCTGATGCCCTATTCTGACCTCCATGGGCACTTAGTGTTCATGTGGTATACATACATACATGTGGGCAAAACACGCAAAAATAAATTTTTTTTTTTTTTAAAACAGGGTTTCTCTGTGTAGTTTAGGTGCCTGTCCTGGATGTTGCTCTGTAGCCAGGACTGGCCTCGAACTCCCAGAGATCCTCCTGCCTCTGCCTCTACCTTCTGAGTGCTGGGATTAAAGGCGTGTGCCACCACCGCCTAGCTAAAATAAATTTTTTTAAATGTACTTTTAATTTACCTTTAAGTGCTTTTCATATGTGGCGCTGGGTAAAAGGAGTTGCTTTCTTTCTTTTTTTTATTTATTTGTTTATTGATGGATGGATGGATGGATGGATGGATGGATGGATGGATGGATGGATTGGCTTTTTTGAGATAGGTTTTCTCTGTGTAGCCCTGACTTCTCTGGAACTCACTCTGTAGACCAGGCTGGCCTTGAACTCACGGAAATCTACTTGCCTCTGCCTCCCAAGTGCTGGGATTGAAGGCGTGCGCCACCACCTCCCAGCCAGTTTTGCTTTCTTAATTTTCATTTCTAATTGTTTGCTGCTGGCATATAAGAATACTTGATGTTCTAAATCAGCCCTGTAGACTGCCTTACAAACTTTCCTGGGGTTTTCTGTGCAGGCAGTCTTCTCTCCTGCAAGTATTAACAGTTTTACCTCTTCCTCTTTTTTAAAGATTTTTAAAATTATATGTGTGTGTGTGTGTGTCTGTCTGTCTGTCTATCTGTGGGTGTATACACCAAGAGCATATTTCCATGGAGCCCAGTACAAGGTATTGGAGTTACAAATGGTTAAGCTGCCTGATATGGGTACTGGGAACTGAATTTGGGTCCTCTGCAAGAGCAGTACATTCTTGGTCACTGAGCCATCTCTAGCCCCACAGCTTCCTCATTTTTGACCACTGTAGCATTTAAATGCCAGTTTGCAGGGGTGAACTTGGGCATCCCTGCCCCCCTTAAATCTCAGGGGTACCGTTCATGCTTTCATATGAAGTGGTGCATGCTTGGGCCTGGCCACTTGCCCTGTGCCTTTCCCTTCCTGTTTGCCGAGGAATGGGTTTCCCTACTGGGTCAAGAAGGTCCCAACCGGTGTGCCACACACACCAGCTGGGACCCAGCTATAGAGGTGGCCTCGTTCTCTCACACCAGACCCTGCTGGTTACTGGCCTCTAATTCTGCTTTCTGTGAAAGCTAGGTTTTGGTTCTGGGCTACATTGATCTCATAAAGTACATTGGATAGTGATCTAGTATGTGTAAATTTGGAGTTATTTCTTGATAGCATTTACCAGGAATTTACCACCAAGTCTGAAATTTGAGAATATTGTTTCCTAGAAAATGCAATTTCTTGAGGAAATGTAGGGCTGTTTGTTCTTGTTTATTTGAATCTTTAAAGATATGTCCATTTGGTTGCCAGGCAATGATGGTGTACACCTTTAGTCTCCACACTTGGAAGGTAGAAACAGGCAAATCTCTTGAGTTTGAGGCCAGCTGGGTCTACAGAGCAAGTTCCAGGACAGCTAGGACTACACAGAGAAACTGTATCTCAAAAAACAATAACTAAAAAAAAAGTCCATTTGAGCCGGCCGGTGGTGGCACACGCCTTTAATCCCAGTACTCAGGAGGCAGAGGCAGGTGGATCTCTGTGAGTTCAAGGCCAGCCTGGTCTACAGAGCGAGATCCAGGACAGGCATCAAAGCTACACAGAGAAACCCTGTCTCAAAAAAAGAAAAACAGTCCATTTGACACAAGCTATTGAGTGAGTCTCAGAGTACCGCATGTGAAGTACTTGTCACTTACGGTGAATTTGTCATTTCAAAGTAATTTACTTTAAAAAACTACTTTCACCCGGGTGGAGGTGGCATAAGTCTTTAATCCCAGCACTTGGGAGGCAGAGCCAGATGGATCTCTGTGAGTTCAAGGCCAGCCTGGTCTACAGAGCAAGATCCAGGACAGGCACCAAAACTACACAGAGAAACCCTGTCTTGAAAAACCAAACAAAACAAAACAATTAAAAAAAATACTTTTATAGACAGGGCTGGGGTTATTTATAGCTCAGTGGTAAAGCATTTTCCTTGAGTATGTGGGCCCCAGGTTCAGTCCCTGGCACTGGTAGAAATTAAAACAAAAACAAAAAGCTTTTCAGAGGGCTTAGTGGTTAAAATTACATCTACAGTCTTCCAGAAAACTAGACTTCCATTTTCAGGAGCCACCTGGTATCCACAACTGTAACTCCAGTTCTGAGGGATCCAATATCCACTTTTACAACCATAGGCACTAGGTACACATGTAGTATATGCATGCATGTACTACACATGCATGTAAGCAAAACACCCATACTTATAAAATACAGTAATAAATTTTAAGAAAACAAAAAAAAAACTTTGAGTTGAAGGCCAGCCTGGTCTACAAAGCAAATTCTAGGACATCCAGGGCTACACAGAGAAACTCTGTCTTTGGGGGTGGAGGGACACTTTAATAGAAGGGTAGGAGGAGGAATGTATCTCCCATAAGTGGTGGCCCGGCATGGGGAGAAGAGGGAATGGGCCATGAGGCTAGACTGGTTACTAGATACATGAAGAAAAACTGTAGGGAGAAAGGAAGTCACAAAACAAATCATTTGAGCAATACTGGACTGCAGGAATGGATATGTGTCCTAGTTAGGGTTTCTATTGCTGTGAAGAGACACCATGACCACGGCAACTCTTATAAAGGAAAGCATTTAATTGGGGCTGGCTTACAGTTCAGAGGTTCAGTCCATTATCATCATGGTAGGAAACATGGTGGCGTGCAGGCAGACATGGTGCTGGAGTGGTAGGTAAGAGTTCTACATCTGGATCAGCAGACAGCAGGAAGAGAGAATGAGCCACTGGGCCTGGCTTGCACATCTCAAAATTCAAAGCCCGCCCCTAGTGACACTTCCTCCAACAAGGACACACCTCCCAATAGTGCCTCTCCCTATAAGCCTATGGGGACCATTTTCATTCAAACCACCACATTATGTGAACTTTTAGTTTTCAGCAGGGGGAGGGGGGTGTGCGCTTGCAGGCAGGCAGGCAGTGTAGACCTGACTAAAAGTGTAAGTATGGAGTGTGAAGGAGAAACAAGGGTGCTTGTACACTCTTAGCTGTGTCCATCAAAGGGGACAGCAGTGTCACAGGGTATCTAGATGTGGGTCCCAGGGTTCCTGGAGGTGAGGCTGTCTGCAGGGCTGTGTTGGAGGAAGACATGGCTGGGGCCACTGTGAACAGGGAAAGGTGTTGAGACCCACAGCACAAGCCAGGAGGACCTGGAACTCCAGGATGAACTGCTGCTGGAGTCTCAGACTACTGCCACTAGCTTGAGGACTGACTAGGAAGGTGTGCATGTATAAATGAATAAACTGGAGGTAGATGAAGGAGCAGGATTCAGGGTGCCTCCCTAGGTCCCTGTGAAGTAGTCAGGCAGAGAGACCTTTGAACTGGGGTGTATGGCCCAGCATGCTGTGGCCTAGTGATTTGTGGGTGTGCTGTCACAGGGGCATACCTTTATATCCCTAGCTGCTTTTCCTGCTACAGGGTGTGTGGTAGGAGTTCAGGCTTCAGTGTTGGCTGGTCTTTGTGAAGACAGCCCTCATCCTGAAGCTGTGCAGGAGCCCACATCATCTCATTAGAACAAAAGTCCTCGGGCTCAGTGGCTTTGGGTCAGATGCCCCCATCACTCTCATCTCAGGAAATTGAAAGGATGAGAGCTGTGTGAGGAACAGAGGACTGAGACCGTGCAGAAGCTGTTCATTGTATTCACAGTAGGACACAAGCCACAGTGCTCCCGTGTGGGTTGGCCTGTCCTTGCCTTTCCACTTTCAGATAAAACTGAGGCAGCAGCTGTGTGACCTCCCTGGGTCATCCCAGGAGAGTGGCAAAGGTGACATTTGTCTGAGTGTGTGTTTGCCATTGTTCAGTGATTTTGTCTTCCTGTTTAACAGGGTTTTTTGTTTGGTTGGTTGGTTGGTTGGTTTTTGGTTTTTCAAGACAGGGTTTCTCTGTGTAGTTTTGGTGCATGTCCTGGATCTTGCTCTGTAGATCAGGCTGGCCTTGAACTCACAGAGATCCACCTGGCTCTGCCTCCCAAGTGCTCCTGTTTAACAGTTTTAAGCTGCCCAAGAGCACACTCTTCAATAACAGTTCAACAAATGGCTGTTTTGTTTTTTTTTTTTTAGAGAAATTCTGATTTGAGGTTTAGATTCCCTTTTAATATTCTCACTAAGCAGGGAGATTATATTCTCCAGGGAGATTCACTCACTGTTGCAAGAGATTTAATTATCTGAATCCTGTGTGCACAGATCCTGGCCTGAGTGCAGATAGGCTGATGGACACCAGAAGCCCCCTTGCACTCTGGGGTCCAGCAGATCAGTTCATTCTGGATTCTGCCATGTGCCAGGCTCTGCTCTAGCGCCTGTCAGAAGTTCAAGTTTAACCCAAGTGTCTTACTGGATCCTTCTTACTTTTGTTAGGGCCATGATACCTACCAGACTTCTTTTGGCAAGGTCCTCCACTGTGTTGGGTGTTTCAAAGTGGGCTCCATCCACATGGGCTGCCCTGAAGCCCAGCCAGCTCCATTCACTGCAGGCATCATCTAGATTGTTCTCTCTGGGCATTGTAGACCATGCTAAGCACCAAGAGGCCTCTGGAAAGAAGCTGCTCTCAGAGAAAAAACTGGTGAGTCTTAGCCTATGGAGGACACATTTAAGTTGTGTGTGTGTGTGTGTGTGTGTGTCCCCGCCTATAAAGGTCAGAGTAAAGGGTAGGATCCCTTGGAATTACAGGCAGTTGTGTGCTACCAGAGGTGGGTGCTGTGATCCAAATGTGGGTCCTCTGGAAGAGCAGCAAGTACTCTTAACTGCTCAGCTGTTTCTCCAGTGCCAATCTTTGCATTCTTTATCCCACCATAGCTTTCCCTGATTGTGCTACTGAGGGTTGCATGGTGCTCTTGAAAAGGACCCTGTGTGCCAAAAGCTTGCCAGCAACACAATAGCCCAGGAGGAGTCAAGGGCAGGTGGAGTTAGGCACTGATTTGATTGATTGGTTTAGGATATTAGGGATAGAAGCCAGGGCCTTTACATGCTAGGCAAGTAAGTGCTCTACCACTGAAGTAAATCCCAGCCTTAAAACCTTATTTTAGTTTCTGAGACTGGGGCTCATGCCATCCAGGTGCCCTTTAACTCCCTGTGGATCCTGATCCTCCTGTCTCCACCTCCCTAGTGTAAGGATTAAATGCATGTGCCACCATGCCTAGTTCTCCTGAAAGTATTTTTACATACATTTATTTTATTTATTTGCAGTTAGGTGTCTTTGAATATTCATGTTCCGTTTTGAACCTGGGGACTGGGTATATCTTTAGTTTTAAGTTCTTTAAGGCTTATAATGAATAAGATATTGTTTGTTAGTTTGTTTGTATACTGCATGTAGGTGCATGTTTATATGCAGGTACTGTGTATATGAAGGCCAGAGGGCATCTCTGTGTCATCCTCAGGAACACTATCTACTTCCTCTGAGACAGAGTCTCTCATGGGCCTGGAGTGAGCTGCAGAGCTTCCCCATCTGCTGTAAAGCGCGGGAATTACAAACGTATGCTACCACACCAGCACTTTTATGTGGGTTCTAGGGATCAAACCCAGGCCATTATGCTTCCAGGCAGATTCTTGACTGTCTCTCCCAGCCGTTTAAGGAAGTTTTTATGCTGTTTGCCAGAACCTTTGGTGGTTTTTGACTACAGAAGTTACACATTAGGACTCACCTCATTTCCTCCTAGTGGAGGGGCTCTAGGTGAGCAGCTGAGAAAAAGCCGTGCTTCCTGGGGAAAAGAACTTTGGCAGCCAGGCTGAGGGACATAGCACCTAGGTTTCCTCAGGGCTCTTCCCTCCTGACTGCTCATGCTTGTGCTAGGTCTTTCCTGGTGTCCAGCCTGTGCTTTTTCCTATGAGGCGGAGTCTGTTTTTGTTGGCACAGGTGAATTCTGGTTTTGTTGGCACAGCGCAAACCTGCATTGTTTCGAAGTAGCAGCTCATGGTTTTCCTCCTGCTGCCAAGGAATCCTAGGATGTTTGTTTGGGGGACTTTTTATTTATTTTTGTGGTGCAGGGCATCAAATCTGGGACCTTAAACATGATGAGTGAATGTTGTACTGCTGAGCTCTGCACCAGGCTGGGCATCTTTTTTCCTTAAGAAACAACCCAGTCTTGGGGACTGGAGCAGTGGCTCTGTGGTTCAGAGCATTTATTATTCTTGCAGAGGACTTGGGTTCGGTTCCCAGCACCCACAGAGTAGCTTACAACTACCTGTAATTCCAGTTCCAAGGGATCTGGCACAGACGTTGCACATACATGGTACATATGCATATAGTCAGGCACACACACATATACACATAAAATAAATAAATATTTTAAAAACCCAATGCTGGGAATGGAGGTGGGAACTGCAGCTGCAGCTGGAGGGTGAGCTTATGTGCACCGATGTATATGAGTGTTTTGCCAGATGTGTGTATGTGCGCCACATGCGTGCCTGGTGCCTACAAAAGTCAAAAGAGGGCTTTGGATGCCCTGGGATTGTAGTTACAGATGTCTGTGAACTGGGAATCGAACCCAGGTCCTTCGCAACAACAGCAAGTGCTCTTAACTGCTGAACCATCTCTCCAGCCCATTTGGGTAATTCTTATTCTTTCACTGTATTAAGGGCCTAATGAGAACCTTCCTGAGAAGGATCCTGTCTCCCTTTCTGCATTTCACACATAAGCCCTCAGGTGGTAACATTGGGGAGTTAGTCTTTCCTCATAGCTAAAGCCTGGGCATTGTCCAAGAACTCCACCTCATTCCATCCTAAGCAGCAGCAATTTTCCACTGGTAAAGACAGACCTGGTGTTTTAGCAATGCAATTCTGTCTGAAAGAAGCTGGAAGGACACTTTGTTCAGAAAACATTTCCTAAACAAGCTGTGCTCTCCAGGTTAGAATTTCTGAGTTCCCTTTTGAAGTGTGCATGCCATACCAGCCACCCGTTGTGTCTGCAGTGATTTGCCTCAGCCCTCGGGTGCTGGTGACCTGTGGGAGCTGGACCTCCCCTGTGGCTTTTGGAGAGCTCTGTGATCATGTTATCATAGTTCACTTCTGATGTGGTAGAGAGGCATGTATCAAGTGAGTGCTATGTGTGTGTGTTGCCTGCATGTATGTTATCTCCTGGAAGGGTTTCAGGGTTGCTAACATCCTTGGGTGCCTTATATTCTCTGTAGAAAAGACATTTTGTGGATCACCGGAGAGTTCTAGTCCGTGGAGGAAATGGAGGCTCCGGCATGAGCTGTTTCCACAGTGAACCCCGAAAGGAGTTTGGAGGTCCTGATGGCGGGGATGGAGGAAATGGTGGACACATCATTCTGAGAGGCATGTGCCCTGGGAGCAGCGGGGGAGGAGACAGCCTATACATAGTGGGTGGAGGGTCCACTGTCTTATCTTGTCATGCATTTGCATTCAAATACTTGATGTATAGACAGCATTTTTATGAACTATATGGCTGCTTATCACCAGTGTACTAAGGCAAATGACTTTGGATGTCATTTTTGTTTTTTAATCTCAGAAACACAGTTTCCCATCAAGAACCTCATGATAGCACATATAACAGGGTCAGAAAGTTCAGCAGAGGACCAAGGTTCTACTGAGCACATGCTTGTCATGAATACTCAGGGAGCTGGGTGCAGGCATCTTCAAAGCATAATGAAGTTAGCTGGTTTCTTTTATTATTCTCATGTGTATGGGTACTATGCCTAAGTGTATGTCTGTGTGTGTACCCTGCAGAGACCATCAGATCTCCTGGAACTGGAATTATGACAGTTGTGAGCTGCCATTAGATACTGGGAATCAAACTTGGGTCCTCTGGAAGAATAGCCAGTGCTCCTAATCACTGGCCCTTCTCTTTAGCCCCTTAGGTGACTTTTTGTTTTTGTTTTCTTTATTGATGATAGTCATATTTGCTTCATATGGTGATCCCTTCCTGTTGCAAGTTTCAGGCCAGCCAGGGCTACAGGGATACATAGGGATCCTGTCTCAAAGGGAAAAAAATGTCATATTCTGTTTCGCTTAGGATCATGGAGAGTGTGGGCATCCAGCCATAACCCAGGCCATGGGAGTGCAAGGGTGACAGGTTTGAGGCCCCTCCCTGTTCCTGCTTAGCAGTTATGTCAACACACAGGAACACAGACTCTGTTCTCCTCCTAGTTGACCAGCAGGTGAAGTCCTTGTCCGCGGTCTCGTCCCAGTACCAGGGTCTCAGTGGAGAAGATGGAGGCAGTAAAAACTGCTTTGGGCGAAGTGGGGCCGCCCTCTACGTCCAGGTAAGCTGAGGGGCTGGAGTGGCCGCTGCTCCCTTGGGTCCTAGTCACTGAGTCCATGGATGACTGAAGGCACCTGGCTAGGAACAGAAGGTGACCAGCAAGTGGACAGTGGTCTGTCTTAGGAGCCATGTCCCCACACACACTCCTTTGCACTGGTATGGTGCCATGTTGCTTCTGACCCAAGAGTCTAAAGGAATGACCCTAAAAGGGAGCCAAGAACATACCCCTTCCCATGTCTAGGTGAGGGCAGCATGCTCACACAGACTGTTTCCCTGCTGCTTGGTTGATTCTGATGCTGTAGCAGCACTTCAAAAGAACCCTTGTGCAGGTGGGTGTTTGCTGTTGTGACAGGGCCTCACTGTGTGACCCAGACTGTCCTTGAACTTGTAATCCTCCTGCCTCAGCCCCCTGAGTGCTGGAAGGCAAGTGTTACTATGACAGCTTACTTATCCAGTATGAGCATAAGACTAGGCCCATAAAATCTCTCCAGGGCTGGGACATTTTCTTCGTGGTGGCAGCAGAGGAGAGTGGTTAGCAGTGCCCTACCCCTCTTCCTGCTGCTGGTTATAGAACAGAAGTTGATGATGATGATGATGATGATGATGATGCTTTTCAGGTTCCTGTGGGTACCTTGGTGAAAGAGGGAGGTGAGGTTGTGGCTGACCTATCTCACCCAGGAGACGAGTACATTGCTGCACTGGGGGGTGCAGGAGGAAAAGGCAATCGCTTTTTCCTGGCCAATGACAACCGTGCCCCTGTAACTTGCACCCCTGGACAACCGGGTCAGGAGCGGGTCCTCTACCTGGAGCTCAAGACAGTGGCCCATGCTGGGATGGTAGGTCCCTGACTGTGCCACATCCTGAGGTGGTGGGTCCCTGCTGGTGGGGTATGCTCTGGTGGTGGGGCATGCTGCCTCCCAGGGGAAAGCGGGAGCTTTCTTTCATTTCCCTTGTGTATGCTGCTGTAGAGCAGGAGCCTGCATCCTCACCTACCCAAGCTCAGCCCTCTATCTGTGCCAACTACTGGTGGCATTGACATTGTCCCTCCATGAAGTCATATAGCACTTTTACTTTTTTTTTTTTCCTAGGTTGGCTTCCCCAATGCTGGGAAATCTTCTCTCCTTCGAGCCATTTCAAATGCAAAACCTGCTGTAGCTTCCTACCCGTTCACCACCTTGAATCCTCACGTGGGGATCGTTCACTATGAAGGCCACCAACAGGTAGCAGGTAGAGCCTCTAAAACCCTGCCAGAGGATGGATTTAAATGGCCCAGTGATTCAGGAGAGCAATTATGTAACCCCTGAGTTTAGCTTCCCACTTAAAATGAGACATTGTTTTCCCTGATTGAAACAATTTTAATGAGTCTGTTCTTTGTCAAAATCAGCCCCTCCCCTCCCAGCCAAGAAATCTGATCTCTTTAGTTAGGAACTGTAATCTTGAGTTTGGAGCTTGAGAAGAGGACTGCCTCTTGCCTTCCTCATTCTCCTGTGGAACTGGGCGGCATCAGTCATGCAGACAGCATGTGGTTTAAAAAGCCTTTCCTGTACCATTTTAAGAGGAAAACTTTTTTCCAGAAGATAATGTACCCATTAAAAATAGCAAGCCTGCTGGTAAGGTTATTTGTACAGCACTTTATATCTGCAAAGTGCACGATAGTGATTTGTATCCATAATCAAATTAGCCATAGAATGCAGGGAGCCATCTCCCTTTTCTGAACCATGTTTGAAGCCTGGAGACAGGAATGTGTTAAATCTTCCTCATTAGATTGATCCACCGTGCCTATCACCCAAATATTTGAGAGCAGCGTTGCAGACCTGAGTGAGAGCTCGAGTGCCTTCATATCACTTGACTTGCTCAGTCACCAGGGGAGGATAAACGGCTTCAATTTCAAGTGTTCCTTGAAAGGAAAGGTGTAGAACATGAGATCTGGGCCAGAAGGGGCCTCCTGAGGGGAGCCTCCTGATCCCAAGGTTAAGAGTGGCACTGGGAAGCTGAACATGACCCTGGACCTGACTGTAAGCTCTTACCTCTTGCAGTGGCAGACATCCCAGGCATCATCCGAGGCGCACACCAGAACAAGGGCCTGGGGCTCAGCTTCCTCAGGCATATTGAACGTTGTCACTTCTTCCTGTTTGTGGTAGATCTTTCCTTGCCTGAGCCGTGGACTCAGGTTAATGATTTAAAATATGAACTAGAGAAGTATGAAGAAGGCCTGTCTGAGAGGTCCCATGTGATCATCGCAAATAAGATTGATCTCCCGCAGGCCAGAGCCCACCTGCCCCAGCTCCAAGCCCGCCTAGGACAGGAAGTCATCGCCTTGTCAGCACTGACTGGAGAGAACCTGGAGCAGCTGCTTCTGCACCTGAAGGTGCTGCACGATGCTCACATGGACACCGAGCTGGAGCAGGGCCGCCAGCCCTTCAGGTGGTAGTGGGCACAGGGCTGCATGCCCCTGGGCCAGCATGGGGCAAGGGTGGCCAGCGGTCACCGGAAGCAAACACAAACCTATTATCAAGTGTGGGCAGCTTTGAACACCTGAGAGAAAGTACTTGGAAATACTTGAGCGTGTCAATGTCTTTGTTTTCGCACCAATTTGGAGCACACTCCTGAACTGTCCCCACCCCCCAGCCTAGGGTGATGGGGTACTCTGTGCCACCTAACTGCCCCCACCCCCTGGCCTAGGGTGATGGGGTACTCTGTGCCACCTAACTGCCCCCACCCTCCGGCCTAGGGTGGTGGGGTACTCTGTACCACCTAACTGCCCCCACCCCCTGGCCTAGGGTGGTGGGGTACTCTGTGCCACCTAACTGCCCCCACCCCCCTGGCCTAGGGTGATGGTTACTCTGTACCACCTAACTGCCCCCACCCCCTGGCCTAGGGTGGTGGGGTACTCTGTGCCACCTAACTGCCCCCACCCCCCGGCCTAGGGTGGTGGGGTACTCTGTGCCACCTAACTGCCCCCACCCCCTGGCCTAGGGTGATGGGTACTCTGTGCCACCTAACTGCCCCCACCCCCTGGCCTAGGGTGGTGGGGTACTCTGTGCCACCTAACTGCCCCCACCCCCTGGCCTAGGGTGATGGTTACTCTGTACCACCTAACTGCCCCCACCCCCTGGCCTAGGGTGGTGGGGTACTCTGTGCCACCTAACTGCCCCCACCCCCCGGCCTAGGGTGGTGGGGTACTCTGTGCCACCTAACTGCCCCCACCCCCTGGCCTAGGGTGATGGGTACTCTGTGCCACCTAACTGCCCCCACCCCCTGGCCTAGGGTGATGGTTACTCTGTACCACCTAACTGCCCCCACCCCCTGGCCTAGGGTGGTGGGGTACTCTGTGCCACCTGACTGCCCCCACCCCCTGGCCTAGGGTGGTGGGGTACTCTGTGCCACCTGACTGCCCCCACCCCCTGGCCTAGGGTGATGGGTACTCTGTACCACCTGGTACCTGAACTGCTCCCCAGTGCTTGGTATGCCTGTCACCCTTGCTGACTGGTTTGCTGAGGTTGACTCATTTGTGCTAATTAACACCTCATTAGTAGGAGGACAGTGCTGCTGGCTGAAGGTAGCAAACAGAGCAGCAGAGCCACGGCTGGGCTTCCCGTGCATGGCAGTATTTGCGACAGAGCAGCCCTTGGTTTCTTGTGGGGGCTGGGTCTGCCCACAGTCCTGCAGAGCCTTGTTGGTGCCATCTACTGTGCTAGCATGTCAGGGAGGCAGGGTGCAGTGGACATAACTTTGTTCTCCAGTGCCAGCTGACTGAGGAAAACAGCGAGGGCCAGCTCCTTCCCTGTTGTTCCCAGAACAACGCTGTGCTGAGCTCTGTGGGGGCTGAACACCAAGGCAGCCTTGAGCTTCACGACTGAATGCACCCAATATCCGACCCAGGCACACAGCCTCTGGCTGTGCGTCAAGGATGCGCCAGCAAGTTGTCAACCAAAGGAGATGTGAACCTTGAATTTCTGGCATTATTCCTGATAGGTGGCCTCAGCTCAGCAAGGTATATGAAAGAATGGCAGGGTACCTATCCCTGGTGACAGGAACTGCCACCACTCTGCCTTGCCCTAGCCAAAGGCTCAGCTCACCAAGACTTACCTGACCTGTGAGTCAACGCCAACCTTTTTCCCCAGCAAGGACCACTTTACCCCTCCCAGCACTGCACTTTGGAGAATGACCCCAGGATGTATGGGGTAGGGACCGTATGTCCCAGAGTGTTCCCCAGGGAAGCTGATGCCTTAGTGTGGCCTTGAGGGCCTTAGAAGTTCAATGAGGAGACAGATGGAACAAGAAGCCCCATCTTTTGAGGAGACCTCTGCCCTAGAGTGAGGTTAGTCATGCTTCTGGCACATGGACGAGTGTCCCTCTGTATGTTGGGGTGGGGCTGCTTCAACAGCAAGCTCACCCTCAGCCTTCAGGAGCAATTCCGTTTTGATCTGCAGCTGGAACACAGGGTCCTTTTCTGTGAAGCTTTATTCTAATGTCTTATAATTTCAAAGGTCCTGGCGTTCTGGAGGCCAGGGCGGGTCTCATGTCTGTGGCTTTCTCTTTCAGGCCACCAAAAAGGGTTTTGTAGTCAGGCCAGGCCTGAGAGCATTAATTATCCACCACTGGCTTTCATCTTTGTGGCCGCTGTGCTTTAGAGACCTCAGAATGCCTCTCTAGGGCCTGGAGGTGGGCTGACCCCTCGGAGCTGCCCTGTGTCCTGGAACCACCAACAGTCCTTGGCCTGGACTCAGTCATACAGGC
Organism: Peromyscus californicus insignis; assembly: GCF_007827085.1. Taxonomy (NCBI): domain Eukaryota; kingdom Metazoa; phylum Chordata; class Mammalia; order Rodentia; family Cricetidae; genus Peromyscus; species Peromyscus californicus. Next base: position 152,613,500 of record NW_026294595.1, read on the forward strand.
TACTGAGGTACAGTCTTGCTGATGCCAGAAAGCCAGCTTCAGGACCATGCCCCAGAGCATGTTTGCTCATCATCCTGGGACCAGCTCAGGAGGGTTGTTTCTGAAGCTGGTTTCCTCCCCAGCTGGTGTTCTTGGAGAGAAGACTGACTTAGTCTCTGCACAAAGGCACCTGGTCTGTCATTGGTTCAGGGATGAGTGTTTGCAGGTCGTGAAGAAGCTCATTTAAAGCCACACTATTGTTGCACGCACACAGTGCACACATACGTGTAGGGGAAACACCCATACACAAAATAAGTAAGAGGGGGGTGCTGGCAGGTCACCTGTTAAGAACACTGGATATCCTTCCAGGGGACCTGAGTTCAATTCCCAGCACCCACCTGGCAACTAACAGCAGTCTACAATTCAAGTTTCAGGGGATCCAATGTCCTCTCCAGGCCTCCAGGACACTGCATGCATATGGTGCACAGCCACACATGCAGGCAAAACACCCACATACTTAAAAGGAAAACAGGTCGTACTATCTCGGGCTGTGGTGTGGCATGATGGCAAAGCACTTGCTTGGCACATGCAAGGCTCTGGGCTCCATCCATAGCAGTACATGAAGTAGTGATCCAGGGTGGCACATGCCTGTAGTCATATTTCGAAGGTGGAGGCAGGAGGGCCAGAATTTCAAGGTCACATCCTCAGTTCTAGTTTGAAGCCTCCCTGAGCTACATGAGACTCTGTTTCAAAAACAAAATAAAAAATAGTTAATAGTGTGCCACTGCATTGTGTAAGACTTCCAAGGTTGTGCAACCATCCCCACTGCCTATTTTCTTCACAATTCCATCCCTAGAAGAAACTCTCTGCAACAGAATTCCCACTCTCCGGTTGCTCACACCCCAGTCCACCCCAGTTCCCACAGACTTACCTCCACTGGATTCCCCACAAGTAGGAGCCAGAGATGGCCAGTTACCTAGCAACAGAAGCATTTTTTTTTTTTTAAGGTGGGTAAGGTTTTGAGACAGGCTTTCTCTGTGTATCCCTGGCTGGCCTGGAACTTGCTGTGTGGATCATGCTGGCCTCAAACTCAGAGATCCACCTGCCTCTGCCTCCCGAGTGCTAGGACTAAAGGCATGGTCCACCATGCCCAGCTATGCAGCAGCATCTTCACAGATGCTTACTGTGCCATTTCTGAGGTGGTTACTGCTGCCTTGCATCACGGAAGGGTCACAGGCAGCATGGGGCTGTGATTGCCTCCAGTACAGGGCCAATGGTTATAGGCTGTTCCCCAGAAACTTCAGGGGTCTGGCCCTAACAGATACCTAATGAGTGCACATGGGTGTGGGATGAATGAGGTGACAAGTCCCAGGCTTGAATGGGTTCTTCACTTGAAAGGATAGCAGCCCTGCCCTGCCTTAAACTGAACTCCATGCTTCTCTCCTGGCCATTTCCAAAGAGTTGTTTGGGCTTCTGATAACCATTTGGGGTATTGCTGGCCTCTCCCCTCAGTAGCCCAGTCTGGACGTAGGGAGCATGGAGGAGCTGCAGTGCTGTGCAGAGCACACATCTGCACTGTGTTGTTTCCCAATTTCTGTTTCTGAATTCTTCCCGTCTTCCAACATCTGTCCCCATTGACTGGTGACATTTCCCAGACAGCACAGCAAGCCAGCTTTCCTCTGTTCCTGGGTGCTCTCTTCTGGCACATTTGCCTGTGGGGTAAAGCCTGTCCTTATTGGGACTCCACAATCTGTCTCCTGTTGGCAGTCATCTGTCACTGATTGCCTATGGGCATCCTCTGCTGCCTGGCTACTCCCAGGACTTTCTGGAAGCAGGGCTGAGAATGGAGACCAAGATTTGGGGTACAGAGTCCCCCTTCCCACCTTTTGGCTCTGTTCCCCACTCAGACCTGGCACCTTTGCTCCAGGAGCCTAGCTTCCAGCTCCTGCAGAGCTTCAAGAACACACAAGGAAGGGACCCTTGCTATCAGCTTATCCTCAAAGCCACTACCAGGTCTGTCAAAGCATTGTAGACGTCCCTCTTCCACTTCCCTTCTCTGCACACAGAGATTCCCCTGTTTCTTTCCTGCTTTTGTTGAAATAGAAGCAGGAAGACACTCATCCTGTGTCTAGGGACAGAAAATGCCTCGGCAGACTGAGGGGTGCTGCAGGCTTCCCAACCAGCCAGAGCCTCCTCAGGTGTCCCTCTGTGGTGATTTGAGTCATGAGCAGCAACTGTCTGGATAGCAAATGGCATGGGGCCTTGGCTGCTGCTGCTCGGAAGTACAGCTTGGCTCCCACCCTTCCTGTCTGGGTACGCTGTATCTGCCCTGATCAACAAGGAGACACTGACTGAGCCTTCAAGGGCCTTGTAGCTCATTCTGCTATCTGGGCCCCACAGTGCCCATCACGTAGCCCAACCTGCATGTCCTCTGGTGGAGAAGTCCAGCAGAGACCCAAGAAGTAGTATGGGGCAAAGATGAGCTGTCTACACATAAAATGAGACCGGAAATCAGGGTTGGCAGGTGGCATAGAGCCTTGCTCCCTCTTTTAAGACTCTGGGAAGGGTCTTTCCAGAGTTGGCCCCAGATGACCTTGACTTGTGCCTGTATTCTCTAATACCTACTTCTATCTTGATGGGCCACTGCCTCCCTGCCCCTCTACCCTGCTTCCCCTCCCTGTCCCCCTTTGTGGACAGGGTTTTACTGTGTAGCTCAGGATAACCACAAACGGATAATCCTCCTGCCTCAGCCTCCCAAGCACTGGTATTCCAGGTGTGGGAGACCACACCCAACTTGTTCCCTTTTTAAGGATACCACTCTAAATGCAGATATCCTCAAGATCCTAACTGACCACTGGAACTAGAGGAGTAGCCCAGATGGTCAGGGGCAGGCAGCAAGAGCGGTCCTCAGAGTCTACATGTGTGAAAAGCAACTTAGAACTTCATGTTTGGCCTGTATCGGGCACTAGTGAGAAAATGAAAGCATTGTTGAGATCCAGGAATAGAAAAACATACCTATAGTCCCAGCAATTAGAGGTTGAGGTAAGAAGATTAACTATACATCAACCTGTCTATACATCAACCCTGTCTAGAAACAAAACATGTTCCTGAGGTGGACAGTGATGGCTGCACAATGTGAGTACACTTTATGCCACTGAACAGGCTCTTGAGGATGAGCGAATGGGATGCTACACCACAGTGCAAGGTTAGCCAAGCAGAACTGAACACCTGCACTTGCATGGAATGGGATGGGTAAATGCTGAGGCAGATGTCAGTCTCCTGGTTGACGGTACAGCAGCTACTGGGCATCCTGCCTGAGGCTCTACTGAGAACCAGGTAAAGGGCACATGGAGCTTTATACATACCACAGCATGTGGATCTTCAGAAACCTCAAAAGGAAAGAGTTTAGTGAGCAGCTCTGGAAGAGGGCCCAGCTGCAGTGGTCACCTGGTCTTCAGCTGTGCTCAAAACTGTTTGCTGAGAGGATGAGCCTGCGAGGCAGTCCAGGGATAAAAGCTGCTTGCAGCCACTGCCTTCCTAGTGTCTGATGGGATGGCCCAGCAGCTGCTATCCTCTACTAAGACACCTGCCCTCATGGTGGCACTTCCTGGTGAGGAGCCTCATTTGTGCAAGCCATGGGGCCATAGAGGAGTGGTTGGAGCTCACAGTCGGTAAGGGGTGCTGAGCCTAGGTTATGGAACTGGAGAAAGTCTGTGGATCCTCCTCATTATTGTGTCTCCCTTTTATGATTTGAATGTGAAATGTCTCTTTAAAGCACTGGGGGACATTTGAAGTTATACATGGCTGCAGCCTTCTTTTCTATCTGCTTCCTGGCTACTAAAAATGACACTCCTTAATGCTGTCTGCCCAGCTGTGGGGTGGAGTGAGCATACACTAAACCTTCGGAACAGTTCAGTCCTTCCTCCCTCTGGTCGCTTTTGTGAGCTGTTTTCTTAGAGTGACACCAATGTAACTCGTACAAGAAACTGGTCCCAGAGAAGTGAGGTCGTTACTGTGACCACACCCAGCCTATAAGCGCTCAGAGCACCTGGTCTATAGGAAGAATTTGGAAGTTTGGAGGTGTAGGCTAGAGAAGCCCTAGGATGGAATAAGGTGGGCTTGTCTTGTTTCCTTTTGTTGAAATAGGGTCTCTCTCTGTGGCCCAGGCTGATTTTATATTGCAGCAATCCTCCTGCCTCCTCCTCCCAAGTGCTGGGATTAAAAGAGTAAACCACTGGGTCAGTAATCTCAGTTTGTTTATTGGAGGCAGAGTCTCACCATGTAGCCTTGATGACTTGGAATTCACTATGTAGACGAGGCTGGCTTCAAACATAGAGAGATCTGTAGCTAGAGTTTTCCTGCCTGGCCCACAGTCAGGACAAATCTCTCTCACCTGCCAGTCCCACAGCCGCTCAAACCCGACCAAGTAAACACAGAGACTTATATTGGTTACAAACTGTATGGCCGTGGCAGGCTTCTTGCTAACTGTTCTTACAGCTTAAATTAATCCATTTCTATAAATCTATACCTTGCCACGTGGCTCGTGGCTTACTGGCATCTTCACATGCTGTTTGTCATCGTGGTGGCTGGCAGTGTCTCTCTGACTCAGCCTTCCACATCCCAGCTTTATTCTCCTCCTTGTCCCGCCTATACTTCCTGCCTAGCCACTGGCCAATCAGTGATTTATTTATTGACCAATCAACAACACACTTGACATACAGACCATCCCACAGCAGAGATCGTCTTGCCTCTGTCTCATCAGTATGGATTATAGTTGTACAGCACCGCCAAGCTCTGTGAGTTCATCTTCTACTACACCATTCTGGTGGGAGCTCCCAGGGGCAGAATGATGATAGGAAGTGGGTAGAAAAGATTATACTGATGATATTTCAGGGAGAGATGGAGACTACAGGGTCTGCACAAGACATCATTCACATATATTCTGGCCAGGAATTTGCCTACATTTTGCTATGCCCTGAGACTTTATGTGAGGGTGAATTTTAAAATAAAGGACTAGTTAATCAAATCTCAGCCTTCAGGGTTGTGGTGTGAATATTGCTGGCTACTTTTAGCCATGTTTACATCAAGAATTTGAGGCTGAGCATTTGGGAGACTGAGGCAGAAGGGTATCATGAGTTTGAGATAAGCCTGAGCTACAGAGGGAGGCCCTGTCTAAACGAGAAAACAGCCTAAGAACCAAAGTCCTGCAAGGAGGCAATAGGTAAAGCTGTGAAGGTGAAGCCTAAATTAGAGCCAAGACCCCAGGATTTTGGAGATGCCAAAAATAAAGACTGTCTGCTAAAGAAAGCCACTGACACTGAGTCGGACCAGCACAAGAGAGGCCATATAGGTGGCAAACAGAGCCCAAGCAGAGCTTCCCAAGCCCATTATAGCTCATTTCAAGGCACCTCATGCCCCAGATGCCAGTGTAATTGTGGGATTGAATGCTTGAACTTCTGGGTTTAGGTCTTCCTTTATTCTCTTTGCTTGCTTGCTTGCTTCCTTCCTTCCTTTATTTCTTTGTTTGTTTATTTATTTATTTGTATTTTTTTGAGACAGGTAGCCCAGGCTAGCCTCAAACCTAAGGTGGTCCTTCTGCCTTAGACTACCTCCCCCCACCAAGTGCTAGGATTACAGGCATAAGCCACACCTGGCTGTCCTTCTTCGTTTCCTTTTGTGTGACAGAGCCCCAAGTGTCCAAGGCTGGCTTCCACACACTCTGCAGTCAAAGATGACCCTGAAGTTCTGCACCTCCTGCCTCTACCTCCCAAGTGACGACTCAGTGGTCATCTAAAGCAGGATGCTGTGGCTCCACAGAACTAAATGTAAGGAAGGACTGGTTCTGTGGGGAAGAATGCAACTCCTGAGCAGGGCCTATCAGGTTGGACTCAAGAGAGGTACAAGAAGGTAGCCCTTGGTGCTAAACAACTGGAAAAGTAATCACAGAAGGAGCCAACTGTGGCTCAGCCTCTTACCAGCTGTGAGATGTTAACCACCTAACCCCTGTGCCTCAGCTTCCACATCTGTAAAATGAGAATAATAGAAGTCACTCTATTTGAGAACTAGAGTTTAAGAAAAGAACTCAGAGTAGGGCCTGGAGCATGGTGTAACTGCCCAAAGGTGTCCTTGGCATCATTATGGTCTGATCACAGTCCATGGTGACCCTTTCAGGTACAGGGAGGTTTCCCTGGCCTCTACACAGCCAAAGCCTCTTCTAGGGTCCCTTGTGTCTTCACCCCAGTTGTGATCGTCAATGTGCCGTAAGGCTTGGACATCAGAATTGAGATATCCCTCTGTCCTTATTGGACCCCAGGGAAAGGAAGGGCTCTTTGGTCCTGGGGCTGAGGGACCTACTGGGGCCACACAGCTAGGAAACAGCCAGTCTGGACTAGACCCCATGCTACCATTCCTGATCCTGTGCTTGCCCCACTGTGGAGCTGAGACAGAGAAGCAGTGGGAAGGTGGCCCCTCCAGGTACAGACAGTGCCCCCAAGCCAGTCCCCACCCCCTGAAGTTTGCCTTCCTGCAGGGAGGTGGGACCCAAGCGCTTAATGCCAGGTTAGGGTGGCACTACCCACTGACAGCAGGTGCGGGCACTGCCAGCGGTAGAGCAATTTTGGTAATGACAGGAGGCCCTCAGAAACCCAAGAGCCACTTCCTGCTGGCGGGTGGTGGAAGGGCAAGGGGCAGCAGGGGAGCCCTGCCAGGATGCATATTTGAGTGATGCTAGTGCCTAGCTACCCCAAACCAAGCTGCTGCACCCAAGCTGCAGAGGAGCAGAGCCTAGGACCCCCAACACCCACCCGACCTGGATGCTCATACATGCTGGCATGGTCAGGCAGAGGACTGGCTATTCCCTAAGATGGCTAGGTTTTACTTTCAGACTCAACACAGACCTGCTGAGGAGATGGGCAACTCTTGGCCTCAAAGTCCCGGTGTCCCTTTGAAGCACACTCCTCTGCCACCTGGGCAACTGAGCCTCGACTCCACTGCTCCTCTCTTCTTCCCCACACCACTGACGTATTTACTGCTTCGGGAAGGCAGGGGCCGCTTTTCTGACTCCTTGTCTCAGCACAGTGGAGGGCATACAGTGAGTGCCCAGCAAGTGTTTTTTTGTTTTTGTTTGTTTGTTTGGGGGGTGGGGTTCAAGACAGGGTTTCTCTATGTAGTCCTGGCCATCTTGGAATTCACTCTGTAGACCATGCTGGTCTCGAACTCAGAAATTCATCTGCCTCTCTCTCCTCCGAGTGCTGGAATTAAAGGTGTGTACCAGCACCACCCAACTCAGCAAGTGTTTTGAGGGCTGGAGGGGTAACTCAGCGGGTGAGTGTTTGCTTGATATGCTTGAGGCTCTAGGCTCCATTCCCAGTGCCGCATAAAACCAGATGTGGTGGCTCATGCTTAGAATCCTATCACCAGAAGGTGGAGGCAGAAGGATCAGAAGTTCAAGGTCATCCTTGACTATATAATGAATTGGAAGTCAGCCTGAGCTACATGAAATCCCATCTCAAAATCTCAGTAACAAATTCTTTGTGTTAAGATCAATAGAATCTTTCTCAAACATCCTGCTTTCTTTCCCATCCTGGGACAACCCCTGCCAGCCACCATGCCCTCAGATGACAGGAGCTTGGATGCTGTCCTGCAGAAGGGTCCAGCTCAGACACTGCCATCCCATGGTATCTAAAGCACAGTAACTGCTCAGTGAGGAAGCGATGGAGTGGAAGGAGTGTGGGTTCCACATCAGGCTTGGCTTCAAAGGCTGGCTTCTTGCCAACTGCCGATATGTGACATGGGGAGCGTCTTCAGAATGGAGAATGTGCACAGTACTGAGGGGTCTCTGTGAGAACACAGGTGCTTACCTTGGCTAGCACACAGCAGGAGCACAATTAACTGTCGGTGAAAGGTTCCACACACCCTGAAACCTATCCAAAAGCACTGAGATAGGATGGAGAACAGAGAGGTGGTCACCAGTCATGTGACTTTTATATAACAGGACTCTGCAAGCATTGCCAAGGAGACCCCAGCCATCCCCACTCACAGCCCTGGCTCTGGGTCATTTCTCCTTTTGTGGAGGAGGGGACTAGGTTTACCTGATGGGGCCCCCAGTAGCTTAGGCTCTTCATTTAGTCTGGGAAGGTCCCCAGGTGTCAGGACCTTTTCCTCATGGGGCATCTTCAGAGTCAGTGTCAAGGGTGAAGAGATGACTGACATGTACAGCCAGTGTCAGCACCCAGGGGGACCCTGCTGACTCTGAGCTCTGCTCCTCCAGGTGGCCCTCAGCCTGGTCAGGGCCCTGACTTACAATCCAAGTAGATGTCTGTCCTTCTCTTGGATAGCTGGTCTTCCTCCCAGACCCAGGGCGACTATGATCTTGTACTGCTTATCCCAGGGGTCCTCTGCCTCTGGCTCAGGGCCCACATCTGTGCTGCTCTGCTGGCCACCTAGCTCCCTGGCACCAGGACACAGTAGGTGCTCAGTAAACAGCAGCTGCACTGCTGGGCTCCAGCACAGCTCTGTGTCCTCCAGGCTAGGACTATGAGAGCAACTGGAATTGCAGAGGCCCTGCCTGTTTGTTTGTGCAGTCTCGGGCCCAATAGACTCCGTGTCTTTCTTCTCTCCTCCTCCGTCCTCACACAGCGACTCCGGGAGCGGCAGTTCCCAGAGATTGAAGGCAAAATTGCTTGAAAGCCTGTGCTTTTATCCTCCAATTTGTAGCCATTTAGTAGGGCCGGGTGGAGGGGCAGCTTGGGCGCTGGCTGTGCTGAAAGTGCCCGTCGCTGGAGAGAGCAGTCCTTTGTCCTTCCCCAGATCACTCCTGGCTTTGGGGACAGACACCCACTGGGGAGGCCAGGCCCAGTGAAGGGTGAGGGAGCTAGTGCCAGCCTGCTGGGGAAGCCACAAAACCTCTCGGCTCTCAGGGACAAGATGGGGGAGTGCTGAGCAACGAAGGTGGCATCCGCTCTTACCACTCCCAACCGCTCAGGATAGGGCCCAGGTGGGCCAGTAAGGCACAGAAGACAGTGACTATAAAGGAAGGTCCAGAACCCCAGGCTCACTGTGTACTCTAGCCCAGAGGATCTTCTCAAATCTGGAGAGAGAGACAGAAGAGGGGAGGGTCTGCCCTTTGGGAGTTGTCAAGTAGTTGGGAAAGACAAGTGCAGGTGCAGCTGCAGGGTAGCACATCTGGATACAGGAAGAAAGCTTCATGGCTGCTTCCTCTGTGTGGCACTGAGCTACCATGGAGCTTTGCTTGGGTGTGACATCCCTCACTACAGTGATGACCCCACGGTGCCTGGCTGTGAGGCTATGGTGACAAGTTCCCTCCCGGCTCAGAGGAGGAAAGGTGAAGTCTCTGAAGATCAAGGTGGTGGTGAGGTAACACAAGGGCCAGGCTGTCCTGTTCCGGATGGTGAGGCTAGTCATAAGGCTGTCCACTGAAGGTAGTGTCACTCACTCACCCTCCATCCTGTCTTCTTCCTACTTTCCCCAACCTTCAACCACATGCAGATCTTTGCCTGGGATGGTGCCTCTGCATCTCTCAGTCCCCACAAGGCCAGTTGCAGTCCTCATGACCCCAGAAGTGCTCTCTGGTCCCACCAGCCCTTTTGCTACCACTTTCCTGAGCTTCTCTTGAAGCATGAGGCATGGTCAAGGCTCTTCCTGGGGCCTGTGTCTTGCCAGCACACAGCCGGGCTACCAGCCTGTAAGGTCAAAGCCATGACAATGAATGATTTCTGTCAAGAAAGCTGAGCAACTATCTTGGAACAGACTGGCTACACTGATGGATTCTGAAGGCACATGTGAGCCAGTCCAGTACCATGCCACCCGCCTGGAAAAGGGGCAGAAGCTCGGTCTCTGCCCCTACAGGCCCTTGAGTTTTGTGATGGGGCACCTCTGGGAACAGTCCTTTGTGGGAACCAAACCCTGGGACGACAGCCTGACTTTTCTCCCACCTAGTTCCCCAGTTGGAATACCAAGGTCACATTCTTGTCTCCATGGGGCCTCCAATTGGAACCCTGAACAATAGCTACTCCCACAAAGTCCTCAAAAGTCAGCACCAATAAAAAAATACACTTTATTGTGTCTTCACATTGGCAGAGGCAGCAACACCAGGGCACAAAAACAGCAAAGCATGCAGAGGCCTGAGGTGGGCACACAGGACAAGGCAAAGCGGTCCTCCCAGGCATCCCCAGCCTGCTCTTCTGCTGACTCCCCTCTATGCCTCAGGACCCCCAGGGCAGTCAAGAACCCCTCTATCCAACAACCCATGCACCCACCCCCAAGTTCTGATTGCACAGACGGGGCAGGCAGGGCGGGCTTCGGCCAGCGGAGCAGGCATCCCTGCCAGTGGGGCCAGCGTCCCCAGCCTGGGGGCGGGGCGGGCAGAAGCAGCTGGCTCGGCGGCTCAGCCGGAAGCTGCAGCACTGAGGGAGGAGGGCGTGGGAGCCCACACCTGCCAATCCAGCCCCAAGCTCCTCGGCAATTTTGTCTCTCTTGATTAAACATCCAAGGAACATCAAGTTCACAGACGTGTTTTCTTCTCTTCCATCTTCCTTGAAAACATCCAGAATGGAAAAGCAGAGCAAGGCTTCAAGGTTCCTGGGGCACTTGACACTTGGTGGGGCAAAGAGTTGAAGGGATAAGGTTAAAGGAACTAGGCTCTGGGCTTAAGCAAGAGACAAAGGCAGCAAAGAGCATCATCCCCAGATTGTCTGGGAGAGGGAAGAGTTGCAGTGTGTGGTGGGTGTGCGGCAGTTGTGTGCACATGCAGGGCACACTGCTGGGGCAGGAGCCTGGAGCACACACCAAGATTTGCATTAGAGAGGACACCAACCACTAAGTGTGCAAAAGGGGACCCCACTGGCACTGCGTTGTCTGTGGAGGTGGGATGCATGCCTGGGACTCCTGGATTGTCTCTTCTGGGGTGATGGAGAATGTGGCGGCAGAGCCAGCCAGCATGCTCCAGTTCCACCAGTGAGGGCCCCTAGCCAGCCTACCAGGCTGCCCCACTGCAGGGCTGATGATCTAAGAGGCTATCATGGCGTTTAGAGCGGCCATGGACAAGGCAGGGCCCACACCTGGGGCTGCCCATGAAACAAATACAAGGGTACAGCCGCAGAAGAGTGGAGCAGCTGCTCACTTCCAGCACTGCTCCAGGGAGCCATGGGGCTGGACCTTGAGCTTCTGGGGACAGAGGAGCTTGGTGAAGGCCCTGCGGAAGCTGTAGTGGCACAGCGGGTAGAGCACGGGGTTGACGGCTGAGTTGGCCCACAGAAGCCAGAAGGACGTCTCGTACCAGTAGTCGGGGATGCAGTGGCCATGGCAAGCAGCTCGGATGATCATTAGGAGTGTATACGGGGCCCAGCAGAGCCCAAAGATGCTCACAATGATGGCAAGAGACTTGGCCACCTTCTTGTCCCGTGACAGCCGAAAGCGCTGGGTGATGCTCTGGGACACCATCTTCATGCGCTTCTCCAGGGATGCTGAAGACGCTGATGGCTTGGAGCCCCTTTTGAGTGAGCGTGGCCTCTCAGTGCCCCTCGAGGAGCTGCCAGAGCTGGAGGTGGGTGAGGCAGCAGCGCCCCCACCACTGCCACCCCCGAGAGCAGCCTCCCCAGCCTCCACACCAGGGCCTGCCTCGCCCACCCCGTACCTGTGCAGTGGCATGGCCTCCCCATGCCCTTTGGGCCAGCAGCCCCAGCAGCTGGGGGGAGCTGGAGGTGGTGAGGGCTGGGCGTCAGGTGGGGGTTCTGGACCAGCCTCACGGGCCCCGTCCAGCCGGAGGCGGGTGCGCCTCTGGATGTTCAGGTAGATGCTGAGGTTGAAGAAGGTAACACTGAGGAAAGGCGTGAAAAACTCCAGAGTGGAGGCCGTGATGAGGAAGTACCAGTTGTAGAAGAACTCAGCGTAGCAGTGGCCCTCGGGGATGGAGCTGCCACCAGACAGGTACTCCCAACTCAGGATGGCAGGCCCGTACAGCAGGAAGGCCAGCACCCACACTAGTGCCATCTTCTGCACTGCCCTTCGTGTGTCCCCCTGCTGGGCCCGGTAGGAGACCTGCGGGAGGACGCACAGACCAAGAGGTCAGGAACATCGGACTGGACGCTCAGAACACTCTCTGGGCCTCTGGGCCTGCCATGGGCAAGGTGCCGTGTTCCTTCTCTCCATAAACCCTCCTGTGCCTGTGTCCCCTGGCTGACACTCTCCCAGAGCCTTGGCGCCTCCCACAACCAACCAGAATCTTGCCTCTTTACCATCCCCCACCAGCTACAAGCTCCGGGGGGTCCTGCCTTTGGTTACTGCCTCACTAGCACCCAGATTAGCATTTACCACACCCAGGAGCCACACACAACTGTTTCTGATTCTTGCTTCAAGGGCCAGAGCCATCTTCAGCGGCCAGCTGTGCTGAGGGGGAAAGGGCTTTGCCCTGTCTCTGCTCCAGTACTTCCTTTCTCCCAGTACTGGAGCTGGGAGTACAGAGGTAAACCACTGCTGGCCCACTGCTGGAGACACACCCCCCCACACACACACAAGAATTAAGAACCCTGTCTCCTCTTCTAGAAGGAGAATGCCTAGGAAAGGTAAGAAGGTAGGGCCGTTTAGTCTTTTCCAAGATACAGCATCTAACCTCCAAGTGCAACTACTAAACAAGGGTACAGGAGGGGCAAGAATCCCGCTATGGAGCCTCAGTGGGAAAGCTGGAAGACGTGTCCTTGATAGCCACCTTGGGAAGCACAAGACCAACCATCGCAACTTGTGCTAACCACAGGTCTAGGGCACACCTGCCACATGCCAGCTCTATACTGGGCACCCACCACAGTAGCCTTGTGATTGCACCACTCTCTCAGTGGTTCAAGGGATTGAAGGGACCTAGGGAGGTTCAAGAGGGCTCCATGCTGGTACTCTTTGCAAGCCGATCCTCAGGCTGCCCCCGGATAAAACCTGAGGTGAGGGAGCCATCAAGGAGAGAAGGTGAAGCAAGAGCTGCAGCCCCGTTCCACACCACTGGAGCTTGTGCAGCTAGGAGCTGTGGCCGACCTTCCTGGGGTTATGTGCGTACACCTCCGTGTGCAGAAAAGTGGGAAGGATGAAGACCCTCTTTCAGTTCCAGGGATTCTAGACCTGCCCAGGATAGAGGTTGTACACTGACACCCCTTCCTGCAAGATTCCAAGCTAACCTCCTGTCCCGTGCTCAAACTATCAGCAGTTAATGGTCACTGAAAGTGACTTATGTGTCAAAAGGGAGCAAGCCCACCAGGCATCCGCCTGCAGCCATTCCCTGTCCAGTGCCCCCAACACACGGAATAGACTCTAATTCCCACATCCCAGAACTCACAGCTCGAGTGACTGACAGGAATCGGTCATAGCTGATCAGCACGATGTTGAAGACTGAGGAGGCACACAGCAGATAGTCTACCACCAGCCACAGCTTGCAGAGGCCCCGGCCAAAGGTCCAGCGGCCCGTCAGCACATAGGGTACATACAATGGGATGCAGAAGGCACCTAGAGGAGAGCAGCTGTGGTGGGACCATGGCTCAGGACTTGGGGTCAGACCGACCGACCACATGGAGAGAGGGCATAACCTGGCCCTCATAGGGTAGCCATCTCTCTAGGACCAACAATCCTATTTACCCTGTTCCCCCACAACTGAGCAACTGCCAGCCTCCAGCCTCCACAAAATCTCCAGACCACCGATGTCTCCTGGACCTGGAGGCAGGAGGAAGGACCTCCACATAAGGACTTCTGGACCCAGAACCTGGGCTTCTGCCAACCCTACCTACGGCCAAAAGGAGGAAAAGAGGGTATATGTCCTCCCAGGCTGTCTGGTACTGGAGCCAATCATCCATCCCTATCCTGGCTGTTGGACCGCCTCCCTTCTCAGCTTAAAAACCGAGAAAGCTTTTCTCTTGGCTTAAAAGGTTCTTGGCTGCAGCCGCGCCAGCCGCTCTCGCCGCCCAAACCGGCTTCCAGCGTCTGGGAGACGCAGCAGCTCGCAGCCCCAACAGGTGTCTGGCGCTCCGGGCCCCCACCGCGTGCCCCGCCCCCCCTCCCCCAGTCGGGAGCAGAGCTTGGACACGTGAGAACGAGCTCCTCAGAGCATTTCCTTCATCTCACCCCCGCCTTCCCCCATGGTCCCCTTCCCCAGCACAGCTCCCCAAATCCCCCTTCCATGTCCCCTCCCCCCAGCGTCCTCACAGAAGCCTGAGTCCGGCGCCGCTGCCTTTGTTTGGTTCGGCGCAGGAGCCAGCGCTGCACCCGCGGTTGCTGCTGCGCCTTGCGCCTTGTTGAGCTCCCGCGGACTGGGGCAGCCTCCCCGGGGACCTTCCTACCCAGGCCCTGTCCTGTGGCCCGGAAGGCGAGGAACTTCGCCCGCGCATACCATCCTAAGGTTTCTAGAGGTTCCCTCCCCAGGCCCGGACCCTAAGAAGCCACCCCAGGTCGGAGCGCCAAGCCCCATTGCCCAGCCCGGGCTCCGCGCCCCTGGACTCTGGCAGCGGACGGGGTCTGGGGGCTTTACCCACGAGGAAGTCGGAGATGGCGAGGTTGAGCAGAAAGAAGTTGTTCTGGGTGCGGAGGCTCGAATCTGCCACGAAGGCGAGCATGACCAGAGCGTTGCCCAGCACTGTGGCCACGATGAGCAGCGCCATGAGCGCAGCCAGGACAGCGGTCCAGGCAGCGGAGAAGCTGCGCGCCCCGCCTGTGGCCGCCGCCTCACCGGCCAGAGCGCCCGACGCGTTCAGCAGCCCGTCGGGCGGCGCGCGCTCCATGGCCCAGCAGGCTCACACCGCTCAGGGACACAGGGCAGGGTGCGGGCCGAAAGAAGGGCAGCCGGGTGGGGCCCCTGCTCGGGAGCCTAGTCTTTGCCTGCTCTTCACCCAGCCCGGTTTTCCGGGGGGTGCCCGGAGCATGGTCCGCGGGGCCGGGTATGGGAGCCTGGGTTGGAGTCCGGGAGGGCGGTGCAGAGGGGGCTGGGGTCGGAATCTGAGTCGAGTGGGGCGGGCGGCGCGGCTGCTACAGCAAGAGCAAAGCCGAGCTCCAGCCGCCCGCGGAGCGTCGGTGCACCCGGAGCTTAGCGCGCAGCCGAGTGCGCCCCGCGCCCGGCCCGCCGCCCCCCGCGCCCCGCGCAGAGCCCCCGCCATTGGCTGGCGCCCTCGCCCCGCCTCCGTCCCGCCTCCGCCCCGCCCGGCGCGGGCAGCACCACGGACAGCGCCGCGTGCCCGCCGGCCGACTAGAGACCCTGCCCAGGTGCTCACAGCGGCTGGCGGAGAGCCCGGCCGGGTCACTAACCAACCACAGGGTTGGGGACCCTGTCTGAGGTCGCACCTAGAAGCTGGTCCCTTGGCTATCCGTCCATCCTCGTGCCCTCGGCACTGGTGATCCCTGCTCAACCCTTGTCCGTAGCCCCTGAGCTTGTGAGGTTCCGGGACAGGGCCCGGGTGGGGTGGGGAAAGGACTGCACCCCAGCTCTGGGGAGCTTACGCCCCAGGATTCCTTCTCGCATATTGCTTTGGGAAAGTAGGATTCTGGGGTAAGAAATGTCCAAAGAAGTATTGGGGAGGGGTCTCTGAAAGAGTCGCCCGGGACAGGGGTTCTCTCCAGCCTCTTATGCACAGAACTGTGGGTCTCAGTCTCCACGTGGTTAGACAGAGCTCAGAACAGGGTCCAGGGTGACCTGCAAGGCGCACACAGATGTGGAGTTACATAAGGGAAAAAACGAGCCTGAGCGGACCCAGCCCAGAGCTGAGCACGTTCACCCAGGACTCAGCAGCCCTGGGTGGAGGGGCGACCCACAAAGCAGCGTGGTTCCGGCCACCAATGCCTCTGATCGCTCGTAGGGTGGTCATTGCTGCAGTGGACAAGTGAGGTCACTGAGTTCTAGGTGCAGCCAGGGTGGTGGCAGCTGCGTTAGTGCCTATGGGAGGGGGAGGAGCAGGGCCGGCCCCCTCCTCTGACACAGATACTGGAGGTCAAGGACAGAGTTAGCAGGCTCCCTGCAGACAGACAGACACACCCACGCTCTGACACACAGACATCTATAGTCAGGAAAACAGCTACCCAGCATCGGGCTGGGACCCACGAATAGTCAGACATCAGACAGCAGACAGGGAACAGTGCCCGAGGGAGAGGGAAGCAGCGACTGTCCTCTGCCACCAGCGGCACACATCAGTGGATGCCTCAAAGAGGACAGAAATGCGGTCTGTGTGAGTGTGGGGGAGGGGGACCCCAGGCACCGCTCCAAGCACCCCACACTGACAGTCAGCTGCTGGTCATGTGAGGACCCGCCCCTCCCCCCAACCAAAGTGGTCCTCTGAAAACTTTGGGCAGTAGGGACAGGCATTCTTTTGTTCTAGCCTCAGGGCTGCTACCTACCCCAGGAGCCTCTACCCCAGGCCCACGGTCCCACCCAAGAAGCTTCTGTGGGGGAGGGGTGGATTCCAACATATCTCTCCAGAAATCCCTCCCTGATCTGCTCTTAGGAGCCTCCAGGCTCCCCTCTGCACCACACTGGCTTCTCCAGAAGCTGTGCTGGGTTCAGGCACCTAACTAGTGGCCAAAGTAGAATGTGTCCTGGAAAGGGGTGACAAGCTCCAGCTGACCTAGTGGGCACCATCAAGCATGCCCTTCAAGCCCTCCTGTGGCCTGAAGTGCTGGGCAGAGCTCAGTTTCAGTCCTACCCAGCACCTCCCCAAAGTTCTGCTCCCCCAACTACCTCTGACAAAGTGAGTCAAACTGGACATGTTCAGAATTCCCAGAGTCCTCAGGAGATAGAGTTAGAGGGAGTTTAGAGGTACCCCTAGATGACATTTACTGGTTGGAGCTTCAATGTCCGCATCTTGACACAGGATTGAGGGAGATAGTCAATAAAAGTTTGTAAAAATTCTTGTAAAGTCTTAGCCAATCCCAGCCCCACTCTGAACTACTCTAAGTATTGGTCATCACTCTGACTTGGCCCACCAATCACGAGTGGAGGTTGGGACCCTTTGAAGAACTCAGGACTGGGTAACATGGAGGCCCACTCTTCACAAGCTGCTCCTGTCCAGGTCTCCATAGATGTTTCTACTTGCTGCCCACCCCCAGGGAACCACCTGGGACAAAGGGCATTTCCCTGGTGACCAGCAGCTGGGTGGACACAATTCA
Source organism: Peromyscus californicus insignis (assembly GCF_007827085.1). Classification (NCBI taxonomy): domain Eukaryota; kingdom Metazoa; phylum Chordata; class Mammalia; order Rodentia; family Cricetidae; genus Peromyscus; species Peromyscus californicus. Next base: position 152,630,618 of record NW_026294595.1, read on the forward strand.
ACCCCACTGCCGCACAGCTGTCTATGGTGCTGGTGTGCTGGTGTTTTGGAACGTAACACAAACGGAGAGCAGGTGGAATGCCCATGTCCTACAGGCCAGCTCCCTGCACCCTCATAGGAACTTTGAGGATGCCAAGCTCCATAAGGACACCTAGCCAAGGTCACTTCAGACTCTAACATTGAAGGTTCAGCAGTGTGATCTTGGGGGAAGCTACCCCATCTCTTGGAGCCTGGAAATCTTTCTCCAAAAATGGAGGCCAGAAACAGCAGGTAGGAGGTTGAGTTAGCCCAGAGGTTTGATAAGGACACTGGCTGATGGTGATGTGTGCCCCCTATAGGCCAGACTCACTGCTTGCATGCATGACCTCATTAGTCCCCAGACATCCCATGTCAGTGTTTCTCAACCTGTGGGTCGTGACCCCTCTGCGTTGCATGTCCGATATTTACATTATGATTCATAACAGTAGCAAAATTACAGTTATAAAGTAGCAACAAAATAATTTTATGGTTGGAGGTCACTACAACAAGAGGAACTGTATTAAAGGGTCGTAGTGTTAGGAAAGTTGAGAGCCACTGCTCTATGTAGAGTCAGTCACCTGTGTAGGGCCACACAGACCTAGAGTTCACCCTCTCAAGGGCCATAGTTCTGGTTCAGCACAGAGATGGAGGGTCCTGAGGCCAGCAGAGATACCAGTGTGGAGGGCACACAGGCACAGGAACTTGACTGGCCCTGATTGGACCAAGGCAATGCATAAATAGGGAAGGTCACTCACTATGTGGCACCCTACCCTGGTGGATTCTCTCAGGGAGAGCCTTGTATAGATAAAGAACACAAGACCAGAGGCAATGCCCAGTGTCCTGGTGAGCCAAGAACCTTGGAGGAAAAGGCCTATTGATGGGGACAGAGAGCCTTGATCCAGGACCATGTGGATGCCATGTGATATGAACATGACAGTTTGTGTATCATGTGCAGACACCCACCTGAGTGTACCCTGTGACTGGCATGTTAGTGAAATGCAGTGTCCATATTGGAGGCTCACGTGAGCCCAAAAGCTCTAATCCCATCTGCTGAACACTTGTTCCTACTACTTTTGAGTGCCTGGCCATGGACCCATCCCTGGAGCAAACTCCAAAGAAATAGCCCTTCAAGGAGCATACATGGTAATGAGCTAACCTTGTGGCCTCCTTCTCCTGGTTCAGGCTGTAGATGTATCCAACCTTCTTATTAAATAAGAAACACAGAACCAATGCAAAGAAGAAAGCCAAGAGGTCAGAGCTAAGAGCTAAAACCTTACCCTTCCTCCTGCGGTGGTCCTACCTCTCCGAACCAGAGCTACCCCTGTGTTAAAGTCTTTATATAGAGTTCCTGTCCTGCCTTCTCATTGGTTGTAAACCCAACCACATGACCGCCTCCTCACGGCCTGTCTGTATAGGCCTCCAGGTTTTCCATGATTGGTATTAAGATTAAAGGCGCCGGGCGGTGGTGGCGCACGCCTTTAATCCCAGCACTCGGGAGGCAGAGCCAGGCGGATCTCTGTGAGTTCGAGGCCAGCCTGGGCTACCAAGTGAGTCCCAGGAAAGGCGCAAAGCTGCACAGAGAAACCCTGTCTCGAAAAACCAAAAAAAAAAAAAAAAAAAAAAAGATTAAAGGCATGTGTATCCAATAATGGCTGTATCCCTGAACACACAGAGACTTACCCAGCTCTGCCTACCAAGTGCTGGAATTACAAGCGTACGCCACCACTGCCCTGCTTTCCTATGGCTTGCTAATAGCTCTGACCCCCGGGCAACTTTATTTATTAACATACAAATAACATTTTAATACAAATAAAATATCACCATATCAGGCTACCCTACTTACCCACTCAGCACCATGCAACAGCTTTCAGAGTCTCCATTCATGGGCACATGTACCCACATATGCAGCATCTGGTTAAGATACCGATTCTCAGTAAGAGGACAAGAGTGGTCCAAAACCAGGTACCCACATCCTGAAGGAGCAGCTGCATTCTATGCTGCAGGGACAGCCTCCTGCAGGCACACAGGCTGGGGACAATGGCCTATAAAGATAGTTGCTGTCCTGCCAGACATATACTATGAATCAGAGGCATTTCTGTGGTGCTTCATCTGCAGAGGACAGGCACAAGTGTCTAGGAGCTAGAGTTGGTGGGGAAAAAAAGCCATCCCTAGTATCCCTTTCAAATAACCCACCAGGGAGTATATTGTTCTTCTTGAGGCTCCTGGGGACCAGGGACCAGCAGCTAAGGACATCAGGGAGGAGTGAGTAGCTCTGACCAGCAGAAAAATGTGGCATAGCCAGGATTCAGACCCCTTAGACATGAAGGTAAGCTCCCAAGACCAGTACATGTGATAGCTGCAGAAGATGGGGACTGGAGCATGGAACAGAGAGAGGAAGGGACCCAGAGAGGCCAGGGACCTGCTCTCCTGCTTCTGCCCAAGTCACTTTCATAGGTCACTCTCTTCACCTTCAGCCCTACCATAGCTGGTGAGCCCCATGTTGACTAGGGCCAGATTCTGATTTTTAAAGGGATTTCCCACTGAGAAGGGTTCATTAGGTCACAGACAGAGAAAAGAGAGGGGGGAACAGGTTTGGGAAAGTGGATAGTGGCAGAAAAGGGTGGTCTAGTCTAACACAGCCAGGAAGCCAGAGAGGCTGAGGCACAGAAAGGCAGCTAGGAGGGCTTTTGAAGGAAAGCAGAGAGGCTTCTTATGCTGTGGATAGGATGCTGATGTTTCCACCGGGTGGATCAGGAAGAGGATTTGAGAGGCTTCTTAAAAGGTCCCCAGCCACAGTGGGGTTAACTGGGCAGGAGGAGGGTGGAAGCCGAGAGCCAGCTGGAGGCAGTTGCGTAATGAAGTCCAAGTGGGGGACCTGAAGACTCTGGATGTCTTTCAAGGAAGGCATAAGCTGTGGGAAGGAAGGGGAAGAGAAGTCCAGCCCATCTCCAGAGTTTAGGGCTCAAGTACTGCACAGGGCAGTATTTGCAGCCATGACATAGAGCAGGGTGAAGATGCTGGGTGTTGGTTTTTGAATGTTCCAAGGTTGAATTTCAGTCACACTCAAGAGGATAGATACAATGCACTAACTGGGCACTAGGAGAAGAGTAGCTTTGGGCTGAAGAAGCCCATTGCGGGTCACAGTCTCAGCTGAGCTAGTGCCAACCTCTGGTGCTGTCCCAGGAGGCCTTCTGCCTCCAGCTTTTTTCTCACTGCCAGAAAAGACCTTTCTCCCTTGAACTAAGGGTAAGCCTGGTGCCACTGCCTGCAGAGTTCTGTCCCTGCTGTGCATGGACAAGGCTCACTAATGAGAAATAATGAGGGAACAGGGGCCACCACGGGCTGGTTGCAGGGCAGCCGTCTAGCTTGTAGTGGCCAAGGAGCTTGTCAGGGTCTAGTCCCTCACTACATTACTTCCTCAGTGGAAATGCTGTCTGCTCTCTCCTGCAGGAGCTCATTTGAATATGGGAATGCAGATTTTTCTTTTTTTGTTCCATGTCCCCCACAACCCCCCCATCCCGTGACATTCTGAGCCAGCTCCGGGTGCATCCTGATGAGCTCAGGGCCCAAATGTGATAAAAATGGTGTCTGAGGCCATGATTTAGAACAAATGCAGGGTCTGACTCCCCTTGTCTCCTTGACTTTGGGACCAGGTGTCAGGAAGGAGAAAGGGGATGGGAGTTAGAGTTGCTATGTAGCCAAATATGACAAAACCCAACTCAAGGAATCTCTAAAGAAAGACATGGTTGTTGTTCCTTAGGGCTCAAAAGTCCAGGGAAGGTGAGATTCAGGAACAGTAGCATCAGGGTGCTCAGAGAACTGCTTCCTTCCAGTTTGTCCCTGAGATCTCCGCTTGCAGCAACTACCTTAGAGTCTGCCACGTGGGTCTGTCCCTGACAACCACGGCAGCTGCTCTGGCAATGGTGTGGGTCCACATAACTTGAACTCCATAATGACCACGGAGAACAGAGGAGGGGAGTGTTGGCAGGCATTGCTGCAATCATCCCTGCAGCTGTCCCTGTGGTCCCCAGTCAACCAAGTAGCCTGTGCTGGTGGTGTCCGAGCAGCCCACACACTGTCCTGTGGAGACATGACCTAGCCAGAAGAGGGACTGTAGTAGGGAACGTGAGGGCTGCTGGGCCAACTCTCTGAGAACCTGTGTCTACTCTGCCCATAGGGCTGAGTGAGCAATGGGGTGAGAGAGAGTGAGAGAGACATCAGTCTGCCGATGTCACATCTGCCAGTGAGGCTGCTGGAGAGGCTGTTGTAGCATAACAGAGGACAGTGTCTTGGAAGGCCACTTGTTCCCTGAGGTGCCGCCACAGTCCACACTGGTACCCGTGGAATCTGGGTGGGTGATGAGCACCTGCAGCTGGTTTAGCTCAGGCCTGGCATCTGCAGGCCTCTTGTCCTCTAGGTGCTAAGTCTAAGATGACTGCAACAGGAAAGCCAGAGAGAAGAGAGGAAGCTGCTCTCTCCGAGTCCCTCCAAGGCCCCCAGGCGGGGTGGGGGTTGGTGTGGGGCTCTGTGATGGGATGGAGCCAAGCCCACAGCCAGAAGCCTCTACCCTTTCCCTTGGAGTGCTTGGTGGAGCCTCTCACGGCTGTGACATGGCAACAGAGGGCCTGCCTCCCCACTCAGCCTAGCTCCCACCCCTTCTTATGCCAGTGGTCTTCTGGGGCCATTGGACTAGAGCTGTTCCAAGCAGCTGTGAATGGTGAATGTCACACAATGGAGTACTGCTGGGCCAACTCTCTGACTACTTCGTCCCCAGAGATGGGGACAGGTCTATCATGGAGGGCCTTGCTCTGGAGAGAGAGGAGGCACAGCCCCTTGTACTCTGTTCAACCCAGCCTGTCCTCACAGTGTCCTCTCCCAGCAGCCTCGCTGGCACCCACATTGGGCCCCTCCATGCCCTTGGTCTGATTCCTGCTAGGGAAGCCTGAGTAGTCCTCTATCTGGATTCTTTTTGGGGGGAGGGGTTGATGTAGGGTTTTTCTGTGTAGCTGTAGCTATCTGGAACTCACTCTGTAGACCAGGTTGGCCTCAAACTCAGAGATCCACCTGCCTCTGCTTCCCCGGTGCTGGGATTAAAGGTGTGCACCATTATGCCCGACCTCTGTCTAGACTCTTGACCTGGCCTGACTGTGGCTGGCCACCTGCTGTCTGCCCTGGAAAAATGCCACCTTTTCTGTAAAGATCCTGGCTCCATATTCTGTACATTTGATTGCCGTCATGGTCTTGTCCAGCCTGAGTGCTCCTCCTGGTCTGATCATCTCCTGGTGTCTCTGGGTTCCTGCCCTCTGCTCTACTACGGTCACTACACATGTGACAACACCATGACTAGCCCTGGTGACAGTTGCCTCTGATGTAGACCCCAGTCCGATGGTGTAAGGCTAGATGGTCAAGTAGGGAGCCAATCATATTAGGCTACTCCATGTGACCAACCACTGCCTCGTGCTCAGCACCTAAGGTCATGGGGAGGACTAGCATTCCTCTGTCTAGTCTCCCCTTGTCCTGGGTGGGGATAGCTGCTGACCTGGCTCACTGGGGTTGTTGTGGAGTCTCACTGCTGGGCAGAAGGGCATTCCACCCTAGGTACCTACATCTTCCCATGCTCCATCAGAACCCCCCTTTCAGTCATATACCTTCAGGCTCAGCCAGCCTGCACCCCAGAGGGAGCCCTCAGGGTAGGGTTCCCCACTGTGCTGTGCTGTTCTCTAAGTCTGAGACCTGTGATCAAGGTGGTGCCTGCACACTTGTAAATATGCCCAGTCCCCACAGAATTATGTGGACTCCTTGACCCCTCTTAGAGTCCTGAACCCTCCCTGCAGTTCTCAGAAACACAGACGGAAAAGGAAGGTGGGTACATGTTGGCTTAGAGCTACTTGGAAGACCCTCCCCCCGTGAAGTGGCTCTGTTTACTCCCGATGTCCCCTGGGAGTCCAGGCTGCTCCTTAGGGAACAGGCACCTGTCAGGAAAATAAGGATGAGCCAAACTGTGTTCAGGGCAGGGCTGTGAATAAAATTAATGAAGGTAAGTCCTTGGATCCTTGAGGGAGGAAGGATGGGCCTGGGAAGGCTCCCAAGGAGCAGAATAAGGGGTGGTGTGTGTGTGTGTGTGTGTGTGTGTGTGTGTGTTTACAAACCTGTGAACGTGTGTATTTGTATGTGTGCCTGTGAGTGTGTGTTTGAGTGTGTAAGATGACAACAGAATGTGATTGGGCCACCAGGAAGAAGCTGATCCACCCTATAGAGGTATCAGAAACATGTCCTATATCCATAAAGGCCTAGGATGGCTGGGTGGGTATCTGAGACCCTTGTTGACACCTGCATCCCACGCATTCATTCATTTACCTGATATGCTCACAACACACAGAGTCTGAACATAACAGGAAATCAGAGAATATGCTGTCCCCAAAGGCCCCCCAGACTTGTCAAGGACAGCAGGGCTGAGGCACTGGTGACAGTCTGGGCTTTGTAGTGGGGAGTGACACAGAGTACTTACGGATGAGGCTGTAGTTCTACAGAAATCCGCCTGGTGGCGCTAGTGCTTACCTGTTCCAGCTGGGGCAACAGCAGTCGTGTAGAAAGTGGCAGTGCTAGGACTGAGAACCGACACAAGACTAGCCTCAGCTCTCAGACCAAAGCCCGTCCAGTAGAGATCACGTAGGTCCCTGAGTCTCTGGGGATTGTGTCTGTCCCCACCTAGATTCCAGACTGCCATTCCCTCTGGTTCCTGAATTCTCCCTCCTCCCGCTCCAGATCTTGGCCTGGGTACACTTCCTTTGTTACAACGCAACCAGCTTTCCTTTTGGATGTGCCTGGCTCATTTTCAGAACCAGGAGGCTCTTTTGGCTTTATTGGCCCTAATTTATGAGCTACACACACACACACACACACACACACACACACACACACACACACACCACCCTCACACACCTGACACAAATACACTGTATATACCCAGGGCCCTTAGAGTCGGTCTTGAGTGGATCACCTGTGTGGGACTCTGGTTTTTGTTTTGTATGGAGACAGGATCTCGGTCTCTATATGTAGACCAGGCTGGCCTTTAATTCACAGAGATCCACCTGCCTATGCCTCCCCAAGTGCTGGGACTAAAGGTGTACATGACCACTACCGACTTGTGTGGCATTTTGAAGGGGGATCCCAGCCTAGGGTGCCCAATGGAGACAGTTGGTCATTTCATCCACCCTGCAGGCATGGTCAGCTTTAGGAGCCTCACCGCTACCTATGTCCTCTTGGCCCTGCTCTCCTGGCGAGCCTCTCCCCTCAAATGTGGTGTCTTCAGGCTCAGATCCCAACTCACAGTCCAGGCGTTTGTAAAAGGCCTGTCCTCAGCCCTGCATGTGACTGTCATGTGCACCTGAGGAGTCAAGTTCCTAGATGGATCCTGCACAGATAGCCAAGTGCTCTCTGAAGGGTTTTCACAGCCCTTCCCAAGCCCCAGGGAAGTGGAAACACAGCGAGCAGATGGCAGAGGGAAGACCCACATGGGCTTGGGCTCTTCCTACCTGGGTTGTCTGTGTTGGTCTACTTGTACCATCTCCTCTTGTCAATGGGACTATTTCTTGATCCTTTACTGTGTACAGCTGGGCCAAGGGCTCAGAAGGCTAGGCTGCTTTTGAGGCCAAGGTGCTGGGGAAGCCCTGAGTTAGCTCTACCTCCCAGGAGTCTCCTGGGGAGGCCTAGCCTTGAGGCCCTTTGGAGCCAGGGCTAAGGATGTCTTGGGTTTCCTGACTTTTCCCAGCCCAGGCAAAGTGCCAAGTGTGAGGCCTTTATCAGCCCCTGCATCTTCCCCAAACAACCCCAGCCCGATAGCCAGGTCTGTCCCCATACCTGGAGGGGATAAGTCACTGAGCTGGTTGAGGCATTAGCCATGTGCCCAGCCCACTCATTTTATAGTGTGGCTGCTATGAAATGAAAATGGGGCCTGAGAATTTCAAGACTGCAACATTAGTGCAGTAAATCCAGCTTGGGTCCTGCACACTGGTATAGGTTTGTTCCCAGTGATACTCCTGGCTAGACTACAACACTGTAAGAGGCCACCTCACCTTCTCCGTCACGTCAGGATCCAGGGTAGGGCACTTGCCCTCTGGGGTAACCCAGTCTGGCACACAGGCAGTCTTTGGCTGTGTCTTCCCTACCAGGATGGTAGGGTGCACACCCTCCCTAGAAGGACCCCAGTTACCTGGCTGCCTCTTACCCATGTCCCTAGTTCCACCTGATGGAACAAACATGCTGTGCCAGGAAGGGAGGGTGGCTTTGACTACCCTTCCTCACTGGCCTGGGCTGCTGCCAGAAAGAAGAAACCTCCATGTTTTGTCCTGAACCCCATCTCTGCTCTCCATCTAGACTCCCAGGCATGTTTAACCTGCCCCTCCCATCCGGTGTGCAGCTTTGCTCGCACTGAGGCCCAGCCAGCGGCTCCGGCCAACGCATTTGGCTCTCAGCAAGCTAAATCTAACCCAGCCCAGCTGTCGCTCCTCCGGCTCCCTCCCGCCCCGCCTGTCCCCTGCACGAGGATGTGCACATATTCTTGCCACCCGGCATGGGCCCCTGGGTCTGGTGGAGAGGGGCCAGGGTCTGGGGCATCTCTTTACTCAGGCGTTCTCTGCACCAGGCTCCACTCATGTTGGTCCCTAAGGTCCATGGCAAGGTCAGTGTGCGGCAGGTGCTCAGGGGATACCAGGAGAAGAGACAGGGGCCCATCTTTCATTGGCCAGGGTACAGCCAGGAAGAAGGAACCACAGTTCTCTGGGCCAGCACCACGCTAAAACTAAAGACCCTAAAAACTACAAGACCCTGGCATCCTGCCCACACTGCCCTTAACCCCATGGCAGTATCATGAGCCTTTACCTGACGGATGCAGGACGCTCAAGGTTGCTTCCAGAAAGTGCCATTGTTATGGGCTGGAGTGTGTGCAGGGTGCAGTCCCAGCCGCTGGGCCCGATGGGGGCCAGTCTCAGACACTTCTCTAGGTGAGGCCAGCAGGTAGGCCTATCTGATAGCGACTACTGTAACCTTCTCCTTTGAACCTGTTTTATTTAGGCCAGTGACACCCTCAGCTAAAATGCTGCTGCCTTGTCAAAGTAGCAAAGGATGGTGTTCTGGCCAGTGAGATGTGAGCAGAAAAGTAGGTGCTGAGAAGAAAGATAGAAACTCACTTTCCACCAAAGGTATAGTGGGGAAGAGGGGACCACGGGTTCACTGGCCCAGCATTCCTCTTCTCTAAGGGCAGATATTCAAGCAAAGTGATTCATCTGGTGGGGCAGCACTGCTGTCCTTCCTCTTTTCACCCACCTTTCTGTGTAGAGATGTATGTGATGGCTAGAGCACCAGCCACAGTTTTGGGCCATGGAGGGACACGAGTCGGGAAGCTAGCCCTAGTTGAGTGCTATGGCAAGGCAGGAGCCGGATAGGGCAGCTTGGGCTCCTGTCACACGGGAGACAAGCACACCTTTACTTTGTTAAAGGCTTTGTTATTCTGGGCTTCCTCAGAAATGGAGTGCTTGCTAACCAATCCTGAAGGGCAGGCAGCCAAGTCAGCTCAAATGTTTCCTTCAGCAAGGCAGGATGCCATTCCAGCGTCCTGTAAGAAAATCTCAGCCATCATAAACGCTGGGTCTGCACTGAGCCCTTTGCTTGTAGGCACTTCTGTGCACTCTGGTGGGGAGGGCTCCGGTCAGCCTTGGAGGGAAGGAAGAAGCTTGCTGACTTTTAATTTTTTTGTTTCCCCCACATACTTCTGTGACCTCAAGAAATACTAGACACTGGCAAGTGAGGCCTCTGGACCTCAGATAGGCAGACTCCAGGGGCCTCTTTGGTCATTTGTCTTGAGTTGTTGGGCATTTAGCTGATACAGTGCACTCCAGGGCACTCAGCCTACTGCTGGGTACACAGCACTCAGAAATGGTCGAGTAGCTTCCTCAGAAGCGGGTCTGTGGGGCCTCCCTCCCACCCCCTCTGGTTCCTTACTCCTTGACCTCTGCAAAGCCTGCCACCTGTCACTGGGCAGGTTGATAGGGTAGCTTCCCAGAAGAAGTGGGACCGATGGGGTCAGCCTGGGGCGACTTGGACTTGCTGCAGTGTGGAGGGAGCTGTAAGGTGAAAGTTATCAGGGGGACACCATTTCCTCCTGCTTTCTTTTGGCAGAGTTTAATGGGTGCAGCTTGTTCACGTCCCAAAGCTATAGGGGAAAAAAGGAATAAGAAAAAGCCCTTTGCTGCTGCTATTGATAACTTGTCTCTTCACGAGGCGGGTTCAACCTAAAAATACCCTCCCTCCCCGACAGGGAAGCCAGCGTCGTCACGTTGCAGAGGAGACTTGAAAGTTGGCTGGGAAGAATCAGCCAAGCCACGTGAGCTGGGCCAGGCCACTGTGGCCAGGCTGCCCACTGGCAACCTGCTTCGTGTCCCACAGACGAGTCCATGGCATGCCTGAGAAGAGAGCTGGGAGTGTGCTCTGCCAGGGGCCTGGGAATGTGGGGTGGAGATGGCCTCAGGTTGGCGTCAGCAGCAGGGGCCAGGTGGGGCCGCAATACCAAGGCACCCAGTTCCTGGTTGCCACGCCCTGGCCCAGCTGGCCTAGAAACAGGCTGAGATGAGGAGATTTCACTCTGGCAAGGAGGTAAGAGTGAAGTGGGTGAAGGGCAGAGGGTGGCGGGCAGCCCGGCTCTGGGCAAGCTGCTGCTCTTGCGTCTAGTTTTCCTTCTAGAATGGGGAACACGAATCTCCCTCTGTTCTGCTTCCTTCAGGAGTGAAGATGAGAAACAGCATGATGCAGTGTATGTTCCTATCTGGCTGTGACCACCCACAGCACCAGCTCTGGTCACGGGAGGCCTGTGTGTGGGTCAGAGAGCCACAGACAGATGGCCTGCCCATGGGTCCCAGTCCTCTCCCTGGTCAAGAAGACAGAGGGGTGATCTGGAAGTTCAGTCAGGGAGCCTCTGCCCTCCATTCTAAGACCTCAGAGTTGTATTGGACTCCAGGATCTATCCTGTCATGCCCCACCTCCATTCAGCACTTGGGTCGGGAAGGTATCCTTTATTCATACCACGTGGGGCGGGGTAGCACCCCTTAGAGCATCCATTGTGTGGTATGTTCTCACCTAGGTCCCAGGAGCAGTTCAGGAAGGAACACATTGCCCAGACAGTCCCTTGGACTGCACTTCTCAGATGCTGAGAGCACCCAAAGCTGCAGCTACTCAGGGCTTCGTGACACGGGACCTGATCTTGTGGCCCTCAGCCATAGCCCCCTCAGGAAACTCTGGGCATTGTGTCCAGGGCAGATCCTGCTCTGGGGTCTTGGCCTGGCCAGACTGCTGGCCCATGAGACCTCTCTGGGCCTCGGCACCAGGAGACTAAACTGGGTTTAGACTCAGTCTGACATCTGTCCAGTGGGAGTGATGACACACATCTCCTTGGTTGGCTGCTGAAACGGGGGAACCAGATGGGACATGTACATCATGGGACACTTGGGGGTCATTTCAGCCACCATTATCACCTTCACTGTCACGGCAGGACCCAGAGTCACCCCTGACCCTTTCTACACCCTATTAGTACATTTCTAGAGAACATTGCTAAGGAATTGGATGCTTTATGAAGATGGTGAGGGCACCTCCAAGTTTGTCCCAAAGAGCCCCCTCACTGACTTACAGGTGCTGACTCACCCAGCCCTGCACCTGAGACTGCCAAAAGGCAGCAACAGCCCCCTGGCTCACGGCTGTTAAAAGGGGCAGAGAGACAGACTGGTGGTGCCCAATCATCTGTCATCTCAGCACTTGAGAGGTAAAGCACGAGGGCAAGGAATTCAAAACGATCCTTGGCCGCATGAGCTTGAAGATAGGAGGTTAGAACACTGCTCAAGTCCCAGGGACGCCTGATTCAGCCTACCATGGCTTGAGTAGAGTTAGCCCAGCCCAGAGGCAGGGCCCTGAAGCTCAAGGCCAAAAAGCAGGTGGTAAGCTGCACCCCGAGGCTCGTCCTTTGCACGGGGACTGGTCTTGGAGGTTTAGGTGAGGGTGTGGCTGGTGATGGGCTTGAGGGACTCTGAGCTGGTCTTGGCCAGACCCCCCAGTAAAAATGCAGAAACTGGTCAGCCTGACTATCTCCGTGGCAACCAGCTAGCCGTCCTTGTCCTGGCTAGGGGGCCAGCTGCCGCACCCTTCCATCAGCCCTCAGCCGGCTGGAGTTGCTTTCTTCCGCGGTAACCATGGCAACGCCTTTGTTTCGGAGGCCTGGCCCGCCTTCCTCTGTCTCTCTCTTTAGGAGCAGAGTATGCAGGGGGCTCTTTTCCAGTCCTAGCACGTCTCCCCAGCGCCATTGACAAGGGCCACCAGAAAGCCAGGCTGTCCCTGGGGTGGGAGCCAGAGAGGCAGACAGGGTCTGCTCTGCTACAGAGGTCCATGCACTCACTCCATATTTGCAGAGAGTATGAACATCTGCAGAGTGGGCCATAGAGGCAGTCGGGGACCTTTGTGTGAGCATCACCTTACTGGAGGAAGGAGTGTGGCCTTGGGGCATGCTGAAGGATATACATACATTACTGATCTTGTAGTTCCGGGGATTCAGAACCCCTTTGGCAAAACCTCAGACTGGCTTAGAAAATCCCAAGTAGTTACTCAAGTAACTGGAAAGCCTAGGACAGATGTCAGGTGCAGCTGGCTCTGGGTGACCTAGGGGCCTTGCTAACTCCTTGGCTTCATGCTCTGAAGCAACCAGACACCTACAGCAGCCCCAGACTCCAATCACTCTCTCCCCTCACTTGCTTCTTGGAAGGCTTGTAGAAGACACGAGACATCTGACTTAGTTCCCTCTGGTCTGACACTGAGCTGAACCTCCTGGCTAGGACAGGACCACGTGCCCATCCCTATGCAATTCCTGTGCCCTGGAAAGTCCTATGCAAGTCAGTAGCTATCTTGTTTCATGTCACTTCACCTGTCTCAAACCAGACCACCATTCAAACGATATGAGGAGGCTGGTGAGGGCTTTCTGCAGAGGAAATTGAGTGCTCAGAGAGGTCGGTTAGCTTTCCTGAGGCCAAACATCTGGCAAGGATGCAAGCTGCAGACGTGTCCCCAGAGATGCTGGGCATAACCAGAAGCCGCTGCAGACCGCAGGGCGCCTAAGGGTGTTAAAAAAGGATAAACCGGCCAGGGAGGCAGCCGGAGGGGTAAACTGGCCCCAGGCTCTGTTGAGCCACGATTGGCGCGCAAAGGCCATCGGCGACATTTGCCATTTGTCTAATTCTCTGCAACCATAAGAAATATCTACGGGGGTCCGTAGATGATGGGTGGGTCTAGCCCAGAGCCTGCGGGGGATCGTCTACGCCTAGCCACCTGACTCACTGTTTGTAAACTAGCCTCTCCCAGGGCCACGCCCCTTCCTTCTTCCTCCCCTTCCATCTCGCTTTGGTATCTGCATAAACCCACCTTTTCCAAGCGGCAATTGGCTGAGCGCGCCGCCACTCCCCCGTGCGAGCTGGACTCTGGAGGGGCCGGTGGAGAAGCTGTCCCGAGAACGTGATCAGCATAGCCCCGCCCCCGACGCGGCCTGCGGGCAGGGCGCTGATTGGGCGGGCGGCGGCTGACGCGGGCGGCGCGGGGCGCGGCGAGCGGCGCGGCGGGCTGTGGGTCGGGAAGGTGCGGGCCGCACTTCCGCCTGGGTGTCAGTGGGTCGCGGGTTGCGGGCCGCGGGCGGGGTCGGGGCGGCTGTGGGGTCGGCGGCGCTGCGGGGACCGCGTTCAGGTGAGTGGGCCGCGGCGGGGCGGGCGGGCGAGGACGGGCTTCAGGGAGGCCCGTGCGCCGCCTAGGCCTCAGACGTTCCGGGGCTGGAGAGTCGGGGCGCTAGGCCGCCGCTGGCCCCGGAGTGCGGACAACCGCGGGCTGGACGAGGCCCCGTCCGCGCTTCGGTCGGTAAGCTGCTCATCCCCTCGGGGCGCGCGCGGAACTTGGTGCCCGCGGTGGCCTCACGTCCGAGGTCCTCTCTCTCCACAGAGTCGGAGCGAGCCTTCAGACCGCCTGCGCCGGTGAGGCAGCCAGGGCTGTCAGATCTGCGCAGAGCCAGCCCTCCGCGCCCCGTGCGCCCGGCAGGTAAGTGGAGGTGGCAGCCCGCAGTCCTCCTTGAGGGTCCGGGCGCCTCCGAGACGCTGCGCCCTCGGCCTGGGTCAGCTCAGTCTCGGGAGGAGGACAGGCTTTGGGGTTATGCCCTTTGGGATCGGCCTTTGCGCATTAGGCTGGTTCTGTGGGGCTACACACACACTTCGCCGAGGCCTGCGTTCGGGCTTGGCTCCATATCGACAGAGATATTGCAGGGACAGCTCCTGAGTGGGGTCTTCCGTGTGGGGAGCTCCTGGCTACCTCTGCAGAGAGCTCAGCCCTTCCTAACTGCCACCTGTCCGCTCCCCCACCTTCATTTCTGTTAGTGGCATGTGACATCTCCTATACCAGTAAGAGACACATGTGGATCAGTTGTGTGCAGTGGACTCTGACGAGCAGCAGGTGCTCCAAAATGTTAGTTCACTGCTATGAATAAGGGCGACAGGGACATTTGGGTGGACACGTTCTCCGGTGCCTCCCAGCACCTCCCATGGTGCCATGTAAAGGGTGAGGAAATGGGTGGCTACATGTTCTCCATGGAATCTACCTTCCTGTTTGCCCCAGGTACAGTCTGTTAATAACAACTCTTATCTCAAGGGATGATAATTTTGAGCAATTATTTGCTCTAGATCCTTAGGAGCATCTGATCGCAGTCACTAACATCCTTATTCCTCAGGAATAGAGAGGTCAAGTAGCTTACTGCAGACAACAGAACAGTAAATTATGTAGCAAAGGCACCCTAACTCCAGAGTTCCTTTTTTCTCTTCTCTTTAGCCTCGCTAGGGATGAACATGGCCTTATGCCTGTCAGACAAGTGATCAGCCTCTGCACTGTTTCCTCAGCCCCAATTTCACATTATTTAAAAAAAAAAAAAAGAAAAAAAAGCTTAGTCGGGTGGTAGTGGCACACGACTTTAATCCCAGCACTCGGGAGGCAGAAGCGGGTCTCTGTGAGTTCGAGGTCAGCCTGGTCTACAGAGTGAGTTCCTTTCGTGAGTTCCAGGAAAGGAGCAAAGCTACACAGAGAAACCCTGTCTCAAAAAACAAAACAAAACAAAACAAACAAAAAAAAGCTTTATTTTTGATATTATAATTACATCATTTCTTCTCTCCAAATCCCCTTGTTCTCTTTCAAGCTCATGGCCTCTATTTCTTTAATTATTGTTTCATATGTATGTATGCCTGTATGTATCCTTAAATACATAAAACAACCTTCTCAGTCCATATAATGTTATTTGTATTTATACTTTCAAGGCTGATCATTTGGTTTTGGATACCAGTTGGTGTGTTCTCCACATTCTTTTTGTTGTGACTTTTGAGTCAGGATCTTATGTAACTCAGGGTAGACTACAGCATTGCTGAGAATGACCTTGAACTTCTGATCCTTCCACTCCTGGGATTATAGACATGCACCACAACCCTAGCAAGTTCATATTCTTTTTGTTGTTGTTTTGCTTTTTAGACAGAGTCTCACTGTGTAACATTGGTTGGCCTCCAGCTTGATATGTAGACCAGGCTGACCTCCAGCTTGATATGTAGCCCAGGCTGGCCTCCAACTCAAAGATCTGCCTGCCTCTGCCTTTCCAGTGCTGGGATCAACGATGTGCCCCACCATGCCTGACAAAACAAACATGTTTAATAAAGAATGTGAAGCCAGGCATGATGATATGTACCTTTAACCCTATCATTCTGAGAGGCAGGCAGATATCTGAATTCAAAGCCAGCCTGATCTATATAGTGAGTTCTAGGCCAGTGAAGGATACATAGTAAAACCCTATCTCAAAACACAATAAGCCAGACAGTGGTGGCTTATTTAATCCCAGCACTTAGGAGGCAGAGGCAGGCAGATCTCTGTGAGTTCAAGGCCAGCCTGGTCTACAGAGTGAGTTCCAGGATAGCCAAGCTGTTACACAGAGAAACCTTGTCTTGAAAAACCAAAAATAAATAAATAAATAAAATAAAAATTATTGGCATATATTAACTACAAAATAATGGGTGTCATTATGACATTTTCATACACGTTATATATTTTGATCAGATTCATCCCCCTTGTTTCCTTCTCTTGCCTATCTCCCCAAGTGTGCCATTCTCTTTTTATTACAGATTCATTTTTAAATTACATTTTAAAAATTTAATCTATGTATGTGTGTGTGTGTGTCATAGTGTACACTTTGTGGGAGTTGGTTCTTGACTTCTACCTTGTGAATGCCAAGGATCCATCTCAAGCCATTGGGCTTGGCAATAAGTGCCTTTACCTAGGGAGCTATGCATCTTGCTCATGAATTCACATTCTTTTTGTGGAGGGGGTGATTTGTTGTTGTTGTTTGAGTGCTAGGACTAAAGGCATATGCCACCATGCATTGATAAATTCACATTCTTTTTTTTTTTTTTTTTTTTTTTTTGGTTTTTCGAGACAGGGTTTCTCTGTGTAGCTTTGCGCCTTTCCTGGAACTCGCTTTGGAGACCAGGCTGGCCTCGAACTCACAGAGATCCGCCTGGCTCTGCCTCCCGAGTGCTGGGATTAAAGGCGTGCGCCACCACCGCCCGGCTAAATTCACATTCTTAAACAGAACTCCATACTCACTTTTCACACACACACAGGTTTTTGGGGGAGTTTATTTTTGAGACAGGGTCTCTCTGCATAGCCCTGACTGTCCTGGAACTCACTGTGTTGTTGTAGGACTTTTTTGGACCACCAGCTCCCAAATAATGATGAGATTTATTATTAGTTATGAAATCTTGGCCTTAGCTTAGGCTTGTTCCCAACTAGCTCTTAAAACTTAAATTAACCTATTTATATTAATCTCTGTTCTTTGTTTCTTGTAGCATGTGATGGATTTTCATTTTTCCACGAGGCCAAGTGTTTATGAAACATTTTTTTCTTGTAAATTAAAGTAATTCTCCATCTGGCTATTGGGTATTTGATGAAGTACCTCACCTGCCATCTAGTGCCTATGTTGTGAGGTGTGCTGTGATGTTGCTTGTGGAAGAGGGTGCGTTGGAGAAAGGCAGGGACACATATCCTGCCAGGAACAAACCCAAAACTTTCCTTTCTGAAAGTTTTTCAAGAGCTTCTTTAGTCATTATTAAATGCACATGGAATCTTGTTTTCTGTCCTCTTCTAAAGTATTTCTGTCTCAGTCTGTCTGCCCCCCCCCCCCACACTTATGTACGTATACTATTCTTAGTCTTTCTCACCTCTCTCTCTCTCTCTTTGTTTTTTGATGACATGGTCTCTCTTTGTAGTCCTGGCTCTCCTGGAACTCGTGTATAGACCAGTCTTGCCTTGAACTCACAGAGATCTGCCTGCCTCTGCCTCAAGAATGCTAGGAGGCACATGCCACCGTACCCAACTAGGATTCTTTCTTAGGGTCTTCCTGTCTATGGTACTCTTGCCATCCTTCTGTCTCAGCCTCCCCAGTGCTGGAATTGTAGGTTTGTGCCACCATGCCTAATATTAACATTTAAGAAGTTCCATTGAACTCCTGCTGCATACCTCTGGAGATGCTGAGTTCTTGTTCACAAAGGCTATTGAAAATATAACTTTTCTTTCTTCCTTTCTTCCGTCCTTCCTTTCTTCCGTTCTTTCTTTCTTTCTTTTTTCTTTCTTTCCTTCTTTCTGTTTTTCTTTTTTTTTTTTAAGATTTAGTGTGTATGTACACACATTTCAGTACCATTGGAGGACAGGAGAGGATGTTAGATATCCTGGAGCTACCAGGGATTGCTGAAAACAGAACTCTTGGTCCTCTGTAAGAGCAGCAAGAACCCTTAACTACCATCTCTCCAGGCCCTGTTATTTCTTTTTCTTAGTTCTTTTTCTTTTCTTTCTTCCTTTTTTTTTTTTTTTTTTGATTAGAACATTTTTGGTCATTTTATTCTCCTGCTGCCTAAAATGGGGTTTCTGCATCTTGGAAATTATTTCTCTGATGTTCCTCTGGACACCCTTATCTTCTTCATCTTTGGTGTTTAGGTATGGGGGCAGATGCCTTTGGGTAGAAGTTGTGCGACAGCCTTCACTGTGGTTGACATGTGTAGTGGGGAGAGGGGAGGCTTGTGGTGGGTTCCTGGGTCCTAGCTGTTCCCCAGCTGTTTGGCAGGAGCAGTTCACTGTTTCCTCTGACCTGTGCTTTGTCTGACAAATGTGTCACTGAGAGGAATGCAGGTGAAATATCGCCAGATGTGTGTGGAGCACAGTAGGCACCCTTGGCTCCACCACCTGCATGGTGAGAGAGACACCTAGGAATGATAACACCACACATGAGATACTACAGTTTGGAGAGTCCAGAGAACCTTTGCCGGGCAGATCTGTGCTCTCTTTAGAGTGCGTTGCCGAGGAATGAAAGCCATGAAGTGGGTTTCCTACTTGTAAAAACATTCCTAGACTTGAGGGTTTGTTTACTGTGACTTGCTGTGGGCCTCTGTGGTGGTACTGTGGGTGTTAAGGCAGTGTCTCCTGGTCATCACCTGCTTCCATTTGGATGTTGACATCTGATGCACTAATTGGCCAGTGCAGGGTTTAGTCCCAAACTTAGTATAACATTCAGGTTGATTGAAACAGATTAGTATTTGAACATAACTGTTAAATGCTTCAGTCATGGGGCCAATGAGATGGCTCAGAGGGTAGAAGCATTTGCCAGGGAGCCTGAGGACTTGAGTCCGTTCCCCGGAACCCAGTGAATGTGGGATGATAGAGCCGACTCTATAAAGTTGTCCTGGGACTTTTATATGTGCACTGTTGTATGGGTGTTCCCCCAGAACAGACAAACTTTAAAAAAATAGTTCAAGGCTGCAGAGATGGTTTAGTGGTTAAGAGTGCTAATTGTTCTTCCAGAGGACCCAGGTTCAACTCCCAGTGCCCACATGGAAGCTCACAACTGCCTGTAACTCACACATGTGGTGTATAGACAAAACACCAATACACATAAATAAATAAGATTGAAAAAATATTTCAATCACCTTTAATCCCAGCACTCGGGAGGCAGAGGCAGGCAGATCTCTGTGAGGTCGAGGCCAGCCTGGGCTACAAAGAGAGTTCCAGAACAGCCAGGGCAACATAAAGAAACTCTGTCTCAAAACAAAAACAAAAACAAAAACAAACTTCAATCATAAGAGTTAATTGTTTAGGCTCTAGTTTGATAATGGTTTTGGTGTCCGGTTCAGTCTTGAATTTGTATCTGTGATGTCTAAGTTTTGACTTTTCAAACTGATTTACTAACACATTTCTACTTCGTGGTGCTATGGCCTCAAAGACCGCTGGCTCAACTGAGCCTGCAGCCATTGCTCTCACTGTGATGTGTCTCTGAACTTTGTTGACACTTCCTAATCTTTCTCAATTCAGAAAAGAAAGTGGGGTCCCTTGGCAGAGCCTCCAAACACCTTGTCTTTCAGTTGGTGCAATGGTGGTGGTGAGCCTGGAAGGACTGATCCAGGAGGTGGCTGTACGGACTGCTGCTGGCTGCTTGTGTGTGTCTTTTCCTTTGCTTGTGTCTCCCCTCTCCTGCCCCCCCCCCCCCACACACACACTTCAGACTACCTGGTTAATTTTGAGAAACACTATCTGAGCTCTTGGTCTTTGCTGAGTAAGGCTGGGTGAGAGTGGGATGTTTACCTGTTGGGCTGACAGTGCCTGACCCTGGTATTGGAGTATTCTGAACCTCTGCTAAGGTGTAGCAGGTAGATAGGGTCCCAAGGACTCTTGACTAGTGTCTATATGCAAGTTTCCAAGAAGGGCTGGGCTGCTGGTTTGGAGAGATGCCTGGTGAGTGCCTGCACTGGTGACTGGTGAATGCTGGCGTCTTGGGGTGGGGACAGATAGTCATGGAGAACAAGAGGTCTGGGGGGCGGGCTACACTGAGTCTGCTCTGGAAGATATGGAGGCAGCTGCAGGGAGGGGAGGCCACAGTGGCACACCTGATGCATGAATACAGGCTCGTTAAAGGCTAGTTTTAGAAAGGTCTGGCTGCAACCTGGCATCTTGTGCTACTTGATCTTGACAGGAAATGACAGTGCTATAAAAATAGGGTAAGTTTGTGATTCGGTGTCTGGGACACTCCGGAGAGAGAAAAGGAGCACCAAAGTAGGTGTCATAAGTGAGGCCCCCCAGAAATTGTCAAAGGACTTGGGCCAGATATCGGGTGTACCTCACTCCTACGTATGCTCAATCCCAGTGCTGGCCTCTCCCAGTGTTGTGTAGCAAAGTCAACACTCTAGATTTAATAGTTACATTCAACCAGGAGGTTTTAGGCAGGTGGGGCAGTTGGGGCTGGAAGGGTAGAGAGAAGTGGTCCTGGCTCATCATCAGCAGACCTGGGGCACTTTGAGAGCATAGATTCTGTGTGGTCGAGTCCCAGACCCATGAACTCTGGAGTCCCAGAGTCCCAGAGGTTGGATCTGCTCTTGTCAGAGCCCCTCTTTGGATCGGGGACCTTTGATCACTTAATCAATAGCTGAGTCACCATTCTGCAGACAACATGAACACTGAATTTAGCAGCTTTTCCTTTTTTTATTCTTTTGTATTTTGGCTGTCGAGAACAGGGTTTGTGGATTCTCTGACCTTGGTCTTAACAGCTGTTTACCCTTCCCCCAGTGCTCAGGAAGGATCTTGGGAGTGACCTGGGTAGGTTTGGTTTTATCATGACAAATTTCTCAGCGCAGTAAAACCAGTTCAGTTAGGGGACTGCAGAGTGATGTTGAGCAAGATGATGAGAAAGGGCCTGGAGTGGAAGAGGTAGCTGGCCAAAGAGGATGTCAGAATCATCTGGGAGCAGGCTGAGTGCACTGAGGGACGTCTCACTCATGGGTGATCAAGGTGGTTCTGCAGCAGCTTCTCCTCCTTTTTATCCCTGCCCCCACTCTTGCCAGAGCTGTGGTTTTGATCAGTAGAGATCAGCAAGGTGGTGGTGGTGGGTGTTGAGAGGAGCAGCAGCCACATGTAGCAGAGGATTGACCACTTGTCTGATTCTGCTGTTGTCTCAGTGCAGACATAAGCTGTGGGGAGACCCATCTACAACTTTTCCACCCACTCTTTTGAGCAGCTTTTGAACGGTTCTTTTCTGTTGTAGGATAATGATGACTAAAACAAACATTTTTGTACAAAAGCATTGAACTCATCTTGTATGTGCTTGAAATACATTGTGCTGGATTATAAGATAATGTTCTTGAAGTGTGTGGTATGCTTTTGGTGCTTGCTTTGATACTGAGTGTGATCTAGTGAAGGAAGTAATCTGTCATGGGGCTTCAGGCTCCCCTTAGAGGTGAACCCCCACACCCCAGTCCCCCCATCCCCCCACCTCCCCACCCACCCCCCACTCCCGCCTAAATGGCTGCTGAGCACCTTCTTGGCCTGTAGTTGAGGGCCACCCTGCTGGTATGGAGAATGGAAACAGCAGGCGATTAATGCTGTTGCTTCCATTGCTTTTCTCAGGACCTAGACACTTCCCATTTCCTACATGAATTCCTAATAAACTCAAAGTCCTCTGTGGCTGCAAAATTTGCTCAGCAGGTGTACACTAACAAGAGTTGCTCTTTCTACTTGCTGAGTGGAGACTGGAGGCTGAGGTCAACTGTTCACTTACACAGCTCTAAGAATGGTTAGGTTTTACTTTGGGATGGGCTGTGTAGCTCCTGGCAGAAAACTGCAAATCTTGGGAACCCTAAGAAAGCTGAGGCTCTGTGACAGCTAAGGAGGGTAAAGCCCATTTGTCTTGCCTATAATGGCACTTCTTGTACAGCTGGAGTTAACTGTGTTTGGCTAAAGGATAAGGAGCCAGTGTTCGGTAAAGGTCACTTCTGATTCCTTCCTCAAGACTGCCTGTGCTTAAAGCAAAGGTTTCGTGACCCGTGCACTCTCATCATGGCGACTGCAGGCAAGGCTAATAACGCCAGCCAGCCACTCAAAAAAAGGCTTTTGTTGTGAAAGAGTAGGGATTGTTTTTGTGATGCTAAATTTATACAAAATTTGTAAAAAAACAAAACAAAACACTACACTTGTACCATGACAGGGCTCTTCAGATCTGCTCTTTCATCAGTGTTAACAAAGTCATTGTCCAGTGGCTGTGTGAACCGAGAACTACAAGGTGGTTTGGAGATGAGACAGACAAGCACAGACGGTCTCATTCTGTCTCCTGCTTGGTCTTTGGGAATTGGCTGTGGTGTTGAACTGAGCTAGGCTATACTGCTGCTGCCCCAGCACAGGCCTAGATTTATGGGGCTGGAAAATCTGCTTTGTTTCCTCCTACCCTTTTGGAGCTGTCAAGCACTCTTGGGTCAGTGGTTTAGCCTGTGAGGCCATTGGACCACACTGCCTTACCAGGCTGTTTAGAGTAGTTGGTGTATGGAATCATGTTGAACACCCCTTCCTCCATCATACCTCTATGTTTTCTGTGGCACGGTGGCTTGCTGCGTGTTGTAAGGTGACAGATGAAGACAGAGGTACTAAAGAGAAAGAAGGTGGCCAAAAAGGCAACACAGCCAAGAAGCATTGTCCACCCAAGGTAGCCTTGCTGCAGGAGAAAGGAAGGAGGGTCCCTCACTAGGCCTGGCCGTTCTGACCCCAGGACTGGTGGCTCTAGGAGATGTTGGGAAAAGGGTGGGGAATGGAAGCCTGGGCCCTAGCTGCCTCTGGGCTGTGGGGAGGGCTGCTCGTGTAGCTGTGTGTTCAGATCGTGGAGCCAACTTTGTCTTTGTGACTTAGCTTTTTCATCCTCCACCTCAGTCTAGCAGAGCTGCCTTGAACTCCTGCAGAGCTATTTTGACCACTGCAGAATATGTTCTCTTCACAGTGTTCCTGAGTAACACTTTCTTCATATCATGTGTCTGGGGTCTGACAGGCCCACCTAGGGGACACACCCAGAGAGTTCATGCTGGGTCGCTGACTGCATGTTGAGTGAAGGATTGGCTCTGTGAGGATATGGTGGTACCCTGACTGGTCCTAATCAGTTATGTTACACTTTGCCCTTTGCATGAGTTTCTCTGTCAACTTTGACAGTAAATGCTGTGGCATTTAGCCTTAGCTTAGGCACTTGTGAGACTTTCACTATTTGAGGACTCCTGCTCTATGATCCTGCTGCGTGGTCTTTTGGGACAGGACAAGTCCTTCAGTAACATCCATGAGTGTCCTGTCTGGTCAAGCAGAGGTTTTGGGATTGGAGACTTAGCATCTGCCCACAGAAACGAACTAGAGAGCTTCTACCACATTTGTTTGTTTCACAAATGGTTTTTCAGATGGGGTCTCATGTGCTCAGGCTGGCCTTGAGTTCCCCATCCTCCTGCCTCCACCTCCCATATGCTGAGATGACAGGTATGTGAGAAAAAGTGGCTTTAGAATGTTTGAATTATTCATGCTGTGCTTTGTAGAGACCTATCTAGCTCGCCCTACCTGGTTTTAACAGCAGAGGTTTCCCATGACTAGGTTTTTTTCAGCAAGCTGACAGTGATATCCCCCTGGTTGTTTTAATGACTCATTGTCCAAACTTCTAGATCTCTTCCCTTCCTTCTTTTCTCTCTGCCTCCCTCCTTCCCTCCCTCTCCTTTCCTGTTTGTTTGAGAAAAGGTCTCAGTGTGTACTAGGCTGTCGTGGAACTCCAGATCCTCTTGCCTTAGTCTCCTGTGTTCTGGGATCATATGTATGTATGAGCCAGCATATCTGGCTCCAGATCTATTTTTATAAATAACCTAAAGATACATTGTAAGAGTAAAGTAGGAGAATTCATGGAAGTAGTGGAACATTTTGGGCCTGGTTGGGTCAGGTCCTTGTAAGATGGAAGACAGCAAAGAGAGGGTACTTCAAGAGAGCCTGGTAGGGCTCTTTTTGAAACAGGTGGGCAGTTAATGGGTAGCAGAACAATTCTTGAGTGTCCCAGGTTGGGGAGGGGCTACAGTGATGTCATGCTTGGGTACCAGATGGAAGTAAAGAGCCTTGCCCTTAACCTAGAATTATTTGTGGAGAAGGCGGAAGGCCAAAATGACGCCTAGCCAGAGCTAATTTCCTGGGTTTTCTATAGACTTCAGAGAGGGAAATACCTGACCAGACAGCATTGATTAAAGAAATGAGAGCTGCAGAGCCCTTCCTGAAGCACAGTCCTGGTGGGTTGGTTCTGAGAGCAGGAGAGTCTGTATGTCCATTGCCCAAGAAGTAAGGTCTGCCTTTCCATCTACTTTGTGTGTGATCTCAACTTTGGCAGAGTGCTGTGTCAACACACAAAACACAGAACTTAGTGAGTGAGTTGCTTAGTGGATAAGAGCACCTGTAGAATGAAGTTTCTCGGTCCCTCCTGTTTTTATGAAACAACCATTCAAAGGGTTAATATTAATTACAAACTGTTTGGTCTATGGCTCAGGCTTATTGCTAGCTAGCTATTACATCTTAAATTAGCCCATTTCTGTTCATCTATGTATCGCCACATGTCTTGTGGCTTTACCTGTGTTCTATTACATCTTGCTGTCCTGGCGGCTCACAGCACAATGTCTCCCCAACTCTGTCTTTCTTCTCCCTATATCTCTTGGATTTTCTGCCTGCCTATATCCTGTGTTGCCATAGGCCAAAACAGCTTCTTTATTAACTAGTAGTAGCAACACATATTCACAGCATACAGAAAGACCGTTCCACAGCAAGCACTTGTTGCCAAGCCTGTTTACCTGAGTTCCATCCCACATGCTAGAAGCAAGAAACAGCTCTACAAGTTGTCCTCTAATCTCTACATGTACCTGTGGCACACATACCTTCTTATCCCTATATACACACAGGAATAAATAGATAGGAAACAAAATAACCCACAGCCCTCACCTCAAAGGGAAAAGGAGATTTTATTCTAAGCTGAGTGTGAGTCACGTTGGCCTAAGAATAAGGATTGGGGTTGTTCCGAGTAAAATGTCCCAATAAGGAGGCGGTGTCATGAACTTTGTGTAGTTGCAGAACAAAAGGGAACATGAGGTAGGCAGCACAACAAAGCTTGGAATCTTCTGCTGTAGGTTGTAGATTGGTGTTGTGTCTGATGATGCTCTTAGCTTTTGGTTGGTGGAAGCCAGCAGTCGGCTAAGAATACATTCCAGAGGTTTTGCCTGGTAGTCAAAGGGATCTTAGGTCAAACAATAAGGTAGGCAATGAATGGCAATTAAGGTGAAGAACGAAAACCCAAGATAGTTTGACTCTGGGTCTGCAGCACTCCAACTCTCCACAATGGTATGTTCTGTTCAGAAAGCCGGACTTAGTTTCCTTAACAGAAGAGGCTCAGTTCCCAAACACAGCTTTGCATTCTTTCAGGGTGTTCTGCTAAACTGAAAAAACACAGCCTGTAGGTAATAGGAATGTTGAGATCCATGTTCTGGACTGGACCCTGGAGATGGGACAGACTTGCAGAAGATCTGAGGACAGACCAGGGTAGGTGCTCTTCCACCCTGTGGGCCCTCTGGAGTGCTGGGCACCTAGGTGCTTTAGTGGTACACATTCCCTTCTTCCTGGAGATCCCCACATCAGTTGTAGAGGTCCATCAGGAGAGTTCCCTGGGAACACTGTTGTGGCCAGCCTTGCCCCATCTCTGAGGCCCAGCTTCTGGTGGATATTGATCTGCTGAAAACTAGTGAAATGGCACCAGATTTGGCCTGACAGAGGACAGCAGTCTTCTCAGGTCCTTGAGCACCTTCTGCTCCTCCAGGCCACCTGCAGCTATGCTGGGAGTTAATTAGAATTAATGGTTTCACTTACAGTTGTGAGACATCCTGAGGCTGCATGAGAAGACTGGGCCCTTGACCTCATGGAGTCTTGTAAAAAGGCTTTCCAGGGTGGGTTCTTTTTGTTGTTGTTTTGTTTTTTGAGACAGGGTTTCTCGTTGTAGCCCTGGCTGTCCTGGAACAGGATTAAAGGTGTGAACCACCACCACCTGGCCCAGGATGGGATCTTGATTGTAGTTGGATACCAGGGTACATGTGGCAAGGACATATACCAAAGTGACCGTAGTGTCCCAGTAGCCAGTAAGCTTGTGTCTGACCTCACATTTTATGCCCTTATTACAATGATTTTCTGTAATTTAGTTTTAACATTAGGGGTTTTGCTTTAGATGAGAAAGCATGTAAAAAGAGCAGGCCAGCTTGCAGCATGCTTTTTATCATGGAGCTTTTACAAACACAGCAGGAATGTACAAGGGTCCCTCGTGTACCTGTGCCCAGCCTGTTCTTCCATGGCCTGTCCTGCTGTGGGTCTACTCTGATTCTTTCTTTAGAAGAGACACTTGGCAGGCTGCTACCTGATCTACATGCATGTCTATGTACAGCTCTAGAATATGATGCCTCTTGAAAACCATGTCATTAACACCTTACACGTGAACTTGATCCTCATGCTGCCAGATGTCCAGTTATCACACCAGCCTCTCTGAGGTCCTGAGCTGTGTACAGCCTTGTCTGAATTTGGCTTCAGGCATGATATTAGTGTCTTTTTTTTTTTATTAAAAAAAAACTTTGTGTGTATGTTCTTGAGTGTATGTACATGCACTACATGCATGCAGGAGCCTGCAGAGGTCAAAAGAGGATTGGGTCCCTTGGAACTGGAGTAATAGACAGCTATGAGCTACATGTTAGTGCCAAGAACTGAAACATGGTCCTCTGCAACAGCAGCAGTAAGTGCTGTTAACCACGGAGCCATCTCTCCAGTCCTGTTAGTGTCTTTTTTGATGTTTTGGTTTGGTTTGGTTTTTGACACAGGCTCTCTGTAGTCCTGGCTGTCCTAGAATTTGCTCTGTAAACCAAGCTGGCTCCAGCTCACAGAGATCTGCCTGTCTTTACCTCCCAAATGTCTGGCCTCCATTTGTGTCTCTCCCTCCCTCTCCCCCTCCCTCTTCCTCTCCCTCCCTCTCTCTCCCTTCCCCGCTTTTCTCTTTCTGAGACGGGTTCTCTATATCCCTGGCCATCCTGGAACTCACTATGTAGACCAGGCTGGCCTCAAACGCAGAGATCCACCTGCTTCTGCCTGAGTACTGGGATTAAAGATGTGCTCCAGCACTGCCTGGCAGCCATTTGTGTCTTTTTTTGTTGTTGTTGTTTTTGTTTTTATTTTTGTTTTTCCAAGACAGTTTCTCTGGGTAGTCTCGACTGTCCTGGAACTTACTTTGTAGACCAGGCTGGCCATGGACTCATAGAGGCACCTGCCTCTGACTCTGGAGTATGCTACCAGCGCTCAGCTCATTTGTGTCTTTTTAAAGGTAACTTTTCCCCCTCAGGTACTAGGGGTTGATCTCAGGCTTTATAAATGTTAGACAATTGTTCTACCAACCGAACCACACCTGTATCCTCTCAAGATAGCTTTTCACTTACTTGTTTGTGGTTTTATTTTGAGACAAGTCTTAGGTAGTCCAGGCTGGCCTCTGACTTGCTTTCTAGTCAGTGTAACCTTGATTTCCTAATCCTCCTGCTTGTACCTTGGGACTGCTGGGGTCATATATATGCTACTACACCAGGCTTCAAGGTGGCTTTTGAAGTGGATGATTTATATGTAATAAAATGCATGTATTTGAGTATAAGGTTGAGATGAGAATATGGCCTTATGTAGTTCAGCATGTGTGTTAACTTATGCCTTCCTTTATGCATGACACGTACTACCATAGAACCGCTGCTCAGTGGGGATAATGTCTGTCCTCTACCACTCTGTCTCTTCCTTTCCTTTGTGACTTGTTTCCTGGAGAAACTGTCTCTGGCCTGGAAGGTTCCAGAGTCTGAGTGTTGCTATTTGGGCTCCCACAGTGTCTAGCACAATCCTTTTCTGAGCACTTCCTTAAGTTGGTAGATCAAGCCAGATCCTGGGCTGCATTTTGGCATGATTTACTCAGCAGGAAGGCTTTCATTGGCCATGTGGTTTTTTTCCCCCCAAGAATGAACAGAATGTTATTTCTTTGGTCACATTTGATCTTAGCCAAAGGGCTAAGAAACAATTTTACTCTTTTTGTTTGTTTTGAGACAGGGTCTCATGCTTCCTGGGCTGGCCTCACCATGAGAGCTGAGGATGACCTTGAACTCTTGACCCTTCATCTCTGGAATGCTGAGATTACAGGGTTAGGGTTTACATGATACTGGGGATCAAGCCCAGGGCTTCTTGCACGTTAGATACACACTTTATCAGTCAGGCCACATCCTCAGCCCTTCTTTCCTTGTTTTCAAAATAATTCATTGACTACTGGTGACCGGTCACCTCTTTGTTAGTGTCGTTAGGAACGTGAGCCATCATTGTGTTTGATAGGTCTGTTATTTGCAGTCCATTGATATCCAGGTTGTCTCATCTTTGCTGTTGAAGCTTTTGGGTTGGCCTCTTGGCTTTGTCCATTTTGTGCTCTTGTAGCGATACTGCAGAGTAGGCAGTTTATACTGAGCAGAAACACACTGGCTCTCAGTTTGAGATGTTGGAAAATGCAATAAATGGTACCAGTGTCTGGTGAGGTTGTTCCTGCTGCATCACTCCTATAGAAGGTAGGCTGTATAAGGGCAAAAGGAGGAGGGACAGTCACTCAAGGGCAAGTGTGTCTGTATAGGTGGGAGCTGACCTGTCACTGGGAGCCTATACCCTCCAGAATGACATTGATAATTTATTTGTCCACAAGGGCAGGCCTGCCAGGTGGTGGTGGCACACACCTTTAATCCCAGCACTTAGAAGGCAGCGGCAGGCGGATCTCTAAGTTCAAAGCCAGCATGGTCTGCAGAGCGAGTTCCAAGACAGCCAGGCCTACACAGAGAAACCCTCTCGAAAAAAACCAAAAAAAAAAAAAAAAGTGAAATTAAAGGAGTGCATGCCTGGCTACAGGTTGAATTTTTGCTTCACTGTTTTAAAATACTGTTCCTGGGCTGGTGTGGTGGCATACTTAGTCTCAACCTTCCAGAGGCAGAGGCTAGTGGATCTCTGTAAATTTGAGGCCATCCAGGGATTCATAGAGAGACGCTGTCTCAAACAAAACAAAACAGTTCTTCCTGATAGGAGAAGTTATTGTATAGGAGTTCTAAAATGCTAAGCTAAGATAATTTTGAGAAAATTGAAGCTTCTTTTGGTTACATGCCAGAACTAAGTTACAGCGTTGTCTTGATTCTCGGCTAGAGATGTCACTCCTAGTGCAGTGACCCGTGAGTGTGTGAGGTCCTGGGTCCCATTCCCAGCTCCACAAGGAAAGAACAGCTGCCTTGAGGTAGATGAAAGGCAAATATTGTGGCCGTCTGGTACTTGTTATCCAGCTCCTTATGACTCACAGCAGAGCCTCACCTTCATGTGATTGCCTGTTGAAACTACTCGAACTACCCACGTCTTCCTAAATTAACCTGAACAACCGTAAATAATTTTATATATATATATATATTTTTTTTTTGAGACAGAGTTTCTCTGTGTAGTTCTTGCTGTCCTGGAACTTGCTTTGTAGACCAGGCAGACAGACATTGAACTCACAGAGATCTGCCTGGGATTAAGGCATGTGCCACTACTGCTCGGCCTTAAAATATAACTCTTAAAAAAACTTCTTTTTTATACTACTGAAACCTAGGCCTTCCTTACACATGCTGGGCAAGCGCTCTACTACTGCGCTACATTTTCCAGCCCTCATTTCTCACACTTCTTTTTTTTTTTTTTGAGACAGAGTTTCTCTGTGTAGCTTTGGAGCCTTTCCTGGATCTTACTCTGTAGCCCAGGCTGGCCTGAACTCAGAGATCTGCCTGCCTCTGCCTCCCAAGTGCTAGGATTAAAGGTGTGCCTCCCCGCCCCCCTGCTTCATTCTATTTTTAAATGTGTGTGTTCGTGCATGCGTATTTTCATGTATGGGGGTACACGTGTACATGTATGTGTGTGCATGAATGTGGAGTCTAGAGACTGATTTCTGGAATCTTCTTCAGTTGCTCTTCCACTTAAGGGTCTCGTAATCAAACTCAGAACTTGCTAGTCAGTTTGCTCCAGGTCCCCACCTTCGAAGCTGCAGTTACAGGCAGATTGCCTTGCGGGATTTACAAGTGTGGCGCTGTGCCTCTGGACTCCAGTCTGCTTGCTTGTGTGTTAACTGCTGAGCAGTCTCTCTGGACCTAGGCCTTGACCTATTTATTTATTCATTTGTGTTTTGCTTGTTTGTTTACTTATTTATTTATTGTGTGGTGGGGGATAGGGATGTGCAAGGTCAGAAGACAGCCTGCAGGAGTTAGTTTTTTCCACCTTATCAGTACTGAGCCATCTGATTGGCCATCAGCCTTGAACTTTTAGTTTCCTCTAGGATTACAAGTATGCTACAAGGCCAACTTTCTTTTTCCGTCTTTATATTAGGTATTCATCCTTTCATTCCTGATGCTTGAAGAGTATATTTGTTTTTTTTTTTTTTTTTTTTTTTAAGATTTATTTATTATGTACACAGTGTTCTGTCTGCACGTATCTCTGCAGGCCAGAAGAGGGCACCAGATCTCATTACTGATGGTTGTGAACCACCATGTGGTTGCTGGGAATTGAACTCAGGACCTTTGGAAGAGCAAGCAGCGCTCTTAACCTCTGAGCCATCTCTCCAGCCCCTTGAAGAGTATATTTGTTATAATTCATTTTTTTTCTTTCCTTAGACATGAGGTCACTTTCTCTCTCTCTCTCTCTCTCTCTCTCTCTCTCTCTCTCTCTCTCTCTCTCTCTTTCTCTCCCTCTCCCTCCCTCCCTCTCTCCCTCTTTTTGAGATAGGGTCTCATGGTATGGCCCTGGCTGACCTGGAACTCCCTTTGTAAACTAGGTGGGCCTTGAACTCACAGAAATCTACTGCCTATTCCTGGGGAGTGCTGGGATTAAAGGCTTGTGCCAATGCACCCTGCCCTTATGGAGATCAATTGGATCGAACTGACCTAGAATTCAAAGATCCTCCTGTCTCTGCCTCAAGGGCTGGGATTAAAGGTGTGTGTACCATCATGCCCAGTTCGAGGCCAGCCAGAGAGCTACATAGTGAGACCCTGTCTCAAACAAACAAAACCCAAAAAGTCAAAATAAAAATATGGGTATTTAAAAGCTGTTTCCAGAGCATAAGCTTTAGCTGAGTTCATTCCAAAATATTTCTTCCTCAGATTTCCAGTATTCACACAACTTCTACGTAAATATAGCTCAGATATGATCCAGTAGGAAGACCAAACCCCAGAACAGTGATAGCCTGGTCACTAAAGGATGAACGGGGAGGAAGAATTCTTTGATGCCGTCACAGGTGAGCAACTGCAAGAGACATAACCCAGACACTGCGTCTTGTGTGGGAATCTGTGGGGTCTGGGTGTAGGATTTGGCCTGGCTCAGCACAGCAAGGCCAGGGGTATATTAGATGAGACCTTAGCTTTTTAGAAAGACAGTGATGTCTTCTCTCATAAGAGGAACCCTGACTGGATCTTAAGAGACAACATGAAGGATAGTATGGGCTGGACTCTTTGAAAGAACCTCCCTGAATATAGTTATTTTATTTTACTTGTATGTCTGTTTTGCCTGTATGTATGCATGTGAGTCACATACATGTGAGCAAAAAAAGACATGCAAGTAAAATAAAATAACTATAGGGATAGTCAGTGGGACATAGACTTCCTTACACATGCATTAAGATGTGCTTGGTGCCCGTGGATATCAGAAGAGGATATCAAATCTCCTGGAACTTTAGTTGTGGATGGTTGTGAGCCACCATGTTGGTGGAGGGGGAGGAGCTAGGCATGGTCTGGCTATATATGCCTGTAACCCCAAGCTCTGATCTTAGCTCTGATCTCTTGGCTTTCTTCTTTGCATTGGTTCTGTGTTTCTTATTTAATAAGACGGTTGGTTACATCTACAGTGTAGTCTTGAAGTAGGTTTCTATATCTCCCAAGTCTAATAAACATGACCATTGTGCTTATTTCTTGCAGGCTTTGATTCTGATAACTCTACAGGGGACTTTTCAGAGGCAAATAAAATCAGTGGGATGATTGATTTGGACACCAGCAAAAGTACTAGGAGTGGGAAAAGTGGGGAGAGACCACCACAAGAGAATGGAATTCAAAAACACAGGTAGGCTGTCTTACATGCATTGTTTCAGAATTTTCCAAAGTATATCTATGATCATTCCCATATGTACTATAAGGTATCCCCTTAGGTCTCATAAATTGAGCTGGTACACCCCCAGTTCCAAGGTAACTCTTCCAGGCAGTCTAGCCACCAAAGTCTCATGAGACTTGCTGCCTGTCTGCTGGGGGCATGGAGACCAGTGGAGGGCAGTGTTTGATCCATGAATCCTCCCCCATGAAGTAATAGTTCTGTCCCAGAATGGCTTAGGGCCTGTGCATAACATGATCCACAGACCTCACCCACAGACCCACCTGTCCCTCCACAGACACCAGGTTAATTCTATTGTCCCTTCTGTGTCTTTTTTTTTTTTCCCTTCTGTGTCTTACTGAGAAATGTTGCCCACTGAACCTGTAGGGACGGAAAGGGTTTGATTAGTTGCTGCAACAAAACTACATTCCATTTTTTTCCCTACCATGTTCATTTGTGTATCTAGACAATGATAACATGGTCATCATGGAAAGTTCTCAGTCTCTGTTAGGAAAAGCAGGAACCCACAAGGGTAATCCTTGGGACATAGTCTTCCTTACACATATATTAAAAGATATTTGGGGCCTCAGTGGACCCTCCAGCCTCACTGCTGACCTTACACATGGGCCCATTTACCTCAGGGCAGGTTCCCTCAATGCCCAGGGTGCTCACCCTTCTCTTGTCCTACGCTCATGTGCTTAGTGGGTGCAGGAGCACATCACATGGGTTGTGAAGGCCTGTCTGAGGCAGATTATGTTCACTCTATACCTCACCATCTCTCTCCTATGTGGTGATATATTGTGTACCCTAATAAACTTGCCTGAGAATCAGAGGACAAAGCCAGCCACTAGATTAGACATAGAGGTCAGGCAGTGGTGGCACATACCCTTAATTCTATCCCTCAGGAGGCAGAGATCTGTCTGGATCTCTGTGAGTTCAAGACCACACTGGAAACAGAGCTAGGCAGTGGTGGCACACACTTTTAATCCCAGTACTGGGAAGCACACACGCCTTTAATCCCAAGAAGTGACATGGCTGGGCGGAGAAAGGTATATAAGGCATGAGAAAACAGGAACTCACTCTCTTTAGGCTGAAGATTTTGTAGAGGTGAGAGTGGCTGGCTGTTCTGCCTCTCTGATCTTTCAGCTTTCACCCTGATATCTGGCTCTGGGTTTTTTATTAAAAGACCATCTAAAATTCAAACAGCACTTCTAAGTGTACATCACCTTGTGATCAAGCACATCACTGAGCTTGAGACCACTGCTTCATTCTCTGTCACCCTGATCTGATGCTTTGGCCTCTAAATGTACCTGGATCTTCAGATTCTCTCATGTCCACGATGCATCAAGTATGCCACCTTCCCCTCATTCTTCCTTCTAAGAACAGTGGTACTTATCACAGTCAGAGCTGTTGGTGCCACCTCTGTTCTTTGCCTAAAGCTAATGTAGCCGGGATTCATTCCTAGCCTCACACTCCAGTCCCAAGTGGCTCTGAATAGCGCCCTGTTTGCTCACAGAAGTACTCCATCTTGGGCATTGATCTACATGGTCACTGTGTTGAAATGAGGACTGACATCTCCCCTGTCCCTTGTACTCAGCCCTGTCCTCATTCACTCCTGGCTCTGCCTCCCCTGGTGCCTCTTGCTTTGAGTTCTACATCTAGAGGTGTGCTTACCCAAATTCTTCCCCATACTGCTGTCTCAGCCTGGAGCCTTGCCGTCCTCCTTCATGTCTTTTCCTGTTGTTCCTTCCCATCTTGCAAGGGTTGTGTGTTAGTTACTTTCCTATTGCTGTTATAAACACCACAACCAAATCAGGACTAAAAGGGGTTGTTTGGCTAATAGCTTACAGTCTATCATCAGGGAAGCCAAGGCAGGAACTGAAGCAGAGACCATGGAGGAATGCTGCTTACTGTGTTGCTCCCATGGCATGCTCAGTTTGCTTTCTTATGCAACCCAGGACCATCTGCCGAGGAGTGGCACTGCCCTCAGTAGGCTTGGCCCTCCCACGTCAGTCATTAATCAAGGAAATGCCCTATATAGACTTGCTTATAGGCAATCTGATAGAGGTATTTTCTCAATGGAGGTTCCTCTTCCCAGATAATCCTAGCTTCTGTCAAGCTGACAAAAACTAACCAGCACAGGTTGTATCCTTGGGGTCTTACCCTGATCCTCTACAGAGCTATAATTTCCACTTCTTGTGGCCCTCACAGTTTGCCATGTGCACAGCATTCCAGCTGTTTTTGGCAGCCCTGGTGCATAGTGCTCAGTAAACATTAAGATTTCTTTTCCTTTCCTGTTTTGTCTCAGGGTTTCCTTTCTCCCTCTTGTCTTGATTCAGTTACCCACATGAGCCCTTTCCAGGCAGATCCCAGCTGTCACCATCCCAGGATCAAAATGCCCAGTTAGTGTTCTCTGGCTCAACTTCAGTGGAGTGTCATTGAGAATTCCACAGTAAAAACTAGAGTGGCCTCTAAGGGCTCAGAGCAGTCATGTTTATTTTCTGAGGGCTTGCTCTGTGATGCCTTCTCTGCACTCCTGTGATGGGCCTTCCCACAAGGCAGTCAGATCTCTACTGAGGCTTCTTCCTACTCTATGGAGACAGTGCTCAGTATAGCCCACAGTTTCTGGAGGGAGCTATAGTCTGTCCCCAGGTAGCCAGAGCAGGAGTTGAGGCTAAAGTTACCGCTGGGCCCTTATGGGTGGAGGGTAGCTTGAGAAGGAATGCACCTTGGGAAGATAGGTCTGTGTCAGAGGGTGGATAGCTAATTTTGGAGGGGATTTTCTTGACTCATTTCACTCTTTAGTCTCAGCTCTGCCCACATCCTGGGGTTGGGCCGAAGCTCCTAAAGCAGGCAGTAGGGATGCAAGCAGAAGGACTCCATTCTCATTGTCAGCCTTGTCTCCAGCTCACAGGTGGAAAAACAGTGGCCTGGCCACTGCAGGGTCGGCTGAAGACCCCAAGGTTGCCAAAACCAATAACCATTACCAGAACTTAAAAACAGTGCTCCAGACACCCTGTAGAGTTTCAGCTGTGACTGAAACTCTTCCAGTCATGTCATTGTTCAGAGACACTGATATTTAGGTTTCAAGCAAAGATGATGGTCTTGAGCAGTTCCTGTAAGAAATACCCACCCCCATACATACTCCATTGGTTAATAAATGCCTGTTGCTCTCAAATTACTCACAGGACAGCCCTTCCTGCCCCCATGTTCACCAGAAGCGATTTCAGCGTGTGGAGTATCCTGAAAAAATGCATTGGTTTGGTGAGTGAAGATAACTCATTTGAAGCATGGAGCTTAGGTATTAATTCCCATGAGATTTGCACTATTGGTATCTAAGAGAATGTACGCTGTATATTTATAGTCATGAAATTAAGATAACAAGGCAGGAAAGGAACAAATGCATAAGGGAAGGGAAACAACATAACTTAAGAACAGCAGATGGTAGGAGACATTCCATAAGGCCTTTTTCCTGGTGCTCTGAAATGTGCTCTGAAAATTTGCTTATGGCCTGAACACCTTCTGCATGTGAGCAGGTGGGGCCCTAGCTACACACTAGACTCCAGATAGCTTCTGTCAAGTCCTGAGGCTTTGTGTCAGGAAGTGTCTAGTAGCCATTAACTTTCCATATGGTCATCTTTGACTATTAGAAGCTAGTGTGCGCACATGGCACTTGGCAACAGACACTCAAGTCAAAGGGTCCAGAGGTACACATCACCAAGTCTCAGATGTGTCTACCTGCGTTCTTCTAATGCCATTTTGTTGTTGTTGTTGTTGTGATTATTTCTATACTTTCTTCCCAAAGAAAACTTCACTTCCTCCCAACCTTTTATTTTAAATAACTTCAGACTGAAGTTGTAATGGGGTTGACATTAGAAGCTGGAAGAACGCATAATTAGAGATTCTCTTTTGGGCAGGAGCACACAGAAGTTAGGAGCTCTTGTCTGTCCTCATTCAGAATTGTATAGTGTCCATACATCTTACTGGGGATGTTGACCTTACCTTAATTTCTTGATTGTATATCCCTATTGCAAAGTTTTCCTGTTTTTTTTTTTTTTTCATCAGTGATTGTGCATGGGTCTGGGAGAATCATGTAGGCTCATCTGTTTCATTTTTGATTTTTACAGATTCCTTTTATAATTTTCTTTCAAAATACGGATCCAAAGTCAAATTCATTAAATATGTGTTAGTCTGTTTTATGTTGCCTGTACTATAATACCATAGATTGGGTGAACTGTAAAGGAAAGATTGGCTTGCCAGGCATGGTGGCACATGTCTTTAATCCCAGCACTTGGGAGGCAGAGGCAGGTGGATCTCTGTGAGTTCAAGGCCAGCCTGGTCTACAGAGTGAGTTCCAGGACACCTAGAGCTGTTGTTACACAGAGAAACCATGTTTTAAAAAAAAGGAAAGAGGCTTATTCTTAGCTCCTGGAGGTACAAGGCCAAGGGCATGCATCTGGTGATGCCTTCAGTGCTGACAGAATCATGTGGTAGCATAGGACGTCATATGGGGGAGACAGGGAAGTGACGTGTACAGTTGTATGTCTGTTGGTCTCTCTTCCTGTTTTTTGTTTGTTTGCTTGCTTATAAGTACTAGGGATTAAATCCAAAGCCTCAGATGCATTCTACCACTGTGCTATTTCCCTAACCCTTGCCCTGTTCTTTTATTATTAATTATATTTATTTATGTGCACACATGTGCATGTAGAGGTCAGAGGACAGCTTGCAGGAATCAATTCTCTCTTATAGTGTACATGCTGAATCATCTCACCAGCTCCCTTGCTCTGTTCTTACTTAGCTACCATAGTCAACCATGGAGGCTCCACCCAATGACTTTACCTAATCTTTTTTTTTGTTTGTTTTGTTTTTTGTTTTTCGAGACAGGGTTTCTCTGTGTAGCTTTGCGCCTCTCCTGGAACTCACTTGGTAGCCCAGACTGGCCTCGAACTCACAAAGATCCGCCTGGCTCTGCCTCCCGAGTGCTGGGATTAAAGGCGTGCGCCACCACCGCCCGGCGACTTTACCTAATCTTAATGGCTTCCCAGAGGACTGGCATTCAACACTGTAGATGGATTAAATGTCATTCTCTTAATTCTTCAGAGTTAATTGCTGAAACCTTGGGATACTAAGACCACATCCAGAGCATGGCAGTGTGCCCAGGAAGCTCAGCTTCCTGTCTTTGTCCCTCTCCACAAATAGCTGTCACCCACCTCAAAGTATCTCACCCCATGCCCACACCCTGAATTATGTCTAAGTCTTCTCCCCATGCCTTCAGAGAGGCAATAGGCCTCTAGGAATAAAGATTCCTAGTCTCACTCAGCCGCGAATCTCAAGTGATCTTGTAACTACTTCATGCTCCTTTCTTGGTTGTCTTTCAGTTCAGTGGGATGGTGCCCTGTTTTGGACATTAGACCATTTTTAGCTTTTGGTTGACCAAAGCAGGTTACAGGGGCTAGCCCTGCATGTATGCTTGCTGAGGCTCAGAGATGGATGCCCAGACATTGGATTGCTAGATCAAAGGAGAAATGTATTAGCATTTTGCTAGCTGTAGCCAAGTCTGCTTTGTATGCTGTATTACTGTACCCAGCAGCAGGGGTGGAGCCTGGCCTATGGAACCCAAAGCTGAGGGTTTAGAACAGAGAAGCAGTGTGCATGCAAGTGCTTGTGAGCCCAGTTAGCCTTCCTCTTGCTGGGGACCTTCTGTGTTTCTTCCTGCCCACTGCTGACCTCTCTGACCTCTTGCACTGTGGGCTGTGGGCTCAACTTTACTTTACAGGTGTGTAATGCACAGAAAGCATATGAAGCCTTGTCTTTTCTTGCCTTTCTGCTTTTCTGGCTGCTGTCTCAGAGTTTCTTCCCTTAGCTCTCTTGTACTTGTTCTTGATATGGTGGATGTAGTCATAAGCTTCTTTCCTTCCTGCTGATCTTATGCAACTTCCTTGTGGTTTTGGTCACCTCTATATGTCAGAAGTCACCTGACTTGTAACTCCTGTCTCAGCATTCTGTCCAGCACCCTCATATTCCAAGATATCCATTCGTCTCTCAGTTTGGCATGTAGCCTCTGTGAGGAGCCTGACTGACTCTGGTTCACAGTCTATGAGTTCAGGCTGTCAGTGGGATCTGCCTAGATCAGCATTGTAAACAGAATGCCGTCTCCCAGAACCTGGCTAGGAAGGCTGTCTTGTTGGTAATTTGCTGAGCATACCACCTCCCCCAGGGCACTCTGTCAATCTCTCTGCCTTGGCATTAGTGACATTGAGAGCAAAGGGGTCATTCTAGCTTCCAATACAGAAAGTCTGAAAATCAACCTAAGATCCAAAGCTTGTCCTTGTTCCTGGAGCATCTGAGCCTTCTCTGTTATAAAAAAGCTCCACTTCCCTCCTGGAAGCTCTTCTATTTTTTCTATTAATGCCTTTCTAGAAGCCGAGCTCAGGAATAGCTCCTGCAGACCTTTGTCCTCTGTGCATGAACTCTGGGGGCAGGAGCTGCAGCCTCATTTCTGCTCCATGGTGCTTGAGAAGATTCCCGAGTCACCTTTGCAGACTCTGAAATGCCTTCCAGGCAAAGCCACATTGTAGAAAGACTTGCCTGTCAGCCAAAGTGCTTCTGTTTCATACTGGAAGGCCATGGACAATGAGGGGAAGTTTTTTTTTTGGTCTGGTTTTTA
Source organism: Peromyscus californicus insignis (assembly GCF_007827085.1). Lineage (NCBI taxonomy): Eukaryota > Metazoa > Chordata > Mammalia > Rodentia > Cricetidae > Peromyscus > Peromyscus californicus. Next base: position 152,669,432 of record NW_026294595.1, read on the forward strand.
TGTTTTGAGACAGTGTTTCTCTGTGTAGCCCTTGCTGCCCTGAAACTTGTTCTGTAGACCAGACTGTCCTTGAACTCACAGAGATCTGTCTGTCTCTTCGTCTGGAGTGCTGGGATCAAAGGTGTGTGCCACCATTACCCAGCAAGGGCAAGTTCTAATAGTGGGGCTGGTACCACTCATTTGGAGTGGGTGAGGGGAGATAAGGTGGCTCTCTGGGAGCTCCTGTCATCACTGCATGTGATGCAGGTGGAGTGGCCCCCAGGCCTGGGAGATGGAGAACTGCCCTGGTTGCCCCTCAGGAAGACATTCCATGTTGGGTAAGGTGGAAGCCAGTGCTCACAACAGATAGGTTGCCCACACAGAGGGTTTCTAAAATCTTGTTTGTATGGGAGTTTGAGGGTCTGATCCTCGGAGCATTCAGAGTAGAGTAGGATACTTGCATTTGATGCATGCCCAGAAGCCTCAGAAACCCAACCAGGTGTCTTTTTGGCTCCTTCTAGGAGCTATCCAAGATCACAATGCCAATTGCCTTCAATGAGCCACTGAGCTTCCTGCAACGGATCACGGAGTACATGGAGCACGTGTACCTCATTCACAAAGCCTCGAATCAGCCCCAGACCCTGGAGAGGATGCAGGTGGGCACTGCATATGCCTGTGAGGACAGTCCTGATGCCACAACTGTTTGACTGACTGACCCCATGGTTGTAGGGACCCGGGTATCCTGCTGGTGAGCTATCTGGAAGAATTGTATTCTCTCTAGGATTCTGGCCAGAACTCCTAGCAGTGAGCCTCACAGAGTTGGCTTCCCTCTGGTATCTCAGTGCCACTGCCTTATGTGTGCATATATGCTTACATGATGGGTATTTACGTGTGTGTGTGTGTGCGCGCGCGCGTTCATATTCCTGTATGGAAAGGAGTGCCAGCGTGTGTGAGACAGACACATGGACCTTGCTCCAGCATCTGCAGGGTGTGCAGGAGAAAACATGTTCTCTTTTTGTGACTTTGAGGAAGTAGTGCCTAACAGTGGTGTTTCCCCAGAAGTTCTATAATCTTAAATAAAAAAATAAACAAACAAATAAATAAATAAATATGAAAAACCATTGTGAGTGGAAACGCGAGAAGTCAGCAGAGTGGAGTGACGCTGACTAAATGCCTGTGACTGACACCCTGTGAGGAGCTTACTCATTTGCTGGTTTGACTGAAGCTTTCTGATCCATCTTTGAATTGTTTGCAGTCTGTAGCTGCCTTTGCGGTCTCAGCTGTGGCTTCCCAGTGGGAGAGAACTGGCAAACCCTTCAACCCGCTCTTGGGGGAGACATATGAGTTGATCAGGTAAGGGGAGTTCATCATGAATGTCTTGAAGGACTCTTGGTTGACAGAAGAGCTCACTTCTCTCTTTAGCATTGATTCCTCAGATTAGGAGGGATTAGGAGGTACTGAAGTATTTGGAATGCTGTGGGTAAGAAGGTGTTCACACACGTGGAATGGGATGTTAATGATGGACTAGAACCCTGGTACCATAAGATGGGTTGGCATAGATCTTAGTGCAGAGGGCTCAAGGATGGAGGTCATGTTATGTAGACTACTAGTGGTGTATGTATACTACATGGTCTAGACATGAGGAGTCACTAGTTCTCAACAAAAAGTGGAGCCAGAACTAATAATAGGTCTGTACTGTTTGCTGCAGCACTTTGATGAGAGAGAACCCAAGGAGAGGGAACTGCTCAAGTCCCTATTTAGTCCATGCCTGTGTTGCAGGGTCTCAGGAATGGTTGGACAGGCCCCAAGAGTTAGCTTCTTGAAGAATTAGTCTGTGAATGTTTGCTGAAATCCCTTTGTGTAGTTTCTTCTGGGTAGTATTATGCCTCTTGGGACCTTTAGAATGTGAGGCTTCCAGGGTATTGGGGTCAGGGCAGATGGAGGTAAATGCTCCTGCACAAGAGCAGTGTATAACCCCTCCATCCTCATCCTTGGACTTAGTAGATCTCTGAGCCTAGGCCCTGAATCCTAGTTCATTTGGATGATGGGGAGCCTCTAGAGGGCTGGACTGGGAGATTGTTGCTACCTGCTTTGTCAACTCTGGGCCTCCTGCAATTATGCAGAAAACTGTCTTGGAGATGCTGCTGTGGTGACAACACTCCGACCACATGTCACATACCCCTGGTGCGTTTTCACTTCAGCCTTGCTTGAGCCTTCAGGGACTAGTCACTGAGTGTGTACAGTTCCTAGTGGGCCCATTCGTGCTCTTCAGGATCATTCTTAGTCTACTGCATTTGTGGCCAATATAGTATTGTGCTTTTGCCTCAGGAATGTGGAGAACAACAGAGTAGTTTACTAGATAGATCTTCTCTGATGGGGGAAGAAAGTTGCTGGAAGGATTTAGATGGGGTATTTTCACTGGCTAGCAGAATGGTTATTTGACACAGGCCACGGGGCTGCAGGCAGGAGGGCCAGCACCTGCCACCTGCTCTGATATCTTTTCTGCAGAGAAGAGTTCTGCCACTGCCCTGGAAGTCAGAGTCAGCTGGTAATTTGGGGGATTCACTAAATGGAGCCTATGGGTGTTTTAGCCATGGTAATACAATGTTCTATGTAGAACGTGGCAGTGCCAGAAGTAGAAAACAGTCAGATGTAACCTGCCAAAGACAAATGGTGTCAGCATCCTCATAGGTTTTCTTGTGTGTGAGATGTTAATTGATGACTGTTGCATTGTATCATGATCATTTTCCTTAGCTGGACATGTGGTTCATGCCTTAATCCTATTACTTGGGAGGCAGAGGCAGACAGATCTCTGAGTTTGAGGCCAGCCTAGTCTACAAAGTGAGTTCCATGACAGCCAAGGATGTCTCAAAAACAAACAGTAAAGCTATAATCATTTTCCTTGATATAGTTTCATTTCTTTTTTTTTTTTTTTTTTTTTTCTTTTTTGGTTTTTTCAAGACAGGGTTTCTTTGTGTATCCCTGGCCATCCTGAAACTCACTATGTAGACTAGGCTGGCCTCAAACTCAGAGATCCATCTGCCTTTGCCTCTCAAGTGCTAGGATTAAAGGTATGTGCCACCACCCCCTGGCATATTATAGTTTTCTAAATGGTAGTTTCTTGTTGATTCTAAGACCTATTTTTCTGGTTGCAGTGTTTCTATGTCATAGTTTAATTTGTACCATTTTTTCTTTGTCTTAAAAGTAGTGATATATTGATCAGTCAATGAATTCAGGGGACAGTTTCTCTGAAACTTTTGGTTGTTTTTGGGCTTTCTACTGGTGTGTTATGTGATGATAAGCATTTTCTGTGGTGGGTGGTTGTGGGATCCTGGCACTGGCCTGTCTCAGATGAGCCTGCCTTTAGTGTGCAAATGGTTTCACTGTCTGTCCCTGGGCCTGTTACCCTGATGGTCTTTTCTGCAGCTCTGGAATCTGTCCATCTGGGGAGTAATTGTCATTTTTGTTCATGCAGGCTCTTTGGGGACCTGCTAAGATATTGCACTGTAGTTTGGAAAAGTAAAAAACATACTAGCTCCAGCCCCTGTTCTTCTCACACTCTGCTAGTAAGGAGCTATCTAGAGCACCACCGTGATATGATATTGGCTTGTAGTGGCCAAGCTCCTTGCTCTCCAACTTCCATTTTTTTCTGAAAAAGTTGGACTGGTCAGGAGAGAGTCTGATGTGATGAGGAACAGAAAATTGAGGCCCGTAAAAAAATTCTAAAAAAAGGAAGGAGGCTCTGGAAAGATGGCTTGATGGTTAAAAGCACTGGCTACTCTTACAGAGGACCAGGTTCAACTCCCAGCACCCACATGGCAACTAAAAACTGTCTCTAACTCCAAGATCTGACACCCTCACACAGACATACATGCAGACAAAATACCAATGCAAGTAAAATAAAAATTAAAAAAAAAAGAAAAGAAAAGAAAAAGAAAAAACTGAGGCCCAGATGAGAGGGAAACTAGCCCCAAGCATCATTTTTTTAAAAACATTTTTAAAAATTATTATTTTAAGGCTGAGCAGTGCTGGCGCACACCTTTAGTCCCAGCACTCAGGAGGCAGAGGCAGGCGGATCTCTGTGAGTTCGAGGCCAGCCTGGTCTACTGAGAAACCCTGTCTTGAAAAACAAAACAAACAAAAATATTATCTTACGTGTATAAATGTTTGGGCTGCCTGAAGTGCACTGTATGTGAGCCTGGTACTTGAAGAGGCCAAAAGATGGCATCAGATTCCCTGAAACTGGAGTTAGGGGTGGTGGTGATCTGCCATGTGGGTTCTGGGAATTGAACCTGGGTCTTTTGGAAGAACAGCCAGTGCTCTTAGCCACTAAGCTTATCTCTCCAGCCCCCGCAAGTGTCACTCTTAAGGATGTGGCTTTGTCTGAATTGGTGAAGTGGTTTTTTCCTTTTCTAGACACTCCTGAGAGGAGCTGCCACTGCTGACCACCTGTGAGCCCATTTATAAGAGTTCCAGGACAGCCAGGGCTAGTTACACAGAGAAACCCTGTCTCAAAAATGAGAAAGATACATAATAAATAAATAAATCTTAAAAAATAAAGAAGGAAAGGGAGGGAGGGAGGGAGGGAGGGAGGGAGGGAGGGCTGACTCAGTGGTTAAGAGCACTGACTGCTCTTCCAAAAGTCCTGAGTTCAATTCCCAGCAACCACATGGTGGCTCACATCCATCTGTAACGAGATCTGGTGCCCTCTTCTGGTCTGCAGGTGTATATGCAGACAGAACACTGTATACATAATAAATAAATAAATCTTAAAAAAAATAGAGAGGGAGGGAGGGAGGGAGAAAGAGAAGGCAAGAAATTCTGGGTAATTAAAAAAAAAAAACTTTTTGAGCTAGGCATGGTGGCTCATACCTACATTCTAGCACTCAGGAGGTTTAGGCAAGAGGATTATAAGTTCCAGGCCAGCTTGGGCTACATAGCATGAACCTATCTGTATGGATGAGAGACAAGGAATAGCCTGAACTGCTGAATGGATGTAAGACAGGAAGCTTAACCTGACTTGGATTTAGTTTCACAGGCTGCCAGGAAAACCCCCTCACACTCAGTTTGGCATGTGTTCCTCTCCAGGCTTGCTTGTTGGTATCTCCACACTGAGCTTCCCTGACACTAAGTGGCCCTGCTCCACAGTACTGTGCAGACCTGGCTGTGTACAGCATCCTTCATCCTTCAAATCCCTCTTGAACAGCTAAAAATATACTTGCTTTTCTTAGACAAGTATTCATTTTGTAGATTACATACCTTGGCAGGCAACCTTTTAAAATCTAATTTTTCAGCTTTCCTTCCTCTGTAATGATTGGGAATTCTGATTCCAGCTACGTTAGTAATTATGTGGTTTAGCTTTTATAATTCTTAATGACTACAACTGTAGGTGTATTCATAGTTCCGGAACAATTAAAAACTGACATTTTTATTGAATAAGGGAGTCTGCTAAAATCCTATTTCCTGGCCAGGAATATTTTGGGATCTAAGACATTCCATCATAGAAGTTTTGGGAGCCTGTACAAAGGCTGGACAGGAGCACCCCTTCATAGGCTTTAGATTCACTTGGGTTGACTGGCATTAGGAATCCTTGGGAGATGGAAATGAGACTTTGGGATTGTTGTTGGCCTGACTGATGGCTCAGGTATCTGTCAGTGGGATAAGCAGCAGGCCAGATGGAGGCTCCCTCCCAGTAGTGTATGTGGCGGGGGGCAGATGTGCTCTAGGGTAGTGGTATGTGGCCAGATGTGCCACCTGAGAGGTTTTTGCTGGATATTTCTGCTGCCTATCACAGCTGGAAGCTCCTGGGCCCAGGGCCTATATCAGCTGCTAGGGGAGGGCAGAGCATGCCAACTGGCTGATGAAGCTGGCGGGTGAGTTGGCGGCCCTTTGTTATTGCTGTCATTAATGTGGCTTTTTCTCTTCCCCTTCCATTCTCATTTTTGGACCTAGGGAAGACTTAGGATTCAGATTTATATCTGAACAGGTCAGTCACCACCCTCCTATTAGTGCATTTTATTCAGAAGGTCTCAACCAAGACTTCATGTTCCACGGTTCCATTTATCCAAAGCTGAAGTTTTGGGGCAAGAGTGTCGAGGCAGAGCCCCGGGGGACCATCACACTGGAGCTTCTCAAGTGAGTGACAAGAGCAAGCAAGAGTGAGTGCCCTGTTTTGACTGGGAGGAAGTTATCCCCTCCATGTCTCATAAGGCTTCTTTCTGGGGTGATCCCTACCTTTTGTGGACTGACAGACAGCCTTTCTGCCAGCAGCGTTTTTTCTGCTAGGCTTCCTGGTGAGATGAGTTCCTCTGTCTGCCAATGTGGATGAGTCTCAGATTCCTCTCACACACTGATTGGAGCTATTCACTTTAGCCATCAATTATTGCTGCGTGACAGCCCCAAACCCAACTGCCTGTCACTGCCTAGCTTAGCTCCTCATCTCTAGGCTGCACCTAGACAAACTGGCCCTGGGTCAGAAAGAACTTCATTCTCGGCCATAGACTCCCTCTCCAGTGGCTGTCCTCCTTCCTTAGGCAGAGGAACCCTGTAGAGAGAGCAGCTAAGACAGGAGCTATAAAAGCTCCCCTTTTGCCACATACACACACCTCTGCTTGCTGGTGGTCACACAGGCATGTCTGTTTGTACATATGAAGTTGAGTGCCTAGAGGTGAGGACCGCTGGACATCCCTCTTAGAGGCTGTTCAGCCCAGCTCCCATCAGAGATACTCAGCCAGTAGCAAGTCTCCAGCATATGCTAGAGTTTAGAACCCGCTGCAGCCCCCACAGCCCAGGGGTTCAGTTGCTACAGTGGTTCTCTATTATCAGCCTGCTGTGGGGGAGCACCGATGTCACATTTGCTCTGCACTGGCCATTTGCCAGACAGTTTTAAGAACCTATGGGCAGGCTGGGTCTAGTTGAGCACACCTTCAATCCCAGCACTCAGGAGACCAAGGCAGTTGGATCTGTCTGAGTTTAAGGCCAAGCCTGGTATACATAGTGAGCTCTAAGACAATCAAGGCTGCAAAGTGAGGCCCTATCTCAAAAACTGAACAAACAACAAGAATGTCTCTATACATCTCCCCAGGAACACAGAAGCAGGCTCATGAGGGAAGCACCTGTGGTGAATACCAGCTGCTGGGCCTTTGTCATGGTAGTTAGTCTTTGTTTTGGGAGTTGAGGTGGGCAGAACTGGTAAGCTGCAAATGCTTTTGTGAAACATGTTTGGGTTCTACTTGGGCCATTTGAGAGAGTCCAGATATGTGTCCTCAACCACCCTGTGTCAAGATGCTTTTGCCTTCAGTCATGGCTCCTTGATGTAGCCTCCCATAGGTACAAGTCTAGGCACTGCTGTGTTTCATGCTATGAGGTTTACCTTGGGGCAGGGTCATTTCAAAGGAAGAGTTGAGTGTTAACAGCAGCAGCCCTCTCCTACATTCCCCACAGCCAGGCTGCGGAGGGACCATGACTCTCACAAGCCTTTCCCCTTGGCAGCTTCCCAGGAGAGCTGTCTCTCTTTTGTTTTAGTCTTCCTTTATTGCTTATTAACTTGTCTTGACATTTAAGTAGAAAGCTTTGTTGATGCTACAAAGGAAAGGAGAAATAAATTTCAGATGCATGCTAACTAAATAGCCTGCACTGGGAAGACTTCAAAGCACTGCTTTGCTCTCAGACAGTTTTTTGCTCTCAGAAAGGTCTGGTTTTGCCTGGTCATGGTCTTCTGGGTCACCCAAGTTCTGAGTTTCACTGCCTGTTTTTGGTGCTTTCACAGACATAATGAAGCCTACACGTGGACCAACCCCACCTGCTGTGTGCATAATGTTATCCTTGGGCAGCTGTGGATCGAACAGTATGGGATAGTGGAGATCCTGAATCACAGGTGACAGGCCCATCTGTGTATTTGGGATGGTGGTTCTGAGCCAAAGGCAACAGGCCAGGCTATGGCAAGACAAGACATGATGAACTGACTGACCTAAAGGGAGCTGTCTCTGTCTGCATTCCTTCTCTCTGGACTTCTAGCCCTTTATTCCTGTCCCTCAGCTTTTTCCTTCCTGTAATGGGGCCCCTAACATGGTGTCTGGTTAGATTTAGTTCTGTTTGGTATTGAAATAATCAGGAATGTCCCATGTTGACTGACTGGTTTTTCGTTACCATTGTTAATTTATTTAAAAATGTAAAGTGCAGCTAAGTATTGTCAGTGAAGGTGAAAAATGTAGTGACTATGCCCAAAAGGACCTAGGCTTACAGCTGGAAGCTTATGACTCATTGGCTTTGCATGTTAACACCTTAGTGAGAGATAATTTATAAATCATAAAAATCATCTATTTTCTAAATGGGCACTGAAGTGATATTTTAGTAAATTCCCCTAGTTGCGCAAACAATCACCCCAAGTCAGTTACAGAGCCTTTCCGTCAAGGAGCAAAGGCCTCTTGTGATGTTAACCATTACTCATGGCCTCCTTTCCTAGGTGGCCAAGTCCTTTTTCTCTTCCCCTGTAGCTTGTTTTACGTAAACTAATGCCTGTGTTTGTTCCCACAGAACTGGAGATAAGTGTATACTTCACTTCAAGCCATGTGGACTGTTTGGAAAGGAACTTCACAGAGTAGAAGGGTACATTCAAGACAAAAAGTAGGTCTACCCATTGATGCCCCCCCCTACCCCGTTTGTTTTGTTTTGTTTTTTGAGATGGTCTTACTGTGCAGCACAGGCTGGTACCAGTCTTAAAATTCTGCATCCACCTCCCAAATGCTGGATTACAGCCTGCATAACCTTGCTGGGTTCTAGTGCTAAAGTTTTACAAACAGAACTTAGATTTTTAGCACTTGACCGTGTGGGCACCCACTTACATATCAGGAAAGCACGCAGGCATTCACTGTTTATGTGCCTACATTTTCCACTCTAAACCAGGGCCTTGTGGAGATTTTTGTGTAGAAAAATGGCCAGTAGGGTTTTGACACATTTTCCAGATTTTTCTCCCTTTGGTAAAATTATGTTCTGGGTCTCAATTTTATTTATCACCAGCTCCCCTTCAGTAATATAATTCCAAGAGAGTCATTTTGTTCTCACTGCCTATTTCTAGGGAACCAGAAACTCGTCTATTCAAACCTGTATATTAATGTCAGATTTTAGATTAATGAGACAAGTTAGGACCTCACCTGTGCGCTGTAAAGGACACAGCCCTATCATGATCATAATGGTCACCAAGGGCACCCAGGCATTTTGGAGACTGGCCTGCCATGGTCTGAAGCAGACTGAGGATTCCAGCCAATGGGGGGAGAGTCTTGATTTGACCTGTTGGTTTTGCATCCTGGATCTAAGCATGCTTTTTCGTTTCGTTTCATTTCATTTCTTTTTTGTTTGTGTGGTGTATGTGTATATACATGTTTGTGCATATGTGTTGTGTACATGAACATGCAGGTGGAAGCCAGAGGTTAATATTAGATAGCTTCTCTGTTATTCTTTCTTATATTTTATTTTTAAGACTGGGTCTCACTGAACCTGGAGATCTCTGATTTGGCTTGACTCTCTGGCTAGCTGGCTCTGTATCTGCTTCCCAGTGAAGGAGTATTTAATAACCAGCTTTATGTGGGTTCTAAGGATCTGAATGTGGGTCCTTGTGTTTATGCAGCACGTTCTCACTGAACCTTCTCTATAGCACCAAGCATATTTTTTCGTTGCAGTTAGAGTTGCTTAAGGAGCTGGGCTGTGTTCCTGAGTTCACATCTATCAGCAATGCAAGCGCCTACACATATCCCTGTGTCCTCCCCCCCCCCCCCCCCCCAGACAGGGTTTCTCTGTGTAGCTTTGCGCCTCTCCTGGAACTCACTTGGTAGTCCAGGCTGGCCTCGAACTCACAGAGATCCGCCTGGCTCTGCCTCCCGAGTGCTGGGATTAAAGGTGTGCGCCACCACCGCCTGGCCCCTGTGTCCTCTTGATAGCGCTGTTCTGTCAGGGCAGCACTTCCCAAGGTTCATGTGGCCACCATGTACTCTTTCTTCCCAGACAGAGGAGAAAGGAAGAAGTCCATCCTAAATGGCTCTTATCCTTTTGGTGTGAGGCGGCGTCTGTGACAGAGCTGAGGGGCTTTTGGGGCTGAGACTAGATGAAGGAGCAGGTGACAACTAAGGAGAAAGCAAATACCATCACGTGACCTTGGAGGCATTGTGGGTGGATTTGATAGAAAAAGATTGGAAGGGCTCACAGTACATCAAAACCCACCCCAGCAAAGGGTCGGCACGTGTTTGTGCTTTTCCCCTTGTTTTCTAAGGCCCTGATAATGGTTTAGGCTTTTGTGTCTTCATTTTCTGTTTGGCATCAGGGATAGCCTACAGCATGAATGAGGTTCTGAAATACAAAGCTTCTTCCTCGTATCAATACCTGGAGGTATCCCAGAATGTAGACAAAATCTTGACAGAAGGGAGCACCAGGTCAGCATCAAGCTGCTGCACTGTAGATGACTGTTAATTGTTTTAAACTCCTTCGCTGCAGCAGGAAGAAGCTCTTTATAATTTATGGCAAGTGGACAGAATGCTTGTGGGGCATCGATCCTGTTTCATATGAGTCCTTTAAGAAGCATGAAAGGAGAAGTGACCACCCCAGGAAGGCCAAGATGGTGAGTGCCTGCTCCAGCTGACCCTGGTCAGGGTGGGGCCTGAGGTGAGTAAGCCCTCCCGAAGCACGGCTTTTGTGGCCTCAGCCAGGAGGTATATGTAGTACGTGGAATATGTCTGTCCAGGCAAAACTGTCCTCTGTCTGGGTCCTGGAATGGGGGCAGAGGTGAGTTTGACTTGATTTTGATTATGTTGTAGCTGCTTTTATAAGCTGGAAGCTTCCAAGGGGATGCTAGCCCTTTTATGTAGTTCTTTGTAATAAATCTCTCTTGTGTTGCCTGAGTTGGCTGAGACCTATTTAAGGAATCAAGTGCATTTCATTTCTCTTTTTCCAACTCTGAGTTCTCAGTAATATATTCAACAATCAGGAAGCCCTGACAAAGACTTTCCTCTAAGAATTTTGGAATGCTGGTGACTATGAATTATTCTTAAGCAAAATTAAAATTAAAAGTGATAGTTCAAGCCAGGTGGCACACGCCTTTAATCCCAGAACTCGGGAGGCAGAGGCAGGCAGATATCTGTGAGTTTGAGGACAGCCTGGTCTACAGAGCGAGTTCCGGGATAGCCAGGACTACACAGAGAAACCCTGTCTTGAAAAAAAAATTTCACCAGATGTGATAGTACACTGAGGAGGCAAACACAGGAGGATCTCTGTGAGTCCTAGGGCAGCCTAATCTACACAGCAAGTTCCAGACTGTTAAGGCAAGGACTACGTAGTGAGATCCTATCTAAAAACAAAAAAGAAAGAAAAGAAAAATCCCATTTAGAGTGTTGAATCTGCTGAGTGGTGTCCGGTGCCATTTTCACTAACTTTACCATTCTCTCGGATCATCTAGTGATGAGTTAGCTGTCTTGGTCCAGGTGGCTTTGCTGCTGGCAGGTGGAAGGACCCCAAGCTTCCATCCTATGTCCCTGGTGTTGTTCCTCAACAGCTGTGTCCTATTGCTGACTTTAAAGGCAAACAGCTGTGTCTCTTAAAATGAGATGGGCTTATGAGCTTGCCCAGGAGAACTGCTTTTGGTTGTACAACAGATGGCATCAGGAGGCCCTCTGTCTCAGATGATGTGTTATGTGTCCAGAAGGCAGGCAGGTACATGGCCAAGCATGTCTCTGAGAGGACAGTGTGTGTACCTGCTTCTATTTCAACCTGTTTCTCTTCTCTGTGAGAGAGTAGAAATCCAGCCTGGCACAGCTCTGCAGAAAGTAAAGCCTTGAAGAGGCAGGAGCCTGAGGCCTGATGGCATTACTAACAGGAGAGAGTTTAATTTTTCTCTCCTCAGTTAGAAAAGGCTTTGGCTTTGCACAGGGGCTTGGGAGCAAGTCTTCAAGTGCTTTGAGTACAGGGCTCCTGGCCAATGGCCATAGTGAGGTGTTTTGTGTTTCAGGATGACGGCCCTGAGAAAGCTAACAGTGATATACCTGACGATATGACGGACGATGTTCCTGTGGCTCAGGAGACTGTGCAAGTCATCCCTGGCAGTAAGCTTCTCTGGAGAATCAACAGCCGGCCCCCCAACTCAGCTCAGGTCTGTGTCATACACCTTAGCACCCCTCTCTGAGACCAGGCCTGTCTGCTGCAGATTAGTCCTGTTTGTACCATCCCAGGCAGACCCACAACTTTTCTACCTTGTTCTTGTATGTAGCCAACCAGCTGTTTCCAAGCAAACAGGGAGGCTCCAGCACATCCCCACAATCCTGAGAGCACTTACTCCCTGGAGCTGCATGTGACTCTAATGCCATGGTCCAGCCTGAGAGTGACTTCTGCTTGCTGTAGTGCCCATGTGGAACTTGGGGATTGTGTACAGAAATCCACCTAGCATTGATATCTTATCTTGATGCAGAACCCATGGCTGAGTCTGTATACCTGCAGCATTGGTGCTTCCATTCTCCATACTGTCAGTACTCTTCCAGGGGACCTGAGTTCAGTTCTCGGCACCCATGTCAAGCAGTTCACAGCTACCTGTAACTCCAGCTCCAAGGGAGTAACGCCTCTGGTCTCTGGGTGTGTTTGTACACACTCAGACATAGGTATAAACACATGCATGTAATTGAAAAATAAAAAGTAGGGCTGGAGAGATGGCTCAGAGGTTAAGAGCACTGATTGCTCTTCCAGAGGTCCCAAGTTCAATTCCCAACAACCACATGGTGGCTCACAGCCATCTAGAATGAGATCTGGTGCCCTCTTCTGGTATGAAGGCAAAACATGCAGACAGAACACTGTATACATAATAAATAAATATATCTTAAATTAATAATTAAATTAAATAAAAAAATAAAAAGTAGCCAGGTGTGGCAGTACATACCTTTTCATCCTAGCACTGGGAAGGCAGAGGCAGGTGGATCCTCTGGTAGTTTGAGGCCAGCCTGGTTTACAAAATGAGTTCCAGGACAACCAGAACTACATAGTGAGACCCTATCTCAAAAACCAAAATAAAGCCAGGCATGATGGCACATGCCTTTAGTCCCAGCACTCAGGAAGCAGAGACAGGTGGATCTCTGAGTTCAAGGCCAGCCTGGCCTACAGATTGAGTTCCAGAACAGCCAGGACTACACAAACACTGTCTCAACCCCCACCCCCTGCAAAAAACCAACCAAACAAAAACTAATAATATAAATTTTTTTAAAAAAGAAAAGGACTCCGGGGCTTGTGATGTAGCTTAGTGATGGAATGCCTGGCATGCACAAACAAGACCCTAAATTGTAGTAAACTTTTTCGTCGAACCTTCTTTGGATCACCAGCCCACAAATAATGACACAGAGACCTATTATGAAAGCATGTCCTTGTATTAATGTATGTTCTGCCACGTGGCGTTTACTTCTCCCCCACTCTGTATGTCCAACTTGCTCTGTATCTCACTGGCATCTCTTGCAAGCCTAGATTCTTCCCAGGTTTCTCTTTTTCCTCCGAAGTCCCACCTAACCTCGTCCTACCTAGCTTTTGGCCATTCAGCTCTTTACTAAACCAATCAGAAGGTGCCTTGGCAAAGACACTTCTTCACATTGTACAAAAAGATTATCTCACAACATTTCCCCCTTTGTGTCTAAATAAAAAGAAAAGATATTAACTCTAACACAGTGAAACTATGTACAATAAGAACAGTTATCACAGGGTTGGGGTTTTAGCTCAGTGGTAGAGCGCTTGAAGGCCCTGGGTTCGGTCCTCAGCTCCGGGGGGGAGTGGGGGGGGTGGGGAAGAACAGTTATCAAGTAAGAATTACATTCACAATGTCCAGTTCATTAGTACTTAGCAAATTCAGAGAAAATACTCTTTATTTTCTTTTTTTTTTTTTTTTTTTGGTTTTTCGAGACAGGGTTTCTCTGTGTAGTTTTGCGCCTTTCCTGGGACTCACTTGGTAGCCCAGGCTGGCCTCGAACTCACAGAGATCCGCCTGGCTCTGCCTCCCGAGTGCTGGGATTAAAGGTGTGCGCCACCACCGCCCGGCTTATTTTCTTATTTTATCTTGATGAATCCAACATTTTATTTTTAACCTAAACCACTTTCTATCATAACTAGTATTACTATCCTAAAAATATCTTTTCAGACCTTAAAACATTTTTTTAGACAAATAACTTAAGCTTTTATGTCTCTCAGCCTTATAAACTTCACATCTTGGGGGCTAGAAAGATGGCTCAGTGGTTAAGAGCACTCACTGGCTACTCTTCCAGAGGTCCTGAGTTCAATTCCCAGCAACCACATGGTGACTCACAACCATCTGTAATGAGATCTGGTGCCCTTTTCTGATGTCCCAGCATACATGCAGGCAGAACATTGTATACATAATAAATAAATAATCTTTAAAAAAAGAAATACTAATATTAAAAAAATAAACTTTACATCTTTTTATAAGTTTCTTTTCCGAATTTGGTAACAAAAACAGTATAACTAGCTAGTCTTCAACCCCATTAGACCCAAGAAAGATGAAATATTACCTGAATAAAATTATTTGGTAAATATTACTAAAACTATAGAAATGACAGAGACATCTGGCCACCTGAACCATCACCCAAGGTTCTTCTGCAACATTGGGGCATCCATTCGGTCTATAGGCCTAGACTATCTGACAGACTTTGCTCTAAACAGGAATTTTGAAGGACTCTCCTACCTTGCCTTGGCAAAGTTTGGCAGTCACTTCCTCTGTGTCCTGCTTGTCCATTTGGACAGCATCTGTCAGTTGAGGCAAAGACAGTTTCTTGACCAATGGATAGCTTTGCCACATAGAAAGCAAGGTTTATATGGAGGTTCTTTGATGGCCATCATCTTCTCTGAAGTAGATTGGTGCTGCCAGGAGCAGATGTCTCTCACTGTCATGAAAAGTCTTGTTATTAAAACATCTTAGGCCGGTGGTGGTGGTGGTGGTGCACGCCTTTAATCGCAGCACTCGGGAGGCAGAACCAGGCGGATCTCTGTGAGTTCGAGGCCAGCCTGGGCTACCAAGTGAGTTCCAGGAAAGGTGCAAAGCTACTCAGAGAAACCCTGTCTCGAAAAACCAAAAAAAAAAAAAAAGTAGATTCCATTATCTACCCTTTTATCCTATCATTCCTGTTTCCCCCTTTTTCTTTTCAGAACAAGATCCTTGAATCTAATCTTCTTTGTTCAGCTTTTTTCCTGACCATTACCAATAACAACTTGGAACCACCCACCCCACCTTTTGGGAATGTGGGTGTCATGTTCTCTAGACTGCTTCTTGTTGTCTGGGGGCAGTAGCATCTTTAGGGGACCCTGAGAAAATTGGGATAATGGTCCAGTCCTGTGAGAGCTAGCTGCATTATTTGTTGTCCAGTCTCTGTGTGATGGGAAAGTGTAGGGCTTATCTGAAGTCCTGGTGAGAGTAGTTTGTGAGGCTGGACCCTCTCAGCTAGCAACTTGGAAGACGTTCTGGATGCAGAAATCTGAGGAAACTGTAACAGAGACAATTACATTCTGAGAGGCTGGATCACCTGGGCTACTTGTCTTCATTGGTGTCTGGTCCTTTTGTTCTGAAAACACCCAAACTTTTAAAGGTAACATACATATCTGTGTTAACACAAGTATAGAATGTGTGGTGTGCACAAGTTAGCTAAAGATGATGCTCTGCTCTATGCCTGAGCAGGTGAAAGACATCTGTCAACTTTAGAAGTGTGTTTGGATGGCATAACAAAACTGTAATATAAATCTCCATCCATGCCATATGAAAAGATGACATATAATAATAAATCATGAGGACTCTGTAGATAACAAGATTTATCATGTCTCATCCAGTCTCAGAGCTGTTCTCATGTAGAGGGATCAGCACCTACCTCACCTGTCTTGTAGTTTTTCTTAGTTTCTTTCTTCATGTCTATGGCCAAGATTTTCAGGAGGTCTCCCCTGATCAAATCTGATCTTCATTACTTTTGAAGAAATCCATAACTTTTTGTTTCCTGTGGAAACAAAGGCATAACCTCTCCCCCATCACAGCAAATTTTCAGGCTTCCATTCTAAAGTTAAGGCATCCTTAAAATATATAGACTGGTTTAATTCAGCATGTGTTTTCATAATCTTAGTATCTCAAGCAACATTTGCCCTTCGCTCATCAGCATTCAAAACATTCTAAGTCACAAAACCATACAGGATCCAGATGCCCTGTGTATTTCCCATCCTTACACGGCTTATTTTTTTATATTTGTTTACTCTTTCTTTAAAGATTTTATTTTTGAACCATTTTTTTTTCTATGACTGTCTATACCCATTTTCTTTTCTCTCTTTAGCATCTAAGCACATTTTCAAGCATACTACACCTGTTCAGAGGCTTTCTTGGCCTGGACCTGGCTCTCTGTGTACCTGTAGCCTCCTCTGACTGCATGAGCCAAATCTTTTTAATTTATTTATTTTTATTTTATGTGATTTGATGTTTTGCCTGCATGTATGTCTGTGTGAGGGTGTCAGATCTTGGAGTTACACACAGTTGTTAGAGCCAAATCTTAACCTGCTGTCCCAGCTGCCATGAGGCTCTGCTTAGCACATGGCGGCTGGCTCTGCCCACCCTCGAGTCAGTGATAGCCCAGCCTCATGTGTTTAGACCCCAGCAGGGAGCCACATTTACCTGCCCCAGCTTTGGGAAGTTTTTGAGCCTGCACAGCAGGCATTTCTATTTCTACCCACCAGGGAGCCAGCTGCTCTATGCTTGAATATACCTGCTCAACGCTGGACGCCAAACCTAGTAGGCTTTTTAATTGGACCTTCGTTGAACCACCAGCCCACAAATAATGACATGGAGACTTACTAATTATGAAAGTTTGGCTTTTAGCCTAGGCTTGTTCCCAACTAGCTCTTATAACTTAAATTAAGCTGTTTGTATTAACATATGTTCTGCCACATGGCTTTTACCTCTCTCCCACTCTGTATGTCCTACTTGTTCCGCATCTAGCTGGTATCTCTCACATGCCTAGATTCTTCCCAGGTTCCTCTCTTTCCCCGGAAGTCCTGTCTAACCTCTTCCTCCCTAACTATTGGTCATTCAGCTTTTTATTAAACCAGTCAGAAGGCACCTTGGCAAAGTCATCTTCACAGTGTACAAAAAGATTATCCCACAACAGCCCTAAATTCTGTCCCTAGCAATATAGCAACAACATTTTTTGGGCCAGTGACATGGCTCAGTGGGTAAGAGTTGCTACCATACCTGACAACTTCAGTTTGATCCTTGGTTCACATAGTAGATGGAAGGAATCAGCTGATCTACACATATGCACCCACATACACACACAGAATAAATTAATATAAATAGAACGAAGTGGCCTATTTACTTGTAAATATGTTGCCTTACTCTATCAGTTTACTGCTGTGATAAAACACTGACCAAAATCAATGTGGGGAGGAAAGGCTTACACTTCCAGATAACGATCCGTTACTGAGGGAAACCTAAGCAGGAGCTCAAGCAGGGCAGGCAGAAACTAAAGCAGAGGTCATGGGAGAGTGCTGCTGACTGACTTCTTCCCTGGGTTTATGTTCAGCTACTTTTCTTACACCTTCCAGGACCAGGAGTGGGTCACACATCAATAATTATTCAAGAAAATGCCCACGGACTTGTCTACAGGGCATCCTAAGGAGGCATTTTCTCAATTGAGGGTCCCTTTTCCCAGATGACTCTAGCTTGTGTCAAAGCTGCCAACATAAACAACCACAAACAACTCCTGCACAGCATAGTCACTGTACACTGTTCCTGTCAGAGAGCATGAGAAGTATTCTGCCTGAGTATCTTTAGAAAAATAAAGCCTATGTGTTGTTGAGGAAAATTTCTTTTAAGATGGAACTCTTCTTCCTTTTTGGTTCAGTGTGCTGGTTTAGTCCTTCATGCCTACCAGGGTTTGTGGATCTGGGGTGGTGGAAACGGCCATGGAAAGGCAGAGTGCACCCTTATGGGAGCTACCACCTCTAAGGTACTGGGTAAGCTGGTTCCAGAGCAGGCAGGCTGTGGTAATGGAGCAGGGTTCTAAAGAGAATCAGGTGTGAGCCGTGGCCACCTGAGGATCATGTCCTCATAGACCCCAGGTGCTGTGGTGGTCAAACTTCAGGGATCCTGGCAGTATCTGCTGTTGTTTTGAGTGACGTAAGTATCCTGGAAATCATTCAAGCAGGGGTGATCAGAGAAAATTTAACATTCCCTGTGGCCCTTGAGCCACATGATCTTAGATGATGACAAGAAAGAGAAGAGAAGGCTAATAGGAAGATGAGTGGAGTCAAGGCCTGGAAAAGCTACAAAGCAATCTGAGGGATGCTATGTGCACAGCACAAGGCAGTCCTGTCTCAGGTGCACAGAGCTTGAGATTTCTCCCAAGCATTCAACAGACAGTGACTGAACAGATGGACACCTCAGAAGTCAGGATAAACATCTTTGCTATTTGAATAGGACACGGTTGCCCTTCTCTTGAGCGGGTGAAACCTGACTGTTTATCGTGGGTTTAGGGTACCCACGGATCAGGCCAGAACAGATGCATGATTCTCTTGCAGCTACTGTAACAGTGCTTGTTGGTTTCTCCCGCAGATGTACAACTTCACCAGCTTCACTGTGAGTCTCAATGAGTTAGAGTCAGGCATGGAGAAGACCCTGCCACGCACAGACTGCCGCCTCCGCCCTGACATCCGAGGCATGGAGAATGGCAACATGGGTAACTGCTGGGTCCTCCCCAAAGGGCTTGTGTGGGTGAACTTAGGCTTTCTCTGTGAGAAGGATGCCCAGACCAGTCATCTAGACTAACAAACAGGGTGTTGCCCTCCAAGGACAGTACTTTACAAAGCAATGAAAGGTGGTGCACAGTTTTAACTTCAGCTTGCCACAGACCAGACCTTTGTAAAATGTTAAAATTAAATTGAAAATGTGTTAGCCAGGTGTGGTGACACACACCTGTTATATCCCAGTACCTGGGAGGATGAGGCAGGAGGATTAATAAAAATTAATAATAAGGCCAGACTGAGCTACCTAGTAAAACCTTATCTCAAAATAGCAATGACAGAAAAGAAAATGATTGAAAAAAATGAACAAAATACAAATCCCAATACTTTATTATTTATTTAATTCAGTGGATTAAAGTTACATTTCAAAAGCTGGGTGCAGCTCAGAGGTAGAGTGCATTTCAGGACTGACTTCATGCAAAGTTCATATGAGCAGAGCCATTGCCCTGGTCCGTCTCATTCTGACCCAAGACTAGGCAGTCACACTACAAATGAGCACTGTGCATAGGTTTTCAGTATGATAGCTTGCTTCTGGCTTACAAGGCAAGATTGAATACCAACAAAGCTTTCTGCTGGGAATGCCTATCATTATGATCCTAGGCTACATTGAAGTAACAAATGAGTACAGAAGAAATCCATCTGGTGAAAGTCATGCCTGGGGATGGGGAGAAAGGCCTGAATGTCTGGAGGGCCACTCTCCATCCTGATCTGTGCTGGCCAGGTGGCACTCCTCCCTCAATATTCACTCTTTGCCCTCCATCAGAAGCCAGAGTTTATCCTGCAAGGTGAAGGTTCAGTAGACTTGTCTTTTAATAGCAAATAGATTTGGGATTCTTATACTTGGGGGTTCTGTGAGCTCACTGTTCCAGATACTTGCTTTCCTACTTGGACTTCAGGTGCTAATAAACTGCCCGGCATATCACAGACCACACTTGGAGTAATGCTCTCTGTGGTCCGCTGTAATGCCTCCCACTGTGCTTGTCCTGGAGAAGTGCCCCTCACTCATCCAGGCAGGAACAACTCACTTGATCTACTAGAGCCAAAGTTCACTTCCCACACGTTCTAAGTGGGACTGATCCTTTAGGGGTCAGGATGGGGTCTGGCCTCTCTGACAGAACCGGAGGCTTAAAGTGCTTGCTGCCTTGCTTGGACCTAGATCTGGCCAGCCAGGAGAAGGAGCGACTAGAGGAAAAGCAGAGAGAGGCCCGAAAAGAACGTGCCAAAGAGGAAGCAGAGTGGCGGACCAGGTGAGTTTGAACAGTGAAGCCTTACACACCTGGGCAGTGAGGAAGCCACACCCACATCATAGGCACTACCCTATTACTCACTCTTTCCTGTCCAGCCTTTATGGCTAAGTAGCAGCAATCTGTGGGTCCCACAGTGCTTATGACTGAACCATGCATTAAAGGCCAGTGTCCCTGGTTATATATTTTGCTTAAAACCATTTGGCTGTCACAGGACACTAGTCACCTCACTCCCAGGCCTTGCTGCCGTGCTTCACAGTGTATTTGACCCAAAATGGTTTTCTTAAATATGGCCAGTTTAAAGACAAAATATAGCCTGAACCCAGCTGTTCATTTAAACAAGTGAGAGTTTTGATGTTGTCCCCACATTTATACCTTGTGGTAAGGTAACACACACACACACACACACACACACACACACACACACACAGATCACTTCCCCCATGCAATGTGGTGCCAGGCTGAAGCCTGGTGTCCTGCTGCCAGCCTGCTGTGGCATCAGGAAAACCTCTGTTGTGGGTGTGAAGATGCAGCCCTGAGTTGAGCCCTCTGCCAACATGGGGGGCATCCAGAGAATGTGTTGTGATTCATGGGCCTGTACCAGCTGCCAGGAGCTTTAGCCCTACTTCTGACTCAGATTTCTTACATTGGTTGTATTTTTTCTTCAGTAGTCAAAGTACTATAATAATTAAGCATAAGCAAGATATGTACCTGTATAAGTGCACATAAATATTTTTAGTCTTTTGTAAAAATCTTTGGATGTTTAAACAGTTCAGTTCTTACAAGACTGGTTGTTTTCATCATTTTTTTTTAATTTTTATTTTTATTTTGCAATACAATTCAGTTCTACATATCAGCCACGGATTCCCTTGTTCTCCCCCCTCCGGCCCCCCTCACCTTCCCCCCAGGCCACCCCCCATTCCTACCTCCTCCAGGGCAAAGCCTCCCCCGCGGACTGAGATCAACCTGGTAGACTCAGTCCAGGCAGGTCCAGTCCCCTCCTCCTAGGCCGAGCCAAGCGATCCTGCATAGGCCCCAGGTTTCAAACAGCCAACTCATGTCCTGTGCTCATCATTTCTTTTTAAGATGAGTTTCACTGTTGTCAGTCTTGAACTCCAGCAGCTCCAAATTTCAGGCTCCAGAGTAGCTATGGACCTGGGTAGCTGAGAGAACATTCCTTGTGCTATTTATTTCTAGGTCATATTAACATGGGGCTGGGGTTTTGAAACCAGTTTTTCTTCAGTCTTTTCCTTATCCCTTCTCTACTGTGCTGAAGATGGAACCCAGAGCTTTATGTGTATGGCAGACACTCGACCATTTCACCACTGTGCCAGCCTCTGTGAGCCCTTATTGACGCATGGGCTTCTGATTTAGTACTGTGCCTTTAATGTCCATGGTTTTGGAATTTGTCCCTGTTCTAGAGGAAAAGTGTTGAAAGTGATCTTCCTTCATTGGCCTTTTAAAGTATTAAAGAACATAAGCCAGGTGTAGGTACTTGCATCTCTACTTCTAACATTCTGGAAGCTGAGGCAGGAGGATCTTGAGTTTGAGGCCAGCCTGAGTTCCAGGCAAGCCTGAGCTACATAATAAGACACTGTCTCAAAAAATAAGTATTAAAAATAGGGAACTCAAGCCAGGCAGCGCTCTCCTTTATTCCCAACACTCGGGAGGCAGAGGCAGGCGGATCTCTGTGAGTTCGAGGCCAGCCTGGTCTACAGAGTGAGTTCCAGGACAGCCAGGGCTACACAGAGAAACCCTGTCTCGAAAAAAACAGAAGCAGGCAAGCAAACAAACCATCCGTTGTGAAAATGACAGTATTTTCATAGAGGATGATTACTTCTGCTTTTTTTCTTTATGGTACTAGGGATGAAGTTCAGGGCTTTCTTTGCACATGGCCAGCTGTAACACCAGCCCATCACTTCCTGGTGCACTCCTGGTGACCTTAGTTGCTTCTATTTGATGGAGTACAGCTGCAGGGGTGCAGACTGAACCTGTGAGGTTCAACTGCATGGGCACCATCTCCATGCACACAGGAGACTGGCCTATGAAAGTAGCCCTGTGGAGAATTGGGTGTTGGCTAAAGCCTTGAGGTTTGTTGAGAAATAGACAGTGATGTGGTGGAGATGTGGGTGAGCACAGCCACGTGGAGGCTGGTCGGCCACTGTCAGTTGCCTCAGACTGCATTTCTCCAGTAGCACACACTGCTGTGAGAAGACGGACTTAGAAGGACCCTGCCATCTGCTGACCACCTTCTTTGTCTTCTGCAGGTGGTTCTATCCAGGCGATAACCCCTACACAGGGACTCCTGACTGGTTGTATGCAGGGGATTACTTTGAGCGTAATTTCTCAGACTGCCCAGACATCTACTAAGTAAGGCCTGGGAGCCCAGGAGGAGGCCTGGGAGCTTGGACTCCTTGAGTGGTACTCTGAACTTCACAGTGGCAGACACCAGCTTCTCCAGCCATGATCGTGGAGATGGCCTCGGACCTGATGGAGGACTTCTGCCCAGCACTCTACTATGTCACAGCCCCTTCATGAAGCTCCACTTGGGTCTTCACATTCACTGAGGCCTCAGAAGTCCCCAGTCCTTTTCACACCTGACAGAAGTGCACAAGGCCAGCTGAGCTGGCAGCACACTGTTAGAAATGTAACAAGGAAGACCCAGCAGGGCCTCTGTGCTCCTCAAGGCTGTGGGGTGGGTTTCTGGAAGAGTTTCAACCAGACCCAAAGAAGGAGAGAAATATGGACCTTGAAAGTAACCTGTAGGCCAGGGTCCACTTCCTTGTGGAGGGCACCCATGGAATGAAGTGACAAGTTGCCAGATTCTGTATTTTCTACCAGTCTGAATAAGGTAAAGATTACTGTAGAAAATATTTAAATTGAAACTACTTGAATGTTCTGCTGAAGAGTAGCAAACACATTAATCACCACTGTGTACTGTCCAAAAAGTGTCCCTGTGACAAGCCAGAGTGGCAGGAACACTGTGACTTGGATGAGAAATCCCCAGGGCTGCTCCCAGCCTACCAGGAGGCCCTGCCTCTGGCCACAGCACTCCCACAGCTTCACTGTCACTGTGGACCACTCCGTCTTTGAGGGGTCATTTCTTCACTCCCCTCGCCTGTGTACTCCCTCCCTGCCCCCTGCAGTCTTGTGTTTGGTTTCCCCGGCATGCATGTTCCAGTCCAGGCAAGCCCCATCCAGCTGTGTGCAGTGGGAGAGGTCAGAAGCAGGATCTACTTACCTGGTGTCACTAAGATTGTTTAAACACAAGTAGGTGTGTCCATCTCTGCATTCCTGACAAGTGATGGACTTTATGTAGAAATGGTGACACCAGGGATCACAGTGGAGCTCTTTGCATCAAAGACAATCTGCTGTGTGCACATACCTGTGCTCTGGAACACATGCACACATGTGTATTCATATAGAGTGTGAGTCACTACATCAGACACTTCTGAATGAGAAGGCATTCTTACTGTGTCCAGGCTTCCAAACCGCCTCTGTCATTAAAACACTTTGAAAAATCAATACAGGCTGAAGGCTTGATTTTATAGCTTTGGAAACTGAAAACAGGTGTTTCTGTGGCAGCCAGGGGATCTCCCAGGGCCAGCGTCTCTGCTCTATCTACTGAGACCCCTTAACAAAGCCTCTGATGGCTCTGGGATGTATCTAAAGGTTTGTGGCTTTGTCATCATTCCAAGAGGAGATTGTGAAGTGTCTGATAGAACAGGGCACCCTGTGTGCCTCTGAGGGGGTCATTTGCCTTTCCAGACCATGGCTATGTACACATACACGCAGCTCATTCCCACAAAAAGATGGAAAGCTGAGAAGGTTGACTAATGAATGGAATAACATGTCAGTGGGTTTGCATCTTCTTGTGATCTCCTGAGGCAAGGCTCTGCGTGTTTTAGGGTTCCTCACCATGCACACAGCCCCCACACCCAGTTCCTGTGTTCATGTGCCTAAACCATAAATGTAAGGGGAGAGGGCAAAAAGGCTACTAGAAAGGACAGCTGTGTGCCAGGTGAATATAACAGTGATCAGTTTATATTGCAGCGTCTGCCTGCATCAACATATGAGTAAGTTGCGACTCTCAAAATGTCAGGAGCACCAAAAGTACGTCATTGGCATATTCCTCACCTGGGACAGCTCTTGAAAGTGTCCATCATGAGCTTTCCCGTGGAAGATATATATTGAAAGATGGTCTCCTGCACACAGTTATGTGTGAGCACAAACTTGCACGGGGCCTAGGTGCTTGCATAGTAGTCCTGTCACTTGAGACATCCTCCTAGGAGGAAAAGGGCAGCAGGCTTTTCAAAATGTAATATTCTGAAGTCGAGTACAGTGATGGATGCATGCCTATAATCCCAGCATTTGGGTTGTAGAGGCAGGATGATAAGTAGTTTAAAGTCATCCTTGGCTACAAAGTGAGTTGACTAGCCTAGGGTATATGAGATCATGTCTCAGAAAACAAAATAGAACTTAGCTGCCCGTAGTGAGACCTCATCTCAAACATTTCCCCTTGCTTTTTACTCTAATTGAAGATAGAATTGAGTCCATAAGTCCAAGGAACATTACTATGACCTGTTAGAGATTTAGAGTGAGAAGATAAACATATTTGGAATGTTTTATATAAAAAATAACTTCTTAAATGATTTAAGTTATCGGCTGTATCTCATTACTCTGGTGGTTCTTTGAAGCCGGGTCACTAGCATCCACGTCCTGCCAGGGCTTGGCTGGAAAAAGCAGGCCTGGCTTTGATGTACATCAGTATTTTGAACCTACCCCTCCAAAATCCAGCTCTTAAATCCCTGCTGGAGAGTAAATATGAGGAAGTCCTTTGGCTGAGGACCCATGATGCTCTGGGAGTATAATGCTCTTGGGGAGGAAAGATACCGCACCCACATAACGTACATGTAACTGTGCTTTCGTAGCCCTGTGTTGGCATTAGAATTCCAACAGAACAGCTCCCACAGGCACTCAGAGCTCTCAGGCTCCCCGAAGCTTACAGTGACTACTCATGTCTGTCAAAGGGTCAGTGTCACACTCCAAAGTCTGGTACGGAGCAGGCCTCGGAGGACTGTGTGGGATCCTAGTCCTGGTTGAATTAGCTGTCTGAACAGGCGATATACTCCAGTATAGAGGATATGCCGTCTACTTCCTAGGTCCTCTAGGTTTAAGCCTAGAAAATGAGAAGAAACGCTTGGGAGCCCCTTCTCCCTGTTAGTGAGCCAGCCCTGCAGGCAGCCCCTTGAGGGAAGGCTCCTGCCAGGCTCTGGAAAGTTCTCCCTCTAGAAAGGGAGCTGCAAATTTTATGCCTCCTTACTATCTCCAGACTAAAGGTCTAACATTAGCTCGACCTAGTAGTGGACCTGGAATCCTAGGTCCTTGGAGTGTGAGGCAGGGTTACAAGTACAAGGCATACTTAAGCTAGCCAACTTAGTTGGATTCTGTCAGAGTGAAAACAACAGGGTGCTTGTCGAGCATGTGAGGCCCTAGGCTCAATCCCCACTACTGAGGGGAAAACAACTTTCGAATAACCCCAAAATGTCAGGAGCACCGACCAAAAGTCTTGATTGGCACTAGGCTCACAGCAAGAAGACTGACTACCCTGCCTCAAGTTCTTGGACTTGGAAGAGTTGCACAGGAAGTCCTCAGAGTCATGACTTCCTCCTAGCTCAGCCTTTAGACTTCTCTATGTCTAATGTGAGTACCACATGTAGGGACCTGCAGCCTGTTAAAGCAGCGGACCTCTCAAGAACTGCTGTCTCCTTTGGCTCCTCACTACCCTCTATTTTTTTCCAGTGAGTACTGCATTTCAGCTCTTGGTGTGCTCTGTGGAAGTCATCCTTCTTGGACTGTCCTCAGAGCCAACTACACTGACCAGATGTGCAGGAAAGCAGTCTACAGTCTACAGCAGACAGTGGTATCTGCCATTCATTCTGGCCTGGCCCCTGACCTCAGCCTGTTTTGCGTCCTCATCTCTCATCATGCCTATGCATGGCCCTTTACCAACAACCTCCCACCACACATAGAAATGTCAGGCAAGAAAATAGACTTGTGAAGTGTTTATTTTTATGACTGTCAATATCATTTATATTAGCAAATCAGTCACTTCTGGGGTTTGTTTTTGAGGATTGTGCACAGATCTGTGAAGATATATTAACAGTTAACTTTCAGGTCCGAGTAGAGATTCTTTGGAAATGGCTTGTGGTTGACATTTATTTTACACTGGACAATCTTTCACTGTCTCAGGGCTCTGACTTTTCTGGAAAGAGCTACAGATAGGTCCTCATATCCAAGTGGAGTAGGTGTTCGGATTGGATATTCTGTAAAACTGGCCTAGCAAATTGATTGTCTTAAAATGGCTTGTCCTGGTGGAGAGGGCATTAAAGGGTGGCATGTCAGGTTCAGACTTCTGAGCTGTAGCAACTCTGCTTAATTATCCTCTCTCCTGGGGACTAGAGGTTGCTGTCAGAAGCCATAAAACAGCTGGGTTGGGGGTCAGCCTGGCTACTTGGGAGGGAGCCCAGAAGTTTATCCAGTGTCATGGCTCTGTTGATAGAGGGACAGATGGTCTTCCAGACTTGATGTGCTTGGAATTCACCAGCTGTGCAGGGCAGGTGGCACCATTACCACAGGTGCTCGCCACAACACCTGACTGTTAGGGCACATCATGCCTGTTACCTCCAGTCTGACCCCAAGGAGCAAGCACCAGAAGGTGGAGCTGCCCAGGGCCCACATCTGCTTGGTGGGGAAGTGGGGTCTCTTCTTGAGAGGTGTAACATCATGAGTTCCAACAAGTTCATACTGTTGTATGGGCACATGCTGCCAAAACCTACTGGAGAAACCATGTACAGGCTTCTTCAGCCCTGACCACCCCAGCCTGGCTTTTGTCCCCAAGATTCTGCCCTTCCTTTCAGTCTGGCTGTTTCCATTTTGAACAGTGCATCTTTGAAAGTCACTGTGGGCGGGTGTGAGCTGGAGTTTGTTTCTTTCTATTACTAAGCACTGGAGTGTCACCTTTTGTCCGCTCACCAGCTGATAGATACTTAGGCTGTCTCAGATTGGGGGCAGTTGTGAAGAAAATCACTAGATATTTGTGCACAGATTTCTCTGTGGACATCTCCTTTCTTTCTGCTTTGTTTGTTACAGTTTCACCTCTTGAGTTCAACTTTGGGCGCCATGCATGCGGTTTTTGAGACAGTTGCCTCTCCGGGACCTGAAGTGCATGATGCGGCTAGACTAGCTAGCTGACCAGTGAGCTGCAGGAACTCACCTGTCTCTACCTCCCCAGCACTGGGACTGCAAGCACATGCTGTGCCTGGCTTTTTTATGTGGGTGTTGGAGCTCAAACTCAGGGCCTTGTGGCAAGTACTTGAACAACTGAGATACCTATCTAGACCTCAGGTCTCGTGTAGCTTGAAACCACTACCCTCAGCTTCCTCGGTCCTGGGATTACAGGTGTGAGCCACTACACCTACCTAGCTTGCATTTCTCTTAGATAAATGCCTAAGAAATACTAGCTGGGTCACATGGAAGCAGTACACTGCATTCAAACAAACAAACAAAAATATTGTCACCTCATCAGAAATGGACCATAGATGACAAATGAAACTAGGAAGTGCTCAGCACTGTCATTGAGCATTAGGGAATTGCTACCTAGAACAAGGAAGCACCGTGTTCTCTGCTGCCTCGTGGTAAAGGTGGACATGGAACACTGCTATCGGCATGCAGAGGCGGTGGCAGGGACTTAGAAAACTAGACACACCTTTTATCCCAGCACTCAGGAGGCAGACGTAGCCGATCTCTTGAGTTTCAGGCCAGCCTAGTCTACAAAGCAAGTTTCCAGAGAGCCAGAGCTGTTACACAGAGAAACCCTGTCTTCAAAAACCAAAGGGAAAAAAGACTAAACATGCTGTGCTCCTGGTGCTGCACACCCACCATCCCAGCTTGGAGGGGAAGGCAGGAAGGTCTTGGGTTCAAGGCCAGTCTAATTACACAATTAACCCTGCCTCAAAAAACAAAAACAAAACCCAACTAAATACCACCCTACTGCAACAACCCAGCAACCAGACTTTTGTATTTACCTAAACAGCATTGTGTCCATACGCGCTTGCACACAGATATTTACAGCAGCTGTAATCATAATGACAGGTACTTGGAAGAAACCATGAACTCCTTCAGCAAGCAAACAGAGGTACATGCAGGCCATTGGATGTTAGTGTTAGAAAGGAGGCCTCAAGCCCTAAAATGACATGGGGAGGACCAGTGGGATGGCTCAGTGGGTAAAGGTACGTGCCCCCTGACCTAGTGACCCGAGTTCCATACCCAGGATTTACATAGTGGAAGAAGAGGCCAACTCCTGAATGTCTGAAAGTTGCTCCCTGACTTCCACACACAGGTCTTGGCACAGTCACACCATTGAAAGGCTGGGTGGCTGGAGGGGTGGCTCAGTAGGCAAAGACTTGGTTCCCAGCACCTTCATAGCAGCTCACAAGAACCTATGACTGTAGTTCAGAGGATCAGACACCTTCTCTGTTCACTGTAGGCACCAGACTCAAACATGGTGCACCTACATACATCAGGCAGAACTCCATACACATTAAAAAAAAGTCAGAAAAAATGCCAGGCAGCGGTGGCACATGCTTGTAATCCCAGCACTTGGGAGGCAGAGGCAGGCAGATCTCTGTGAGTTCAAGGCCAGCCTGAACTACAGAGCAAAGTGAGTTCCAGGATAGCCAGGACCATTACACAGAGAAATCCTATCTTGAAAAAAACCAAAAGGAAAAAAAAAATCATTAAAAAAAAAAAGACTTGGGGAAACTTAATTGTCGTTGTTGAGAGAAGTTCCTTTAAATAGGCCACAGTGCACTATCACAACATGTTTTGGGAAAGCAGGAGAGGAGGGCTTAGGGAGCAGGTGAACTGTGAGTTCTGGTGCTGTTACAGTGTGTGTATGTCAGTATTAAATGGGAACATGCCAGGCACAGTAGTATACCTGTAACCCCAGAAACATCTAGGAAGCTTACAGGAAGAGGAAGATTCGGAGGCCAGTCTGGGTCTGTGGAGACATATACATGGACTATACAATGTTGGTATGGTTTAACTGTAGCCATGTGATGGCATTACAAAGCAGGCCCTGTAAGAGGTGAGGAGGCCATGAGGGTGCTTCCCTCATGCATGGGACTAAGCCCTTATGAAAAAAGGTGTCCAGCCACAGTCCTGTAGCATGCTCTGGCATCTTTTACTATGTAAAAACACAACATTTGTTCCCGCTGAGACACAGCCCTACTAGACACTAAAACTGCTCTGCTCTGACCTTGGTTTTCTGCTGGAAACCAAAAAATGTTTATTTAGAGGTGCACAGCATCACCTGCTGAGTGAACCCTGTGTACACTTCTAGGATTTGAGTTGTGGGGAAAAGTTTACTGGTTACAACAGACCCGCCTCTGGAAGGTGCAGCCTGGGAGGCAGGGGTGTAGGGGGCAGGGTAGTGTGAACTGTCTGTACCTTCTGCTCAGTTCTTTTATGAACCTAAAATTATTCTGAAGAATTAAGTCTATTAATAAAACAAATGAAAAAAAAAGTCACACCTGCCAAAGTCAGCTCCCCAGTGCTGTGCCATTTTGTATTCCTAGTACTCAAGACCCCCAGCCCTTGGTAACTGTTCTCAAAGGTGAGTTTTCATCTATATTTCTTTGCAAATATGGACATGGACATCCTTTCAGATCCTTTGCCCTCAGGAAAAACTCTCTTCCTCCTCCTAGCTAGCCATGCCTACGCCACTTGGTTGTACTTCAGCTCTGTGAGCCGCATTCTCTCCTATTAGAGGCTCACAGGGCTTCTGGGTTGTTTTGGACAGTGGGGCTTTTGTTGTTTTTGTTTAAAAATGCTGGGGATCACTCAGCCACTGGGTCACATCCCCAGCTCAGGGCTTGTTCTTTTTCCGCAGGACTGCTAGAATTGTCTCCCCTTGTGGAAGCTGAAGACTACACAGAAACCATCCATGGTGTAGTCCACATAGGTCAGGGGCCAAGGTGGCCACTGCAGCCTACCCGGTGTTTCTCCCAGTGTCCTCTTGAACTTTTACATGGATTCTATTACAGGTCTGCATGTTCCAGGGGCCATATTTGTGAGCTGCAGTGGCTGTGGGGACCAGCAGCTTTGCAGGCTACCTGCATGCCTTCTCACCAACAGTCTCCACAGTAGCTGGGAAAATGAGCTTCCCACTGCAGAGTGCTTATGTGTGGAAACATGGCAGATACCATTCCAAGTGGGTCTGTGTGCAGAACTGCACTCTTTCCAAGCCAACCCAAGGCTCCTGGCTCATGAGAGAAGATACTGGATCCAATGTCCTCAGCACTCATGACCTGGGAGAAGCCCAAATCTCCTGGTTTTGAAATAGGGGTTCCTTGTGACCTCCAGTGGCAGCTTTGATATACGGTTTTGAATAAGTGACATTGACTTGCTGCCACTTGCCTGGAAGCCAGGTTAGATTTTCTTCTATTTCCCTGTTCCTGTCTCACGGTCCACTGGGCTGTAGTGACAGTAAACCTGTGTTTACCTCACTCCACCATTTTGGCCTCTGGAAACTTAGATTCTTAGAAATGATGAGATCTGCCTCAAGGTGTATGGTTTTGTTCATGTGGGCTTTAAACAGCACTGGCTGCTCTTCCAGAGGACCCAGTAAGGTTCCCAGCACTCACGGAGTGGCTCACAACTGTTTGGAACTCCAGTTCTTGAGGCACCTAAATACCCTCTTCTGGGCTTCACAGGCACCCAGCATGTGAGTGGTTTACACATACATATGGGCAAAATGCCCATATACATAAGATAAAAACTACAAAATAGAGCGGGAAATGTGACCAGGTGGTCAGGCACTGCCAGGAACGCACAGGCCCTGGAGGAGGGCATCAGAGCCCATGGAACTGGAGTTACAGACCGTTGGGAGTGCTAGAACCGAACCCGGGGCCTCTGGAAGAGTATCCAGTGCTTTAAACCACAGAACCATTTCTCCAGCCCCAATTAAATCTTTTAAGTTGGTCTTGAACACTTGGAAGTTTTCCTGCCTCAGCCTTTTGAGGGCTGGGATTACAGGCATGAGCTGCCACACCTGGTTAAATTGGAGCTTTTTTTTGGTAGTAAAAAGATGGAAACTGGGCCAGTGAGATGATGCAACAGATAAAACTTCGCTAGGCAAGCCTGACAACCCAAGCTTGCTCACAGGAACCTCGGGTGGAAAGTTGTGCTTAGACCTCCACAGGATGGATTCCAACAGAAAGATGGCAGATGCAAAGGGGTAGAAATTAATGCACCAGAATGCCAGACAGGAATTAAAATGAGTGAACCACTATGGCAGCATAAATGTATCTTCCTCTAGCTCAGGCTGGCCTGGAACACATTTGTGTCAGCGTCCAACAAGTATCGTTAAGTGAGAAAAGTACTTTTCACCTTTCTTTCAGAAAAAGCTAAAGACCCCACACGTTCCACACATACACTGATGTAAATTGTGAAGTATGCGGTGGGAAGCCAGAGATTCAGCACTGCTCAACCCTGGAGAGGGGTGGAGGATAGGCCTGGGGGCCTACCCAGTAGGAACTACTGCTCACTTCCTCAAAACTGTCAAAGATGAAGCAAAGTGGAGTGTAGGAGAACAATGTGGGGACTCTTGGGCTTTCCATTTTACAGGCACCTCTGCCCTCGGGGAAGGCAGCTGCACTCCATCTGGCCAGCCACATGCAGTACCTAGACCCCTTATAGGAGGACCAAGGACCCTTGGTGCTTTGTGAACTCCGCTCTTGCAGCGTTGAGCAACCCCCACGCTACCTTCCCTCCACCCCTGCCCCGAGCAGCCTCTTGTACTTTGCTGAAAGGTATGTCAAATTATCACCAAGTGACATGAAGTTGACATTTTCCTCGCTCCCGTGTCATGAGACTACCTCCTACCTTTTCAACCATGTGACTATTTTATGTCTCAGGCCCTAACATCTCGCTCACCGAATAATGCAAGTCAGACAGGCTGTCTTCCTGCGGGTGTGGAGAGTTGGTTCCATTCAGAACCGAGTGGGTAACCGCTACGGACACTCGTCCCTGGGTGCACGTCAGCCAGCTCGGCCCCGCGGGCACGTTAGTGTACCGTCCGGCGCCCACCACCCGGGTTCGGGCCTCAACCCGCAGCGCCGCCCCGCGGCAGAGGCCGACCCGCTGTTCCCGGCGCTGCCGCCAGGGGCCGCCGCCGCTCCCCTATGACACAGCAACAATAGAGGCCGCTCTGGCCCGCGTTTCCGCCGGAAACAGGCCGCCGGCGCGGAGGCGGGCCGGACGCGATGGACGGCGGCGGGGGCCAATCGGAGCTGGGCCAAAGCCGGACGCGCGGCTGACGGAACTCAATCGGCGGCGGGGCGGGCCGAGCGCGGGCTTCCGGCGAGGCCCGGCAGGCGCCGAGAAGGAAGAGCGAGCCCGGACGGCGCCCCTCAGGCCGAGTGTGAGCACAGCCAGGTAGGGGCCCAGCGGCGGCAGGTAGGAGCGCGCGGGGCCGGGCTCGGCCGGGCGGCGGGAGGACGGGACGCGGCAAGAGCGCGGAGCCGAGGCAGTCTGGGCCGGCCGCCGGTGCCCAGACGCGCCGGGCCGTACGCGGCGAGGCTCCGCGCGGGCAGGCAGTGACGTCGCGAGAGCGGGGAGCCCGCGGGGCTGCGCTCGGTCCCGCACACACCACCTGGCCTTGCACAGCCTGGCGCGCTCCCACTCCCGGGCCGCCGCGGGGCTGACCAGCGTTTGGGTGGGACATTGCGCACGCGACGCCGCACGATGGGCCTCGCTCTGCTTTTTCAGGATGACGACTTCAGGCGCTCTGTTCCCAAGCTTGGTGCCCGGTTCTCGGGGATCGTCTACCAAGTATTTGGTGGAGTTCCGGGCAGGAAAAATGTCATTAAAAGGAACTACGGTCACCCCAGATAAACGGAAAGGGCTCGTGTACATTCAGCAGACGGACGACTCCCTCATTCACTTCTGTTGGAAAGACAGGACCTCTGGGACCGTGGAGGATGTGAGTCCTGTAGCCAGACCAGGCCAGCGGAGGCTCTGGGCAAGAGCTGGGAGCGTGGGGACCACTGGTCTCACCTGCAGTAGATCGGTGTAGGGGTTGTCTGGTCCCAAGCTTGGCAGACTGCTCCAGTCACTGTGAAGCCATGCATCCCATGGTGACCATGGTTCTTTAGATTTTAGCAGGGACGGCTTGCTGACAGGTTGACAAAGTCAGCTGGTGATATCATCCTCAGCTTTGGCTTTAAACTTCAGTGTTGTGGAGGAGTGTACAGATCCGACCTTCACCACAGCCACGGGTAGTTTGAGCTCTTGGAAGAGGCCACGTCCCCTGAGGCTCTTTGTCTCTCAGACTACATTGTTCTTTGTTACACTTGATTGACCTTTTGCATTTTGGAGCACAGTTCCAGAATGTTTGTTAAAAGTCATCGGGTCCTCAGAGAACACCTTTTCTACCCCACCACTCTGGGCCCTCTTCCACCTCTGCTCACTGGAGTCTGAGCCTTCTGGACTCCACCCTGTTAGACTTGGGTCCAGGGGATGTAAACCTCGGCGGTATGTGTGGCTGACTGTCCTCCCTGTGTCTCCAGGACTTGATTATCTTTCCCGATGACTGTGAGTTCAAGCGGGTGCCTCAGTGCCCCAGCGGGAGGGTCTACGTGCTCAAGTTTAAGGCAGGGTCCAAGAGGCTCTTCTTTTGGATGCAGGTATGCAGGAGAATGGTCCACTCTGTTTCCACCTGGAGGGCCTGGGGGAGCTGAGTTCCCACCTATGGGAGTGGCTCGTGGTTAGCACCAGAGCTCTGCCCATGGAGTCATCTACAGACACACAGCTTCAGGTCTTCCGTTGCTCCCTGGCCCCTGGCCCTGGCTCCTGGAGGTGACACTCTGTTCTCTCAGCAGTTGAGTGTCCCCCTCAGGCTCTCTTGTGCTGTGTCATGACTCCCTCTCTCCCACATCTGCAGTGCCCCTCACATTCCTCCCTGTTGGAGGCCATTGACATATCTGTGTTTCTTAGGCTGTTAATCAGGTATTGCAGTAGTATGGAACATGGGCTCTCTTTTGGGTATATGGGCACCGTCTAGGGTCAGAAGCTAACATTAGGTATGTTCAGGGTGGTGTACACCTTTTCACTGTGGACAGTCACTGCCACTGTCATCCTGTCTAAAGGGGCAGCAGCTGTTGGTCTGCACAGTACCAGAGGGAAGAAGTTTCCTCTCAGCCTGAGTTCTGGTGACCTGAGCCCAAGGATCCAGAACCTCTTTAGGTGGAAACTCAGAGAGTGGTTGCTTACTGCAGACCGTTTCTCTACGGTTCTGAACATTGCTAATGAACCCCCATCACTGTTAACTCTTCCTAATTTCACTCTTGTAATGCCTTTCTTGGCCCTTTGCCACGGGCACAGGGGCCACACAGTACTCTATCCCCAAGTTTTGGGGGCAGCCATCCCTCAGGCAGTGTTGAGATGGGGGTTAGTTTATTACCTCTGAAGACACTCTAGGCTTCTTGTGGTGATGATTGGCTTTGGGGCCAGACTCGCTGCTGCCATTACTGTCTCTCTTAAGAGCCTAGACTGGTTTCTGTCTCTGTTGCTGTGACATTTGCAGGTCACTGTGTGGCCTGAATCAGGATGGCTACTGGGTCCTGGGAAGCCAACAGGCATGAGCCAGCTCCTTGTGCAAGCTGCTCAACCTTGGCTCTTTGCTTACCTCCTTTGGCAGGAGCCCAAGACTGACCAAGATGAGGAGCATTGCCGGAAAGTCAACGAGTGTCTGAACAACCCCCCCATGCCTGGAGCACTGGGAGCAAGTGGGAGTGGTGGCCATGAGCTCTCGGCACTGGGCGGTAATGATCACCTAGACCTGTGTGGGGCAGTGTTCTTCAGTGAACTGGGAGATTGGTTGTAAGACAGAACCCAGCTGAATTCAGTTCTGGTTCTTTCTCTGCTCCCATCTTTACTGGACAGAATTCACCTAGTCCCTCCTGCCTCCTTCCAGAACTATTCCCTGAGCTGCTCAGGGGTGGGGCCAAGGCCAGGCATCTGCCATAGTCAGCAGTGTGTAGTGACCATAGGTCCTGGCCATGGCCACTGCAGGCCCATGTCTGATCCTTGTGTTCTCCAGGTGAGGGTGGCCTGCAGAGCCTGTTGGGGAACATGAGTCATAGCCAGCTCATGCAGCTCATCGGACCAGCCGGCCTCGGAGGACTGGGTAACACCCCACTATCCCTGGCTTTCCAATAAGGCGCCTTTGTAGTGTTTGCTTGCAGACACAGTTTCCTCCCAGTTCCTTTTACTGGGGTCTCAGCCGTGTCTGTGTACATGTGTTCCTTGTACCACTTCTTTTTTGGAATGCTTGTCTGCTGGGTACAAGCTGGGTGGGCAGGGAGGGACCTGGTCTAATATCTGTGTGCATGTATAGTTCATCTGGGGCAGAGCCAAGGATGATCATGTTGGGTCCAGCAGATGTCTAGACACTTAGAAGGCACTGTTCTGGCCAAGTTGTGGCTGTTTCTTGAGCATGAATTGGGGTGGAATGGAAATGACTAGCTCAGTAAAAAAGCTTTTAGAACTCAGCAGACTAGAGTGGTCACTTCAGCCTCCTGTGGCCTGCCTTGTTATAACCCTCCCTGTTCATTCCTTGGCTTTGGGATTGGAATGTGTGGCTTCTTGAGTCAGAGGACACGGGGTCAGTGCCTTCTCGGGTGGGCTAGAGGTGTCTCTGCTCCTTTAGGTGGACTTGGAGCCCTCACTGGACCAGGCCTGGCCAGCTTGCTGGGGAGCAGCGGGCCTCCGGCAAGCAGCTCTTCCTCCAGGTGAGCCCAGGCCTCCAGTGCCTGATGTGGGTACCAGACCCCACCACCCGCCATTGCATTCTCTTTTCTGGAAACCTCACTTAGGATGTTACCAGGGGAGGTAGGCCTCCAGGCCTGTGGATTAGCCCTGAAGCAGTAGGCCCAGCTGTTCCAGCCCTTGCTCACTTTCCCCAGCTCCCGGAGCCAGTCAGCAGCCGTCACCCCATCCTCCACCACCTCTTCCGCTCGCGCCACCCCAGCCCCTTCTGCCCCAGCAGCTGCCTCGACCACCAGCCCAAGTCCCGCACCCAGCTCAGGTAATGGAACCAGCACAGCAGCCAGCCCGACCCAACCCATCCAGCTGAGCGACCTCCAGAGTATTCTGGCCACTATGAATGTGCCGGCAGGGCCAGGAGGCAGCCAGCAAGGTAAAGAGCTGCAGGTACCCATGGGGTGAAGGTCTGCTGCCCATGTACTCAGTGGCTCTTCAAGATGTGGAGCCTGGGCATGTCCATGGTGTCAAGCCACACTTGCCCATCCTTCCGATGCCTGGGCTGGGATTGGGCCACTGATGGCCACAATGCTTGTACCCTAGTGGATCTGGCCAGTGTGCTGACACCAGAGATCATGGCTCCCATCCTCGCTAATGCAGACGTTCAGGAGCGCCTGTTGCCCTACCTGCCCTCTGGGGAGTCTCTGCCCCAGACGGCAGATGAGATCCAGAACACATTGACCTCGCCCCAGTTCCAGCAGGTATGTATGTCCGTGGCACT
The DNA here is from genome assembly GCF_007827085.1 of Peromyscus californicus insignis. Lineage (NCBI taxonomy): Eukaryota > Metazoa > Chordata > Mammalia > Rodentia > Cricetidae > Peromyscus > Peromyscus californicus. Next base: position 152,706,056 of record NW_026294595.1, read on the forward strand.
CTCTGTACCTGTAACTTCTAGCATGGTGGGCCTGGTGGCGTAGGCTCAGCTCTGCATGAACGCTCTTTGTTGCAGGCCCTGGGCATGTTCAGTGCAGCCTTGGCCTCGGGACAGCTCGGCCCCCTCATGTGCCAGTTTGGCCTTCCTGCAGAGGCTGTGGAGGCCGCCAACAAAGGTGGTGAGTACTGATCCTCAATCTTGGCCGGAACCAGCCTTTTGTTGTGTGGAGTGCTGGAGGCTGTCTGCTTGGGTAGTAGCCCTGATGTGGCCATTTCAGATGTGGAAGCATTTGCCAAAGCCATGCAGAATAATGCCAAATCGGAGCCGAAGGAGGGCGACGCAAAAGACAAGAAAGACGAAGAGGAGGATATGAGTCTAGATTAAATTATTCGCTGTCCTTCCCCGAGTTGGAATTCATAGTTGTGTGATTCCGTAGTGGCGATTGTGATTCGTTGTACCCTCTCCTGCCCCACCTCACTAATAAAGTCCTCTCTTGTACCTGCCAGCTCTGATCTTGACCTTGTGTTACCTGTAGCTCCACTCCCCTGAGAGCTTAGCTGGTGAGGAGAGGGTGGTGGGGCCAGCTGTCACACTGGGTTCTGTGCCCCACTCTCAGGCCTGTACATGGCCCAGCCATTGCTGTGTGAATCACCACCACACTCAAGTGAAACTAGTCGCTTTTAATTTCAAAGGAGCCAGTGATTTTACAGATCTCAGTACTAACAGTTGTCAGTCAGAAGGAACAAAGTATAAATATAAATGTGTCTGTTCTGCAGTGTCCTTTTATCTAAAAAGACAGCTTAAACTAGAAAGTCTAGGCAGACACCAGAGACTGGGAACCCTCAATGCTGGAGTAAGGGGAGGGTACTGGGACTGGCCTGCCAAAGCCCACTGGACCCCACCTGCCCCTGGGTCAGTGCTGCAGAGTGAGCTGGGTCTGGGGCTAGAGTTCCAGAGGGGCAGCCACTTGTCCCCACTGCCCCCTGGACTTGTGCAGAAGTAGTCACAGTGACAGGGGCCCCGTTGACCACCAGCTTCCTCATGCATCCTCGATAGGCAGGGAGCTCTGGCTGAGCAGTTGTTGCCTCTGAAAATAAAGAGGGATCAGAGAAGATGATTGGTAGAGGAAGGTCATCTGTCCCTGCATTAGCCCGTCAGCCTGGTCTCTGCTGCCCCTTTGGAGGGTGAGAGGATCCCAGTCTCCACAGGGCAGTCCACACTTACTGGGCAGGCCCCCAAGGTGTAAAGGTGCTGGAGTATCAGCCAAGGTCGCAGGCAAAGGGCCTGTGGTGTGGTTGCTTCGTGTGTCTACCTCCAGCCGGAGCGTGTTCCTGCCCTTGACCACTGTGGAACAGATTGGTGTTTCCTAGCCAGCCAACCTGCAGTGCCCCTTCCACAACCTACCCTGCTCTACACAAGAGGGGAAGGGCCCCCTCACCTGCTATTCGGTGCCACTGTCCATCACAAAACTTGGGGTAGGTCACCCATGTGGAGAACTCTCCTGCCCCATCATTTGCCCGCAGCAGGACCTGGGGTGAAGGAAAGTTAGGTTCTGTCCACCAGAGGCCACAGTGGTGAAGAAATCACTCACCCAGCACCATAGCCCTGCTCACCTGATCTGTCAACACTTGGAGCTGCACGTAGTGGGTGGCCTGGGCCTGGCCCAGGTGGAAGATGAGGCCAGCAGCTGCCAAGGGCCGTACTTCTAGCTCCAGGGTTACATAGGGCAGCTTGGCCTTGGAGGGCTCTGTGGGGAGGGGCCGTGATGGGAGAGGTCCAGGCCCTTGCTTAGAGCCCCTATACCCACAGGACCTCCCTTGCCTCACACACCTAATGTGACAATTCCTTCGCTGCCTGGAAAGAACAGGCCATCCTCCAGGGGGCCTGAGACACAGGGTATGACCCCCACCATTCGTGATGGAGTCCTCAGGGGCCGCTTATCCAGCCGCAGATTCTTCACACAGCCACTGAACCCTACAGACACCTGCAGGAACAAGATGGTTGGTGTTAGGCTGGGACTGCTGGGGTGGACATCCAGGCCCAGGCCAGGGATGGGGGCAGTATGGTTCTCACAGGGAGTGTGGAGCTGTAATTGCTGGCAGGGAGACCTCCAACAAAGAGGGTGTAGGGCTGTAGGCCCTCTGCCCTGTGGACCCGATGGCGGGGTGCCTTCTGGCTCCAGGTCTGGCTGCCATCCACCACAAGCTGGATCTGCTGCATTCTCCAGTGCACAGACACCTGAGTGTGGGAAGTAACCTGGTCAGCAGTATCCCAGTACCTGGGAAGAAAGCAGCTTCAGAGGGCATTCCCTGTGCCCTGCCACCCACACCCTTTCTCCTTAACCTCTCACCCTGTGCCACTGGCCAGCCCGTGAATGCTGGTGGCTCTGGACCTGGAGTTGGGGCCCAGGGCCTTCCGTCTGTGCGACAAAGTGTCCATGGGTCAGGAAGAGTACCAGTGAAGGACTGTGGCTTGACAGGGGGGCAGCGGAGAGCAAGAGGCCCTGGGAAGCAGCATGTGGGCGGACAAGCATCGATAGATGGAGCCTGAAAGCCAAGCATGGCGTCAGCCTGGGCAGCACCTCCAACCCCACCCAAGCCTGGCCTGACCAACCTTACCTATTCCTGTGGGATGGGGAGACACCCACAAACTGCAGGTAACTGGGCAGGGGCCCCCCCAAACTGGTATGCATCCTGAATAGTCCCGAGGAGCCAGGGTGGTGTGCAGGCAAGGTCCTGGCTGGGTTGGCGACTGCGGCGGGAGACCTGGGGCACAGACCAGACCACAGTGCGGGGCCAGTGTGTTGGCAGCCAGCCTCCCAGCTACTCCAGCCCTGCCCACACACCACCTCAAATACCCCACCTTCTGAGCCATGGCCCTCGAGGTCTGGATGGGTTGGGCCGGTGTACAGCCTGTGCTCACATTGACACTGACTATGTTCTGCTGTAGGTCAAACACACGCTGTGGCCCTCGAAGTCTGTGGGGGGAGAGGCAGGTGGGTAGCTGTCAGTAACGGGAGTAGGGAGTCGGCTGAGACCTAACCCCTACACCAACCAGCTCACCGCTGCACAAAAACATTGCTGATGCAGCCACTGAAGTTGTGGGAGGTACCAGACACAGGCAGGCCTCCCAGGAGAAGTGAGGGCTCCTCAGGTTGGAGTGTGGGGGTTGTTCTCTGGCGGAATTCTATCTCCTGTGGCTGGTCGTCCACCAACAGCTGTACCCTGAGGAGAAGACAGTGTTTCCCATGACGGCACATTCTTCTTGAAGGGCCAGCCTCACCCAGACCCTCCTGTAGAGCATGCTGGCCCTGTTTCCCCCCCTGCCCAAGGCAGGGCTTACTTTCTGGTGCCATTGGTGTAGAAGGCAACATAGTGGGGGGCGCCGTCGGCAAAGACTCCTTGAGTTTCCACCACTGTTCCCATAAACTGGAGTGTCACATGGCCCTGCTCCAGGGACACCTGGTATGGCCCATCCTAGGGACAGGGCCAAGGTCAGCTGGCTAGGCCGGTAGTCCAGACTCATCCCTTCCAAACCCCCACAGGCCCAGACCTGGCTACAGCACAAGCCAGTTGTCATCAGCTCACCGGGGAGGCACGATAGTAGAGCAGACTGTTCTCCTGGGTGCCACGAAAGCCAAAGCCAGAGTAGACCTCGCCAGTGACGGGCATCACATTGGGAAGTGCCAGGGACAGGAAGCCGTGGCCATGGAAAGTCATGGCACGTCCCACCAGCAGGTCAGCGGTGCAGCCGAAGCTGATGCCCGTGGTGTTCAGTCGTTTCAGATCCACATACTTGCCCAGAGCCTTGATGCCTTTGATACAGCCGCGGACAGAGCCTCCCGAGGGGAAGAGCTGCTGTAGGCTGCAGGGCACCAGTCAGATCTTGAGTGGCTGCCCTGCTGGCACTGGAACCCCACATGCCCCAGGGCCCATGCTCACCTTGGGGGTAGCTGCTCAGGTGGCACCCCCCCCAGGTAGTAGGCATCAGCCATCTCCAGCATGTTGTCCTGCTCCACAATGAACACAGTGGCCCTCTCCACACGCACCAGCACGCGTTTGTGGCTGCTGGCCAGTAGAAACACCTGGATCTGCAGGGAATGGGTAGCAGGCTTCAGGAAAGCCAACTCCCTGCTGGTCCTCCTACCCACAGGCCCCTTGCCTTACCGCCTTGCTGGCTGCTGTCAAGGGTTGTGGGGGCTGCAGTGGGATGGCCCTCTTCAAGCCTGAGCCAAAGTCATAAAGGAGCACAAGGGTGCCTTCCTGCACTGCCAGGCACAGGAACTGGCTCTGCAAGAACAGAGCAGAGCGGGGTCAGCTCAGGGGCATTAGGAAGAGCCAGAATAGGGAGAAGGTGGGGCGTAGGGTCAGCCATGCCTCTTGCTTGAGGAAAAAGATGATCCCATTGTAGGACACAAGCCGCAGCTCCTGGTCAAAGCGCTTTGTGTTGCTGATCTGCTTTTCGAAGCTGATGCGGGCAAAGCCACTGCCGTCCAGGTAGGAGCCATCCGTGAGCCATGGGTCACCAGTGGCCTTGGAGCTGCACATTAGAGGCTTTAGGTCAGTGAGGGGGCATGGGGGATGAGTGGAGACACAGGGTGCTAGGCCTTACCTACCGAGCACAAGGCTTATCCACTGCAGTGTCCAGCTTGAAAGTCTGCTCAAAATTGTAGAGACTGACCACCTCCTCATTCAATGTGTCCATCTCAATGCAGCCCAGGTAGCCAGGGAATCGGAGGGGTTCAGGGGGCTGTGGGTAAAGTGCATGGTCAGGGCATCTTCCTACTTCCTAGAGACCAAGGCAAGGACTTTCTCCCAGGTCAAGACAGGCAGGACTGCCAGCACACTCTAGGACTATCCTGAGGCTGAGCCAGGCTCACCGTGAAGTTGCTGGGGTACCCTCCCACATAGAAGACAAAGTCATCAGGCTGTAGACTGAGTAGGCCCTTTATCCCAGGGGCCACTGTGTCCCCCTTGATCTCATGAACCGTCGGCTTCTCCACCGTGACAGACATGTGGCCAAACTGGAGGGTCCTAAGAGCAGAGGTGAGGGGTGAGAAATAAAACAGGGGACTTTGAGCCACAAGTGTCTAACCTCTTTTCAAGGGATCTGTACCTGTCAATGCTGATGGCTGCAAACTGCTCCCCAATGTTCTCGTCAATGCTGAGAGTTGTGGGGCCGGCCTCACCTAGCCTGTACACCCAGTGCACCTTCTGATTACGCAGAGACACTCCCATGTAGTCCCCAGTGGCCTGTGGCGGAGGCCAGAAGATGCAGTTAGGATGGGGACCAAGCAACACCCATTTCTAACTTGCAGTCCCCTATGGCCCATCCCCACTCCTGCTTGGTTAGTACCTGGCGGCTGCCCATGTACAGAACAAACCGGTCCCCAGTGTTCTCGCCTGGCGCAGGTGCGGGCACTGGGCTCTGTAGGTAGAACTTGAGGGCAGTGTAGGCAGCGAGGTCAGCGAGGTCCCGTGGGACACGCAGTTGCACCCCTGAACGCCCATTGAACTTCATGGACACCTTGACCTGGAGTGCAGCACTTGATCGGTTACTATCCAGCTTCCCGCGTCCCACTGTTCCCACATACAGCCCTAAGGTGAGAAGCTACCCACCTTGTTGGCAGCACCCCGGGCTTGGGCAATGAGCTTGCGCACACGACCAATGTTGGCAGACAAGGCCAGGCTGGCATTATGCACTCCACGGTTCTCCAGACGGCTTAGTTTGGCCAGCAGCTGTGGCAGTGTCTTCTCCAGGCTGGACACTGCAGGAAAGGTGGGCTGACAGCCTTGTCTCCCATAGCTTGACCCCCAGGAGGACAAGGACCACTGGATCACCTGAACTGCTTGCATCACGCTCCCCCTGGCTCAGGTCCTGGCCTCGCAGGCCCCCCAACTGGCTTTGCCATTGCTCCACATTCTTCTGCATGCTCTGAAGCTGGGACTGAACATGGTTGGCCGTGTCCCGGGCTTCGGCAGCCACAGCCTTGGCATGAGCGATCTTCTCACTGGTCTCACCTGCAGCAGATGAAGGCCATGGCCAGCAGGGGCCAACTTCATGTTCCTAGGCCCCACCTAGGATGGCCACCCTAGATGCCCACCCACCGATAGCATACACTCCATACCCATGTCTCAACACATTCAAAATTCTACCCAGACACCTTTCTTGACCCTGCAGTCCTCCCAACCAGGGACTACCATCAATTCCCAAGACTTGCCCAGCTTTTGAGGTTTGTACTCAGGTGTGCATGGGACATTTTGGTGGACACAGGGAAAGGAAACCTAGACAACTAGGTCAGACCATGCTGTTGTCACTTCTGAACCCTCTTGGGAGAGGCAGCCAGATGAACCCCACTCTGACCTCTATGGTCTTCTCTAGGAATGCCCTTCTCCTGAGCCAGCAGGTTCTGCTGGACATCCTCCAGACCTACGCACGGCTACACGCCTTGTGCTCTCACCCACGTCTTCGCCGCTGTCCAGCACTTCTACGACCTGCTTATCTGTGCCAAGTGCCTGGGGCCGCTGTGTTGGTGACCTGTGCCTCAGGTCAGAGGCACAACCCCAGACACACTGACCACAACAGTGACTCACAGGCCACCAGTGTGAATGTGTCCACTTCCGCAAGGCATTATGGGGCACAAAGGAGCGAGAGGCAAGAGCAGGGATAAGCCACATACCTGTGTCCATGGCCAGCATGGCTTGTGCCTCCCGGATCTGGGCTGCCAGCTGGTCCTTCTTGGTCCGAACATCGTGCAGCTGGGTCCCTGCAGCCTGCAGGCGGCCCTGAGCTGTGGAGGAGGAGGCAACCTCAGTGACAAGTTCTACCCAACCCTCCTGGCCCATAGATGAATGGAGAGCAAAGACAGGGTCCTTGAACCTCATCCTTCTCTGGCTGTGGTCCCTTGGCATACCACTAAGACATGATCATCACCCCCTGCCCTCCAGAGTGGAGCCATCTTGAAGAAGTCACATAGGGCAGGCATGTCCAGTGCCTATTGATTCTCACCCTGAACCACACTAGAACCATCCCAAAGCTACATGGACGTGTTCCAGAGGTCAGTGTACTCCCAAGGATCAAAGTACTCACCAAGGCCCAGCCTCTCCCGGTGCCCAAGGATGGTCTCCTCCAGGGCACTGCTGTTGGCTAAGAGCTGATGGGCTCGGGCTGCTAGGCCCCGCTGTACCACTGTCTGCAGAAGAGCAGGAGCTATTTTCTCAGGGCCGTTCACACCCCTAGGGCTAGGGAGCAGGGCTCCTGTGAGCCACAGATGCTCACTCTCACCTCCCATGTGTGGCTGGCCTGCTGCAGTGCCCGGCCTGCAGCACCCTCAGCAGCCTGAACAGCCTGCAGAATGCTGCTATAGGCATTGGAGGCCTCCACAGCCCTCTGAATGAAGCGGTCCTGATTGATGCCAAAGATGATGCTGCAGGGGTAAGGAGGATCATGGGATACATGGATAGGGGTGTTAGAGGTCACAGCTTGGCTAGCCATATCACAGGGTCTGGGCCTTTAGATCTGCCCCTTTCTGTCAAAATTTGGGCCCCAAACTAACCATGGGGCTACAGAAAGCCTAGAACTTTCTGGGGTACTGACTTCTCCCTCCATGAGCCCTCCCAGACCAGTTACCCTACTTAGGGTCAATTGCACCCACGAGCACCCAGGCTGCACCCTAGGGAGGGGATGCCACACACCCAGACAGATTGATCGCCAGCTGATTCAGCTTCTGAGCATGGGCCTCAGCAGCCTCTACCAAGTCCACCTTGCTGCTGGCAGGAGAGAAGGCCTGCATCTTCTTCAGTAAGGGTGTCCAGGCCCCATCCAGACTGGCGGCCAGGTGCTCTAGGTCCTGAGGTGGGGGGTAGGATTTATTACTCTCCTGATTTGGGACCCCAGGACCAGAGGGTGCTCTGCATGCAAATAAGTCCAGCACATCTAAGCTGGCAGCAACCAAAAATCTTGGAGGGAACTGGCCAGGAATAAGTGAGATGGTGGGGCTATATTTACCTCCTTAGCCCGGTCCACGCCCTGTAGAAGCTCAGAAACACGACCCAAGGTGAGGCTGGCAGCCTGAAGAGCAGCCTTTAGGGTGGCATTGTCCTGGGACAGCTCTTGTTTCCATTGCTTGGGATAAAATTTTAGGAAAGTGAGAATAAAGGATGAAATGGGGCCCTAAGCATCATGGGGAAGGAAGAAGGGAGAGCTGAGGGAGAGCTGAGAGCAAGGAAAAGGGAAGAGCAATGAGAGGAGGGAGGAGGGCAAGGGTAGGGAAGAGCAGGGAGAGGGTGGAGATGGGGTTCAGGCAGAAAGGACAAAGAGGAGGGGAGATGTGGAGAGGATAGAAGGCAAGGAGAGGAGGGAGAACAGGAAGAGAGTTGATAGAAGGCCAGGACATGGAGAAGAGAGGCCTGGAGAGGAGCTGGGAGCGGGGAGAGGGTGGGAGGCAGAACAGAGGGCAAGCAGCCGGTGTACTTACCAGGGCTTCGTTCAGCCGCTCCTGGTTGCGGCTGTTGAGTTCATCGGCCTCCCGGGTAGTATTCACCGCGTGGTTCAGGGCCTCACGGAGGTCCATGAGGCCAGCCTCGTACTGGGCCAGCTGGTCCCGAATGTGTGTGGCCAATGACTGGTTCTCCGCCCAGACGCCGGTCAGCTGCTTCTGCACACGCGCCATCACTGGCCAACACCAGAGCAGGTGTTGGTACCTAGACCCCTTCATGAACCCCAGTCTCGTCCACCCTGAGCGGCCCTGCCTGATGTGATTTGGCCCCACTCACGCCTCTGGGCTTCTGCCAGTTCAGCCTCTGCCACTGCCCGTGGGGCCCCCAGGTCACGAGTCCGCATATCCCAGAGTAGCCGCTCCACTTCAGCCAGTGCCCAGCGCAGCTGCTCACCAGACGGTGCAGAGGCATTGCCTGGAGACACTTGGCCCATGTGAGACGCCAGCTCTACAGAGAGAGGATCGTCAGAGCCTTGGGGTGGCCTCCACTCATCTACTTCCAAGCCTGAGACCCATCCAGGGCATTTCAGCAGGCCACAGCACATACCCCAATAGCATATCAGTGGCTCTTAGAGGATACCCCCCTCTCTGCCTTTATCTCCTATACCCGTTCTTTCCTGCAATCCTGGCATGCTGGTGCAGGCCATTCCCTGGCCTTCCCTAAGCAGAAAGTTCAGTTTTTATTTTCTTCCAATCCTTTGGCTGTGCCAGATCCCGTCATAAGCTTGGGAGCCCAGTTTCTTCTCAGTCACTGGACTGTTTGCCACTAAGGAGGTTTGCAAGTATTCCCAGGGGAGCTGGGTGAGGGTCAGTCCAGCGCTAAGGGAACAAAGAGACCCTGGCCAACCAGCCACTTGCCCAGAGGATAAACATATAGGACCCAGCCAGCTCAAGGGAGACTTCTAGGAGGTCCTGCCCACCACCCCAAGCAGCCCACCTTATACTGGGCCCATGCATCAGCCAGCCTTACCACTCAGAGCACGGTCCATAGCACGCACGGTCTCCAACAATGTCTGTGCCCGGCCCAGTGTGGCCTCTGTGTTGTCCATCAGCTGGCCCGCCCAGTCTTGGGCCCCTATGGCCTGTGGGTACAGTTTCCTTCAGCTGTGGTGTTTGTGGGTACATGGTTAGGGCATGAGTAGGGTGAAAAGGTTGGTGGCCCTGGAGATGGTGTGGAATGTGTGGAATTAAGAGAAGTGGGGGAAGGTGGGTTTGGTGTCAAGGACTGGGGGGTCCCGGGGGTGAGGGCTTCTCGAGGAAAGGCACCGCAGGACACTGGGCTGGGGTGCACAGGTCTTGCCTGACTGCCCAGCTGCTCAACACCCTGTTGAAGGCTTGCACTCTGTTGCTCTAGGGTCTGTAGTTGCTGTGTTGTCTGGTAGCGGGGTCCTAGTGGGCTCCGGAGCTTACTCTGTGGGGGCAAGAAGTAAGTACCACATGGCCATCTGGAGGAGGCAGGGAAGGCAGATGGGCATGAAATACCTGCAGGTCAGCAATGGAGGCATTCAGCCTATGCAGCCTGGCCCAAGCTGCGGAGCTAGCATTGATGCCTTGCAGCTGCTGGCGGATGGCAGGGAGGAGGGCACCAGCTTGCTCGAGGTCATCCAGAAGCAGGACCACACAGTGGTCACACACTGCAGGCAGAGGAGAGCAGGCACTGAGGATACGGGTTAGCCAGGGATTAGAGGACCAACCGAAGAATGGGCTAGCACCATGAGGTCAGTAGAAGAGGCCAGCACCAGCGTTATGGGAAATGGAGAGACTGGGTCAGGGCAAGAATTAATCAGGAAAATAGTCGGCACAGGGTCAGAGTCAGAGAAGCACAAGAGGTTGGCATAAGAGACTGAGCCACGCCAGTTATGTCAAAGTCATAAGGGTAAGAGGTCAGCAAGGGCATCCCAGGGTCAGGTGAAGACCCTCATCTGGTCAGGAGGAAGCTGGTCTTGGAGGCTATGGAGCAATCTATTGGGGGAAAATCCTGGGCAGTGAGGTCTACCGAAGGGGCAGTGGCCAGTTTCGGAGCTACATCCCCAACTTAGGAGTAAGAGAGTGGGTACCAGGTTAGCATGGATTTGTGGAAATTCCTCAGGAAATGGAGACAGACAGCTGGGGTCCCTCTGAGTGCTGAGGTTACTTAATACAGGGAAGGAACACCAGGTCGTGGCAGGCCTGAGAACCATACACCAGGCAGGATAGGAAGAGTGGGCAAAGAGCAAGAAGGGTGCAGTGAGGGCGTACCTTCACAGTGTACGCCGTGGCCCCCAGGCCCGCCTGGAACAGGCACCTGGTGCTGCTGGCTACAGGTGTCACAGCGCTCCCCACTGAGCCCTGGGGGACAGGTGCAGCGGCCTGTGTGTGGGTCACAGTGACCTCGTGGACACTGGCAGCCTGCAGCAAGAGGGATAGGTAGATATAACTGTGGATGTCCAAGTATGCCTGCCTCTCCACCCTGCCTGCCCACACTCCTGTACTCACGCCTGCAGCCCTTCTCTGGGACCCCCCAGTAGCCAGGGGCACACTCGCGGCACTGGGGTCCTGCGGTCCCTGGCTGGCAGTGACACTGACCGCTCTGGGGGTGGCACTCAGAGCCCTTGGCAGCTGGTCCACAGGCACAAGGGTGGCAGCCCTGGCATTGCTCAAAGCCGAAGTGTCCTTCCTATGATACACCCTGCAGTCAACAGCCTGCCCAGCCCTCAGCACCACACCTCCTCCAGCCCTGGGCTATCTCAGGCTCTCCCTCAGTAGACCTCCCTGTAGCCCGGCCCGTCCTCAGGCCCACTCCCAGCCCTACCAAACAGCGATCACAGCGTTGTCCGGTCACGCCCGCCTTGCACAGGCAGCGCCCACTCTGGGGATCGCAGGCTTCTGTCCCGCATGGGGAACAGTCACATCCTATAGAAAGCGGGGGCTGTGATAACAGCGCTGTCCCCTATCCCAGTCCTTCCAAACTACAGCCCCTTCCTTCCTACAGTTTTTCCCATGACTTGGCCCAGTCCTCTCACACCCCAGTTACAACCTCACTGGTCCTGTCTGGCCTTCTCCCTGCAGCCTTGCCCTAAAGGGGACAAGGCAAGGATAGGGTCTGGCCATGAAGCTGGCCCACCAAGGAGGATCTGACTGCAGGGAAGGAAGCCTGGTCACACTGGCATATAACCTGTTCTTAGGGAGCATCCAAAATCCCACCCAGTGCTTACGGGTGCAGTTGCCGGGCAACAAAGCATCACCATAGAAGCCAGGGGCACAGCTCTCACAATGGGGCCCGGTGGTGTGACGAAGGCAGCCGCGACAAGCGCCTGTCAGGGGGTCACAGTCACTGAAGATCATGTTGGGGTCTCCGTTGCCACTGCAGTCACAGGGCTGACAGGAGCTGCCCAGCACCAGAGGGTTCCCAAAGAAGCCAGGTGCACAACTGGGGATGGGAGACAGAGAGAGGGGGCAGTCAGGGTCCAGTGGCCCCACTCAGGGTCCCTAGGGTCTGTACAGATTCACCCCGCCTAGTTACCGCTCACAGGAGGCCCCGGCATAGCCTGGTCTGCAGAGGCACTGGGTCCGGCCATTTCGTAAGATGCAGCCATCTGCAAAGCTACAAGAATGAACAA